>NC_057357.1:26555000-27180000 GCF_016509475.1 Prionailurus bengalensis | reverse complement strand
CTCCAGCCTGCACTGCTCCCTGCCTGTTCTTCCAGCATGGCCCTCTCATACTTCATCTTTGGCCACGGCTTTCCGTTGTATCTCCTTTTCCATCTAGCACGGTGCCTCAAGTTTGCTGAATCAATTAATTTACACCTTTTGTTTCATTTTGTTCTTCAAGAGTAGGCATGTAATGATCACTCAGGGTAGTTCAGTAACTGGATTCACACATCCTGTCAACACCTTAATGGCTAAGGTATAAAGAAAGCAAGACACAAGGAGGGATTCCAGCTTTATTGTTCCCCTTTTACACAAAACCAAGTAGAAGAAATAATACAAGATTAAAACTGCAAAAGTAGTTAATTGGTAGAACACATATACACAAAAAAATCCAGACAGCAAGACAGGCTTATCTACAATGGAAAACACATGTAAAAATTAAGGTAGTTTGTAGGTTTCATATGAACATTAAAAAAAAAAAAAAAAAAATCAAACATTATGCTACAATGGTTGCCATTGTTTACAGTAATATTGAAGGGGAGAAAACAACACTTATTTAGGGACAGATATACCACAAAGTCCAGGTTTTACAGCATCAGTGCAATAAATTCACAAAACTATATTACAGCTACTTAATCAGAGTTTAAGAACTGTTCCCAAATGTCACATTTTCAGCCCTCAGAGTTTCAATTCCTACAGTTTTCAACTATTCTAAATTTCTAGCTACCGAGAGGGAGGATGATTCTACACTTTCCAAGGAGTTACAAAATCTCTGTAGACCAGAGGCCACCTATCGTCGCCAAAAGTCTGCTCTCCCCAACAGCCCCTGCATTCTTCACAGAAATAACTAGGGAAAAAGTCAGATGCCAGCATAGTCACCACCTCGTATGCCCAATCTAAGGGGACCAAAGCAGCCCACAATTACCTTCAAATGAGAATCTTGAGGCTTACCTTTAAAAGGCTTAGTCTGGTCTTGAAAAATTAGTAGGGATAAGATTTATTTTCTACTGAAATGAAATCTTGACTACATATAGGAAGACTTCTGTCCTTTATTGGCTGGTGTCGGAGTGAAGGTCATAGACCTGAGTCTTAACCTATTATATACTTAGGTTCAGTCAGCTGGAAAATCTGAAATTAAAAATATGCTAAAAATACTTAACACAAACTTTTAGAAGCCTGCTGTTAAAAAGCCTTTAAGGATCTAACAACTCGAAGTCTCAGAGCAAGGAGAGAAGAGCTCTAAGCCTGTCATACTCCCCATTTGGGAAGAAGGATCAGTGTTTCTTACAAATTGCTAAGTTTTACACAAGGCAGAAACCAACACATACTAGGGCATGGAATTGGTTTCATTTGATTCCAGAAGGATCTTCTCCCACAGTACAGAAACAGTGTGAGGAATGAATCTTAATTGGTCTCTTCATCAGAAGCGGGAAACTTGGTCTCTGTATTCATGGAGCCAGACAGTTTAAGCAGACTGTGGAAGCAGACAGTAGAACCAGCTTCCTGTAGCCACAGACCACTACCTTGTATCTAGCTAAAGCGAAGATCAACAGGAACAATTATCCAACATCACAGTTAAGTATACTAAAAGGTGAAGTTCACCACTACGTATTTTTAAAGGAAGTTGCCTAAAAGTAAGAATTCAATGAACCTGGGTGAGAAAAATCAAAACAAGTCGTACTCACGAATGAACTGTCCACATAAGGCCAAGTGATGAGAATGCATTCAGCTACACTTCACATGAAGACACTATGCATAAAGCCTTACTTGGCAAGGCTGAATTTCTACTAAGGGCAGAAAGAGGGAGAGCAAGGAGCTACTTCTGTAACATTTCAGAATCCAGACAGCATTAAGAGAAACTGTTCCCAAGGACAAGGTGTATGCCATTCATTACACTCAGTAAAGCAGACGCATTATTCATTTTTCTTTTCTTTTTGTTTGAGAAGCTTATTTATCTCCCTTTTGGCCATTCCAATGTACTTCAAAATGATTCCGTGCTGGTTCAATCCAGGAAGCAACAGTAAGAAAGTCACTTAAAAATAAACAAACAGAATTAAGGAGGCATTAATTAACTTCCTACAGGTGATTATATTTTATAGAAGTTAGTCTCCCAGACTATCAGACACTCCATTACTTTCACTGGTATTGATCCCCTGAAACTTCTGTCACACCCCCCAACCTCAGATAATGAACACTGCTTATTTTTACCTCTTCCACACCACTTTCTACCTTGGTTAGTATGTCTTAACTTACTCGAAGACCACAAACTCCCAGAAAGCAAGGCTGTAGGTTTTAATTCTCTTTCTAGACTGGCAGTTCCTCCATCTGTACCTTCCAACTCGACAAGCACACAGATACTACTTTACAAAGTCCCACTCAGACCTCTACTGCCAGAATATGTCTACAGCCCCTCCTCAGAGACTTACCTATCAGGTAGGTGAGCAGCAGGTTGTGGACTTGCTGTCCCACCCACGCAACCGCAGCAAGAGAAACGATCATGGTCATGAAGTACTAACAATGAAAACAACAAGAAGTTATCAACCCCTAGAAACAGACCCAGAAGCCTAACTGTAGGACCCTGTTTCAAAGGTTAGAAAATAATCCAGTACTTGTTACAACTTTTCTTAAAAGACTTCGTATCTAAGGATTATATATATCTTACATATTAGGTTTTATGTATTACATAAAAACCCATAGGAAATTCCATTAGGTCTACTTTATAGAATTTATACACATTCCCTTCTAGAATTACTGTCATTCTATATATAAATTAGTTTAAAATCAATTTACTTTTACAATTAATAATTCACATAGTAACCTCATGTGAAGCTAAGAGGTAAGAGAATAAATGCTTTTTAAGTATTTGTCTTTTACTTTTATATTAGTAAGCATAGAAGAAACATTTTGCTCTGCTAGAGTACAAAGTTAAATGCAAAATACAATTTTAACTTCCAATAATTCAATCTAATTCATACAGATAAACATTTACAAATGTAGTTGGAGGAGTCAAACCAACAAATAATAAATATCAAACTACAACTATTAAAACAAAAAGGCCATCATTAGGCTACAATGAATAAAAATGGACTCGATCTTAAACTTTTGCTCTACTTAAATAAGTCAAAACAAAAAAAGTACCATTTTAGGCTTTTCTTCCTTTAGTGTAAAGAGGCGTTTCCACCAGCCCACAGCTCTGCGTCGAGTTTTTACTAGATTGCTACAAATTTCATGGAATCTTTGCTGTTGCTCAGTGGTCCTACAAAAAAATTTTCCCCTTCACTATAAGCAAATCTTTAAACAGAAAATATCATCCTCTCAAATTTAAAAAGCTATCCCCTAAAGAAAGTCTAAATAAAAAACAATTCACCATTCTCTTATGAACGTGAAAAAGTTTCTGTACTATTAAGACCCCTTGTATAGCACAGGAATGAGTTTTTACATAAAGGCAAGTGTAGGGGCGCCTGGGTGGCTCAGTCAGTTGAGCCTCTGACTTCAGCTCAGGTCATGATCTCCCAGTTTGTGAGTTCGAGCCCCGCGTCGGGCTCTGTGCTGACAGCTTGGAGCCTAGAGCCTACTTCAGATTCTCTGTCTCCCTCTCTATCTCTGCTCCTCCCCTGCTCATGGCCTCTCTCTTTCTCGAAAATAAATAAATGTTAAAAAAAAAAAAAAAAAAAGACACGTGTATGCACAAAGCCATGGTAATCCCTGGTTCTAAAGCCACGTTTAATTATAGTAACAAAAGACTCAAGGCTACTACGGGCCATGTTATAATCAGTATAAACTAATTTCTCTATTCCTGTATTATTTTTCAGATTCTAATGAATCCTGGGTTGTAGCCCATCAGGGTCTCACTGTTTTGAGGAGGACGTTAAGTTTCTACCCAACAGCTGTATCTGAGCATTCCAGTAAGATGATAACAACTACATTCCAAGCATAATACTGGGCTTCATGCCCACTTGATGCCAAGGTAGCAACCAACAGCTCAAATCCAAATTCTTTATAAATTTAGTCCCAGGGAGGGAAAATAGAAATAAAATAGAGTAAAAACACAAAAAGATCCTCCAAGAAAGCCCTTTTTGTTTTTTTGAATTATGATTAAAAAAAAAAAGTTCGCCCTTGTATTGTCTTTGCTACACAGATATGATGGCTGCTGTAGACCCTCACTGGGCAGATATGTACCTTTCTCTCCTCTAGTTCTTGTCCCTGTAAAACTGCAGTGACAGATACAGCAGAAGGGCTCCTGATGAGCCCTGAGACTCCTTGTCAGCAGCTGGACCTTACATGCTGCCCATGGTCAAGGCTGAATTGTGGCTATGAAACAGTGTTCTTCCTTCTCCATTAAGATCAAAAAATAAAATTGTTGTGGACTGAGCCACATACTGATTACCATGAAACATTCACTGTTTACTTCTGAAAAATTTTCTCCCAGAGTTATGAATTAGCAGATTAGAATGTCATCTGACTAATAAACTCAAGGTCAGAGGATGATGTCCTTTGTTAAGTTGTTACATTACATGGTTACAAACTTGCCCAAAACACAGCAGCAATGCATTGTTACATGTGAAAAACAATTCAAAGGACATTTTCTACCACTAATCCATTCTGCTATAGGGGAAACATCTTTAAATAAACATGCTTAATTATCCCATAACTTAAGCATATCCCCCTAAAATGTCCAAATTTATTCTTAAAGATCCATAAGGCATATTAATTTAAAAAGTCTTAATTTTACAGAATTATAATTTATAAATTATATAATTATAAAAAATATTTTTAATTTATATTTATATATAAAAATTATATAATTTATAAAATTATAAAATAATTTGGTATTATACTTTGTTATTATAATTGAACAAAAAACTAAAGGCACATGTAGACTACTAATCAAATTAAAATAAACAACCAAGGAAGAACAGCAACTAGGACCAAAAAAACAAACAAAAAATCTACTCCATCTAGTTTTGTTATTTTTTGGATCAGAAGGAAGTTAGAATATTTGAATGAATCTGTTCTGAAGCACTTGCTATGCATTTAGCTAACTACCACTACACTGCCTCAGTATCAACCTTAAACACAAGATCAATCTTAAAAGTCAAAATATTTCACAGCACTTAGAACAGTGCCTAACAGCAGACATTCATTACATAAATGGACAAAAAAAATCTATGTTACTATTTCCATATTCTTTCAAAAATAGCTTGCGAAATATACTATCTTAAATATCAAAGAAAATGAATGTAAAATGTAAACAATTTCTACAGAAAGTTCATTATGAGTTCTGCAGTATTTGATAAAACATTACCTCAAAAAATATCACTTTAATAAAACGTCTATAAAGAAAAAAAAAGCCAAAATAAATGCTAGCCCATAAAGGAACTATGGAACTGTAAATACTGAAAATTCATGATTTATATGCATCACCTAAGAAATTCTTCACGTAAAATCAACAATCCTAACCTCTAGGTATCTGATGATTAGACAATTCTCGCTGCATAGTAATCACAGCCACCAGGTTCAGTAACTTCACAGAAATTAGACTGCCAAGTCATTACGCCACCTACCATTTATTGGAGCCAAAAATTCTAGGAGCCAGAATGGGAACAAGGTAGTCAGCCAAGCACAAAAACATAACAAAACAGGAAACACCAGACAGAACAGATGGATCTAGATAGTAGATAGTCCTGTTTAAAAAATAATAATAATGAAGGTTAGAAAAACACAGTCATTATTATTCCTAGTTGAAGACATTTATTCATTTAATCCTCTGAGTCTTAAAGATGTTATCTGCCCTTTTCCTTCTAAGTTTCTCACAAGTGGTTTTCCGAGAAGCTTCAGAATACATGACATCATAGCTGCAATGGTTAATGTGAATATCAAGAGACAAAAGCTCCCTGGGGCCCTCAATACCTTTTAGGAGTGTAAAGGATCCTAAGACCAAAAAGGGTGAGCGCCACTGATTTTTTCAACTGCATTAGGTGACCGAGCTTACATAAGTACTATAAATTCTGAAAACTAGAAGAAGTGCTTTAAGAAAAGGCATTCTTTACAGATTACACAATACAAAAGACTTAAGGCACTTTCAAAAATGGAGGCCGGGTATTACCTGAGCCCTTATTAATAACAAGTACAATCCATATTAATTTAAGAGCTCACTTACAGAAACACCAAAGAAACCACACCCATGATGGCAGGTGGAAACCAGGCTCTTTCCCATCTGAGGACTTTATCAGCCATCAGCATCACCTCTCCCCATCCTTGAAGCTGCTCTTCCAGACTTGCAGTCTCTGCGGCCTGCAGAGAAGATCAACGTGTAAAGTGATCATTTTACTGCTCTCGGCATCTCTGTGCTTCCTACAGAGGTAAATTATTTTAAGGCACCAAGAATGTAAAACAGCTCTTAACCAAATCATTATCTTAAATCAGTTGCTAAAACACTCTGCCATTTTGGTACCAAAGACAGAAATTAATTACGAGTAAAAAAACAAACAAACCCCACCTATCGTTCACTGGTCAACTTCCAAGTCCAAGCACTGGGCTCCTCTTTTCACAAAGAATGTGACATAATTCCTATAAAGCCCCTCAAGGTGGGGATAATTAGACCCATTTAACAATTAAAGAAAGTGGGCTCAGAATGGTAACTAGCTTTCTCAAAGTCATGGACTACTAAGTGGCAGCCCTCAAAATATAAAATTAAATCACATTAAGTTCACTCATTTTTCAGGTGGTTAGAACAGATCTGTTGTTTTGTCATTTCACTGATTTATACCCCTACTTCTAAAGCCATTAGGAAAGCCTCTCCCTGAACAGCATTCAATTTTTAAAATAGCTTTGTGTAATGGAATCATTTCGATGCTGGCATCATTTGCACAATTAAGTCAAACTACTTTCACCAAATTACATGAGGCATCTTAAGCTCAATATATCTCAATACACGGAGTGCTTCTTACACTTACCAGGACATCTGGTGAGACTTCAAATTTCTCTGCGAAGTAGGCTTTTAGGATAAGCTAATGTGGTAAAAAGCCCTTAAACTGGTTTTGGTACAGGAAAAATAAATGAAACAAGAAACCCACATGTTCTTATAAATGTTATCACAGGGAAAGATGCAAATGCAGCCTAATCATAATAAACATGCTATCTGTGCCACACTCATCACTTAGGTGACTTTCACATTTCTGACTCTGTATATCCTGCTTAACACAGTTAAACACGGGATTACTATGTGCCACAAACTCGAAGTATTTTATATACTTATGCTTTAATTCATCCTCCCAACAAGCTAAAAGGATGGTATTGTTACACTATCAGATACGCAGAGGTTAAGAGATCTGAATTGAGGAAATGCAAAGGCAAAGGCCTTGTTCTCAAGTTACGCTGCTCTGCTGGAAAGAACAGTTAAGCTCCAGGTCAAGCAGGATCTGTCGTTTCAGTAAGCTGTGTGAATCTGGGCAATTTCTTTGTGCTTCCATCAATCCTCTTAAATGGAACCTGGCTGGGGCTAACTATGCCAACTATTGAGAAGTGTGTGCGTTTAAAGGAGTAGGTCATGCATTTCTAAAAACCAACGCAAGATGAAAATCGTGCACAATCAAAACTGCTCTGCAAAGTCATTTAATTAGTTAGCATCTGGGCTCTTGGAAAAATCAATCGTCAAACACTAAATTCTTTGGTTCCTCTATTCATTGTGGTCGTGGTGTGTGTCCGGTCTTTCCTTGGGGAAAAGCAACAGAGACAAAGCAAGGATTTCTCCCGTGTTTTGTTTGTTTGTTTTTGCCAGATCATGCCGTGAAATTTGTAGTGAGGTCGACTCTGTCCGCCTGTGATAACGTCAATGCAGTTCCTTCGGACCCCTGCTTATTCTAAGGTCGTCCTGTGACACCCCCCCCCCCTTACAAACTCCAGACGAAAGCCAGGTCCTCCCACTATCCACCTTGCTGGTCTCCTAGTCCCGGTTCCCCGCGGTGAGCTCAGAGCCTCCTTGCGGTTTAAGCCGTGCCAGCTCTAATAAATTCTCGCCAGCAGCCCCTTGACCCTCCACCCCTGCCCAAGTATTGGGGGGGTGGGGGGCGGAGAAAAGAACGAAACCCAGATACGACTGGGGACCTGGGACTGAGAAGCGCTCGACAGGCCACTCGCGGCCCTCTGTCCCAGGCTGCACCCCAGGCTTATCAAAGCCCTCCTACTCCCACTTCCTCTTCATCCCCTATTCGCGGTGATCACTCGCGGTGCCTGATCACGCGCCCTCCTCCCCCCGTCGCGTACCCTCCCCGGGATGTTAGGGGTCGATACATCTAGCGACCGCCACGCTGGAGCTACCTAAGAGGCCCAAGGGGCAAGCGTCGTCTTCTGCGCCCGGGAACCGGGAGAGGAGGGCGGGGCCCGCTACAGGGCATAGGAACGAGGCCGCAGCACCGCCTAGCGAAGCCAACCGATGTCCGGAGGCCCTGCTCGGCTCCCCCTCGACTCACCAGCAGGTTGGTGCTGCGATTGTCTCCCTCCGCCATCGTCCCTGAGGCGCTGCCTTAGCGAACACAGCCCACTCTCCCAACGAGTCTTCCGCAGAGCCCTGCACGGCGACCCCAACGCGAGGGTACGCCCCGCAGGCCACTTATATAGGCCAGCCGCCTTTCCCGACAGTCCCCGCAAGGCCCGCTCCTCATTGGGTGGATTCAACTCAAGTTTAAGGGTAGCCGGACCAACCGCTGCTCAGCGCATGGCTTGAAATCGAGGTCAAAGGACACCGAGGCGGCGCAGGGCCGAGGGGGCGGGGACAAGGAATGACCAACCAGCGCCCAGGAGCCGCATGACGCCCCGCCCAGGCCTTTGGGTAGCGGTTGAACTGCCGCATCCTCCTACTCGGTCTGTCAGCGGACGGAGCGGGTGTGGCCGCCGTGGTCGCTCTCGGACCCCCTCCTACTGGAGTTCAAAGCAGCTAAGGGGCCTTGTTGGAATTTTAGTCCTTGGAGAAGTTGGACTTGCATTATCAGGCGGGGGGCGGAGGCGGGCGCGTGACACTAACCTCGCTGTGATTTCGAGGCCCGGTGCCCGTCGCCCTCGCTGTGGCCCTGCACGGCCCTGTCTTCTAATCCCTGCTTTGGCCGCCCTACCCAGGCGCCTGAGTCTCGGATACTCGTGCCCGCCCCAGGAGATTTTGAGCACAAGTAAAAGAGCTGTTTATGTAAATTTGTAGCAGTTTTTCCCATCAGTTAAGAGTAAGGCCTGTAGCTTGATGGAGGAAGGACGAGGGGAGGGGGCGGATTCTGGGTTTAGTTCTCAAACTTGTGAAAAATGCACCAAGTTACGAAGTTGGCTTACTGGGTCTTCAGGAAAATCGTTTGTGGGGCAGGGCGTTTCAGTTACTTAGGGAACCAGGAACTCCTTCTCCATCAAGGGTCATGCAAAGGAAAGATGTTAAATAAAACCTCTGCTAAGCAGTGGAATTCATAAGCAATTTAAGAACTAGATGAACTACTAGATAGATACACTACTTACTAGATGAATAACTTCCACCTCTTTTCTCTGCAGGATTGCAAAATGCATTAAGTGCTTGATTTTTTATTAATAGGAACAAAACCATGCCAGATGTGGACCTGGTCAGATAGGTTTCAGGAAACTTTACCGTGGCTTCTAACTTACGACCTTTTATCCTTTTATAATCACCTGTATTATGCCACAAGTTTAAATTTATTTTAAAAGTATTACTTAAATAACTACCAGGTTCCTAAGAGTTCAGGGAAGGCATAAAGAGATGTGAGAGAACAAGCCAGTGGGGAAAGGAGCATTGTGAATTTCATGGAAGGGTGTGAATTACCACAAATCTTTGGGGCGGGAGAGGTGGGGGGAGAAGCATCTGGATGAGGTATAAATACTTGGGGGGAAGTAACCCTTTACGAAGGAAGGGGGACTCTTAAATATAAGTGCCACTTTGCGGAATGTTGGAGTGGGGATCGGTTTTGTGGGTAAGATGAAGCCGGCTGATAGAGATCCCATTTGGGGAGATTTTAAGCTATGAAGTTTGAGGAGCAGGCCCTTGCCTACCTCTTCAAAAGGACATTAAAAGGTCCCTATCAGCAGCCACATAATTAGTGAACATATTTAGCACTGCGTGCAAAAATCTTGATCTAGACACGGTAACATCCGCATCCAAAGGAGAAGCCACAGAATTATTATGCTTTAAAAATGACATTTCTACTCTGGGAAATCAGCCTCTGCTACAAAATGCGTCTGATTCAGCCAAGTTCCCTATGTACAACTTCAACACCAGCTTGCGAAATTGAGGTAGGTGAAAAAAACGGAAGCAACTCCAACAGCACAGGTTGCCCCAGTCCCCAGTTACTTTTGTTACTCAAGGAATGAGGTCCCAGACCTATTGGCAACTTCACAGCACAGAAGCCCTGCTGTAAGGTCTTTCTGTAAACTTCCAATTGGTCTAATCATTAAAAAACACCTACCCTCAAGGGCTTTCTTTTGCTCTTTGTTTTTATACAACAAAAATAGGATGTGATCTTTTATACAACAAAAATAGGATGTGCCCAATGATGACACGGTTGACATAAATCCTCTTAAAATGAACTGGCAAGAACAAAATGCAATCTCATTTCCAGATATTAAAACAAGCCAGACATTTTCATTCTATGAGCTTTCATACCCCAGGGAATATACATATTAAAAATGTGCTACAGTTTTGTTTTTAAATACTGACAAGCTGATTAAATTATACCTTGATACTAGAACTTACCCACAGAAGTAAAAATTTTAGCTGCTGCTCAAAAATAGACTTTGACGATTAAAAAATTACTTTGAGGTCCACCCACCTGGCTCAGGTAGAGAATGTGACTCTTGACCTCAGGGTTAAATTCAAGCCCCACGCTGGGTATAGAGATTACTTAAAAACAAAATCTTAAAAAAACAAAAACAAAACCTCTAACCATACTGAAAAAGTAAGCTTTCTGAAACTTACTTTAACCAATAAATCCAGAGCTTAAATGCTATGTCTTTCTTTAAGACTTTATTTTCTGAAAAACAGGTATTTCATACAATCTTTGCTGTGTTAATGCAAATATGCACAAAGTAGGCATGTATTTTTGTTTTCCAAAAGATGCATTATGAACATTTTCAGGAAGCTGGTGTGATTTATTCAACTTTTAATCTTAAATACAATCACAAAATTATATCCATCAGGAGGCATTACAACCTTTTGTACAGAGAAGCCACTTTATTTATACAATGTTACTAGGACAAGGAAGATTCATTTAAACTCAATTTGCTCTTATAAGGGTAAAGTAAATTAACAAATGAAGTATGATGTTGCCACTGACATTACAGGTGGAAATATAAGAGAAATTTAAAACAGGAAAATAACTGACACAACAACTTTAAACAGGAGCTGAAACTTGGACTGTCAGGCAAAGAAAAGAAAAAAAAAATCAGCCTGTTTTGAAAGAAAAACATTCTACAAGCCTGCATTTCAGGAGAACATGCAATTCCTTAAGTTTACCATCTTCAAAAATCAAACTAATTGTATGACATTTTTACATTATTAGCACAACAAACAGCTTTTCCCTAGTAAGCCCAATTTCCCGTAGAAAGCAAGGGACTCTAAGTGGTTCATGTTGTACAACTAACCCTTAACCTGTAAAGCTTCTCAATTGGAGTCCATTTGCCTTTTTGTAAATAAGGGATGGTGGTGATGTTACTCAGGCCTAAAAAGCAGGAAAAGTGCAACAAATCCTGAGGGGTTCATAATACAGGGGATTCCCCCTTCTGCAATGTTTGGAAAAATGTGTAACCCTAAGCTAGCTTTTCCCCACAGGAGGAAAATTTCTACTACAACCCATACATTGAAAACAAAATCTACCTTCTTTAAGTGACCCTTACATTACTATAGTCTACCTCCTTGATTTAAGGGGGGAAAGTCCTAGCTCTAAATTACATTTTACAAGCCCACGATGATAGAGCATGGAAGGTCACTGTTTTTCACATTCATCTAATCTTATGTAAAACAAAGGTATGTGCGCTAACAGTAAAGCATTTGCTGATTTTTGATGTATATGAATCGGTCTAACAGGCTAATTGTAGGTGCTTCCTTTCATATGAAAAGAATTAGGAAAAAGAAGAACCAGCCCCTTTGATTTTAGTACTGCCAAAACAAGTAAGCCCCCAGAATAATTACAAATATGTGGAGGATGATAGGCCAGGAAGACTTTTCAATTTAAAGTACTGCCTATAATACCCCAGATTTAAAAGGACCTAAGATTGCACATCAACTCTAATATTTTTGGCTGTACTTGCATTGCCCTGCTCGGCATTTTTTAATGGCTCTTTCCTTAAATTTCACACGTCAGAACAACCACAATTAAAAAACAGAAACAATGCAGAAGACACCAAACACGGACAGTATTAAGAAAAACTACACACTAAGCTTCATAGTGGCAAGTGTTAAGGGCAGAAGTTACGAAAGTTTTTCTTTGTATTACAAACCCTCACCCTGAACTTGGGGTTTGGGCTCTTAAAAAAAAAAAAAATTAGGGAAGCAGATCAAGAGCTTGATTATCAGTTCACACAGAGAAATCTCACATATCTCAAAAACACTCACCACAAGTGCCAGACGCAAAAGAATCTTAATAATCCTAGCAAACTATGTTAACTCATGACCAGAGAGAATGAGATCCTGCAAGACACAGCGAAGAAAGACTAAACGAGAAATACACACAGCTCCGTAAACCACTAAGCCTCCACAGCTCTGTAGAGATATCAACTAAAATTCAGGCAATTTTAGAAAATCAAAGACAACAAAACACTTACGATCAACTTCAATTTCCAAGGGTACTTTGAATGGAAGAAGAGGTTGTAGGTTATTGTATACCCCCTGAATCTTGGAGAGAAAGGAAAAGAGAGGAGCAGATCCCTGGTTGTCCACAGGTATTTTGTATCAGCAAAGACGTGTGACTTCACAACTACCGCACTCTCAACTTTATCTTACAAAACAATCCCCCCAGTATTGCGCTGGCTTCTCAGTCTGCTCCATCACTAGGGCCTTTCACCACGGATTACATCTGCTGAGTTTGCTTCCAACGGTTCAAAAAGCCAAGGCTGCTTACAGAAAGACTTCCCAGACGAAGGCAAACTGTGCAGATCAGGGTCTTATTGTGCAGAGTGCAGTAAAGAGCAAGCTTTGAAGTCATCGGTCACATCTGCCCCATAACCAAACATGTATGATGCCACACTATTTCTTCTCAGAGGGACCATTTTAAAATAAAAGCGATGGATAATTTATCAGAGGCACATGTTTCTGATATAAAGCTGTTTTGTTTTTGCTCGGATAAGGTGCCAGGTACCTCTGAAGCCTGAAATTCTCAGGCAATAAAACCCACCTATTTCCTTTACCTTCCTTACCTAAAAAAAAAAGCAATTTCTGCCGGGACAAACTAGTGTGACCTTGTTTTATCACTGTGATAAAAGTTTTTCCTTGTGACAACAAAGAATGTCGCCGGAAAGACTTTACTTTTGAGAGAGCTGAGGTAATCAGGTGATGGACGCGGCAGCTCCCACAGAGCCTCGAGGAAATAAAGCAGCGTGCAAAACACAATATGGCATCATTATTCCAGATAGGTTGTTTCGATTGTGAAAATAAGGTCCAAATGAATGAAGAAAATAAAATTTGATGCACTAGGTTCCTTAACTGGCTATCGGACACACGGGTATTTGAAAATACCACCTTGCTTGCAATACTTGCCTAAGTATTAAAAAAAGCACTGATCCTGAGATGCATTCTCTCACGGGTACCTAAGGATTATAGATTAAGGTGGCAATCAGAATACAGAAAAGGCCAGAGCTATGTGGAATTTTTCCTTAATACCCTTCAAGTTTGTCTGTGAAGACCGGCGACCAGAAATGATCACAGTCTTAATCTCTAAAATGCAGGAAAAATGTATTCAATCAAGATTTTGTGTTCTATTTTGTGTTGATACGTGATTTTAAGAATCCTATCCTAGTCTGTGTTTTATTGTGGATCAACAATTCAGCTTACAGTACTGAAATGCAACACTAAATTTAAGGAAACCTTGATCATGAATTCACAGCAAACTATTAAAATTGTGCAAAAAGTAAAGGACTTCACAGATTAATAACTGAACTTAATAAACGATGGCGGTGGTTCTCATTTGCTGATGTTTCATGTACGTGTCCTAAAATGCCAGGTAAATCAAAGCACTTTTAATTTACACTTTGTAAATTAAAAGTATCAAATGAGAAAACTGAATTAAAAAACATTTCACTCTACCTCCACCAGAACATCACTTTATTGTTAATCTGTCATCAACAATGTAAAACTCTAATGGGTACTCTATCCTGGTTTTTAAAAAGGTAAAAGATTACATTGGATTAGCTACTTTCAATGAAAGAAACTACAGCAATCGCAGAAGAGGGAAAATTTGAATGACCTCCCAAAAATGCACACTATAAGCAAAGGGAAGTGTACATTAAATCAAATGTCTGTTAGATTCATTACTTTTGAATGCACAGTGACAATTCTGGAAACTGTACATGATAGAATCACAGAAATGACTTAAATAACCAGGATTACATTTTGTATGTGATCATCAGACCTTTAAACAATCCTTGAATTTTCCATGTTATCAGTGGTTTTGGAGAAATTCCTGTTTATCACTCCAAATAGGTTGTTAACAGCATCGAGACGGAAGTATATGAAATGTAAGGATTGAAATAAAAGTAAATTTGAAAGATGGCTAATCTACTAGATCAGGTAAAAGGAGGATGGGTAGATGGTGTGGGGTTGGGGGAGGAGGACAGGACGATGGGTAGTTTTTTTTCCCTTCATTTCAGAAGTAAGTTCTTCCAATGTAGTGTATCTGTTACATAGCTCTCCATTTCCAGTCCATTTCTGAAATTCTTATCGCATAGCCTTTTTGTGCCTACTGGTCAACCCAACCAGTACTGTTGCCAAGCAACAAGTGTTACACGAGAATCTGAATGCATCAAATCTTCCTTGGCTGTGATTTCTTCGCGGCCCCAGTCTTCTCTGTTTCTGAGCGGGGTTTGTTTTTTCCTGGATTGTACACACAGGGTCAGGTGGAATGGAGTTCCAAATCACTCTGTGCTCCGCGGCATCCCGATTTCTTTCTGCAGCTAACCTCCTGACACGTTTGCAGCTGTTCTGTGGCAGAAAGACAATCTCCATGTTCAGGCGGTGAGCTTTCTTTCTTTCACCCTTGACCCTGGGGTTGCAGGCCATGGTGTTGGGCGTATCCCTGAGTGCAGCTGTCCTGCAGGATTCACTTCCTAGCGCCCCGAGATTTCCTAGGTTTCCTCAGAGTAAGCCCCCAGTTGCATCACCACCGACTGTGGTGTGGCTTTGGATGCCTGAGGCTGAGTTGATTCTGGTGGATGTCTGACCTCGCTTAACCAGACTCATCTACTGTCTTGCCATTCATACCCAGGCTGTCCAACCTTCATACAGCTGAGCCAAGTTATCTAGATTAGTTGCTTCCTTAATGACATAGTCAACCTGTGAAAGCAGGCAGGATAATATTTTAAACCATTTAAAACTTCAAAGGACATATATGAGTTCTAAGAATTGTTTAAAAGTAAGTTTCTAATCACCCAAATTAATTGCCCATAGGACATGTCATTGCTATGGTGGAGAGGTTAAGTAACCTGAGCTTCCCTCATAATCCCAGAGTTTACAAGAGGTGTGTCTTGGGAAAGTCAAAAATCCCTTTGAGGCTTGTCAATCCTTAGATGAAGAGAGCCCCCACTGACCCCACAGGTGCTCCTGGGGTTAAACACATGAAGTCACTAGGTAAATGCTTAGGCAGCGTATAAGAAAGTGCCTGGCACATTCTGCAATACAGTTGGGTACTCAACAAATACCTTGATTCTGACTCAGCTAAATTTTCTTTTATAGTAAGAGATATAATTATCTCTGTATCCAGAGAATCCAGAGGATCCAATTGTATATTAAATGCTCAATATAGGGCTGCTGAATGATGACTTATACCAAAAGCCGTGCACAAAGATCTCTACACTTACCCCACTCCTCTAAGTCCCTTAACTCTCTTTCATATAAAATTTAGTAACTATCAGAATAAAAAGCACAATAGCCAAAGATCCTTCAAACAAATGGACAGAGAGCGAAGATAGGCAGTCGCGAAAGCACACAAGCTATTAACCTACCAGAAAGCTTCGGAAGCAAAGATACCCCTCTGACTCGGTATCGTCCATGGTTTTTTTAAGTTTATTTATTTTGAAAGAGAGAGTGAACATGTGTAGGGGGCGGGGGGGATGAATCAATCCCAAGCAGGCTCCACACTGTCGGCACACAGCCCTATGCAGGGCTCAAAACACAAATGGCGAGATCATGACCTCAGCCAAAACCAAGAATCGGACACTTAACCTAAGACTGAGCCACCCAGGCACCCCTGTCCATGAATTTTTTTTTTTAACAAACTTGGTAATTTCTACGGAAGTACCTCTTGACCAAGAAGAGTTTAAGTTTCTACACAGTGGTGCAGCAGCATTTAAAATTAAAAAAAAACTTTTAGTGTTGATGTTAAAACTGAATTGTGGATGTCAAAACATTGAAAACAGGGTAATCATAGTCTCATATTTTCAACCCACAGAAGAAAAGGTACATTTGTAAAGGAGAATTCAGGAGAACACACTACCATTGACCAAATGACCTAACTTAGTAACACAAAAGATGGCACACTGACCAGTATCCCTTAATGTAAAATTCTGAGAAAGACACATCAGTGACATAGCATTCCTGACAAAAATGTTGATTCTGAATTTAATTATGAGGAAAATATCAGACAAATAAAAAGTGAGGCACATTCTACAAAATGACTGGTCTGGACACATCAAAAAGGTCAATGTCATAAAAGAAAAAAAAGAAAAGAAAACGATCAGGAACTGTTCTAGACGTTGAAGACAACTAAAAAATAGAACAAGTGTATGAAATGAAGATGAGCCTTGACTAGATCTTGTTGGGGGCAGAGCAGGCGGTTCAAGAGAGAAGGGCTAAACAATAAAGGCCATCCGGGGATAACTGGAGAAATCCAAGTATGGACTGAATGTTAGGTAACAACCAATGTTAGCATCAACGGTACGTTTCCTGAGTTAATGTTTTGTCTAGGAGACATATATTGAAGTATTTATTAATTTTTTAATAATACATAATAATACCTAGTAACACTTCATGCCTAAATACTTCAATATATGGGGCAACTGGGTGGCTCAAGTTGGTTAAGCTTTCGACTCAGGTCATGATCTTGCGGTTCATGAGTTCGAGGCCCGCATCGGGATCTGTGCTGACAGCTCAGACCCTGGGGCCTGCTTCAGATTCTGTGTCTCCCTCTCTCTCTCTCTCTGCCCCTCCCCTGCTCGCATTCTCTCTTGAGCACACATGCTCTCAAAAATAAACATTAAGAAAATTAATTTTTCAAAATAAACAGCTAGAGGGGAATTCATTCTCAAATATATAATTTTAATAACACTAATGAGAAAATTTCAGAGTAATGACTTCAGACAAACTGACACCCCCAAACACTTTATAGATACTATTCCCGCACCCAAACATCACCCTCATTTCACTGGAAACCTTCAGATAGTCCTCTTTAAAATGCAGATTAACTGTGTTCTCGTGGAGGAGAGAGGGTCAAGTCACACTTTTTAATTTCTGCTAAAAGAGGGAATGGGGAGAAAGGAACATGCTAACAGGGTAGTCAGAATAAAATGGTGAATGTTTGACAACTCCAGAGTTATGTTACTCAAAATCTTCGGAATCCCGAAAATAAATTCCAGTTCCTCATTTCTTGATGAACCTCCAAGAATATGGGTGAGTTTATCTTTTAACCTGTACTGTTTCAGCAGCATGAAAATGTGTAGATCAAGTTTAAAAATGGTCACCTGGGGGCACCTGGCTGGCTCAGTCAGAAGAGCATGTGATTCCTGATCTTGAGGTCACAAGTTCGAGCCCCACATGGGGTGCAGAGATTACTTAAATAAAACTTTTTAAAAAAATAATAAAAATAATTAAAGTAATAAATAAATAATTTTTAAAAGGTCACCTGTTCAGCAACTGACATCCTCCTATTTGGATCAACATCTCGGCCCTCTAGCTTGGCTTTCACTCTCTTCCACACACTCACTGCATATGAGTTTCTCTCTTGCACAGCTACAAAGCAACGGAAACACAGAAGTCAAACCACAACTTTGTACAAGTATCTAAGGCACCCTTATTCTTACTAACTTACCCTTCCCAGTTTTAGGGTCTCTGACAGCCTTTTTAGGACTACAAGCAACACTCTTGCCAGTTCCTGGAATGGTGCTTGGTGGAGTATCGGCTGATGTGGCAAGATTTTTCTGAATCAGCTTTCTAGCGTTCTGTGACATCACATCAGGCTGAGTCTTCTGGCCAGTGTTGCTCCGGACTGCTACAGGGAAAGAGTGGGTAGCTCAATTCACATGTAAACAGAAGATGGAGGGAGACAAAGAGCAGGGCAGGGCTCTCTCAACCATCAACTACACATATATAGCCACAAAGGTGAGTATGATTTTAGAACCTTAAAATCCTTATCCCTTCAAATAGATACTGTCCTCTGAAAAATATAGCCTAGAGCTAGACCTTCAAAAACGAGTATGTACAGTGATGCTTGTTGTGGCACCAAAATACTAGAAACGTATGAACTGTCCAACAATATAAGGTTGATATGGTAAAGACACAGAATGGCATATTAAATTTGGGCATGAAGTCACTTGTTAAAAGATCATTTGGTGGCGAGGAAATTACCAATTTAATATTAAGTGGGAAAATACAACAAAAATTGCATTCACAGAATGATCACAATTTGTGCATGTACTATTCATACGTAACTACAAGTATAACAACAAATATATTAACGGACTGACCTCTAATTGGAATGAAACTACAAATTTTTCTTTTTATAATTTCCCTAACAAGTATTTATTTTATATTCATGTGTTATTTTTTTTTTTAAGTTTATTTATTTGTGAGAGAGACAGTGTGAGCGGGGAGGGGCAGAGAGAGAGGAAGACAGAGATCTGAAGCAGGCTCTGTGCTGACAGCAGAGAGCCAAATACAAGGCTCAAACTCACGAACCGCAAGATCATAACCTGAGCTGAAACAGGACGTTGAACCAACTGAGTCACCCTGGCGCCCCATTCATAAATTATCTGAAGAAGATTTAAACACAAGGTATTTTTACTCTCTCACAGAAGCACTTTTAAACTTAAGCCAAAACTTAAAAGGGGGAGGGGAGCACCTGGGTGGCTCAGTTGGTTAAGCATCTGACTCTGGAAATCAGCTCAGGTCATCATCTCATGGTTTGTGGGATCAAGCCCCATGTGGGTCTCTGCGCTAACAGCAGGGAACCTGCTTGGGATTCTCTCTCTCCCTCCCCTCTGTCCCTCCCCCGCTCAATTGCACTCGTGCTCTCTCTCTCTCAAAATAAACAAACTTTAAAAATAAATTAAAAAAATAAGATTAGGAACAGATGAAGTTTCAGGTCTTTTCTGAAGTGGAAAAGTCATACCTGCAGCAAAGGATGGCTGATAAGTAGCAGCTGACGTTGGACTCGAACATTCATTTGTTGCATCGGTGACTAAGGGTGATGCAAAACCCACTAAATTATTATAGATACTGAAATACAAAATAAAATGGCTTATTTATGAAATGCTTCACCAGGTAGCTACTTATAAATCTGAACAAAACTGAAAAAATTTAAATGAATTAAATAAGCAAAACTTACTCTACCAGATTTTTGCTTCCATTTGAAATCTAGGCCAGAAGGCACCCTTACCTCTGACTCTGTGTTTTCAGTTCTTTCAAGGTGGGAGTTATTTCCTGGAGCATTTCAACGTGTTCTTGACTTCGAACCTGACCCATAGCTTGGACTAATGTGAACAGCACCGTCTGAATGTTGTCTTGCCATGATTTGTATTCACCTAGGAACTGCCTGACACTGCTCTCATAAGGGACATCCTCGCCGTCTGCCAGGGCAGCTTCTTCATCCTGGAATCCACATGTTAATGACTGACAGAACTGGTACTGGTCTCAATAGTAACTCATAAGACAGTCACATTTTGAATAACAAGTAATAAGTGTTTTTCCAGCAAGTGTTTAATTTGTTTACCATAATTAACTCCTTTTCTACAGGAATCTGGTTTCCAGTACAAAACAAAAAGTCAAAGTAAAAATAAATCCCCAAGTTAAGTGATTCATTGTTTTGTAATGATGAAGTTATTTAGCTTTTTTGTGGGGCTGAGTTTCCTTACTATGGAAATTATGTAGGATACTGAAAGGAAGAGACTACATTTCATTCATTTTGGAGGTGAACGAGCTTAGGGATAAGGCTGGGGAGGAGGACGAGACATTGGAGATCTAAACACCTGGAGACTATATTCAAGTTTCAGCTTTGTTGTTAAGTTATAGGACTCTGGGTTAATCCATTTCTTTAACCCCCAGTTTCTCTGGGTACAAAATCAGAATACGACTACCTGCTTTAGAAAAAAAAAAGTTGATAAAAACACAAATTAACTCCATTACAAATTGGAAGATGTGAACCAAGAAGTTGTTTTTGTTTGTATCGTTATTTTCCCAAATACGACTACTTGTAATTTTATGAAAAGAGAGATCTGACTGGGTGTCACTCATATCAGTCTTACCTTGGCCATTGCTTTTAGGAGGTGTTTGACATCTCCAAGTTGCCGGTTATGACCAGTGAGCACAGTTTTTATATTATCAACCAGATTCTGAATTGTTTCACAGACCGTTTCTATCTGTTGCTCTTTCTCTGTCTGAATTGCCCTCTGAGTAGACATATCCTGAGTCAGTTGTTTGTGTGCTGACAAAAGCCATTCAGAGCTGCCAATAGGATGTTCAAGACTGGTGTCCTAAACAGAATAAACATTTGATTTTAAGCATTAGATGGAATAAATAATGGAAGATTCTTTCCTTCATCATCACCATTAAAAGGTACTAGTAACTCAAAGTGACACAAACAAACTCATTTGCCAAGTCATGAACTAATGACCTACACAATAGTTTAAGAAATAGAAATAGTTTAAGACATAACAAATGTATCTAGAATAACAAAGATGATCCGAATCTAGAATGCTAAACCCAATGTAAATCATGCTTTCAAAGGCCACGAGAGCTTCCTAATTAAAGTCTTCTCATAAAATATAAACATCAAATGTATCAATTTGCTATTTTTGGACTTAGCCCTCCTGTCCAGCATTCACCTTCCACTAGCCCCCTGTCTGCTACCGTATTTTCAGTACATTTAAGTCATTTGCTATACGTTGTATTTCTCCTCCCTCTGAAACTCCACAGAACTTCCAACTATGGCTCTGAGAACCCTTTTCACTTTTTTAAATACAAATACATTAAAATAATTTTTTAATATTTTATTTATTTTTGACAAAGAGAAACAGGGAGACACAGAATGTGAAGTGGGCTCCAGGCTCTGAGCTATCAGCACAGAACCTGACACAAGGCTTGAACTCACGAACTGTGAGATCAGGACCTGAGCTGAAGTTGGACGCTTAACAGACTGAGCCACCCAGGCTCACTTTTTAATTCATTGTATTTATAATTAATAGGTTCCTTGGGCGCTAAGAGCAAGATTTAACCATTGTTATATCCCTCATAACAACATCATACATATAGTATACACACTGCATAAATGTAAACCGAGTGAATATATTAAATGGAGTTTGAGCACATGACACTGGCCTTATCATTTTCATCAACAAGTCTCTTTACCCCCACACTAAGATTCAAGACTCACCACTCTCTGTAATAAACGAAGCTCTAACTCAGAGACCGAACTGTTAAACTGTGATGCAAATGAACACATTTGCTGGCATCGTTTGATTAGTTCAAATAACGCAGCATCCAGGTTTAAGGCTTCTGCAGTTCTAGTTCGTAAACTTTCAAAATGAATGATATTGCTGCAGAGGAAAGTGACCTGTGAAGAGGCAAAAGAGGAATGGAACCACCACAATAAGGGGGGGAATGCAATTTTAATTGACATGAAAAAATATTGCCTATTCATTTCCAGAATTCAGGACCAAACTGGTCCTGAAAATGGTATGAATGTTTGACTCTTCTGGGACAAAACAGAAGTAAGCCTGAGAAAGGCTATGAATAAATGCACTTTTTTTTTTTGGTTGATGTTATTAGGTCTGAGATGGTTAAAAGCACCTAAGTACAATTGGGTAAAAGTATCTGCTGTACAACTGCTTTCACACAGAAAATTTATTCCGTAATAGAACTATCATCATATTCAGGTATGTTCAATTTCAATTTCAGTTTGTCCAAATTTCAATTTGGAATGTTGCCCTTCTGCTTGTCCTCTTGCCTAACTTCACAATAAAGATCACAGAATACTAACTGGCTACTTGACGACATTACGTACATCTTTTAAGGTATGATAATACTATTGTGATTATGCAAATAGTTCTTTTAAGTACGTACTGAAACATGTCATTGATTTAGTCTAATTTTCTACCTGACTGGACATACCTAATAGTTTGTTTCCATTCTCCACCCCCCAAAGTAACAAACTTAATCCACAACCTCTGGCAGAATTCAAGATCATAAAGACATTTTATTGCCATGCTGAAAGAATAGTATCAAATCTTTGGGTCACCTAAGCTGCATAAAGAGAACCTTAGACAAATATGGAATTCAACTCCATATTTTCCAACAGAGGCTGAATCTACTTTATATTTAGCTGGGAGGCAGTAAAGGTCCAGGAAAATAACTGGCTGTGAGCTCAGCCTAAAGGATGGATGCCCTTCCCACCAAGGCCTACCAGGTCCCTCTTCCCAGTACTGTCAACTTGAGGGTGGGTTCTCAAGCTACCCCTAGTTATCCCACACGTAACTTCCAATCAGCTGTATCATCATGTAACTGAAAACAAAGATGGCACACACGGGTCACAATACCTGGCTTGCTCTTTGGCTCTCTTTAAGGACAAGATTTCTTCTTTCGGCTATTGTTGCTTCAAAATCCTGCAGTACAGGTGCCAGTGCAGGGTTAGCACCGCCTGCCCACTTGAGTCGCTGCTCAATACTTGCTTCAAGTGCTGCTAGTTTCTCCTGTAAAAGCCAGCAGAATCTCAGTGAATATCTGACACTCTCCAATTCCTACTGGGCATTTTATATCAATACCAGGGAGATTCAAAAGAAGCACATGCATCATTCAGAAAACATTTTTAACAAACACCTTGTGGAATTAATCTCGATTTCACTTTCAACAGGTTCAACATGTCTGGGAAGAACTGGCTTTCAGTTTGTCTTAAAATTTTTCATTTTTAAATAAAGTAGTCTTTAAAATCAAACACCTGCTGCATCCAATTCCTAACGCACTTTATGTGCTATCTAGAAGAAAATCCATTTATCGCTTGCAACAACATGGATGGAGCCACAGAGTATAATACTAAGTGAAATAAGTCAGAAAAAGACAAATATAAGGTTTCACTCATATATGGAATTTGAGAAACAAAACAAGTGAAGAAAAAGAGAGAGGGAGAGAGAGAAAAACTAAGAAACAGACTCTTAACTATAGAGAACTGGTGGCTACGAGAGGGGAGGTCAGTGGGAAGAGGGGAGAAATGGATGATGGGGACTGAAGAGTACCCTTGTCATGATGGGCGCTGAGTAATGTAGCGCATTAGTGAATCACTATATTGTACACCTAAAACTAATGTAACACTGTACAGTAACCACCTAGAATTAAAATAGAAAGCTTAATTCAAAAAATCCATTTATACTTTTGGTTGTGAAAG
This sequence comes from Prionailurus bengalensis, assembly GCF_016509475.1. NCBI lineage: Eukaryota > Metazoa > Chordata > Mammalia > Carnivora > Felidae > Prionailurus > Prionailurus bengalensis. The sequence continues at coordinate 27,156,181 of NC_057357.1, read as the reverse complement.
ATGAAAATCTAATTCTCAGAAACTCAGAAGCTTATAGAAGATAGTAAAAATGTATCCAGATTACCATGATAAAGAAGGTTTTATGTAACAAAATTATTTCACTATTTATTCACCACTTCAAGCAAAGGGTTCCCATCCTTTGTCTTTCCTGCACTTCTCTCCCGTTCTTTCTCTCACACATACACACCTCTCAAGTGAGAAAGGCTCTCCACAGTTGAAAACTAGGCCTAGTATGCTACAGAGAAAAGGTACTTCGATCTTCAAAGAAGTGAGCTCCAGAAAGTTTCATTAAATATGTAAAAATTATAGAAGTGACTACACTTGATTTTGTACTCACATTAATTTATAAAATGAACAGGAAGACATCAGTTACTACTATGTACATGATATAAGAATACACAATACAAAGATACGTATATAACCATAACCAAGAACTGTTTCTCTTATTTAAAAAAGGGAGGTGAGACTAAATATTAAGCAGAAATGACAAAGAAATACAGTCAATAATAAAAGGAAAACATTCTATCGCCTTTAAATACCTTTAATTATACAACAGGGGTAAGAACTGCCTAAGTTTTTTAGGTCTGAACAGTAAGCCAGATGGAACTGCTTATGTACATTTCAGAAGACACATTTTTCTAATCACCAGAGTTCCCTTAATGCACAAAGGCAGAGTGATCATCAAATCCATTAAAAACCTGAAATATTTAGTATGTCTCTATTCCTGGCTCAAAATACACAGCTTAGTAGCAGGAGTAGATTTGGTTACCTTGGAGGGTAAGGAAAAAAGATAAATCACACGTAAAAGTGAAAAGTAGTGTGCCCCTGTAGCTCAGAGGCCAAGGACAGACGGGCAGATACACTGAACCACAGAGCACCGACACATCACCACGGTGCAGGTGCTCTCTCAAAGTCAATGTGCTGCAAGTAAGGTCTGACCGAACACACCTGAACTGTTGCAATTGAAGTTTCAATTTGGCTCAGAGTATGGAGTTTCTTTTTCATGCTGGTTAGGATGGCAGACCGAGGGGGAGGTGTGACTGACACGGCTTGTGGTCTATTGATAAGGAGGTCTTCATGCTGCCACTGTTCAAAGAAAAAGCAATGTAATAAAATCAGCAGGAAAAAAAACCTTTAGATAAAGAGATGGGAGGTATGAATTAGGACTGGGGGAAAGGAAAAAAAAAAAAAAACAAAAACAGCTGCAGCAAAGCGAGGCAGGCAGAGAAGTGTAAGTGCAAAATTACAAAATGATCACAACCAGGTGAAAAGTTTCCTAATGTAGAGAATGGCTGATAAATTTCTTCAATCAGTGAAATGCAACATCTAAGTAATAATTCTGAAGATATTTCCAAGTCTGTAAAAAAGTTTAGTATACAACCTCCCCCAAAAGACATCTCCAGTTAAGAGATCAGAACGGTACTGGGGGGTGGGGAGGGGTTGTCCAGCATAAGGCTACAGAAGTGATTAAAAGAAATGATGGCAGGAGTCACAGAACAAAGACTTCTCCGGAGAAGAAAGGGGCAGGCAGTTGCTGACAGAGGGTCAAGCGCCTTCCATTTCAAGGGTGACCCCAGAAGGCCAACTGGGCTATAATTTAAAAGTAATACATTGCGCTTTTATTAAAATGATGGACAGCTGTTCAGATGAACAAAACTGAAAGGCTTTTTTATGTTTTCCATACGGCTGTCCATTTTTAAGGAAATAAACTAAAACGTATCAAATAATGAAACTTTCAACATCACACTTTTTAGAAGAAAAAATTTTAAACACTCCAACGTGTTACAAAGACTATTAATACATAATGAAAACAACTTCAAAATCTGAATAAATTAGTTTTCTTAATTCATGAGCTAAAAAAAACAGCTATTGATAAAACCGCAAAGAGAAGGAAATACACTGGTTCCTCACACTGGGCTATAACCACCAATTCCACCACTGGGAAGCAGCTTCAACATAAATGATACCAAAAAACCACTGTCTGTACCAAAACAGACCCCAAGAAAATGGCAGTCCCCAAATATTACTCTATGAGTTATATAACCTGTTTGAAGCTACTGATAATATTGAAGCCTGTATTGGCGGGGGCGGGGGCGGGGGTGGGGGTGGGGGAATAGCTACAATTTGTACTGTGCTTAGTGTCTTAAACAGAACATAACTTTTTTTTAACATTTACTTTTAATGTTTATTTTTTGAGAGAGAGCGCGCACGAGTGCATGCATGAGAGTAGAGGGAAGGGGCAGAGGAAGACACAGAAGCCAAAAGAGCACAGTGCGGGGCTCAAACCCACAAGCTGTGAGATGATGACCCAAGCAGAAGTGGGATGCTTAACCGACTGAACCACCCAGGTACCCCTTTAACATTTATTTTTGAGAGAGAAAGAGAAAGAGAGAGAAAGAAAAAGGAAAGAGAGAAAGAAAAAGGAAAGAGAGAAAGAAAAAGGAAAGAGAGAAAAAGGAAAGAGAGAAAGAAAAAGGAAAGAAAAGAAAAGAAAAAAGAAAAGAAAAGAAAAGAAAAGAAAAGAAAAGAAAAGAAAAGAAAAGAAAAGAAAAGAAAAGAAAAAAGAAAAAAAACAGAGAGCATGAATGGTGGAGGGGCAGAGAGAGGGGCAGGAAGACACAGAATTCGAAGCAGGCTCCAGGCTCTGAGCTGTCAGCACAGAGCCCAACACAGGGCTCAACCCCAAGAATCACGAGATCAGGACCTGAACCAAATCGGATGTCTGAGCCACCCAACTGTCCCAAACATCTTTTTTTTTTTTTTAAGTTTATTTATCTATTTTGAGAGGGGGGTGGAGAGAAAATCCAAGCAGGTTCTGCACTGACAGCCTATTCAGGGCTCCATCTCACGATCCGTGACATCATGACCTGAACTGAAAGGAAGAGTCAGACTCAAATGACTGAGCCACCCAACATTCCATATAGAACATCAATTGGGGGAGAGGGGGGAGCGGCGGATTTTTTAAAGTTTATTTTTGAGAGCGAGAATCGCAAGCAGGCTCCGCGCACCTCCCCAAGCCCACCCCAGTGCAGAGCCCAATGTGGGGCTTGAACTCACAAAACACGAGATCGTGACCTGAGCGGACACCAAGAATCAGATGCCTGATCAACTGAGCCACCCAGGTGCCCCTAGAACATTTTTAACCCTCATGGTCCTGAACCTTTGTGAGAGGTACTGTCCCCACATTAGGGAAGTTAAACTCAGATTCATATACCTGAATCCAAATCCATCTCACCCCCAAAGCCTGTGCTATCATACTGGCCCCCTAACTAATCAAGGACAAAAACCGGCTTCTCAAAAAAACAATTTCCAAATGATGACAGATTCATGCACAAAGTTGGTAACACATCAAGAGAGCATCAGGGAAAGAGAACAGAAGTCACCTTAGAAATCATCTTAATTACACGTTAAATCATATAGGAGGCACATTCACATAACGAATAAATTCAACCATTAGAAATTATATTTACAAGCAATACTTAATGACACAGACAATACCAAACATACAACGCTGATGGAAATGAATTCAAAGGTCACAAAGTGTAAACACAAAACACTCTCCACTACATGGAACACAGACAAGGAATAACAGGAAAAAAACACCAAAATTCCAAAAAGCTGGGTTTGCTGCAAGCTGGCACAATTCAGGATGTTTATATTTTTTCCCCTTCTATTGTTTTATATTAATCTCCCCAGATTTTCAAATTCCTACATTGGGGAAAACCACACTCGAAAAATACTTACTTGAAACATGGCAATATGCAGCTGAACACGCTGCAGGCTTGTCTTACAAGAAGAAATACTGGTTTCCAGCCTGCGCACCAAATCATGCTTCTTCCAGGCAGTGTCGTAGGAACTCGCTAACACAGTTGCCCTGTTCATGACCAACTGAGAGAACTTTCCGATCTGGATGTTGTGCTCCACTGCTTTCTTACAAAGATCATCAACAGAAACTTTGCTTTCAGCACCAAAATCCTTCGCCTCTACTTGAGCAATAATGTCTACACCTAGAGCACTGATAAAACTGCAGAGGGTGAGTCCTAGGGCTTGGTTGGGAAGTCCAATCAAGAGCTGCCTCACGAAGTCAGCCGTGAATGCCTTTATAGGTTTGGCCATCTGGTCTTCACTGAAACAAGAGTTTCTAAAAAGGGTTTTCACATTGACCATCTGAACAGGCCCATTTACAGTATTCTGATCTTCAAGTGAACTTGATCCTAAAAAAAGAAAATCTTCTTAAAGTATTTCATGCAAAGCAAAATAAGGTGACAGTAGTGCTTATTTAAAAACAAGACTCGGGGAGCCTGGGTGGCTCAGTCGATCGGGCGTCTGACTTCAGCTCAGGTTGTGATCTCATAGCTCGTAAGTTCGAGTCCCCGTCAGACTCTGAGCTGAGCCTGTTTCAGATTCTGTGTCTCCCTCTCTCTCTGCCCCTCCCCCAGCTCACACTCTGTCTCCCTAAGAACTAAATAAACATAAAAAAATAAAAAAAATTAAAAAAGACTTAATGAACATACAATTAAATTAAGCCTACCCCATCCTACACAACTAAATTCTACACAACTAAATCCAACACGTTTAAATGTGAAGTATTACCTGACAAAGTTTTAGAAAAGGTACCACAGAGCCTGAAGAACTCCTTAATTGTCTGTAGTCTTTTTAGAAAGAAAATTTCTTCTAGCACCTGCCGGTGATTATCATCATCAAAAAAATTGACTTGGGTGCTCCTAGCTTCCCTTATAATGTCAATCTTTCGCCAAGCTATGGGAATTTCCATCTTGTTTAACTATGTAAAAAAGAAGAAAAGTTCATTTCTCCACTCTTTGTACTGTGAACAACTACTTTACTACACTTGCATTATTTATTCATAAAGTCAGTATTTACCTTTTCAATTAGTAAACCAAAAGCAGTTTCCACTTGGGCAAACATGCCATCAAATGCTACCAACAACATCTGGCCAGCTGACATTTTTGGTGTTTCATCAACTGAACCATTTCTTGGTTGGATTAATTCACCATATTGAGCATGAAGTATTCTAGAGAAAACGAAAAGGGAATTAAAATCCTACCTGAAGAGTAGTAAGTTTGAGAGAGAACACACAGAAAGTCAACAAGTGTCAGAGCCGGCTAACATGTAATCTAGAAAACAAATCTTGTTGCGTGAAGAGTGTTCACGGTAAAACGGCATGTAGTGTCCACCATAATGTGAAGTTAATGATTCCAATTCAGTATTAGTAATTGATCATGTGATTAAATTTAATGCAAACTTGAATTATAACAATTTTTAAAAGAACTATATAAGATATTACAGTCTCATTTTATACAAAGAATGTAATATAATATAGCCTCCCAATAACTGTCAAGAATCACAAAATTCTGAAGTTGGAGGACTTAGCAAAAATTGTCCAGGATGTTCACACTACTGTCACATGACCGAGCCAACTACAGGCAGTAAACTCAGATGCCTGCCATCTTTGGCAAGCTTGGTTTTGAATAATGCATAGTCTGAGCATAGGTTTTCAGAAATTCACCCTGCTCATCATTGTTAACTTAAGACTTACAAAGTGGCTTATGGATCAAGACACTATTCCGAAATTTTTATATAAAAAAAATCAAAAACAGCACTCCTAGTACCTACAACTAGTATCAGTTTATGTCACTAATGTTAACTAGATTGTCAACTTTATCACACAGAAACTGCTACAAAACTATTAAGAGAATTTAAAAACTAGGCTAACCAGAGCAATTTCTTCTTTTTTTTTAATATACGAAATTTATTGTCAAATTGGTTTCCATACAACACCCAGTGCTCATCCCAAAAGGTGCCCTCCTCAATACCCATCACCCACCCTCCCCTCCCTCCCACCCCCCATCAACCCTCAGTTTGTTCTCAGTTTTCAAGAGTCTCTTATGGTTTGGCTCTCTCCCACTCTAACCTCTTTTTTTTTTTTCCTTTCCCTCCCCCATGGGTTTCTGTTAAGTTTCTCAGGATCCACATAAGAGTGAAAATATATGGTATCTGTCTTTCTCTAACCAGAGCAATTTCTAATGGAAAAAAGAGCTACAACATGCTATAAAATTTTCCTTAAGATGATGAAAGTTTCTCCAAAACAAGGTACAAATGTAAGCTGTAACAGAACCAAGCATGAAGATAGTCACCCAACTCATACAAAACAGTGGACAATCATCCATTTGAGGTAAGGGAAATCTGAATTAGATATTAAAGGGAGATAAATGAGGGCTGAAATACAGTGAGAAAGAAAGGTGTACTGATCTACATTTCACATTTGAAATAATGCTAAAAATTAAATGAAGATGTTAGGCAAATAATCTAAACCATCGTCTAGCTGACATTTATAATAATTACACTCTTTTTTTTATTGTATGGTGAAGTAACTACAAGTAAACATAAAATAGGAAAACTGTGAGTGCAGAAAACACTAAAAATTATTGTTAACATTTTAGGTCAAGTAGCAGCACCATGATTAAGAAAAATAAGTTTAGGGGCTCCTGAGTGGGTCAGTTGGTTCAGCGTCCAACTTCAGCTCAGTTCATGATCTCACAGTTTGTGAGTTCAAGCCTTGCATTGGGGTTCTGTGCTGACAGCTCAGAGCCTGGAGCCTGCTTCAGATTCTGGGTCTCCCTCTCTCTCAAAAACAAACATTAAAAAAAAATTTTTTTTTTAAGAAAAATAAGTTTATATTTTAGATACATATACTTCCTACAGTATTTAAGAATGAAAAGATACCTGCTTCAAACTAATTGGGGTAGTACAATTTAAAAAAAAATTTTTTTTAACGTTTATTTAGTTCTGAGAAAGAGAGAGCAGGGGAGGGGCAGAGAAAGAGGGACACACAGAATCCAAAGCAGGCTCTGGGCTCCAAGCCAGCAGCACAGAGCATCACTCGGAGCTCGAACCCACGAACTGCGAGATCATGACCTGAGCCGAAGTTGGACCCTTAGCCGACTGAGCCACCCAGGCGTCCCAGGGCGGTACAATTTAAACAAATAATTTAAACAACTTAAACAGATGCAGATAATACCCAAAGGTGGTAAAACAAAGGTTCATTCTACTATTCTACTTTCTTTAATCTTTGAATTTTCTCATGGAGGAAGCACGGCAGGTCAATCCATTTCAACTCTCTCAATTATACTTTCTGGGGTCAACTGGACACAAGAATGCCAAAGAAAGAGGTCTTGAGTCACCAGAGATAAAGGGACTTAAACCATGGGGATAGTGCATGGCTGGAGGAACCACCCAACCTTTACAGGTTCCAAGGTCAAAGTGTTTTTCTGGATTTATGAGATGAAAAACACAGCGTTCAGTATCTAAAACAAACAATAAAATTTAAGCAAATTTAAAAGCCTTCACCTGAAGTGAGCTGTATACTCCATTAGCTAACTAAACTGGCGCATGTGATTTCATGGAGTTCTGAGGGCTGGCTTAAAAAATACTACACTCCACTCCGTGTGTATTCACATGGTGAAACACCACCCACGCACGCGTCGTGTATGTGTTAGAACGGCACGGAGCTACACACACACAAACAAGCGCGTGAGTAACTGGTGAAACCTCAGGAAGCCCTGCTGACCGCGGCAACATCCCTTTTGCGGTGCTGCCACAGCCCATCAGTAGGCAAGATGCTAACGCCGCAGGATGGATGAAGCGTGAGCGAGATGTCCCTGCACACGGTTTTTACGACTTCCTGAGAACCTGTAGTTATTCCCAAATAAAAGTTTTTTAAAGATAAGTAAGCATTTGCAAGTAATTGTATCTGCTGTAAAATTAAAACTGAACTCAGAGTAGAATAAGAGCTCAGAACCCCTTTATCTGGCTTCCCCATCTCTTTCCCAAGAAAACTGCACAGCTAGCATTCACTTGCCTGGCTACATCGATGTAATGAGCATGTGTTTCTTCCTCGAGTCCCATAGCTGCATTTCTTAAGTAGGCCTGAAGAGATTCAACTAGAGTCTGCAGGGGAACGCCATCAGTGGTCTGCTCAATAAGACTGTCCAGCTCATGAAGCATACTTTCTAATGTGTACTCTCCTTTCATCAAACATCTCAGTGCTTCTGGAAATATGATTTGCCGGAAATTTGAATTTAATTCCTATAAATATGTGAGAAATATATTTTAATGTTTTCTGAGTTTAGATAAGTTATACATTTACAGGCTTAATGCCATATATTAAGAACTTATGCAACTATAACCAACATATGGCCACAAACCTCTCAGTGATCTTTAAGTGACCAATGAAGCAGGATTAAAATGGGAGAAGTCAAATTGCCTTTCTGAACCAAAGATGTAAGAAGTACGGTGTTCAATTGATCTAAAACAAATTCATCAACTTTAAGCTAACTTAAAAGTGCTCACCTGAAGGGAGGTGTATACTCCGTTGGCCAGGTGAACCGCCTCAGAAGCTTCCAGGGGGTTCGGGATGTCTAAGTCCTGAGGCACCAGGTGGCACTGCTTCAGTAACTGCACCAGGCACGTGACGTTCCCGCTCATGCTGCAGAGCTCCTCCAGGAACCAGGCTCCGTCCCGAGAGGTCAGATCCACCAGCTGCTCTCCCGCGCTTGAAGCTGCACCTTCCATCATCAGGTTCCGCCTAAACTCAATTAAATATTTGTACAGTGAAACCGACCCAGCTACCCTCACTCACAAAAGCGAATGCCTCAACACTGGAAAGGAAGTAAAGCAGTTGTGACGTCAAGCAAGACCCAGGACAGTACAGAATACCTTAAGTTGGGGATTAAACAAAAAACCAGTGAAATCGCAAATAAACATCAATGTTTTCAAGACAACGAAACGGTCTCCACAGGAGGCTGGCTGACTCACCTTGTGAGGGTACAAAGGGCCGAAATAATAACACTCGCTAGACTCAAAGATCCTTCTTCTCCATTCTCGTGAAGAAAAACTTTAATACAACGTTCAATTTCTTTCAACTGATCTTCACAGACAGGCACAGTGACAGCTTCCTGTTTCAAGCGTTCCACTTGCCTAATAAGCCTGCTGTTGATGTCGGCTGCGTACCGCTGCAGAGTCATTTCGGTGGCAGTGATGAACTGACACACTGTTGGGGGGGGCTGGGGGGCATACTGCATTTCGTATCTATAAAACCAGAGAGAGGCGCTTGTTTACAACACAACCACACTGGACCCAGGGCGACATGGGGTATCGCATATGATCCTCAAATCTTAAACAGGAGAAATCGTGATTTCCATTTTTACAGCCAAGTCTTAGGAACTGAAGTAACTTTCCATGATGACTCGTTAATGAGGGACAGATCAATGTTTGAGTTTAGCTCTCTTGACCCAGATCCCCGTCAGTGGCTAAAGAGACTCCGACACTGGGATCCACTTTATTTAATGAGGAAAACCACACTGTCTTAGGAGGGAAAGCATGAGCTCAGATTCTCCTCAAACCAAGAAAAAAGTGACTCCGTTTAAAACCCCATCCATCAACCCATTCTCGCAGAAAAAATGAAATATCATGCACACATAATGATAATCATTTGAACACAGCTTTGCTTCCAATCGCAGGAGAAGTTAAGCAAATGAAGCATGACCAACTCACTTCCTGTAGAGCTCCTGACAGCGCTCTACTGTGATGTTACAGATGAGCTCTTCCATCCAGGTCTTCCACTGTTCAATCCGATGTTTCTGAAATATGGCCTTGGGGTACTGCAGAGCCACGGTCGCATAGTGATGCAGCTGCTCCAGGCAGCCCCGGAGCACGGAGCGCCGCTGCTGGAGAAGGGCGCCCACCTCCCCCTCCAGCTGCTCGCACTGGCTGATCAAGTGGGCCTGGCCGGCATTCTGTAGAAAGGCTGTCGCTGGCACATAGCTCGGAGGACCTTTTGGTGAAAGAGGACTATTAATACCAGTGCAACTATTCCCACCCAGCAGTCACTGCAAGGAGCACAAAGCAGAACCCCACACATAACAAAACAACCCCAGATTCACAGGCTCACGTGTGTATCTAAAATAAATCAAAACCCATACCAAGGTCCATTTGTGTGCTGATCTCCTGAAGCAAACTTGCAAGCTGTGTTGCTTCTAAATTATTGAACGCAGCCTGATAATGTGTTATCCACTGTTCAAATTCATTGAGCTTCACCTGGATTGCTTCCTGAACAGCCCTTTGCTGAGTCTGTAGTTGAGTGTGTTCAGAATACCTAATAGGAAGGGAAAACATTTTTTAACTGGTTCTTTCTTCTACGTACTTTCATAACCTTCATTTTGCTCATACTTGGGACTGCCTAGTAAGCTCCCTTTACAATCTTGAGGGCAGTGCTCAAACGTAATACCTTACCTCTCTGATTTTTCCCATAACTCTCTCAACTATACTCACAACATTCTAAATAAAATTCTACCATACCTTCCAGGTTTTGAGTTCTCTTCAGCATAAAAGACAAGAAGGTTGACAGATCTTCTGAATCTCACAGACTCGTGCAATGTGTTGCATCTGCATATTTACCGCTTACTGAGCACCTACCTACTCTGTACGAGGTTCATTCACTTAGATCATTCTAGTTTAATGCTTAACTCAGCAAAGTGGATAATATACCTGCCACTGTACTAATGAATAAGGACTCAGACACAGACTGTAGAGAGAAAACCCAGGTTTGCCTGAATCCAAGTTCATATTCTAACCACTATACCCACCCATCTCCCATAGTTACATGCTCAAACATGTGAATATAAAAAAGCAGAAAATTTAAATGAATTTTTGTGCATTAACATTTTGAAACCGCAGTCCTTGGGAGTATTTTTATCATTTATGTAAACTGCTGTAATAATTCTAATTCAGGTTGACAATGTTTACACAAATGTGAAAATTCTCCTTCATGGCAAATATTAAGAAACAAGAGCTTGGGGCTCCTCGGTGGCTGTCAGTTAAACATCTGACTTGGGCTCTCAGTTCATGATTTCACAGTTCACGGGTTCTGTGCTGACAGCTTGGAGCCTGGAGCCCACTTCATATTCTTTGTCTCCCTCTCTCTTTGTCCCTCCCTCTCTCATGCTCTGTTTCTCCCCCTCCCTCCTTCCTTCCCTCCGCCCCCCTCTAAAATACATAAACATTAAAAAAAACCTTTTTTTTTTTTTTTAAAGAAACAAGAGTTCAACACTTTTAAACCTGTGTTGCAGAGTGTGAGAAGGATGGTCCACTCCTTCCGCTCCTTCTAGAAACTCTATTTCTTCTAGCAGTTTGCCCTGCAGTTTTTCCACATCTGTCAGTTGCTCTTGCAAGCTTAGGTATTCATCTAAGCTGCTGTCCAGCTTGGGAAGCACAACCAGCATCTCATCCCTGTTCTTAAACCAGTTCACCTGTAGAAAGATAATTATGATTAGAAAGATTCTTACAGGGTCAACTGTGAGACAGTATGACACGTGCCAGAAGGAACGTGTTAGATGAACACCCTGTCCCTGACAGGGTGATGGTATCACCTGCATTTTACAAATAAAGATAAGCAGGGCGTTCAAGTTCACACAGCTGTAGTAAACGGGGACTCAAATCCCACAATAGCATGTAGTTACCACCAAGGCACACAAAACAGTGTTGGCATCAGTGGCTACCACAATACTAAGATTAAGACTGACGGGAGGCTATCTAATTAAAGAACACCTAAAATAGTCACTGGTAAACACACTGCAGTGTATTAAAAAAGGTCTAATTTTTTTCAATTCATGAACCCATCTCTAACAAACGGGAGTGTGATCATGTGCCTTTGGGCACAACACAAATGTGTTGGCAGCATTTCCTACTAATAAGACATCAAATCGCCCTATTCCGCTGCCCTTTCAATGTTGTACAGGACAGTCATCCAAAAAAAATTTTTTTAAAGATAGCTTTAGAGGCACGTGGGTGGCTCAGTTGGTTACACGTCTGACTTTAGCTCAGGTCAGGATCCCGCGGCTCGTGGGTTCGAGCCCCAAGTTGGGCTCTGTGCCAACAGTTCGGAACCTAGGGCCTGCTTCAGATTCTGTGTCTCCCTCGCTCTCTGCCCCCCCCCCCCCCCCCCGCTGAAAAAATAAACATTAAAAAAAAATACTATTCCTATGAAAATAACTAAATCAACAGAGTTTCACCCACTTTTTGATGGACATGTTAACACTCATAGAAGACGGTGACTGTCACTGCCCTCACCTTAATTTCAGCTACTCTGGAAGAAAAGAGGCTGCGGGTGATCTCTCGCTCCATCTCTCTCTTGCTCTGCTTGCTCTCGGCCTGCTGGCCGCCTCCACCGTACACAGCGCCAGCAAACCCGGCCTCGCCCCCGGCCGTCCAGTCCACCAGAGGGTCATACACAAAGGCCTCCAGCAAAGTCAGCAGAGTCTCTCTGCCACGCCGCATAATGTGTAGAACCTGTTTTTAGAGAAGTTTCAATCAGGCTTTCCCCCAGTTTCCTCACTGAAATGCAGTCTTTCATTCCACAAGATCTGTTAATTTAACAGGTACGTGAAAAGGTGGAGAGAAACAGCGTACCTGCTCGCATGAAAGCCTAAAAACACCTTCTACTCCAGTTACACCCAGTGCCGTTTCAATGTTCTGTGTCATTCGGAAAGGGACCTTCTCAGGAACTCTAAGGCTTTTACCTTGAAAAGACAAATGGTTCTATTTTTGTCCTTTCACCAAAAACATCTGACCCACACGTAAATGTAAAAAGTCCAATTTGATTTTACCTTTTTCAAAGCAAACGTTGTAGTCTATGTGAACCACCTCTCCAGTCGTCATATCTATGAGAACGTTATCCAGATGTCTGTCTCCAAGGCCAATTATGTATCCGACCATAGACATGACTGCAGTAGATCTGGCGTAAGACTAAACAAGAGGGTAAAGGGTGGGGAGAGCAGGCTGTAACACCATCAGCAAATCTCCTTCCAACACAGACTGGACGCTTCCAAATTCCCAACACCATAACCCCGCTCCCTCATTTCTAACTAGCTGGCACTCCTCGGGGCTGCTATGAGCGGTTACGAAGGCTCTGCGCTGAGCAGCAGCACACAACACTGTGGTCCTTGTTGGTCGTACTCAGTATCAGAGTGCTGGATTTTAACATCAAACTATTTTCAGTCTCCCTAGTTTTTCCTTTTCTCAAATTTTTATTCTTTCGTTCCATCCATAATCCCCTCTGTTCTGCCCACACACAGTCATGGCCACGCCTCATAAAAATAAGTGCACATAAGATTCAAATACAGTTCTCGAATTTCCAAGTCTGGAGGGAGACAAGGGGGAAGAGAAGGACGGTGAACAACACACACAAGATAGGAAACAGGCAAAAGAAACAGCAATATTGATTACAGTCCCAAACAAAACACATACCTGTGTGACTCTCCACCATTCGTCAGGGGTGGTACAAGATGACCAAAGCTCTTTAGCAAGGAGATTTGGGGGGGTGGCCTCCATTAACTCTTCTAATACCGCCTTCATTACATGAAGAGGCCAATCTCGTCGGGACACATCCAAACTAAGTCCAACTGCTTTTAAAGCAGGGCCAATTTTACTATAATAAAGTTCACTAGGACGAGGTACAATTCCCGGATTCTGAGGAGTTTGGTAGGAATCTTGGGCCTTAAAAAAATTTTTTTTAAGAAAAAAAATTAACTTTATTTAAACAAAGGTTACTTGGAGTATAAAGTAGTATGTTAAAAACTGATTTTTGAGTGGCATTCTCCATCTATCTAGCCAATTTATACACACCAAACAGGTAATTCTTCTGGAAGTTCCATCTTTCTTACAATCTACACATCTTTCTCTTAATTAACTACTATGACTTTATTGGAAACTTGGTCTACTGTTCTATTTTCTCGAGGTTCAATTCAAACTCAACATCCAATTTACATTCTTCTTTGTAACATACAATTCTATTTAAAATTAGTCGTTAATTTGGAATGCCTGAGTGACTCAGTAGGTTAAGCATCCTACTTTTGATTTCTTTGGCTCAGGTCATGATCTCGCGGTTTTTGAGTTCAAGCCCCACGTGAGACGCTGTGCTGACAGTCTGGAGCCTGCTTGGGATTCTCTCTTTCTCCCTGTCTCTGCCCCTCCCCCACACGTGTGCGCTCTTGCTCCCTCTCTCAAAATAAACTTCAAATCTATCATTAATGAATGTACACATTTCATTCTTCACTGATCAAGTCATTTAACAACATTCAGACAAATATTTAGGTAGTCCCTAATTCCCATCGCTAATCTACCCCCCAATAATTGTTCTGTAGTCTTCTATGCTTATTTTTTAAACTCGACTCCTTTCAAACTCTTGTTCCTTCCTATACCTAACCTAATTAGATTGTTTTGGCTAGATACGGAATCCTGAAATTCAGACTAGCAAACTTACCTTGTATGTCTGTAGCACTTGGTACTGTTCCTGGCATATACTCAACACTCAGGTACTTAGCTACAATTAATGCTAAATTGAATCTCTAGTCTAAATCAAAATCATAAATTTCCCAGTCACAAAATCACATAATTAACCCTAAATATAAAGTTGTTTATTATTTACATCCTTAATTTAAAAGAACCTGGGTTTCCAAGCTGTTTCTTATTGTAAGTTTAACTTAAAAGACCCTAGTAAGCCCAATAAAAAAAGCATCAAGATGTTAAATATCAACTTACTGAGTGATTAATGACCATACTACCATCCTACATGCGCCCCCCTGTATTTGTCCAGAACAAGACTGTCAAATGTCACCATTTCTTCCTCTTAAGTTTTTATAAAATGTGCCTCAGAAACACTTTCCCAGATACCTTAAACCTATTCTGTAACATATAAACTTTCCCAAAACACTCAAGAACAGTAGCCTGTAAGCATTTCACACAGAACAAGAGACTAGTATGCTTTTTTATGTATATTCAAATAAAAGTATATGCATATTTGAGTTTTAATCAACCTTCTGTGCTTGTAAGGCGGCCTCCCGTTGTTGCCATCGTTTGTAAAGACCAAATAAAGGTGTGGCTCCATCCACCCACTGGATGAGTCCTGATCGTGTTCCTAGCGGTGTTACAGAATAATGTCGGGCATGGAAACGGGGCGTTTCCTGGCGATTGATTGTAGCAAACATGGTATTCACAATAGACAGGAATTGCATTATTCTCTCATCCAGATGTAAATCTTCCAATCCTATGGAAACAAAAGTTAAAGTAGCTAGAGTGGTGACCACATGGGTGTAAAGTGCAATGGGGTGGAGGGGCATGGGGGCTTACAAACATACACTTTTGCGTTTCTTCTCAGATAACAGAGGCAGTCAAAAACTGAGAGCCAAAGAAGCACAACGACAGCATTAGAGAACATTCCATTTAGTCACAAGGTATTAAGACACTAGCATTATTAGCTGCACCTCATTTCTGCTTATATAAGTTCTTAAGCAAAGAGACAGTAGGAAATGGAAAAATCTTACTACACAGCCTCCAACCACTGCTATTCAAAATCACAGCCAGGCTATTCACCTGAAACAATCCTCTCCCATCACATTTCACACACAAAATCAGATTAATCAGATTAATGCTCTTCTTTTAAATCCCACCTTTGAAAAGGTAAGGATAGCTTTTCCCATCTGACCCCAGAAAGAGAAGTTTCTTTGGCTTGGTTTTGGTAGGTAAGATGGTGATGGTTCCGCCCACACTGTGGATTGTGACAGTGTCTCTAGCTGACACCTCTCCAGGAAGAGCAATTTCAGTGTTAGTCATGGCAGCCAGCCAGGGGCTGATTTCTTCAAGACGCAAGATGTAACTTGCACGTTTCTGTGCTCTCTGTTGCAAACTCAGCATTATCTATATTTGGGAGATGGGGAAAAACAAGTTCATGTTATCATTATAGCACTTATTTTCTTCCACATTCAACTGGCATAAAAGTAAACTTAACATACCAACACAGATACTTTTTATTGTAGTGCCTATACTTATTTGACGTTATGTATTTGGGCCATCCTGAGAAGGGAAACAGTGCTGTGTGCGGATGTGACCTAGGTGATTTTTACTTTGTTCAGACCAACTTCTCTGTCCAAACAAGCAATGAAATCCCAGCAGATGGAAAGAAAGCACTAATTCAGCAGCAAAATTCAGAGCTTCTAACAAGCTAATCCCCCCACTGTTAAGCTATGTTTGATCAGTGCCAAAACAAATCAATTAAGTCCTCACAATAGAGCAGATGTAACTGACAGCTGTTGGCTATCAAATAGATACACTGTTAGAGCTCTGACCACTTAAAGTATGTAGAATAACACCACAACCCCCTCTAATAATTTGCAGGGAGTGAATAGCATATGTAGGTGTATCCCTCCTTACAGCTAACTCAATAATGTGCGCCTGAATTAATGAACTCTGGATTCTGCTTTCATGTGAAAAATGTGTAATCAATCCTTAGAGAGCTTTGTTCCATAAAAGGAAAAATACAACTGGGAACACCCCAAGTATCCATGACAGGACAATGGATACACTGTGGCATTTTCCCATATTAGATCAATGTTCACCTGCATACAAAACATGGATGGACCATTAAAAAAAAAGAGAAAAAAAAACCCAATGCTAATCTATCAATTATGGAAGTAATAAAAACATACATGCATACACGCACACATACACCATGTATACACACACACACATACACACATATACATACATACTGGTATACTGCATATAACCTCATTTATATTAAGTTAAAAACATCCTTTAGAAATGCATCAGTAAATAAAAACTATTTTTTAAAGTATTCTTCCTATCTCTTCCTCTGGTTTTCTTGGTTAATTTATTGACAAGGAGACACAGAAGCAAGGAACTGCTAATGGAACACAAGCAAACAAGTTTGGCTGGGCCACACACACAATGAACTTCAGTCTTCATGTTAGCCCTCTAGCCTTGTGCTTCTAGCTTACGTCCTATGAATTTAGCATGTACTCTAGTTTCCTCTAGATTGCACTTACTCATTAAAGTCAGGTGGACTTTCTTTCTACACTATCTTTTAATAGTTTTCTCATTGCTAAAGTTAAGTAAGGAAATTAGGAGTAAGGTAAGGGATAGAGAAAGAGAGAATGAAAGAAAGAAAAAGCTACAACATGATAAATGTTCTCCTAAAATAATGGTGCTGTTGCTGTACCAGGTCAAAGAAAATACACAATTAAGGGGACCAAAACATAAAAGACAGGATTCTCAAATATTTAAAAACACTAATCATCCCCAAGTAGCCTGTGCAGAACCGATTTCAAAACAGTTACTTATAAAAATTGATGTTGTTCCATGTGAACATTTTGTCTGTTATAAATATTTAATAACAAAAAAAGAGAGAAATATTCAATACCCACCCCAAAGAAAACTATATAGGTACAAGGTTAAATTTTATAATCTTTATGAAGACAATAAAGCAAGCAATCAATATTTAGTTCGAGGCCAGACCTCTTCCTTGGTTAATTTTTTACAGTATATTCTTCCTTAGTGTGAACCCTCTACAGATAAAAGTTTGCTGCCCTAGGCCCACTCACCGCCAAATTCTCAAAATAAAGAAAACACCTTTCTTTCTCCACATTCCTTATAAGCAACTGGTCATAGGTTGCCTTCTAGGGGCCTACAAAAGTCTTCTCTCACATTACAAGTAAGGAGAGTCCCCATATTTAAATTCTGTAGCTCATACGGAATTTCCCATTCTAGTAGCATTCTTGAGATTTTTCTGTACCTCTTTAAAGGGAATCCAGCTGCTTCCAGGCTTTGCGGGATTGGAGGGTGTCTTCAGTTTTTCAAGAGCATTTTCAATTGCTTCACCATAGTTATCCTGAAACCACTTTTCATGAGGTGTCTCCGCAGGGGCCGCGGTGATGCTCCTCACATGCTCCAAAGCGAACACAATGGGCTTCATCAAAGCCGTGTGCTTTTCCCGCATGATAGCAATTTTCTCTTCTCTGGCCAGGAAGGCATAAAGAGTTTTACAAACATGGAACAGTTTAAATGCATCAAGTGCAAGTAAATACTATCAGAGAGTAAGCTAAATAAATAAAATACTGGCAAAATAACTTACTAACACAGCACTGTAAAATATCCAGCACATGAAAGAGGAAGCTTTTTTCAACAACTGGTACTGGGAAAACTGGACATCCACTTGCAAAAGAATGAAGCCATACCCTTACCTTCCTTATACGACATGCGAAAAAATAACTCAAAAAGGATCAAAAGACCTTAAGAGCTAAGACTTTAAAACTCTTAGGAAAAAAAAATGTAGAGGAAAGGCTTCTGGCCGCTGGATTTGGCAACAATTTCTCAACAAAAGGCAACACAGAAAAACCGGGCTACTATATCAAACTCCACTTACGTGCATCAAAAGATACTATTAAGAGACTGAAAAGAACGCGCAAAAGGGGAGAAAATATTTGCAAATCATACATGTGAAAGGGGGTTAATATTGGGGCGCCTGGGTGGCGCAGTCGGTTAAGCGTCCGACTTCAGCCAGGTCACGATCTCGCGGTCCGGGAGTTCGAGCCCCGCGTCAGGCTCTGGGCTGACGGCTCGGAGCCTGGAGCCTGTTTCCGATTCTGTGTCTCCCTCTCTCTCTGCCCCTCCCCCGTTCATGCTCTGTCTCTCTCTGTCCCCCAAAAAATAAATAAACGTTGAAAAAAAAAATTTAAATAAAAAAAAAAAAAAAGAAAGGGGGTTAATATTGAGAATTACAGAGAGAACTCCTAAAATGACAAAAAAAAATTCCCAACAACCCAAATGCAAAACTGAGCAAAAGATTTAAATAGACATTTCTCCAAAGAAGCTATTCAAATGATCAAAAGGCACATGAAAAGAGGCTCAACAACACTAGTCATTGGGGAGATGCAAGTCAAAACCACAAGCAGATACCACTTCACACCCATCAGGATGGCTACTATATAAAAAAACAAGAAATGACAAATATTGGCAAGTATGCAGAGAAACTGGAACTCTTGAGCACTTGTGGCAGGAATGTAAACTGATGCAGGAAAACAGCACCAGTTCCTCTGGTGGTTCCTCTGTAATTCAAACATAGAATAACAATTTGACCCAGGCAAATCCACTGGATCATACACAAAATAACTGAAAAAGGAGTCCAACAGATACTTGCACACTGATGTTCACCGAAAAGCAACCCAAATGTCCACTGAGAGATGGTGGCATGAACTAAATGAGGTATATCCATACAATGGAATATTATTCGGCGATAAAAGGAAATTCTCACATATGCCACAACATGGATGAACCTCCAAACATGCGAAGTGAAACACGCCAGGCACAAAAGGACAAATACCTTTGATTCCACTTACATGAGTTTCTCGAAGGAGTCAAATTCAAAGACAAAAAGTAGAATAGTGGTAAAGAGGGGCTAGGGTTAAGGAGCCATGGAAGGTTAGTGTTTAATGAGTACAGAGCTTATGTTTGGGATGAATAAGTTCTGGAAATGAACAGGAGTGATAGTTGCACAACACTGGACACACGCTTACTGTGACTGAATTACACTTAAAACTGGTTAAAATAACAAACTTTATGTCTTGTGTATTTTACATTACAAGCGGGGAGGGGGGCAGGGAGCGAATTTGTTTTCAGAGCAAAAGCGTATGAAAACATACTTGCGTAAGGTGTTGTTGTTCTGGACTCTCTTCACCTCATCTTCCAGCTGCTGGATTCGTCTCAGGACATACATATGCTGCTGTAACAGAACTCCCAACCAGAGCTCGTCCCAGAGAACAGTGACCCTGCGCAGCTCAGCCACAAGCATCTGAACCTGCGACACATGGTACATCCAAATACGCTCAGCTACAAGTCCACACACCCAGCACAGTTCTGCAAACACTAGGAATTACAAGTTCACTGCGTGCATCTTTGATTCATTCTACGAGCAGAGAACCTTGATTAGTGATTCTATCAATACTGATTTATAAAACCGGTACTGACTTGTAAAAGCTCATTTAGAGTAAAAACTCTAAAGATTTTTTTGTTCTTCGAATACTGTTTCCATGACAGTGTTTATGGATGGGTTCTAGGTTGTTTTATGGGGAGGGAGAGAATATAATAAAAGCTGTTTTAAAACATATGAATTGTGCTTTTCTGTACCTGTAACACCATGGTTGGGTTTGCAGAGGACAGTTTATCGACAATTTTGCTGTAGCAATCCTGCATCATGGCCTGGTCTTCATTTAATCCACTTTTAGGTTCATCCTTGTTGCTATCCTGAGAGGCAGGAGGACTTCCTCCCTCACATTCAGAAACCAGCAATTCTTCTCCTTGAATATTGCCAAGTAAAGTTGGAATTGCAGAGGAAAACTTACTTCCTATGAGAAAATGCAAGAATAAGGTACACTTTGGAAGTTTCTCCTATGCGCATATGTTAAGAAAAACATCAGTAATCTATTTGACTCCAAGGGCACTCACTTTAATTTGCCTTCTGTGCATTAAAATGACCAAAAATCATGGATCTTCTGCCTTGTATTTATTAATATTATAAGCAAATAGAAGATAAATGAAAAAATAAATAAATGAGCCTCAGCACACAAAGCTTTCTCACAGCCAGAGCCCTCTGAGCTTGGTTTCCTCCTTATCCACCATTTACTCAGCTCATCAGGGAACCTGATTTCTCTAAGCCTGAATGGGTTACTGTAAGGCTGAAGGTCGCATGTAAAGAACATGCCCCACTGTGGGACTCAGCAGTTACCATCTCAATAAACCATAATTATTATTATTATTATTTATTCTCAAAAAAAGTACGAACTCCCCAACGCTGTAACATAAAGCTCAAAAAGTTTACCTAACAGACACTCTTTGCAAAAGACTTTCTATTTAGAGCAGAGTAGCAGTGTTTTAATATTCCATACCTGACGCCTGTGATTCAGTACTAAGTGATATGGTGCCCACTATTGCAGGGTACAGTATGAGATGTGGGGAATCTTGAGCCACTCGGCAGAGGAGGTTACAAATACTCTGGCGCACATATACTTCAGGATGGTTTAAGCGTGAGAAAAGCTGTGGAATAATTCCTTCAGGATAAGAAGAAAGAAAGATACTTTAAAGTTATTAAAAACTGTCAACACAGTAGATGCAAACGTGTAAAACCTGACATATGTCAGCATCAGTTCTAAGAGCCTCAAATTCCTCTCTGTATTAATAACAAAGAACCCTAACAATAGCTCCTGATTTGCACGTTTGGTTAGGGTACAGAGCAATTCAACAATGTTCTGGCCAAATGTATTTTCTAAGAATGCCTGTAAAAGACAGACACAGATCATTTTTTAACACCTGGCATATAAAATTTTTTTTAAAGTTATTTTCACCAGTATCTCCAAAATTCATCTTGCATGCATAAAGCTCCTGCCTCTCAGCCTTCTAGTTCTCTGAAAGGTGGGAGACAAGAACATGTAACGTACAGGTCACATATTCTATCATTAGTGTAGCTACTCTGTAACACATTCGAATAATAAACATGAAGGAACTACCATTTTTTAAATTGTCTTCTATCTCCTACCCAGAAATAATTTTCCTGAAACATTTTATTTAGACCCTTACCTCTCCATGGAGCAGTAGGTGTTGTTTCCAAGCCACGTTCCAGATACTGCCTAAGCTCGCCAGCATGTTTCACGAGCAATCTGAGCAGGCGCAGGGTGGCCATCACAATCACATCATCAGTGCTCTGCTCTGCTCTGTGACTTAAGTGTAGCCTAGGGTCGTCTTCATCTAAGGGAATCTAAGGGCAAAAGATGAAAGGCAGAAACAAGAATACCGTTTTCGTCTGCTAGGTGAGAGACGTCAAATACACTTTCTCAGAACAGAACAGTGTGCTACCTACCTGCCCAGCGTTGAGTTTAAGGAAGGTAAAATATGCACTGCAAGACAGCTTGTACAGGCTGAAGATTCGATCTACAACTTTCCTCCACACTTTAATAACTCCTTCTGTTGCACTTTCATCAAGTTCTGAAAGCCACGGGCAGCTTGATATTAACTGACGCCAGATAACATCAACCATGTCGTCTTCCTCGTTATCTTCACCTTCTGTTATCTGAAGCGTTATATCTTCATCCTGAAGAAAATTTGGGCATAAAATGCTATTGAACACAAACTGAAAAGGGGAAAAAAGGTATATGATTTTCCTATTCTACAAAAGCATTTTTCTCGTTGATGAAAAATTCAATTACTTCACACTTAATTTTATACACGCTAAACGAGTATCAATACACTCCTCTGTATGATGTTTTACCAACGTAGCTAATGAAGACGACTCCGGTGTTTTGCCCCTTAAACGCTTCCAAATTATAATGTGATATTCTGCCGGCAGAACATTAAACATAATCTGTTCAGAAGGTTGAGGCTAAATGTTCACAGAATTCACTCACAACAGACCCTGCTCTCTTCATAGTACTGGGCATGTACAGAACACCAGCTCTGGCAGACAGCGATACATGCTGAAGTCCAGAGTAAGACGTGGTTAGGTTAGCGAATAAAATCCCAACTTTTAAAGTCTGTATCTACTCAGTAGTTGTGACATTCTAGAATTAACAGAACTCTGAGCAGAGAGGGAACAAATCCTACAGCTCGTTTAGTTCACTAGGTTTCAACTCTGGCTGTGAAGTACAATCACCTAGTAAGCTTAAATATGTGCGCATACGTCCCACTCAGCTATCTGGGGTGGTATGCAGGCACTCGTGTAGTTTAAAAAGGTCCCAAGCTAGTGTTAAGAACCTAATTTCTGATCAAAACACCTAAAAGAGAAATTTCATTCCCATAAAACAAACTTCACCTATTTTAATAACAGGACCTTAAAGAAATGATTTCTCAAGAAATTACATTTTTCTTAGAAAAGTATCATAACTCACTTTCATTTTAAAACTCAAAGTTCTGATTTGTAACAAAAACTGCCTAAACCCTATTCAATATTTAATCAAGTATATATATGATCAACCTCCTCGAAATTAATGAATTAAAACCGTGATCCTGACACCATTTCTCCCAACACTACATCATATTTTCCTTGCCTGAATCCCCGCTGGCCGACAGACAGCCTGTCCGAGAATACCATATATCCTCTCTTTTTCTTCCTCAGTTATAGTGTCTGGAAGCAGATTCTGAACTTCAGATTTTTCTCTAGGCAGCAGACGAACACCTTCTCCCTGACTATAAAAATAAACAAGTCACTAGTTGCAGCTATCAAAACATGCCATGTCAAGTTACCAAAACCTGTCAGCAGACATTTTCTGTCTCTATTTTGCAATGCATTAGCTAAGTTACACATTTTGACATACGTACCTGGCATTGTCAACTACCTTTCTGCCCCACCTATAAGCCCAACTAGCCAATGCTGCCCAGGATTTGGCTACTTCAGGTGCCTGTACTGAAGATAGGTGATACAACTGTCCCAAAATGAAGTCAGGCTCTCCAACTCCAATATGCACTGCCATGATGGACAAAAAAATAAAAATAATGAAAGAACTCAGCAATGCTACATTCATAAATTTCTAACGGCACTCCCATTAACATTTTGGGGTTTTATTATCTGTAAGCTATCAGTAAGTTCCAGAATATTACAGTGCAAAATTTGACAAAGGAACACATTTCCTACTATGCTTTTCAAAAAGGCTAATAAACTGAAATCAACCACTCAGCTTCCCAAGTCGGCTTAAATTATCACCCTGTAAACCACATAAATATCTTTCACGACACTTTACATAAAAACAGTTCAGGTGTAAATTATGCAAAGAGCCTAAATGTCCATCAACTGACGAATGGATAAAAAAAATTGTGGTTCTGGGGCGCCTGGGTGGCGCAGTCGGTTAAGCGTCCGACTTCAGCCAGGTCACGATCTCGCGGTCCGTGAGTTCGAGCCCCACGTCAGGCTCTGGGCTGATGGCTCAGAGCCTGGAGCCTGTTTCGGATTCTGTGTCTCCCTCTCTCTCTGCCCCTCCCCCGTTCATGCTCTGTCTCTCTCTGTCCCAAAAATAAATAAACGTTGAAAAAAAAAATTTAGGGGCGCCTGGGTGGCGCAGTCGGTTAAGCGTCCGACTTCAGCCAGGTCACGATCTCGCGGTCCTTGAGTTCGAGCCCCGCATCGGGCTCTGGGCTGATGGCTCGGAGCCTGGAGCCTGTTTCCAATTCTGTGTCTCCCTCTCTCTCTGCCCCTCCCCCGTTCATGCTCTGTCTCTCTCTGTCCCAAAAATAAATAAAAAAAATGTAAAAAAAAAAAAAAAAAAAAGAAAAAAAAATTTAAAAAAAATTGTGGTTTATATACACAATGGAGTACTACGTGGCAATGAGAAAGAGTGAAATATGGCCCTTTGTAGCAACATGGATGGAACTAGACAGTGTTATGCTAAGTGAAATAACCCATACAGAGAAAGACAGATACCATATGGTTTCACTCTTATGTGGATCCTGAGAAACTTAACAGAAACCCATGGGGGAAGGGAAGGGAAAAAAAAAAAAAAAAAAAAAAAGAGGTTAGAGTGGAAGAGAGCCAAAGCATAAGAGACTCTTAAAAACTGAGAACAAACTGAGGGTTGATGGGGGGTGGGAGGGAGGAGAGGGTGGGTGATGGGTATTGAGGAGGGCACCTTTTGGGATGAGCACTGGGTGTTGTATGGAAATCAATTTGACAATAAACTTCATATATTGGAAAAAAGAAACAGTTCAGGTGTCAGATGTGTTGTGCAATGTCTTGAATTATGGATATGACTGGTTACTTCCTTGTGATTAGATTAAGCTGAAGCATTCTGGGAAAAGTAATACATAGGTGATAAGTATACAATCTCATTCAATCAGAAATTCATGAGGTAAATGTCTTTATCCACAGTTCAGAAGTAAAGAAATCACCTGCTAGAATGTCATATGCCAATGTAAGATTTATAATAGTCACCAGACATATCCCTTATATCAAGACTACATAATATACAGATGAGAATGATTTCATAAGACCAATGTAAGAAATCAAAGTCCTATGCTTCATAACAACAATAATGAAAGTATATTCTCATGCTTTGGCAAAGAGGTTAATTATCTCCCACTCTGTAAAACATGGACAACGGTACCTACCATAACAGGCTCTCCAACACTGAATTAACTACCCTATTTGTCAAGTACCCTATTATTAGCACTAGTGTCAAAATGTGAAACTTTCATCTTTCAGTAGTTTCTGTGCTCTATCACCCAAGGAGACCACAGGCTACTATTATCTGTCTTTGTTGCTCCTTCTAGTGTGTGGTGACATTTAGCTTTCTGGGGCAGGGCCGTCTTGCCAGCAAAAACATCTAAGTGCATAAAAGCACCGTGGTTAGGGAAGGCCTGGTGGGCAGAGTTTTAAGTGACTTGCACGGTAGCATTAGATACTACAGAAATGTGTTTTACTTACTTCCAGGCAGTAAAATACGCTAAATTTCCATAGAAACAATTTCTGTGGCAAATTACAGCCAGTATAACATTGTAAACTTTAAAACAGGGAGAAATAACTTCTAAAATTAATATTTAAAAAAATTTTTTTTAACATTCATTCATTTTTTGAGGGACAGAGAGACAGCACAAGCAGGGGAGAATACAAAGCAGGCTCCAGGCTCTGAGCTGTCAGCACAGAGCCCGATGCGGGGCTTGAACTCATGAAACACGAGATCATGACCTGAGCCAAAGTCGGACGCTTAACTGACTGAGCCACCCAGGCGCCCCTAAAATTAATATTTTAAAGCTAATAAAATAAAGATATCCTACCTGTAGATTCGCTCTCTATCCGAGGATATTCTTCTTCCATCGTATTAACAGATGGCAGTTCTATTAAAGCGAGTATGTTTTTAGACAAAGTAGAAAGACCTGTGAAGTTTTGCTGTTGCTGAGCTCTATAAACCTGTTTCAGCTGCCCTGAAATTTCTTTCCATTCTGCCTGGATCCATTTAGCTAGTGTCAGAATGGACTTGGCGACCGCATATTCAGCTTTGGCAGACTTGCAGAAAGATATGGCACAAGAACTCAACATTTCCATTGCGTGTGTTGACTGGCCTACAGAAAACCAGAAATCAGACCTTAGCTTTATATGCAAACAATTAACAGTATTCCAGGGTAAAGTGACAATGTAAATTCAGTGGTAATCAATGATCTCCAGAAACATTTCTTACTTGAATACACCAAAATTACCTCTTTTAAAAGCCCCAAATTATAGAGATAAGTCAATTACAGGTAATTTATTATTCAGGACACAAATGTTGTGCCACAGCTGGAAAAAACCCAACTTTTATTGCCTTACATCATACACATTAACATTCATACACGATCTTTATTTTGTCATATACTAACCACAGTTCATTTTACTAACCTGCTGTATACAGCAATTTGGTTTTTTCAATGTCAAGTTCAGGCCCCCATTTTTCATCCACTTGACCTTGAGTTGATAGTTTTTTAAAATGCTGGACTAAATCCTGAGCAGTGGTAGTCTTTCCCAGCTGAACCTCACTACACTGTGCCAGCAGTCTTGTTGCAAGTGACACATTCCCTCGTTTTCTAGCAAATTTTGCTGCTGTTAGACCTAATTCCATCAGATGGCTTCTAATTGGAACTGTTTGTTCTGGAGAGAAGAAAACGTTTCATTAGTCCTTGATGGGTCTAGTCGCAGACTGCACGGAAACATGGCCAAAAATTCTTCCCCAACTATTTATTTTCCCTTCCCTACCACCTCCTTAAATCAAGATAACTCATTTTTCACCATCTTTAAATCCCTAGCAGCTAGCGTGGTGCTTGGCATACAACAGACAATAAATGTTTATTGGAATAAATGTATACAATGAAGCTGACAAAAGTAAAAATGATTCACTCTAAGAGATCGGCTTTTCAGTTTCTAGATCTTTTTAGTAAAGGGCTCAGGCCAAAGGGTGGGAAGTGAGGGTAAAGCTAGACCATCCTCCTTCATGTAGAAGTACCCTCTGCCCTTTTTATCACGCCATTCTCTCCGAGTTTACTCCTACCTTTCTGATGAACCCTCAGTCTCCTTCCTCTCTACTACCCATCCATTAAAACTGATGTTCCTAGGGGTCGATCCTAGGCTTTCTACTCTTCTTACTCTGCATATTCTCCCTGGACAATATCATTTGCTTTTGTAGTTTCAATTACCATGCAAATGCTGAAGACTGTGGAGTCTTCATCTTGAGCCCAGACCTGACATCTGAGTCCCACCTGCCTACCAGTTCACCTACAGTCAGGCATTTCAAGGGTACTTCAAACTGTGTCAAGTTAAATCCATTTTCTGCCACCCTCCAAACACTCTACTTCCTTCTCCTGTTTTTCCTTTCTTGAGGAACATAACCAACCTGGCTACCTGAGCAGATGCCTGGCAGCCGTCACAGGACTTCACTTTCAGCCCTCCTATCACATCTACTTTTTGTCTATCCCTATCACACTACCTTGGTTACCTTTAGCAGGGACTTTAGCCTAATGGGTTCCTCTGCCCCCAGTCTTCTCCTCTTCTAGTCCAATTTCCAACCTGCAACTGAAGTCATCTTATACAAAGATAAATCTGAACACTTAACTTCCCTCTGAAGGCTTCCCACTGCCCAGACAAAATCCCAACTCCTGAATTTGCCTTGAAAGGCACTGATGCCTTACATTTCATTCCAATCTCAGTCTCCTTCAGCTTCCTCTCTTCCCATTCTCCCTTAGGCAAATTGAGTCACCTAAGAATCTTTCATTATTGCCACTGGCCTTCCCATGTTTTTTCCAGCCAAATGGCCCACCACCTTCCTTCTCATCTCTACCTCCCTCGGGTATCAGATTAAATGTTACTTCTTCCCCAAATCCTTTTCCGACTGATTCTTAGGATTAAATCGGTGCTCTTGTTTTACGTTCTTTCAGCACCATGTTCGTGCACTTCCATTCAGCACACCACTGCTGTTCCTTGTACGACGTCAGTTTTCCCTGCTAGACTCTAGAATCCCTTTGGTCTTAGGAATGCAGAAAACAGTCTTGTTCACCATTACGCCCCAACTCCGAGCACAATACCTGGCACAAAGCACACTTGCCAAAGAAAAAAAGGCAAGGCGGAGTGGAGTTTTGTCTCAAATATAACCGCTGAGTTACTGACTTTTTATTCCCAATTTTACAACTTGTTCAATATGGGAAGGATGAGAAAGAAGATGGTATTTGTAGTCCTACTATATGCCATGCTCTGCATCAGAGCTTTTATATGCCTTATCTCATCTCCCATAATCCTTACAAGAATCTCCTCAGCAAGGCAATACCCAGAACTGAAAGGGAATGTGACTCATAAGTTTAATGACTTGCCCTAAGGTCCTTCCATTTGCAAAAGTTGGGCTAACGATCCAACCCAAATATATACAGCACTGAGAGTCCAGGAGAGTCACAGTTCCCAGTAATCACTCTGCAATGCGAGTCCACACCCCAGCATTACCTTACTTGAAATTATTATTTTTTTAATGTTTATTTATTTTTTTTCCCTTTTTTTTTTTTTTTAAATTTTTTTTCAACGTTTTTTATTTACTTTTGGGACAGAGAGAGACAGAGCATGAACGGGGGAGGGGGCAGAGAGAGAGGGAGACACAGACTCGGAAACAGGCTCCAGGCTCCGAGCCATCAGCCCAGAGCCTGACGCGGGGCTCGAACTCACGGACCGCGAGATCGTGACCTGGCTGAAGTCGGACGCTTAACCGACTGCGCCACCCAGGCGCCCCTAATGTTTATTTATTTTGAGAGAGGGAGAGAAAGAAAGCGCACATGGGCGTGCCAGTGGGGGAGGCAAAGAGAGAAGGGGAGAGAGAGAATCCCAAGCAAGCTTTGTGCTGTCAGTGTAGAGCCCTGACATGGGGCTTGATCTCACAAACCGTGAGATCATGGCCTGAACCAAAATCAAGAGTTGGGAGCTTAACTGAATGAGCCACCCAGGTCCCCCTGAAATTTAGTACTCAAATGTATTCAGTAATCTTAGCTACCGCAATTTTCAACTACAATTCTACAGAATTCTGGCAACTTTTCCATTTTCAAGCAATAAATTGCTAACACCCTTTTAACATAAGAGACGTTTCTTTCTTAAAAATGAGATCTACTAATATTTATACAAATACTAATTGTCAACTCATTTGGAGTGTTTAAAACTTAACATCCACAGTCCATTATATCTGACAAAGAATTCATATCCAGAACAA
Organism: Prionailurus bengalensis; assembly: GCF_016509475.1. Taxonomy (NCBI): domain Eukaryota; kingdom Metazoa; phylum Chordata; class Mammalia; order Carnivora; family Felidae; genus Prionailurus; species Prionailurus bengalensis. The sequence continues at coordinate 27,127,067 of NC_057357.1, read as the reverse complement.
ATAAACAAGTTTATGACTTGACTAAAAACGGACAAGATTTACACACTTTAAAAAGTAAGATACAGGGGCGCCTGGGTGGCGCAGTCGGTTGAGCGTCCGACTTCAGCCAGGTCACGATCTCACGGTCCGTGAGTTCGAGCCCCGCGTCGGGCTCTGGGCTGATGGCTCAGAGCCTGGAGCCTGTTTCCGATTCTGTATCTCCCTCTTTCTCTGCCCCTCCCCCGTTCATGCTCTGTCTCTCTCTGTCCCAAAAATAAATAAACGTTGGGAAAAAAAAAATTAAAAAAAAAAAAAAAGTAAGATACACAGTGGTCACTATGCAAATGAAGAGGCTCAATCTCATTAATCATCAGGAAAATGCAAACAAAACCGCAATGAAATACTACTATACACTGGTGCCAGGTGACTAAAATTAAAGAACACCACCACCAAAGATAGAGACACAAGAAGAAATGTAAAATGTACAAAAACGTTCTAAGAACTCGCCAACTTATTTTTAACGTTGAACCATTACGACCGAACAATTTCACTAACAGGCATTTACTCAAGAGAAACACAAATGTATGTCCACCCAGAGACCTGTACATGAATTTCACTGCGGCTCTACACATAATAGCCCACATTTTAAAACAACTCCAGGATCTATCCAAAGAACCAGATGCATGGTGCATCCATCAGATGGACACTACTCAACAACACAAAGGATCACACTACTGATACACGCAACACAGGTGAACCTTGAAAATAAAGTGCCGAAAAGAACCCAGACACAACAGAGTTGTATGATCCCATTTACACAAAACTTTAGTTAAGACAGACAGGTCTTGGGGCGCCTGGGTGGCGCAGTCGGTTAAGCGTCCGACTTCAGCCAGGTCACGATCTCGCGGCCCGTGAGTTCGAGCCCCGCGTCAGGCTCTGGGCTGATGGCTCAGAGCCTGGAGCCTGTTTCCGATTCTGTGTCTCCCTCTCTCTCTGCCCCTCCCCCGTTCATGCTCTGTCTCTCTCTGTCCCAAAAATAAATAAATGTTGAAAAAAAAAATTTTTTTTAAAAAGACAGACAGGTCTAATCTACAGTGACAGGAAACAAATCAGCACTTGCCCAGGACAGGACACATGGGAGAGGCGACTGGGTAGAGGCATAAGAAAAACTTTTTGCGGTGATATGAGTGTTCTAGATCTTGAACGAACTGGTGGTAAAGATCTGTCAAAACTCATGGATCTGTACATGCCAAATGTGTAAATTATATCTCAATCAAAGCTATTAAAAAAATCCAAGCTAATTACCTTTTATCTTCTCCAACAACTGACTCTGGTACATGGTATATCTTAAGGCCTGCATCCACGGCCTCACATCATGCTGTTTACATGAACGCAGAGCTTCACTGAAGAGTGGAATAAGACAATCCTGCCAGAGAAAAACCAAAACTACTTAATGCAAACAGACTCCATGCATGTTTGTAGACCGAGTTAACCTGCATCCCCTTAAACCAGCTACTCAGCTCTACTTGTCTATTCAACTCCCCCCTTTCTTCATTTTATCTTCTAATCACAAGAGGAAAAGAGACAGTCTAAGATAAATCTTTGCTTTGCCTTAAAAAGAAAGAAAAAATCAAGTCCAATTTATCAATAAAGCACATTTTTATAAAAATAAACACAAGCATATTAACTATAAAACAGAAGTTAGATTACAGAGAAACATAAAACTACTACTTTATTAGCAGATTCTCAAAGATTCTAATTCCCTTCGGAAGGGCCCATCTTTGGTTAAACTGTCCCCTATCTGGGAGAAGGATGGGGTGTCTTTTTTTTTTTTTTTTCTAAAGTATGTTCTTCATCCAACATGGAGCTTGAACTCAAGACCCCGAGATCAAAAGTTGCATGCTCTACCACCTAGCCAGCCAGGCACCTTTCGGGTATCTTCGCTAATCAAATCTAAAATTTGTAACACCTGTCAAACGGAAATATATTTACATACACTCTCTTCTTCCAAAAACAAACAAACAAACAAAGCAAAGGAAAAAATTAACCAATTAGCCGTCCTTAAAACTCTCTTTCTTTACTTCCTCCATCTGCCTCATACACTTCTCAAATGAAAATGTGCCTGAAAATGGCATTTTGGATTTCTGTATTTACTACCTTGTCCAACAAATGCTACAAATACTATTTTAAAAATTAAAAAAAATTTTTTTTTCAAAGAAATCTTTTTCTACACAAATGCCTATTAATGTTCACAAAAATATCCTGATAAAAATACACACATACACACCTCTGTTGAAAGTCTGTTAGAAACTGTGTTCTCCAGAGCAGAAGAGCAATACAGCTGTAAGGTACTTAGAACTGGCAGAGACTGTGAAACCGTTAAAGTAGAAAGTCTCAGGGGTCCAATAGCTATGCGGGAGGTTTGCTTCAAGTACTTTACCACATTTCTGAAACAAAATATATACTGTTAATTAACAAATGAGATTTTCCAGCCGGTAATCACTGAAGAGATAAGGCAGTTTGATAAGATGCTACCACAGTGGCATCCAAAGAGGGGAAAGGAAGAAGAGCTGTCTACCCTTTAGTAAAATGACACAAGCAAGTCAAGACATGCTTCTGCGGATTTCTACAGTTTATTTAGTTTCAACCTCTATATATGCTGGCAAGGGGCACTCACGTTTCACACGAGTTCTACAACGAAAACGAAGCTATCATGACTAACTAGCATTGTAGTGAACTGTTAAGTGATTCATCGCCAAGTACGTACATTCACCATATGGTACACACAGCGCACATTAACCTCCTTTGGATTAAACTTACTCAGTTATGGACTGCCACTTCTGGTCTTGTTCTATATGGTTTAAAGCAGTTGCCAAACAAACAGAACTTCGCAACAACTGAACCTCAATCGATTTCTGAAGTTCCTTTGGATCTGGGCTTAACATGTTAGGAAGCAGTTTTTTCATATCTACAGAGAAGTTAAATAAATTCTGTTAAGTTGTTTTTAACGTGTTAAGAATGATAAGACATTTTAACAGTATTAAAAAGTTATCACTGATGAATACATTCTTTCGTATTTAAGCTCAGCCAGCTGAACACTATGATGAAGCATTTCTGAGAGCTATATAAAAGTCACAGTCTGCATTCAAATTATATCTCACACCCACCCGAATCAGCTGATTTCCCAAGTTTGAAAATCAATAAACCAACATACGCTACATTTTAAAGGGGCAAATCTACACCTATTTTGCAAAACTTACTGAATTTGGCAAAGCAGTGCTAACACACAAAGTACTCACAATACTAATTTTAGTGTAGTATTTTACAGAATGTGCCAGTTGGGGTAAAGAAATTAACAAACCACATTAAGACGCTAAGAAAAATATTTAGCTTAAACACTGAACTTTTTCAAACGTGGCCAGATAAATCTCCAAGTCTTATGACAGTCTTTTTAAGTTAGATTAACTTTAATTAAACTGTTTCCATTTGCCAAATCAAATGTAAGTAAAACAGCCCTACATATGTTCCTTCGCATGGGACTCTGCCCCAAAATAAATGTACAAAAACCTCCCATTTTTCCAGTAAAATACTAAGCCAAATATTTTGGGCAACTTGTCCATAAAATACCTAATTTTAAGATTATTATCTCAAATACCTATTTTCTCTTTTGATCCTCCAGCAAGTAGATTGACATTTTCTCCTGGTAACAATTCTAACTGCTCAGTACATTCAACAAATTCTCCAGATTCAAAACTGCTTAGTGATCTGTAATTAAAACATCAGTTAGCTTACATCACACCCTATCCAGCCTGTGCAATCATTCAAAAGAAAGGCAGAACAAATTCTGGAAAAAGCCCAGTTACACAGCATTCTTTTGGTGAAGTTCCTTCTACGTAGGCCATCATTTTATTTCTATTTTGAAGATGGGACTACCAACTTAATTAGCACTAAAATCGGAGTGGCAAACCGGAAAGCCACAACTATAGACATTCAGTTTAGCACGCTCACCTGTCCTCTTTTTGTAGTCTGTTATCCTCCGGGCCCATCCAACAAACTGACAGACCGCTGCAGGGCAATGGCAACATCTGATTCTCCCCAAGCTACTTCTCAGTTCCCTACGCGACCCCATTCCCTACCTAAAGCCTAAGCCCCTGGAGGGCTCCTGTCCTACTATCTCAGGACTCCATCCTCATCCTGCCTCCTTTCACTGCTGGCCATCCTCCCTCTCTCCCTTCTCCAATGTGTCTCACGGAACCTGTTTCTCTTCTTTCAGAGAATTCTTCCTTTCCATCTCCTCACCTTATCTGAAAATGGTGGCACCTCTGAAACCCCTTTAGTCCTGCAGCATCCATGTGAGGAGAGGCCCTCTCCTAGCTCCTTCCTGCTACTTTCAGTCACTCACTCTGTTCCCATTCCTACTACAGCTGATTTCCAACCAAGAAGATGACTTAGTTTCTCATCTCTCTCTATTCTATTAATCTCTCATCTTTTCCTGTCCCTCTCACTGTGTCACCTGCCTTACAACTCAGCTTGAAGCCAGCACTGGAAATATGACATCAATAACTGCACCTGCCTCTACTGTATAAGCTCCAAGCCTGGATTAAGGTAAATGCCAGCTTCTCACGTAAGCTGCAACTGAAGAACTGTTGAGGTTTGGTGACAGCACCCTGATCATTCCGGCCACTACTGGATCTGAGTCCTCTCCAGGGGCAGGTTCCCGTGTCCCTCCCCACTATACTCTACAATGCCCTCACACTGTCAGCTAATAATGGACTCCTCGAAAAAAAAAAACATAAAACAAACAAAAAGCCCAACCATCTATCCTCTACCCTTTCATTTCCTCTCTCCTTACCTCTAATCCACCATCTATCCACTCCCAAAACAGTCTATATCCAACTTCCGCTGCTTTCCTTGAGGCATAAAAAAAGTAGGGCCCAGTTGATCCTTCAATGTTATTTATCCTGTTTCTTAAACCTCTGCTTTCCTGTCACTCTTTCCCGTGAACTTGAAAGAACACTAAAACTCTCCAATATTTCAGGTAACTACACAACATTCTCCTCCAGCCACAGCCTCCTCCTCTCCTTGACTTCAGCAAAAACTCACCACCCAAGTAACCTAACTAAAGCTTTTGATTTTCAACTTTCTCCACCACTCAATAGTACTACTCAACCCAGCTGCTTCCCATGATCTCTCTCTACAAAGCTCTTCTTGCTTGTCATCTCTGGAGCTTCTGACAAGACTGACTATTCCAGTCTGCTTCTCCTACACCTTGGACTTTTCTCTCCTCAGGGTCTTTCTGTTTTTATCAGTGGCTTCCTCTCCCTTCCTGGAACAAAGATGCTCCTAAGGATTCTGACCTTGGCCTTCTTTCCTTTTCACTCACCCTTCTCCAGAGCTTAATCTGTGATTTCGTGGCTTACAAAGGCTCTGGAGTATAGAGTGTGAAGAGGAAAAAAAATGTCTTTTACTGTCACCTATATGCTAATGAACCCCCAAATCACTCTCTAGCTTAGACTTTTCTCCTTTGTTCCAAATCCAATTCTTAACTGCTTACTACTCTCCTCCGCATGTTTCATATACACCGTAAAAACACCTCCTGGTTCTGTGTGCTCCTGCTTCAACTAACAGTGTCTGTCCTCCCTCCACCTTTGTCCCACAGATAAATGGTCTACATGCTGCCACCCCTGTCATCCACCTCCAGTCTCTTCCCAACAGCAGGGGGAATGACTAAGTCAAATCACGACATGCCTCTCCTGTTCAAATCTCACCTAAGATTTTCCATATTACTGGGAGTCAAAGTCCTTCTCCCAGTTCCCCATCTACCCTCTATCCTGATCTCCTATTATTGACTCTGCTTCAATAATAGTGGCCTCTGGGCCACTTTCTGGGCCATTTCCAGAACACTCAAAGCACATTATTCTTTCATCAGATCTGTTTCCTTAAGTCTTCACCCAAATGTCATGCTCATGGCATTCCCAACCTTGTCTATCTGCCTGTGTGTCCCTCTAGAAGGGAACTCCTCAAGAGTCGGAATTCATGTTTCATGAGGTGCTACACCCCACTGCCTGGCACATAGTACATGCTCAATGGAAAAATTACCCATTAACCCATTTGCTCCCTAGAAGCTGAGCTCCACAATGGGAAGGACAGCTAACGACTCCTGTGTCCCAACCTCTTGGGGGTACACAAATTTTGATTTAAGAAATTCAGTACATATATTTTGGTTTTTGTTTTTTAATTTTAATATTTATTTAAATAATATCTACACCCAATATGGGACTCGAACTCATGACCCTGAAATCAAGAACTGCATGCTCTACTGACACAGCCAGCCAGGGGCTCCCAGTACCTACATTTTGAATTAAGGGATTAATAAATGCACAGAGAAATATGGAGATGAAAAGAAAGGGAGCTGATTTTATAAATGTTCATAAACTCTGTCATCTCAAGAATATTTTTGAGAAGTTCATTTTTTTCTAATGTTTCCTTATTTTTGAGACAGAGCGTGAGCAGGGAAGGGGTAGACAGAGAGGGGGACACAGAATCCAAAGCAGGCTCCAGGCTCCAAGCTGTCAGAACAGAGCCTGACGTGGGGCTTGAGCCCACCAACCGTGAAAAGTCATCAAATGTGACCCTTCCTAAAGCAGTAACAAATCTGCTTTCACTCCTTTTGATTTTAAAACCATAAGCTCTGAGAATGAAGATCAAATGACCATTTCAACAGTTAACAAGTCTGTTTTCCACCGTATGAGTATCTTCCTCACATCTAACGCTGGTTTCTCATTGTAGTCATTTTTTGAACAGCAGTATTATTAGAACTTCAAACATGCTGCAGTAGTAGATGGTACCAATCTTAATATTTTTCTGCCACAGAAGCAGACTTTAAGGTTGCTGAAAATTTATTTAGCTGAAAAACAGTCCTTACTTTATGTAGTTGAAATCAGCCTTTAGGTTGAGAGAAGTGCTGCTGGTACTCTTTTTCAGGTCGTGGATAGCATTCTGCCAGTCCTGCACGGCAGCCCAGTCCGCAATGGAAATGTAACACTCACATGCTTTATTTCCCAAATAATTTATAACCTCAGGGGAAGAGTCCGTTGATTTGGATAGCACAGTTTTCCTGGATTCACCTGAGTAAATGTATTTTATAAAACAGAGAGATCCAGGGAAGTTATCAATATTTTAATGAGCAGAGAAATCTAAGCTATCCAACAGGATCATTAATACAAACTATCTGAGCGTATACGACTTTTTATTTAAATCCTGGACGCTCACCATTCAGAGAATGTTTGGGGCTGGCACTGTTTCGCCCAGCGTTGGCCAACGTGAGAACGGATTTGTCAAAGCTGGAGACGCAGCAATCGACACCTGTCATGGCACACAGGTGCTCCTGGTACTCCACAGAGGCCTTCTCAAACCTTCAAGGCAAATTCAAACAGTCCTTACTTTTAAATTAGCCACAGACTTCATTTCCAAAAAAACTAAAAAAAAAATTAATCACTCAAACTGAGCAGAGATAATGAATTAATTATTTTGTGTGGGGTGGGGTGCACGAAATTAGATTTTTTCCTCACAACAAATGAAAATAAATGTACACACTATTAAAGTTTTTTTAAAGGCAGTATAAAATAACAGAAAATATTAAGTATCTGATCTCATTATATGCAAAGGCTAAGTAGAAGAACAAGTTTTAAAAAAGAATTCATAAAGTAACAGATACTAATGGCGTAATTTAAAACTTCCAGGTATGAAAAAACACCATAAACATTAAAAACAAATTATAAATCAAGAAATTAGACCGCATCAACAATCCTGCTCTATCAGTATAGCAGGATTTCCTATACTTGACATATCAGTATAGGAAAATATGAGAGGCCACGAAGACAAAATCTCTGTTTTTAAAAATCACATATGGTCAATAGAACATAAGGGGAAAGTTATATTAATCATTACTAAAAACATATAAATTAAAACAAATTATCTTCACTGATGATGGTGGCAGGGTGGTTGTTTCTCAGTGACCCTCACTATTCACAACAGCAAAGGGAAGGGGTTACTCTATCATTAAGGATATAAAATGGAATCTCTTTTCTGTACAATAACTTTGCAACAGTATGTATCATAAGCCTTAAGGTCTGTAGCCTTTCTTCTAGTAAATAAACTTGCAGGAATGAATTCAAAGAAAAGAAACAAAATTATAAGCTATAGCTTACTATGAAGAATTAAGTGCCACGGTACATTAAGATTAGTAAAAAACATCAGAAACAACCTTATTGTCCAAGAATAAGGAAAGTTAAATTATGGTGCACTCACAAAAAATACAACTGCGTCATTAAAAATAACATTGTAGAATATTTAACATGCCAAAATATTTTTTTAAAGGTTAGTGAATAGAAAAAACAAAATGATGTGAGTAGCAGAAACACAGCCATTTCTGAGAAACATGGGGAGAAGACTGTATATAAAAGAAAAAAGAACTACAGAGGCACGTACACCAAAACTAACAGTTATCTCTAGCAGATGTAATTATGAGTTCTTCTATTTTTCCCACATTTTCCAGATTTGGGAAAACGGACATAAATATACACAGTCTGTTGCAATACATATTCATTTACCTAGAGAATGAGTGCACAGAGCTAATGAGCAAGCCCTCTAGCCATGAAGGACAGTTTGTACCAGACTCTGACAAGAAAGGTTATCAATTATGACGCAAGTAATTGGCAGATCTTATTTTAAGGAAGATTTCTTACTAATCTTTAAGTAAGAAAGGCATCTAAGTTTTGCTGTTAAAGAACAGACTAAAGATGACTCCTAGTAAAGTGATTCACAGCGAGTTTCAATTGCTGAAATTGAACAAAGCTGTTTTAACATTTAACTACAATGTTATCCAGGAATACAGAGGGTTTAAATGTAAAGATACCCCATTACCTATTTCCTACCTTCCAACTTACCTCCCTTCTGCCTGCTGGGCCACTGAATTAATCCAGAGAAGATTCTTGCCAGCAATGGAGGATGACCAGACAGCAATTCCCTGTATGGCTTCAGGACAATGCAGCTCACACAGAGCTTCTACCACCATCATGATGGTTACTTCCAATTCATTCCCCTGGAAGTTCATTCACAACAATTAACCACAGACCTCAATACCATTAAAATTCAAGCATCTACTAAATTTACAACCATTGATCACAACCGAAGCCCATTTAAAAGCACGTGTATTTAACAATTATTTTTACAACATTACATTATTAGCTTAGAATTCTTGAAATTTCACATATACTGTGGCTACAAAAGGTAACTGACACAAGCTTAACAGCAGATGGTGTCAGGCTTTACAAAGTAAAAAAAAGTTACCCAAATTTAAACTGTGCTATCTGTAGGAGTAACATATGCAGTAAATATAAAGCAAAAGTCAAATATAAATAACCATGAACTAAAGGATGATTAATTTTATGTCTGAATATTGCCTACTGCTATTATCAAATTAAGAAACATTTGTTATTTTTGGATTCCAATTGTTTATTGAACCCATTTATAAACGAGCACTCTTCCCATTCATTATAACATTATTATATACACTTCCGCATACGTTAAAAAACTACTACCTGCACTCTCCTGTACATTATAGTTACTAAAAATGATTACGAGAACTATTTCTTCTACAAGTTTCTTAGAACTACCTTTAAAGTTCCAAGCCCTTAAACATTTGACATGTTCTAAGCACAAAATATGAATAGTGACTTGGAACAGAAATTTTAACTTATTTCATTCATAGATTAAATCACAACCAAGGAATTAAACTCAACTTTTTCTAATCAACAGATTTGAAATTAACTCCAGATACACTTTACCTGAGATAGATTTGTCTTCATTTCTGTAAGCAAGTCAAAGCCATGCCTCACTGTCACAGCAGGCTGGCCTGCCAACAACCCAACCCTCATAATGGAGAGTCGGATCCGCGTCAGCCAGTCTTGACAAGTTTGGCGATTGGTATAGAAAAAAGTCCTAATGACCTTTAGAATAAAGAAAAAGAAGAGCTCACGGTTGGTTAAAATTTTAGGTACAGACGTCTCAAATACACAAGACTACTGGGATTTCAGCTCTGCACACACTGCCAGGCTTGACCATGAAACTGCTACAAAGCAACACTCAACCCACTGGAACCAACCTTGGGAGGTGACGTTAATGCATTAGCGCACCCCTCATATGCATTATACATTAACTTCTCCAGATTTTCCAGATACTGCAGAAGAAGAACAAGTCTAAGCTGGTTGCTACTGTGGCCTTCATCATTGTCTGCAGTTGTCCATTGACTAACATCTTGATCGGGGTTTAACGTGTGAGCCGCGAGACTTCTAATGATACCTTAAAGCAAAGACAGAATTCCATATTTAAAAGACATCTCTAAAGATTCTAGAAGTTAGAGATAATTTCACAAATTCCTATTTGTCAAGCATCCTCTCTAACCTACCATTTAAAAACAAAATTCAGGGGCGCCTGGGTGGCGCAGTCGGTTAAGCGTCCGACTTCAGCCAGGTCACGATCTCGCAGTCCGTGAGTTCGAGCCCCGCGTCAGGCTCTGGGCTGATGGCTCGGACCCTGGAGCTTGTTTCCGATTCTGTGTCTCCCTCTCTCTCTGCCCCTCCCCCGTTCATGCTCTGTCTCTCTCTGTCCCCCAAAAAATAAATAAACGTTGGAAAAAAAAAATTTTTTTTTAAATAAAAAAAAAAAACAAAATTCACAACATGAAAGGTCTTTTATTTTAGGGGGAAAAATGTTTTAACACAAATCCCCTAGTTTTTTTAACAAAAAAAGACATCCATGCTGTTGTCAACACAATTATTCAATGAAAGGTTATTTTAGCAAATATTATCTGAAAGACTGATCAATTATTGAGGAATAAAAAAAGCATATAACCTCAAATCTCTGAACAAAGATAAGAAACCCTTTTGTTTTTAAAGGCTATTTATTTATTTTGAGAGAGAGAGAGAGCACACGCAAGTGGGAAGGGCAGAAAGAGAGGGAGAGAGAGAATCCAAAGTAGGCTCCATGCTACAAGTACAGAGTGCAAAGAGGGGCCTGGTCCCACAAACCATGAGATCATGACCGGATCCGCTATCAAGCCTATGACACTTAACTGACTGAGCCACCCAGGAGCCCCCATCATTTCTTAATATAGGGTTTAAAGGTACTTCTATCACCAAGTTTGAAAAAGCACAAAGCCACTTACCTTCAATTGTCTGGAACGTATCCTGAGCTCTGCCCAGTGGGGTTCTCAACTTAGAAAGCACAGTGAACTGTGCTGCTTCCCAAATAGCCCACTGCCAAAGGACAGCATCTGTCTTTAGAAGATTTCGGGGAATTGTTGATTGGTCACGCTTATCCAGTCTCTGGCAGCTATAGAACAATCTTTCTAACCAATTGTCCTTCCTGGGAAAAGTAGTTTCATATTTAACAGACAATGACAACTTCATTAAATAAAAAAAATAAAAAATAAAAAAATTTGCAAGGGGAACAGGCGTAGGGGACTACAATTTTTCCTAGTTCAAAAGGCAAAACCCTTAACACTGAGAAGCATTATATCCCTACCTTTCATGCTGAGGAGGTCTTTTATAGTTAAAACAGGATGGGGTACGATGTGGAAGGATTATTACGGTAAATGGCCCATGAGAATTTGGCTATCAGGATAAAACATTCACTGCAACTCAGCACCTGCAGAATGACTATGTCCCCAGGCCTCTCCTCAAGCATTAATGACTAAGTCAGAACAGTTAACTGTCAAACATATTTCATCACTCAATTTTAAAGCCCATTTTTGTTTCTTCAGATGCTATCTTCGAAGCAATTCTTCCTACTGCTGGAAACTAAAATAACCCATTTGAGAAGATATCACTTTCTATTCTGCCACTCCTGACATATTCTCTCCAAAAATGGGTGTAGGGTCAAGATATTCAAGGACATTTAAGTTGCTTTTCCCAGATGAAAGAGTCAAAGAAAATCTTACCCTGTTCTATGAGAATTCCCATATAAAATAAAACTAATAACATCAGAGAAATCTTGTGGGTGGAATGTGTTACTCGGTGCTTTACTCATGTGACTTCTTAATGCTAAAGAAATTTCTTGAATTTCTGTGTGATTGTTATTGCTGTAGACAGAAAATAAAGTCACTGTTACACAAAATGTTTTAGTGAACAGGCTAGTTCATACTGTAAATGGGCTATTTCCTTGCCAACTAAATGCAGAAGTAAAAAAATAAAACAGACTTCAAAACAGACACTGAAATATTACAGTTTCAAAATCAACCTAGTAAAAAAGAAAGATTACAGTTGAGTTTTTCAAATAACTGAACTACTAAGAAACACATTTTGGCACCCTATTATATAAATTATTCGGTACTTATTACCATGAGCTTCTAAGTTTATAAAAAATATTAAACTTTGTTACTTTCTTCTAGACCTGGACAATTTGATCCTTTGACATGTCTTCAGTCACTGAGAAGTGCCACACAAGATGTGACACTGATTCACTAATAGGCAATTTGTCGTTTCTTAAACTGAAGGACTACTAGGCAGTTAAAACATAGTGGGCGGGATGTGTTTGTTCTAACACAACTGTTATACCTCAAGACAACATCTAAAGGAATTGACTTCAACAGCTTTCCAAATGCTTGTCGAATGCGAGTTCCACTGTGGACAAGCTGAACACGGCAAACATCAACACACCTACAAAAAAACGAAAACAGGTAACAGAAAGAAGTGCAGCAACAGTTCCAAGGTACTAGGGCCAAGGTCAGAAGATAGAAGCTTTAGTCCATACCGCTGTAGAAGATCATCTGGCAAGGAAGACGACAAAGCATGTAGACTGCTGCAGGCTTGCAGACAGATATTCACGTCTTCAACAAGAGCTATTAACAGGAATTAAAAGATACTTTCAGTTTGCCACAAGAAATCACATGCCAGTACATCATAACTTCCTGAACACACTCACTCGTTCAACAAATAGTGAGCGCCCACACTACGGACTAGGCAATGCTCCTGCCTAGAACCATCACTGGCAGTAACAGCTGGGAAAATGATATGTTCAATAAAACCCACTTAAAGTTACTAGTCTTCACCCAAACCTTTTTCTGAAGGAAATTTCAAAAGTATATGGAATGTATAAATATTTTTGTAAGATTAAAAATGTGACAACCACTTAAAAACAATTTATTTTTCATGTATTAAGAATACCAAAATTTGGGGCACCAGGCTGGCTCAGTCGGTTGAGGTTCCGACTTTGGCTCAGGTCACGATCTCACAGTTTGTGTGTTCAAGCCCTACGTCAGGCTTTGTGCTGACAGCTCGGGGCCGAGAGTCTCCTTCCAATTCTATGTCTCTCTCGCTCTCTGTCCCTCGCTGCCCACATGCGCGCATGCACACACTGCCTCTCTCTCTCTCTCTCTCTCTCTCAAAAATAAACAAACATTAAAAAAAATAACAAAAGCTAAGACAGAGATTATGCATCTGCCCCGAGATGGGAATTATACATTTCATGTTATGAAAATGTTCAAGTGACTATCTTTCTCTCATTTTACTAAAGACCCCTTTCAAGTGTAGATTAACAAAATCTTTAAAAATCACAGAATCTTACTGTTGGCTAAAAGGCCTTTACAAAATTTATGGAAAGATGGAAGAGAGAATAAAGGTGCATATGTTTCAGACTTCTTCATTAAAACAGCCACTTCCAAAGCCCACGTCATTAACAGTTTCCTGAAACACAAAATATACAACTGATTTTACATTAAAGAGAAAGAAAGAAAGAAAGAAAGAAAGAAAGAAAGAAAGAAAGAAAGAAAGAAAGAAAAGCTTTAAAATAATCTATTCTTCTTACATTGGTTTGCTTTTGGCTTTTTAACTATTTCAAGCAACAGAAAACAAAAATTCAAACTACAGAAATTCCTTTGTCAAAAAGTTGAATGCCTTTTAAGAAAATCTCCCCAAACCAGAAGGTGTAGCACAGAATATAAAAAATCTGTATAGGTACATTCTTCTACACAACTGCAGGCAGGGAGGTTTCATTCAATTCTTTCAGGAAAGAACAAGAAATCCTGGATTAAATAATAAAGCTGTATTTTCAAGTGTGTCGTAACAAAGAGGCTGCTCTAACCCACTGCCTTAAGGCTGGATTTCTTACCCTCAAATTATGTAGCTAAGTTAATCAAAGTTAAGAACACCTCATATTATGAAATTAGCACTTAGTTACCTTGTGTCCTGGTTAAGATTATCTTTCTTAAGCAATATTCCCAGGAGATTTAATATAATTGAGAAATGTTTTTTTGTAGCTGTAGTTACAGTACTAATCACAGCTCCATCAAACAAAGACGGGGACGAAGAACTAAGACTACTAGATATAAAGTGATCGTGCCTGGAAGACAAAAGAAAAATCATCTTTCATCTCTAATTTTTTTTTAAAAAGCAGTTCCAAAGTCAACACTTTCAAGTGCCCATCTTCCCTCATAAAAATCAAAAAGAAATTATTTTAAGTATCCGTACAGCACAGTACCTGGTACAATGAGAATACAACGTGTAGAGCACTGCATACTGAATGGCAGGGAAGTGAACAGCCAAGTCACCGTGCACAATCATCAGATTCTTACTCAGGAGGGCAAAGACAGTTGGAGACAGTGCCCACATCTGATGACATAAAAAGAGAGTAAATGTTTGTTTTCTCCAAGACACGCTTGTCCTTCAAAATATGTGCACACATTTTTAAAGTCTAAAACCACAGATTTAAATCCAGAAACAATCTAGTGCATTAAACCTGGTGTCAGCATTCACTTTTGTGAAGAAAGTAAGTATTTTAGACTTTGCAGGTCAGGTGATACCTCTGTTGCAATGGTCACCTCTTCAACTCTGCCAGGGCAGTGAGAAAACAGCCATGGACAAAAACATAAATCAGAGTGGCTGTCTCCAGAAAAGTTTCCTTACAGAAACTTTTTATACATACCATATTTACTACATACCATATTTACTACAGTAAATATAGTATATATATACATACAATACTATACTATTTTTATACATACTATAAATCCTTGAATTTAAATGGGAATTATATGGCATGTGAATTAAATGTCAAAAAACATTGTTTTTTAAAAAGAAAAACAAAAATAGGTACTGAGCTGTACTTGGCTCACGGGCCAAAGTCTACTAATTCCTGATCTAAACAAAGCACTCGGTACCCCTTAGTGTACTAGACTAGACTGCCTCTCCTCAATTTTCCATCTGCTGCAAATGGCAAGGTGCCCTGTCCAATGAGAAAAAAGGTACCTCCTAAGGTACCACTCTAAGCCTTTTCCATCTTTCCCTTTTCCTTCCACGGCCAACATACTCCATTCCACCTGACTGTCCCTTCCCGATACTGTTTCCAGAGTGCAAGTCAAAAACCTCCTCAAATCTATATACAGTAAGAAGTGCTCAACAATGAAAGGTTAGGGTCCGAGAGTCTACTGTCTCCTTCCAACATCTGCCGTAAGGAGCAGTGAAAAGAGGAGCTACACGCAGAGCGACAAAAGGCAATCTGATCACGAGAGCATGCAAGTATAAACATCAAATGTTGGCTTTTCCCTCCCTTCCCTCTTAGGAAACTTTATCTCTTAATTATATCCTATTATTTTTTATTAAAAGCAATGTTTTTCAATCCTTCAAGGTCTAACAGAGGGGGAAAATATACATATCAGCAATAATTATAAATCAAAAAAGCAAGGTCACTTCAAATTTCTTAAAGGAAAGTTATCTTTATTCTTTTCCCCAAAAGAAAGAATATATGAGTATTCCTAGAGAAAAGTAGGCAGTCAAAAAGTAAAACCATCTGTAAGCACCAGCTTTAGTGAACAGAAGGAGAAAAGCAGGGAAGAAGGAGCTGTGTATTAAAAGAACTACAGAAATCTGAGCTGTAGAAAATGTTGACAAATTTTTTATAGGTAAGCTAGAGTCAACAGAAATTCATAAAAGACATTTTCCTAAAAATAAAACAAATGTGAAAAAAATCTTTTCAAAGGCTGTCAAGGAAAGGAAGAAGAAAACGAAATCTAACGACAAGAAAATATTCCTGTCAATTTTAATTATCCAGGCATGTCCTAAATATGGCACTTTGTTCTACAGTGACTCCAGAGACACACCGACATGATAACAGTAAATGAAATAAACATGCAATGACAAGAGGCTTAAATGAGATTAAAACAAAGCCACTACAAGTAAAGACTCACCCCAATTAGCGAGTTTTTGGCATTTCCAATTGTAGTCAGGGCACTGAGGTCAAATATAACTACAAATTTGGCATTGTCTACATTGAATACATGATTTTTAAAAGCTTCGTGTTTTATTTCAGAACAGGCATCAGGAAGTTGTAGACTATGTAGCAGATTGTTTAGGGCACAAGTCATTTCCCCCAGAATTAACTTATAGGCAGTCTCCAAAACAGGAATGTTCTTCAGGCTAAGCACTGCTTGATAAACAGCATGGGCTACTGCAACAACCTTCAAAAGAGAATGCAGGAGAATGATAACTAAATGGAAAATAAAATTACTAGCTGCCTAATGTGATGATACAAATCAATTTGAAGACCAAGAAATTCACTGTCCAGAACATCAGAGACCTTAATTTCTCTAAAAATCCAACCTTAAGGAACCTATATGCATCAAAAAGTTTATAAAAATTTTCAGAGGCGCCTGGGTGGTTTAGTCAGTTAAGCGTCCAACTCTTGACTTCGGCTCAGAGGGTGGGCTCCCGCCCTGTGTCGGGCTCTGCACTGATGGTGCAGAGCCAGCTTGGGATTCTCTCTCTCTCTCTCTCTCTCTCTCTCTCTCTCTCTCTCTCTGCCCTTCCCCAAACATACGTGCATGGCATGCGCTCATGCATGCTCTCTCAAAGTAAATACATTTTAAACATTTTCAAAACCTTATTAGAGAGAAAGGGTCCTCTAAATTAAGAGTTCATAAAAGTATCAAAACACACACAAAAAGAGCAATTTGTTAAAATTGTTTTTCAACAACTACTTGGAAAATCTGTCACGGTTCTGACTGGGAGTCAGCTGAAAAGCTAATAGTTAAATTTATGACATACACAGTACTTCTGAACTTATAACTTTAAAAAGATAGCTGCTTGTTTTATGAAATTTTAATAAAACTTGATAAAAACAAATTACGGAAATATGAAAAAAATAGCTGCCCATCAGTCTGACAATCAACAAATACTAAGTTAAAGGCATCATTGTAATCATTGTATTTTAAATCCAGTATTTAGCATTTCACTCAATTTCATTTATGTAGCCTAATAGGCAACTTAGGTCAACTCTTCAATGACCTAAGTAACCAGAAGATCTTATCGGGGCATCACTTACCTCCTTTTCTTTATGATAACGCAAAAATAGTAGTTTAGATGATGGTATAAACAGTTTTTCTACAAATGACGATGGCAGTTTTGTATTTATCTGTTCAACAATCTAAAAGAATAAAACAAAAAGAAGTGAGCCATCAAGACACAAAAGGACAAGAAACCGTTTTTAAATGCAAAATGCTAACAGAAAGAAGCCAATCTGAAACAGCTACACACTGATTTCAATGATAAGACCTCGTGGAAAAGGCTAAACTATGTATACAGTAAAAATATCAGTGGTTACCAGGATTCGGGAGGGATGAATTGGTAGAGTACAAGGGATCTGTAGGCAGGAAAACCATTTAGTATGATACTATAATGGTGGCATTACTCATTTGTCAAAACCTTAGAATGTATTATCCAAAGAGTGAACCCTAAGGTAAACTATGGACCTCACTTAATAACCTGTCAATTTGGTTCATCAATTGTAATAAATGTATCACTAAACAAGATTAGTTAATAATGAGGGGAACTATTGTGGTAGAGAGTATGGGAACTCTGTAATTAAGGCTCAATTTTTCTCTAAAACCTTAAAAACTGTTCTGAAAAATATTAATTAAAAAAGTAATATATCTAAACTATATTTTAAGTCCTTAACATTGTAACATTTAAATGTTGAGACACTTAAATAGGATACATGTATCTACACTTAAATATGGGCATTTTTTTTACATTGGCAATTGGCAGAAATGTTCAGCAGAATATCAGCTACAATTTGCTTTAAAACAATTCAGTTGGGGATGGAAGCACAGAAAGGAAGACAGAGAGTCAGAGGCCTAGAGGAAACCAGATGGACCATGTGTTTCTAATTATAGAAATAATACAAAGATTCATTATGCTATTCTATTTTTTTTTTTTCAACATTT
This sequence comes from Prionailurus bengalensis, assembly GCF_016509475.1. Classification (NCBI taxonomy): domain Eukaryota; kingdom Metazoa; phylum Chordata; class Mammalia; order Carnivora; family Felidae; genus Prionailurus; species Prionailurus bengalensis. The sequence goes on along the minus strand of NC_057357.1, from coordinate 27,108,811 downwards.
ATTTATTTTTGGGACAGAGAGGGACAGAGCATGAACGGGGGAGGGGCAGAGAGAGAGGGAGACACAGAATCGGAAACAGTCTCCAGGCTCTGAGCCATCAGCCCAGAGCCCGACGCGGGGCTCGAACTCCCGGACCGCGAGATCGTGACCTGGCTGAAGTCAGACGCTCAACCGACTGCGCCACCCAGGCGCCCCCGCTATTCTATTTTTTTAATACCCTTCAAAATGTCCATAATAAAAGACGGAGAGGAGGGGAAATATTTATGGTTAAGGAAAGAATAAACACTATAAAACAAGTTTGATTTGGGAAACAAAACGGAACAAGGTCTTTCAAAATAGCTACCAAGTACCAATACAGTATTTATCATGTGTACTCGATAGTCTTATGTGAAGGACAATGTTTCATCCAAAAAAAGAGAGAGGGAAAAAAGCTATATTAAGATCAAACACTAAAAGTAAACAGATAACAGAGCAAAAGCAAACTAGATTATGTAAATACGACTAATTAACGCACTCTTAAAAGAACAACAACCAAGGCCTTCACTTCTTCTACACTAATTTAAGGGCCTGAATGAACAAACATATTAAAAAGCAACAAACAAGAATTCACATACCAATGTGAGTAAATTCAAGACTGAGATGATATAATCTGTACCGCATGTCTGGCAATTCTCCAGTTGATCTAATCCATATGTAATGACCATGTCACAATGTATAGTCATGCTAGGATCCAAGCTGCCGAGCAAAACACCAACACACTCATTAGCAGCTGTCAACACAGCCTCAGAAAAAAACACTTGGTTTGCAGCCGTCACACATCTCATTACTCTGTACAGAACCTGCAAATGGGGAGAACAAGCAGCTTTTTAAAAAAATTCACATGCTTCCACAGAGTAAAAAAAATAGTTTCTATTTAATGCAGTTTCAACTGAAAATTAACTGCCTGCCTTGTCAGTAGTCTCTTAATATTCTAGCTCTCAGTGGCTGAATAACAAGGGTATCTTTAGTAAAATACACACAATGATCTTGCCTAAAAAATTCTAAAGTACTACTGTGACAGAAAATGGAATTTGCCATCCTCTATTTCTTTCATACCCAATTTCTATCACCCTCCCTCTCCCACCTAAAGTGACCAAATGGCTGAAGCTCAAAATTTTTATATTCATGAAATACACCAGTACTGAGAACAGTAACAGTATTAACATGGGAATAAACCCACCATGAGAATAATCTTTCTCCATTAAAGCACTTGGGCTTTTGGTAATCAATCTTTTAAAACTAAATATCCTAGTCACCTTAGCTTATGAAAGTTCATGTACTGATGGCCTCTTTGGAAACAAAACTCTCATTCATAACATACAATACCTATTTGAGGATTATGAAAATCATGTAACTTCCAACCAAAAACCCCACTAAACAATAAGCATCACTATTAACGTACTAAATTTCTAATAAAAGTTAAGAAAAAGCCAACAAATTGACACAGTATATTTTTCTGTAATATTCAATAATCACTACATCCAGGCTTCAACCTATAGGTTAAAAAGGCCTAGAAGACCTTCATAAAAGAATATATTAAATATATAACTACCCTGGGAAAGGACTGTTCTTTCCTTTTGTTTTATATCTGAGTTTATTGCCCTTATTTCAACACTAACAATCATCAAGCCTGAAGATATTAAATCATCTTGTTCAGGTTTAAACTATCAAAATGCTGGTTTTAATTATCTTCAAGATCTGACATTTCTGCTCAAATACACAATTAACTTACCAAAAATTACATATACAATTAATATCCTATTTTATCTAGCAACGTATTCAACAGAAGTAAATAAACATGAGAGTTTTATCCTAACAGTAAAATTTTAATCATTTAACCTTTTATGACTACACCATGCATGTTTCTCCCTTCTTATTCAAGCACAGCCAGTGACAGGTTCCCTTCTCATTTCTATCAGACAGAGCCACTCCCTAGACTAATACAGTGCAGCTCACATTTGGGGCTGCTGAAGAGGGGCAATCACACTGCCTCTTATAACTGATCTCACACTACTATGTATTTAAGTTCTTATAACTTTATAACCTTTGATGTCAGGCTATCAAGTTGTTTCATCCTGCCATGCTCAGAAAAAATTACTTTTTGAGGATTTCTCTGTAATGTACTATTCTTATTATGCTGAAAAAGTAAACTCAGTAGTTGAAAAGCAAAATTATTAATTTTATGAAAGATTTTAAAAGAATATTAAAAGAACAAGAATAATGCATTTATGAAGGATCTCATGAGATAAAACTTTGCACATTTTAAAATGCAGTGTAGCCTTCGTCTCATATGGGGGTGGGGAAAGAAGAGGGATACAACAGGATTCCCTACTTTCCTGGTGATTTAAGAAAGCAGCCACATATGTACCTACATACTAAACAAATGAAGAGTTAATAACATAGTTCACAAGTTAAAGAGAAACATTTACAATACACAACCATTTTATTTTTGAATGATACTTAAAAGTCCTAAAGACACTTACATCTGTTACATATGCCTCAGTAATTGGAGGACCTCTAATTGGGCTGAAGCGTTCCCCAATGCTCCTCACTACAGTACTGAACACCCGGAGAAGAGCTGCCAGCTTTGGTAAGGACACAGACGGAGGAGGAACATCTTCATCCACCGACTCCCCAGAGGCCACATGGCTGAGGTCCTAGATGTGAAATCACAGCACTCTTATTTAAGTAGGACATTGTTCAGGGCGCCTTGGTGGCTCAGTCAGTTGAACTTCCTCCTTTGGCTCAGGTCGTGATCTCACGGTTCGTGGGTTTGAGCCCTGAGTTGGGCTCTGTGTTGACAGCTCAGAGCCTGGAGCCTGCTTTGGATTCTGTCTGTCTGTCTGTCTGTCTCTCTCTCTCTCTCTCTCTCTCGGCCCCTCTCCTGTTCATGCTCTGGCTCTCTCTCTCAAAAATAAACATTAAAAAAAAATTTTTTTTAAATGTTTAAAGTAGGACATTGTTCAAAAAAACCCAAAAAAACCCCATTTTTAAAAGTTTATTTTAAAGGTTTATTCATTGAGACAGAAAGAGAGAGAGAGAGAGAATTCCAAGCAGGCTCTGCCCTGTCAGCTCAGAACCTGACATAGGGCTCAATCCCACAAACCATGAGATCATGACGTGAGCCAAAATCAAGAGTCAGACACCCAACTGACTGAGCCGCCCAGGTGCCCCAAAAAACTCCCAATTTTTAAGTCAATTAATTTTGTAATAGATTTTTACAAATAAAGTAATTTTAGCTTATCAGAAACCAGAAAAAGAAACATGAATCTAAATGTAAAAATGAATTTGACTTCTCGAATTAACAAACCAATATTTAAATAAGCCAAAATAACCTCAACAGATTAAGGAAATAACTTCTCATACCAACTCAGATAGGTATTGAGGAAAAATTAATTCTAGTACATATACTCTGTTACATACAGGTATAAATGAAGCCAGAAACTTTTGCCATTCCGGAATTGGTTTCTGCCAAAATCTTACTCCAGGTATTATTTGAGCCACTCAACTCAACAGTAAGTATCCCTACATGAACACCATGCACACAAAGAGCGAAGGGAAGTGAAGTGTTAAAAAATTATAAAATCTGGTTTACAAATCTAGTTAAGGAGATAAGATATACTCAAAGAAAAAGATTGGCAAAAAATAGAATACTAGAACCCACATACACCTACATATAATTAGGCACCGAAATAATTGAAGGGAATGAGATCTTATAAATACCAGAGGGGGGTTGGGGGGGAGAGAACTGTTACAAACGAAAATGGGCAGCTTCACTGATACAGATCAGCTTTAAAGGCAGGCCAGGAACAAAGATATTCTAAGTGTGGAGGCAAAGAAACACATACAAGCAAAATACTCCCTTCATTCTTCTCTGAAGGGCTCAAAATAGCAAAGACAAAGCTGAATCATTATGGGAGCCTCAAACACCACACAAGAATCATGGCAGTTCTGAGTAGAGAAGAAACACAGAGGTTCGTTCACACAGGACATGGCCGATTTAAGTCATGAGCAGTGGGCCAGGAAACCCAAGACCCAATAACAGAGACTTGAGCAGGACCCTTAAAGTGGACGCACTGCACTTATACAACTGCAGAGTGCTGAAGCCAAGGCTTATCCTCCAAAGCATGACCCAAGATCCTCAGTGTATGTGAAAGAAAAGTCTTTAGAGGCTTGTATACAATATCAATTCACTTTACTTTTAATACTTTTAGTAACAGAAAATAAAAATGAACTACAGAAAATGTCTTCAGAAAACTACTAGCAACCAGAATTATTTCAAGTTTTGCAAATTAAGTCCTGCTATTTTTCTTTCAGTCTTTCCGGTAATGCAGCTGGTAACTTAAAAACAACATGTAGGGGCGCCTGGGTGGTGCAGTCGGTTAAGCGTCCGACTTCAGCCAGGTCACGATCTCGCGGTCCATGAGTTCGAGCCCCGCGTCAGGCTCTGGGCTGATGGCTCAGGGCCTGGAGCCTGTTTCCGATTCTGTGTCTCCCTCTCTCTCTGCCCCTCCCCCGTTCATGCTCTGTCTCTCCCTGTCCCAAAAATAAATAAAAAAACGTTGAAAAAAAAAATTAAAAAAAAAAAAAAAAAAACAACATGTAAGGGACACGTGGGTGGCTCTGTTGGCTGAGCATCTGACTCTTGATTTTGGTTCAGGTCATGATCCCAGAGTTATGGGATCAAGCCCCACTTTGGGCTCCACACTGAGTATGAAGCCTGCTTGAGATCCTATCTCTCTCTCTCTCCCCTCTGCCCTTCTCCCTGGCTAGCACTCTTTAAAAATTAAAAAACAAAAACACACATCTAAAAAAAAAAATTAAAATATTTTAACTGTCTTGTAATTTCTATTCAAATGTCAAGTGGTCTGAATTATTTTAAAAATAAATCTACGTGTGTCTGAATGGGTCAGTCGGTTGAGCATCTGACCTCTGATTTTGGCTCAGGTCACGACCTCACGGCTTGTGGATTCGAGCCCCTCACTCAGTCTTTGTACTGACAGTGTGGAGCATGCTTGGGATTCTCTCTCTCTCTCTCTCACTCTCTCTCAAAATAAATAAATAAACTTCAAAATCAATCAATAAATCAATCTAGCACTGTTTAAGATTTCTGTCGTGTTCTTAACCAAAATCTTAGGAAATAACTCAGGTTTCTATATACTCACCTCAGCATATGCCTCCATATCCTCTAGAAACTGACCAAGAAGGGTGGTAGAAAATGCAAGATCAGCCACCCAAAACGGCTCTAAACTCTGCAACCATCCTAAGAAACATACAAAAATTTTAAGAGAGTAAAGAAAAACAAAAATCCAAGTTAAAAATAGTATCTTAAAAGCCTTGTTTTAAAAGTTATGATTTTCAGGTTGTATATCCTTAAAACATACCTTATTTCATAAAATTAGGACTGTTAACTGTTAAATAAGCTGATCACGATTACTAATGTCTTTTAATGCTGCAAAAATGAACAGTCTCCAGAAATTAAAATGTGTATCTGCATCCTTATTTTTCATATTGTCACTATACACGTGGCTTAGAGTAAAATGCCACAATCTACCACCAGCCTGGCTTTCTACTCCAGAGCCACAACCACCCACCAAAGGTGTCCACTCATCTCCCCAGTGGAAATGGGTCAGACCCACTCTCAGTGTCATATCCTATGTTCAGCAGGTTATTGCACCAATTAAGCTAAGAGAAAGAAACCATTAGCACCTGAAACAAGCCAAAATGTCCAAACGAATTGTGCTAGTCATTCATTTAACTCAAAACAAATGAAAAAATTTGTCTTTTATCATTTAGAGTTCTCCAAACGGATCCAGAAAAACAGGTCACAAATATCCAGGATTTCATTCTACACTTAGGAGTACTGCCCCTGCAACACCACCTCCTACCAGCACCCACCCCAAGTGACTAGGGCGAAGTCCTTTCAATTTCTCACAGGTGCAATTACAACCTGTCTCTACCCTCCCCTACGAACTACTAAGTACACAATCTTGCTTTGAAAGGATAGATTTTGCTAACAAGCAATGTTCATTTATAATAACCAAAATATTTCTGGGAAGCAATTCTTTTTCTTACATTAGGAAAGAAATAATATTAACAGCTGGACTCTGAGGAACCAGAGCTCCTTCCCACAATACTTAAATGATTGGTATATGCTGAATAACTTACCAGACACCTGCTGTGTAAGCGAAGGTTTCTGAGTATGATCTATATGCCATCCAACTAATATATCAACTGTATCCTGTGTGGAGACACAGAGAAAAGGGCTAATCATTTTAAGGTCTAACTGCTATCCCTCCTGTGGACCATTTCAGAATTTCAGAGTAAGCAATCCTAGCAAAAGTGTCTGTGTTCGACCTATTTGACATTATATAAACTTGGGGGGGGGGGGGGGCAGGGCAAGAGAATAATGGAACTTTGTTTATGACCTTGAGGAAGTATTTTTTTTCTTTAAATATTTTAAGGCATTAATGTCAGAAAGTACAGATGGTATTTACAAAAATAGTATTACTGGACCATTCTATCCTAGACCCTCTAGTATCACTGATTACACTTTAACAATCAGAAGCTTTGTTTTCTCTGATTCCCAAGGTCCCTATACATACAACCAACCCTTCACATCATCACCTAAACAGAGAGGGTCAGGGAACTCACCCTAAAATTAGTGCTGAAAATATGAGGGTAACATCGAGCCACCAAAAGAATGCACTTGACACATTTGCAAAGTAATTCTGGTGTATCCACGTTTTCAAGAATGGACTGTAGGCTGGTCATTACAAGCTAAAAAATAAAAGTTTTAAATCATGAGTATTCAAAACAGAGAGAAAACAAGCATACTGGGTTCATTATTTATTAGTAGCTTTATCTAAAATTGACTATAGTACCAAAGAAAACAAAGTTCACAGTTTTAGCTCCAAATAAAGTTGAAAGCATTTCATTCCACTAAGATTAGGCTGAAAATAAGTACTGTTTCATCGTATTTAATGTCTCTTAAAATATTTCCTAAGTAATGTCCGTTCGCATTATTCCTAAGTGCTCTGTTTAATACCATGGACTTGATTATATTTCAAGTATAAAACTAAGATGTGCTTGGAAAACTTTTCCTTAAAGTACTACAATTACTCTCCAATTCAAAATCCATAGCAAATTTTATGTAATTTATGCTTTAAGATATTAGCACTTGGGGGCGCCTGGGTGGCGCAGTCGGTTAAGCATCCGACTTCAGCCAGGTCACGATCTCGCGGTCCGTGAGTTCGAGCCCCGCGTCAGGCTCTGGGCTGATGGCTCGGACCCTGGAGCCTGTTTCCGATTCTGTGTCTCCCTCTCTCTCTGCCCCTCCCCTGTTCATGCTCTGTCTCTCTCTGTCCCAAAAATAAACGTTGAAAAAAAAAAATTTAAAAAAAAAAAAGATATTAGCGCTTGCTTCAAATTTGAAAGACACAGAGATTAACATGGCCCCATCACATGAATGATAGACATGCGGGCTCATGTCACCACTATATACCGTTCTATTTTTTAAACAAATGTAAGGCAGACCACTGATACAATTATCTTGCAGCTGTCAGAAACCATTTTTTTCCTAAAAAGAAAAGCTCTTCTTTACAAAAAAAAAAAAAAAAAAATGAGGTTGCAACTATAGAAAAAATGCTAGAATTGGAAAAGCACCTAACATTTTGCAGTTAGAATCTATATGGGTAAAGAATACGAATGGGTGCCAAAATCATTGAGTGAAATATACTAAAAAAAAGGATATTCAGAAGGTGTCAAGGTATCATGTCCAAATTACTGACCAATTACAAAGGGAGAAAAACAAGCCTCCACAATGGGAAGACTCTGGTGGTCATCACCTCAACCAGGTGAGCACTCTTTCCCTCTGACAGTAAGACAATCTGCAGTTATGTGCCTGCTGGTGGTGGGTTGCAAGAGTAAGGATGAACCCATGAAGGACTCATGACCAAAATGTTTAAAGTCAGGAAAGAGCAATCAAACACACAAAGTAGAACATTCCAACAATAAGAACAAAAAGATGTAAACCATTCTAATTGAGCGAGAGTACAGAGGCACGCTACCAAACAATACACGGGTCCTGATGGAATCCTGGGTCAGGTAAGACAAAAGCTGTAAAAGGTATCTTAACGGCAGAAGTTTAAATTTGGACTGCATTATGTAATAAAAATTTCTTAGGTATAATAATAATTTTGTTGTTACATAAGAGAATAGCCTTATTCTTATAAGATGCATGTTGAGGGTGAACTATCGTGAAGCGTGTAATTTATTTTCAAACGGTTCAACAAAAAAGGATGCGCTCCTGTGTGTGCAGAAATAAAACAAATGTAGCAAAATGTTAGTAAGTAACAAATCTAGATAAAGGACATATGGGTATTATACTGGTCCACGTTTTCCCATGGATTTGAAAATTTTCAAAACAGGGGCACCTGGGTAGCTCGGCTGGTTGAGTGTCCAACTCTTGGTTTTGGCTCAGGTCAATCTCATGTTTGTGGGATCAAGCCCTGAGTTGGGCTCCTTGCTGACAGCCTGGAGCCTGCTTGGGATTGATTCTCTCTCTCCCTCTCAGTCCATCCCACTCGCGCTCGTCCGCGCACCCTCACACTCTCTCTCAAAATAAATAAACTTAAAATAATCTTTTTTTTTTTTTAAGTTTATTTTTGAGAGAGACAGAGACAGACAGCACATTAATAGGGGAGGGGCAGAGAAGGAGAGAATCCCAAGCAGGCTCCATGCTGTCAAGCTCTGTGCTGTGAGATCATGACCTGAGCTAAAATCAAGAGTCAGACACTTAACCGACTGAGCCACCCAGGTGCCCCAGAATATAACTATTTTTGAAAGTGACTTTAGTAAAATAAAGCATATCATGAATTGTAAAGAGCGCATATAAATAAAAGTTAACTGATATTCTCAAACCATACCAAACTCTAATTTTTAAAAACATGATTAGTCAACAAAAATTTAATTGCTTGTAATTTTGCTCAAAATTAAATTGAGAGTGATCTTTTAATATATTCAGATACACCAAAGTGAAATAAAACTAAGTAGTTTTGGTTTTCATTTATACAAATTTATTGTATATCACCTGGAGTAAGAATTTTTGGCACATTATCAAACCTAAAAAGTCCTAGAATGAGTGCTGCTGTTCATTTTGTCTCCCTCAAAAACCATTGAGTGTCCTCCTATCCAGCTTCCTCATCAAGTCTCTATTTTCATATCAGCAAATGATTCTGTTACTAAGCAAATTCAAAGGAAAGCTTCAAACATGCTAAAAGATTTAAAAAAAAAAAACACAAAACTTTTGTTAAGTTTTTTATTTCAGTAATCTCTACCCCCAACATGGGGCTCGAACTCACAACCCCGAGATCAAGAGTCATATGCTCTTCCGACAAGCCAGCCAGGTGCCCCTAACTTATTTTAAATCTACCTTTAATGTGTACCCTTCACTCAAACTCAGAAAGAGAAATGTTACTCATATCGTATTTACTACCAGTAAATAACCCCTTTTCTAAGTTTCCCTTCTCCAAGCTTCCCTCCAAAAACATTGTTGGGAAGTTGTTAAAAAATTTTCTTCCCCAGTACATCGGTTTTCCCCTTCATTCTTACCTGCATTACAGATGAAAAGGCTTTCTTTTCTCCTACAGTCTCTAATGCTTTGTAGGTGGCACATAAGTAGAGGAGTTTAACTTCATCTTTTGTAGATGAGCTAAATTTGCTAAAAATCCATTTGAAGATCTTCTCAGCCTCATAGCTCAGAGAAGCACAAAGAAGGCCAAGACAGCAAGCTCCCTCCTGTCTCAACTCCTGAAGCAATTTGCTACTGTTTATTTCAATGCAAACAAAACAAAACACACAAAAGGCTTAACATTTCAAAGATGACAAGAATGACACATTTTACAAAAGAATGTCTTCAATGATTTTTCAAATTTTTCTATTCAAACTACATAAAAGGTTGAAATTTTATCTTTAAATGTGTTCTCTATTCTATCCCAGTGCCCAAAAGCATCTTTGTTAGACATTAGATTTTCTTTTGCAGGATCAATTATTTACAAACAGTAAGGAAAGGGCCAGAGATACTAAAATTCAGCCTTCAAATTCCATCTCAAACTACATTAAATGATTCACAGAAAAGGGCAGCAACAAAGGATCAGATAAAACATACTACAAATAACTATATACAATGTAGTGTTCAGTAGGTAAGGACTATAAGATAGGAAATGGTAACAGTTAAAAAACGCAACAAACTTAAAAGGATAACAGCACTGATTTAAGTATATTAATAACTATATAAAATGAAACCATCAAAAAGCAGTAAGGTTCGTGACCTGCTGAGATGAGTTTTTGGTGCTTTCCAACACTGCAATTCTTTGGGAATCACCATACGAAGAATAGACTGCACACCTTTGTGGAGAACCCCAGTAGCCTCGTAGAACAGATGGTGTGAATGCACTGTTGCCCAAAGAAGGAAGCTCCCTTTCACCTCTATTCTCTAAGCAGTTTCAAAATTCTCTAGTTTACAAAAGGTAATTGCATTCATTCATGCCAGCATTAAGAGTCTACGTCATTCCACAAGTCAATGCTCAATTACTCAGTCAAGTTGACAAATTAAGGAAAAAAAAAAAAAAAGAATGGCATTTCAAGTGGATTCCATTCATACTCAATGGCAATTAACATATAAATGCTTTAACACCGATAAAGATGGCAACACAATGAAACATTAAGTAGATATTCATAAATGAAGCCACCAATGAGTTTATCTTCTTGTATATTTTTAAATAATTTCTAAAAATGCATTTTAAAAACTTAAAATTACCCATAGTTACTTACCTTTCATTAAGCACATCATGTACAGCAGCCAAGATATTATCCAATTGTTTAACTAGTACCTTTAAAAAAAAAAATTTATAAAAAATTTGAATTCCTATACTTTCAGTAACACTGTATACTTTTTACTCATGTTCCCCTCCAAATTCTAATCAAATAGCACACCTTTCTTTTCTTATTATTCCCAGTCCCCAATTATCAGGAGTGTTACAAATTTCCTTTCAGATTCTGAAATGTATCCGTTCCTATGTACCACCATGATCATCAATGAAAAAAATAAACTCAAAAAGCTTTTTTTACTTATGCTCAAAAAAAAAAAAAGTGATGGATGGAGAGGTGAAAAGATAAATGACAAAGCAACATGTCACATATGACACACATAATGACAGAATTTAGATGGCAGACATATGATATTCAATTTCAATTTGCCATGTATTTGAAATGTCTCATAATAAAATGGGGGGGAGGCAGAAAACTTATTTGAACCAAATATTATTTGACTCACCATGCCGTTCTCATTAATTTTTTCCTGCTCCACATCAAGTTCTTAATTTCACATTAGGAGAATTACTCAGAGTGTATTTGTAACTGCTCCTGAACTTTTTTCTTTCAAGAGTTTTTCCATTTATTTAGCCCTGGCCACTAGGGCATACCTACCCATGAATATAATATGTAACCTCCACCCCAACTTCACATATGAAAAACAAAGAGACGGTCTGTCCTAGCATACAGAAAAACAATTCTGAGGGCAACAAAATAAATGGACTAAACGTTAAAAGCACTTTATTGCAGAAGATACCAATGTAGATCCAACAATGGCAGGTAAATTACACAGCAGGGTCATTAAGTTCTCGATCACCATAACACAGGCCAAGTCAACCAGGAATAAGGAATCCCTGCCATTTTCTCCTTAGAAGCAAATCTTTTCCCTTCTTAAACCACTCCAGGTAGCATTATCTACTTTATTATAGAAACACAAAGTTATCAACATTTCTATACTGTACTCACCAACTTATTTTCTGGTTGCTGAATAAATTCTTTCAACTGCTTTACAGTAGCCAGTCTTCGGTCTCTGTCATCTTCCCGGGTGATCCTCCGAAGAAGATTCGACAGTCTAGACTCATCAGAATAAGACATCGATCGCTCTGTGAAAATAAGCATTTGTTTCTCAGGGAGCATCCATTGTCATTAAAAAAGGGAAGAGAAGGGGCGCCTGGGTGGCTCGGTCGGTTAAGCATCCGACTTCGGCTCAGGTCATGATCTCACGGTCCGTGAGTTCGAGCCCTGCGTCGGGCTCTGTGCTGACAGCTCAGAGCCTGGAGCCTGTTTCAGATTCTGTGTCTCCCTCTCTCTCTGCCCCTCCCCTGTTCATGCTCTGTCTCTGTCTCAAAAATAAATAAACGTTAAAAAAAAATTTTTTTTTTTAAAAAAAGGAAGAGAAGTTCTGGTTTGCCACTTCCCTAGCAGCGGCATGCCTTGTACATGGTAGCTGGTGATCAGGCATTTGTTGAACTGAACGTGTGATTGAGGTTCACAAAAACGTAACGTGAACAAGAGACAAACAGAAACCCTCCAGCCCAAATATTTCAAAGTACGTCAAAAATCACAGTACAATGAACAATAAAAGTTCAACTGAATGCAGGTCCCATCACACTTTTATTTGTCACTATAAACCAAATTCCATCAGAGTGCTGGGCACAAAGCAGACCCTCAAAAAAGATAAACCTAAGCAAACACCTCATTCCAGAGGACCAGCTGAGAGAGAAAAGAGGATTAGAAATTACTTTCTTCAGATCTATTCCAAACTCTTCAACATCCAGCATGAGTACAGGTAAGAGACTTCTACAGATTACGGATAAAGTCTCGACCGGGCAGAAGGAGGCTATATGCTTCCATTTCTCACTTGGTAACCAGTGGAGGGAATTCTCTTGGTCACATTATCATCATTTTCCTAAGACAAAGTTTTTGTGAACTGCAATCACACATTCAGTTCAACAAATGTCTAATCACCAGCTACCATGTGCAAGGCATGCTGCTACTAGGGAAGTGGCAAACGAGAACTTCTCTTCCCTTTTTTAATGACAAGAACAAATAAGAAAGCTCAAACAACGCTGGTTACTGCCAATAAAATACATTTAAGTACTAAATTTTTCTTTTTAAATTTTCAGCTGTGCATTGGTTATTGATTAACCAACGTACAGTCAAAACAAACTAAATTAAAGGCTCTGATAGTTTCATTTCTAAGGCATGAAAAATTTTCAATAATAAAACTAATTATCTGGGAGAAGGATAGGATTTTTTTAAGACCCCTGGCCCAGTGAGTAGTTCAGTAAAAATGGACACTGAAAATGTCATTAGATTAAAAGCCAAGAAAACTAAGCTCTATTTACAACTCTGCCACTGGCCAAGTTACTTAACTCTAAGCCTGCGAGGAGAAAGAACTGGACTAAATTAAATTCGCTTTGGGGTCACCTTCTAGCTTCTAGCATACCAAGGTCAAGGACATCAAACACTTTTTAAAAATCAGCACACCCTTTGACTAGTGGGTCCACATCTGAAAATTTATCCAAAATAAATCATTTTTTAAAAGCCATACACACACACACACAAGCTGTATGCATAAAGATACTTGCCAAGATACACACAACACACACACATACACACACCCCATGGAAACAAATGGTCATAACTAAAGGACCTAAGAGTGACTATATCCAACAAAATTTTTACGTCAGAAACTTCAAAAGTTTCATGCTTAGCTTTACCAACAAAATAAATTTCTTCTAGAAAAATAATGATCATCATTACCTGTAATCATCATTCAAGGCACTTTACCTATTCAGCAGGGCTGTGTTACAAGGCAGAAGGTGGGATCCATTTATTTAACTTTAGAAAAGTGCCTACTCCTTTTATAACCATATTGCCTACAGACCCTAGAGTTAAAGGACTTGTAAGAGCCCATCACACACCATACATTCATCATCTACTATAATCAGGAAAATCCCTTCTTTAGATCTTAGCTAGTATTCTAATCTTAAGAGAATTCTCTGGAAAGTGTAGTCTAAAAAGTATTAAAACCTTTCCTATGAGAATTTAGTCTAAGAAACAGTTCACAAAAGAATGCCAACAATTATCACCTATACATGTTTTTCAACTTGAAGTAAACTAACCAACTCATGTATGTGCAAAACATCAGTAAGAAATAAGGTGGCCAGGAAAAAGAGGAGATTTGTGGAGGCATTTGTGACTGGTCCCCAGTTTGCCCAATCTTACCCTGTGATTTCCTCATGTCTTTGATGGCTAACGCACGACTGCCATGCTGAATACTGGTGAACTCAGGGCTGGTCACATTGTTAACTCTCAGCTCTTGCCCCAACGACTTCCGACCATAAGTATTTTCCCCAGATCCTCCATTGACACTGTAGCCACCTACAACCAGCAATATTTACATTATTTTAATAGGGCTCTTTGTTTTACTCAATCAATTCCCGATAGTCCAGGATCTTACAACCCCTCTGCAAGCAGCTCAACCAGCCTCTGTTTCTCCTACTCTCCCCCTGTGCTGCCTGCCCTGAAGTCCTTTTGGTTTCATTTTGTGCACCCAAGGAAGAAGAGAAATGAAAACCAAAGTCAGATTTTGCACTTTAAAACTTTTTAGGGGCACCCAGGTGGCTCAGTCGGTTAAGCGTCCGACTTCAGCTCAGGTCATGATCTCACAGTTTGTGAGTTTGAGCCCCACATCAGGATCTGTACTGACAGCTCAGAGCCTGAAGCCTGCTTCAGATTCTGTGTCTCCCTTTCTCTCTGCCCCTCCCCCGCTCACATTCTGTCTCTTTCCCAAAAATAAACATTAAAAATTAAAAAAAAAAAATAAAAAACTTTTCAGGGGCGCCTGGGTGAGTTAGTCGGCTGAGCGTCTGATTCTTGGTATTGGCTCAGGTCGTGATCTCATGGTTGTGAGATCAAGCCCAGTGTCAGACTCAGCAATGGGCATGGAGTCTACTTAAAATTCTCTCTCATGCTCCCTTTGCCCCTCCTGACTCATGTGCATGTGCTCTCTCTATAAAAATTACCAAAAAAACCTTTTAGAAGTTTAGAGGACAGACTAGTCAGGAAACCTCAGCCTTTATGATAATACTGCATTTTGGGCAGCAAGGAAACCACGTTATGTGTATTCTAATGTATGAAAAGAATTTAAAAAATTTTAAAAAGGGGGGGGGGGGGGCCTGGTGGCTCAGTCAGTGAAGCATCTGACTTCAGCTCAGGTCATAATCTTTTGGTTCACAAGTTCAAGCCCCATGTCAGGCTCTGCGCTGACAGCTCAGAGCCTGGAGCCTGCTTCTTGGATTCTGTGTCTCCCTCTCCTTCTGCCCTTCCTCTCTTTGTTCTCTCTCTCTCTCAAAAATAAACCATTTAAAAAAATTGTTTTAGGGGCGCCTGGGTGGCGCAGTCGGTTAAGCGTCCGACTTCAGCCAGGTCACGATCTCGCGGTCTGTGAGTTCGAGCCCCGCGTCGGGCTCTGGCCTGATGGCTCAGAGCCTGGAACCTGTTTCCGATTCTGTGTCTCCCTCTCTCTCTGCCCCTCCCCCGTTCATGCTCTGTCTCTCTCTGTCCCAAAAATAAATAAACGTTGA
This sequence comes from Prionailurus bengalensis, assembly GCF_016509475.1. NCBI lineage: Eukaryota > Metazoa > Chordata > Mammalia > Carnivora > Felidae > Prionailurus > Prionailurus bengalensis. The sequence goes on along the minus strand of NC_057357.1, from coordinate 27,093,308 downwards.
AAAACAAAATTAAAAAAAAAAAAAAAATTGTTTTAATGTACGAAAAGAACATTTAAATTTTTTCTTTTTTTGTTTTAAATGTTTGTTTATTTTTGAGAGAGAGAGACAGAGCACAAGTGGAGGAGGGGCAGAGAGAGAAGGAGACACAATCTGAAGCAGGCTCAAGGCTCTGAGCTGTCAGCACAGAGCCTGATGCAGGGCTCAAACCCATGAACCACGAGATCATGCCCTGAGGCAAAGTCAGACGCTTAACCGACTGAGCCACCCAGGTGCCCCACATTTAAATTTTTCTAAATGAAGGGGGTAAATTTATTATGAAGTTTCAAAAACAGCACTGTAAAAATATTTATATTAAAAAAAAATTTTTTTTGATGTTTCATTTATTTTTCAGAGAGACTGAGCGTGAGTGGGGGAGGGGCAGAGAGAGGGAGACACAGAATCCAAGAAGCAGGCTCCAGGCTCTGAGCTGTCAGCACAGAGCCTGACACGGGGCTTGAACCCACAAGCTGTGAGATCATGACCTAAGCTGAAGTTGCATGCCAAACTGACTGAGCCACTCAGGTGCCCCAATATTTTTATTTTAAACATATTAAAAGAAAAAAGTAGGGGAGAAAGAAAGAAGGAAAGAGGGAGCAAGAGGAAGGCTGGTAGGTTAAAAACCAAACAAACAAAAAAAAACATGCCTCTAACAGTAAGAAAGCATATATACCCTTTTCGTCATTCTGAATGTCAGTGTGAACTCTGGTATCATCGTGCCTTTGCCGAGACACCACAGCTGAATTGGAAGGTTGCAGTCCATAAGAAGAAGGCCCACCCCTATCTCTGGATGAAGAATATTTTAATGTATCTGGGTCGGCTGATGCACTGTCAGTTCTGTAAAGAGAGAAGAGCATGAGATTAAACTTTAAACAAATATTTTAATAGCCCAAATCATACATCTTTTCATTCAAGACTCTCCTACCATTCTAATTTTTTTCATTACTATTATAAATAAGCACTCCAATTTCAAATGAATCTTTCAACGGGGAAAGGATTATCAATGAATGAAATGCTAGCTTTCAGCCCCTTCCATTTTACAGACCCATTCAGACACACGCATAACTACCAGGATTAGAGTGACCAACTCATCCTGCTGTGCTTGAGAGTTAACGATTTTAGCAGTGAAATCTCGTGTCTGAGGAATCCCCTCAGTTCAAGGCAAACTAAGACAGTTGGTTACCCTGGTCCACGATTCTCTTCACATGATGTGATAAAAGGAATTCTTCCTAAGCTCTCCTCCTAGGAATGGTTAATCAGTGGAAAAATTACCATCTTCCCAGTCGTAAAAATAAAAGGCACAGGCAATATATCAGGCAAGGGCAATGTGACATTCCCTCTCTCTCTCCCCTGAATTCCTAACTTGATTATTTGGTGGGAAAGTAATTATAGAATGATATTTGAAGGCAAGCTCGATAGGATATAAGAAAACATTACCCAGAAAATAAGATTATTTTAACATACTGGAGACTTCACTGAAGACTCCTAAACTCTAGAGACTACCTATTAAAATTATAAAGAGTGAGAAAAATAAAAATAAGGTATCAGTAATCCAATGAAGCTGAATTAGAAGGCTGCAGTCCATAATCTACTTAAAAGTCAAGTACTGTCTAGAATAATCGCTGATACTTAGACATTAATAAACAAGTAGTGCAGGCCAGGGTAAGAGTAGTCCTTATCCTTACGTGAGGATCAGCTCTATGCCTCAGTGTCCTCATCTGTAAAGCAGGGAGCTGTGTTTCATGATTTCTCATGAGCCTTATTCCTCCAGCCATCAATCCTAAAGCATCAAGAAATAAGACCACACTACTCTACAACAGCATATGACAATACCAAGAAAGAAGCTCCTGTCCTATTGATACTACTTCTGAAAGGAATAACTTCCTTACAAATAATCACTTTTATGATATGTACTAAAAACACCTTCTGAACCCACAATTATTTGGGAAACTTAAGGATACTGGCCAAGAGCAGTAACTAACCTATTTCTCAACCCCCATGGCTCCTCCCTCATATATAAAAGTGACTTCAGTGTTTGTGTATATATTTCAATTTATCATCTTTTCTCCACCCCCACCCATAAAAATACTAATCATGCAACTCTGAATAAGCTTAAACACCCTGATCTATATTTAAACCACTGTTCATACAGAATGCAAACAATAGGTCCAATGAAACTTGGATAAGTGACACAAATCTAAATTATTCCTAAAGTCTGTTAATCTGAAACGTGATAAAATTTCATAACCTTAGCCTACTACAATAACTAAGGCTCCATAATGGAGTATCTTCTTCAAACATTCAGGGTTCACTTGTCGACAAGGCTCAGTACTTCCAAGGTGTGGAAAAATAAAATCTATGGAATTTCAAGAAAAAAAATGTATGAGGATTTTTTTTCTAAGCATACTAAATCTGTAAGCATTCAAATACCATTAACACAAAATGGAGCATGAGAGCTTTTTAAAACGAATGTAATGGCATCCCCCGTGTTTCTAAAAATAGCACACTGAGTGCGTACCTATAATAAACCATTACATACCATAAATTTCTGAAAGGGAATTGAAAAATAAAAGAGAGCTTAAGAGCTTTTCGGACAGATTTTGAACTCGTCTATATACATGGCACCTAGCACAACCTGGAAAAGTAAGATGTTAGCAAGATAACAAAAATCTACCAATATTTAAATATCTGAATTTCCTGCTTAAAGTATGTTTATATATTACATATACTACTTTTACCATTAAGAGTTAAGTATGTGTATCACTTTTCTGGTGACATAGCAGTAAACATAAGGCAGCAGAGAATATGAATTAAAAAAAAGATCTGGGCTCAAATCCCGGCTCCACACTGAAAAGGTAAGTGGGACTGTGCACAAGGTACTTAGTCTCTAAGCCTCAACTGTTTCTTGCATAAAATGGAGATAATACCTATCTAATTCGTAAAGTTGTTGTGAGGCTTAAATAAGATAATGGATTCGTAAGACATGCTTAGCTTGCAGGGAATGCTCAAAGTTATTAAGACCATAACACTAAATAAACTCAAGATTTCCAGTCTAACAAACAAATCATACATTAGTTCAAGAGCACAGGAATACAATTAAACAAGCTTTCACATCCAATATATAGCAGCCGATTTTAAATTCTTCATGGAACAAATTAAGCAATCTGCTACCAACAAAACTTCCCAATTTATTAGAAATACAGGTTTTAAAATCCCATGAGTTATGAACACCAAGTATCCCACCCCCATCCCCCACTGGGAGTCTGGGTTTTCAGAATAGAACAAAAATATTCACTGGGGTGGAACTACTGTCTCAGAACTGTCTAAAAACTCACTAGTTGCCAAGTTCTTTTAATACAAACTGATCAAAACATTTCCAACCAGAATTCAAGTTATAGGTAGTTTGAACCCCAAAGCACAAAATGGCTCAGCATTTATATGAAATCTCTATTTTTTAATATCTAGACTGCTTAGGTCTCAAAAAAAAGTCAGTATCCGGCTGTTAGCACCAACAAGACCACCCAGTCCAATAAATAGAAAACTGTTAACGAACGGAAATGAGCACTTAAAATGAAGCAATCAAAGGCATAAAATACAGATTTGAATTCAAAGAGGCAGGCATAAATGTTAAGCCAGTTATAAGAGCTGAAAAAGCTATCATCTGCCAGCATTAGTGTCTCAGTTTAGTGATAAGAGAAAATGTATCTGTTAAAACTAAGAATCATACTAGCAAGGATCCAAAAATACCTCCACAGCCCCTTTAATACTCTAAAAATATTATGGAGAGAGAGAGAGAGAGAAAAAAAAAAAAAGAAATGCATAAATTTCCCCCAAATCATTAAACTGAAGTTAAAGCCTGATGTACATGCCACATGAGAGGTAAGTTTCTAAAGCTCATACCTCAAAAATCGCATACTGTATAATATGGAGCCTTTGTGATGTTTTGCATCAAGTCAATCTGTAAGACAGTAGTTACAATATTAGTGAAGACAGTGGGTTAAAACATTTGTTGTTCAAACATGAAGCAAATATCACTCATGGGTTAGGTGCTTTTAGTTGTACTATGGCCCTCTAGGGTTCATATGCCGAAGCAAAAACTGAGATGGAAAGCCGCTCTATGCCTTAGAAGACAGAGAAGCTTAAGGTGGATACCAAAAACTTTTTAGTTACATAAGAGAATTTAAATGTTAACTATAACATACAAATCACATGCAAATCTCGTTACCGCTCATTTAGTTAACTATTCTCAACATACAGAAAGAGTAATAAATCTGAGAGGTCATTCATTTTGAATGACGCACATCCTCAGACCTCACATCAACAATCCAGCATGTGCTAGGGGATAGTATCTCCTGGCTACATGTGGTCTTATCCAGTTCTTGTAAGCACTAAAAAGCAACCAAAGGGAGGGGGGAAAAAGCACCACTCTCAAAGTATAAAGTCAGGGAATTCCCTATCATGAAGCATTTCCCAAAAGCACCCCAAAATGACTTGATGCAAACACCACACCTAGTGGTGCCACTGGAATAAGCATCATATTGCTTCAAGTTGTTTTTAAGTAGGCTTATGGAAGGATTTTGCTCTCACAGTGAGATCTAATTTGTAATGGATATCAACCAGGAAATGAGATTTGCACTTAAGCCAATGAGGTGGGAAAGCATTTATTCCCTAAAGCAATGGTGCACAAAGATAGTGTCACTGTCATAAAGTAGCTGTAGAATATGCTGGGAGTTCATCGTTAGTAAAAGTTAATACACTTGAAAATGATTTATCTTTTACAAATAAATTCAAGGTTATCCCTATGATGCCTGTTACTCACCTGGATTCAGACATGCTTTCATGAGGGATACAAGACAGGGTGAAACTATGCTCTAAAATACGTCAATGGCTACAAAATTCATTTGGGAGGCTCACGACTTCATTCTTTGAAACTCTTCTCACAAGATAAAATAATTCAAACTTAGTAAAACAGAACTGAACCAGCATGCCGAAATTATGAGTTGACTTCAGTTTGGCAACACTGAAATATTAACAGTTAATAGAATTTCTTATATTATCTATAACACCAAATCTTAATTATCTATTAATGAATTCTTTGTTACTCATTTTTAATCACCAAACTCTCAACTAAATAGCCACTGAAGACTCAAAATATAAAAATATATTTATTTTTGTAAAATTATAAATAATTTCACTTTGCCCAATATAGGTCTGGCCTTTTCCCTCAGCCTCTAGAAGGTAATCTCTAAAGTCTCGGAATGTCGTGCCTAGTAAAAGTGTCCTTGTTCACCTGGAGGCTTTGGGACACACCAGAAAGTATAACAATGTGACTTATGAGGGTGAGGGGGCTTTGAGTCACATGGATCACTCAACCTCCAGAAGGTCTGGAAACTAAGTTTCTGCATGTGAGCAAGTGATTATGTATGGAGTCCAAATAAAAAACTCTAGACACCAATGCTGGCGTGAGCTTCCACGGTTGGTAATACTCTGCATACTATCTGTCACACATCAACACCAAGAAAGTAATACTGTGCTCACAACTCCACAAGGGAAGGACAATTGGAAGGTCCACATCCGTAACTTTCCTGGACTGATGTATAGGCCTTTACCAGTAGCTGATTTTAATCTGAATCTTTCACCTGTAATAAACTGTAACCATGAGTATAACAGCTTTCAGTGAGTTCAGTAGTCCTTCTGGTGACTTAACCAACCTAAGAGTAGCCTTTAGGACCCATGAACTTGGAAATGGTATCAGAAGTAAGAGTGGTCTTATGGACATTGCTCCTTCTCACTCTACATCTGTATTTAAAATCACTGAATATACTGTAACCCAAAATCCTAGATTGTGAATTTTGTTTTTTAATACCATCTTAAGAAAACATAGTAAAGATTTGACTTCAGCATAATTTCCCTTCCAAGTCATCTCAAACACCCTCTATTGACAGACCTCTAACCAAATTAACCAGAAGGGACAAAGCAACTCTAAAAGGGCACATCAGATTTTATCCTTTGCTTCATGGGCACAATTGTCCTCAGTGTAAAGACTGATCAACAGAGCACCCCCAGGTAGTTCCCAGACTACAACTAGGTCTTCAACACTGCCCATGTTTCCCTAATCAGGGTTCTCTCCTTCCCCAGTTTTCAAGCTTCCTGCACCTTCCTCCTTTCCCCAGAGCTCTTCCAATACACAACTTTGCAGATTCCTGCTTCATGCAAAATACAAGCCATTCTACAGCACTCTCAATAGTAAGGGCTAACAGTTTTGAGCTCCTACCACATCTGGTAGGCAACTTAGATCAGCAGTTTGCATGTATCTAGTATTTCATTTAATCTTTAACATAATTTTATTGTTATGATTAACTCATTACTAAAGATAGTAAGTTCCCCTCTTACAGATGAGGTAACTAAGGTTCCATAACTGACCGAAAGTTGCACATCTGGTAAAAGGCAAACCAAGACCTCAAACTCTGTACAAACTTTCAAGTTCTTCAGCACTCCATCAGTTCTTGCCAACTTCCTTCCAGTAAATCCACAAATTCACCCATATCTTCACACACAGCCTTTCTTCCCATCACCCTCACATAATGAACAAGTAAACATCCTATCTACAGTAACCTTCTGGATCCACACATTCCCCCTATTTTCTGAGGTATGCTGTGGACTCCCACTTTCCTACTGCTCATCATATCACCAACACATGAGCATCCTCAAGTCTTTCTTTTAACAACAACAAAAATCAAAATCTTGGGGCATCTGGCTAGCTCCCTCAGTAGAGCATGCAACTCTAGATCTTAGGGATGTTAAAGTCTAGATCTTGTGGGATATTCAAGTCCCACATCGGGGCGGGGAGCCTACATTAAAAAAAAAAAATCTTAATTTCCTTTCTCCTTCTAATTGTCTGGACTCTTCACAGCTAAAACTCTTGAGAAAAATTTATCTTCCTTATCTTCACTCACTTTTCAATTCACTGTAACTTGGGTTCCCCCCTGAGCACTCCAATGAAACTGTTCCTACCAAAGTAGGAGCTGCCACCTGTGGCCTATGGCCTATTTGTCTCTAAAATCCCATAATCTCTTTTCAGATCATCTTGCTCAACATCCCCTGATGACTTACTTTGGACAATTGTCTATTCACACTTTCTCAATACCACTCTCAAGTTTTTTTACGCAACTTTAATTCCACTGACTTTCTACTTTCTCCTAGTCCAAGTACTTTCTTCCTCCTTCACTTCCTTCTTTCACCTTGGATTTCATGGTCTATCATTTCACTTATTATTGTTTTTATTTCTGCTGTGTTGGTTGTGATCTCTCTTCTTTCATTCTTGATTTTATTTATTTGGGTCCTTTCCTTTTTCTTTTTGATCACACTGGCCAGTGGTTCATCAATTTTGTTAATTCTTTCAAAGAACCAGCTTCTGGTTTCATTAATCTGTTCTGTTTTTTTTGGTTTTAATAGCATTAATTTCTGCTCTAATCTTTATTATCTCCTGTCTTCTGCTGGTTTTGAGTTTTATTTGCTGTTCTTTTTCCAGCTCCTTAAGGCATAAGGTTAGGTTGTATATCTGAGATCTTTCTTCCTTCTTTAGGAAGGTCTGGATTGCTATATACTTTCCTCTTATGACCACCTTTGCTGTGTCCCAGAGGTTTTGGGTTGTGGTGTTACCGTTTTCATTGACTTCTAAATACTTTTTAATTTCCTCTTTAACTTCTTTCTTGGTCCATTCATTCTTTAGTAGGATGTTCTTCAGTCTCCAAGTATTGGTTACCTTTCCAAATTTTTTCTTGTGATTTCAAGTTTCATAGTGCTGTGGTCTGAAAATATGCACGGTATGATCTCGATCTTTTTGTACTTACTTAGGGCTGATTTGTGTCCCAGTATATGGTCTATTCTGGAGAACATTCCAAGTGCACTGGAGAAGCATGGTCTATCATTTCAACAACACTCTTGCCAGTCACCTTAACCTCCCTTAATATTTTCCTCACACCGATCTGCTAAAACCCCAACCCTGAATAACCCAGTTATCAATTACCCATCATCCCTAAGTCATCACCACACTCCCAGGTCCTCTGATGTTCATCTCCCATTCTCTATGTGCACTTCCAGACCTCCCCATTCCCTTTGGATTCCAAATTGCTCTCCTAAACCTCCTACACACACACACACGCACGCGCGCACACTTTACTTCACCAAGAAAAAAAAGATACCATAACACATCGACACCCAATTCTAGGCCTTGATTAGGATCCATCTACTTCCACCTTCTTGTAACTTTGCAAATACCCTTTATCCTGTGGAATCTACCTTTCCCACTGAACAATGGAATCTTCTCTCTACACATGTAAAATTTTCTAATGTCTCTCACTTAAAAATACAAAAATATGTTTAACAAATAATACAAAACAAACAGAAAAGCTCCATCCATCCCACCTGACACCACCAAACAATCTGCCTTCACTTTCTGCAAACTAAGAGTTGTCTCTATTTCCCGCCCTGTTTCTTCACCTCTACTGGCACCTCAACCCACAATGATTCAACTTCTGCCCCATCACTTTTTTGGCCAAACCAACTATGACCTCCAGGATGCTAAACCCAAGATAGCTCAGGCTTTATCTTACTTCTCAGAGGCTTTCACAGGGCTGCTAAGTGGAGTTAAGCAGGTTGTGGCCCCCAGAAAGGTGTCTTGCAGAGAAGAGGTGGGCTGAATGAAAACTTCTTTTTAAAATTCCTACAATAACCCTGGGCACTCAGATACCAAGAATTCAAAGTAACAGATTCTTCTCTTCCTTTGGCTTATGGGACATTATACTCTCTATTTCTTCCTACCTGGTTCTACTTTCTTTAGGAACCTCTGAGGGCTTGTTCAGCCTTCTCTACCAAGCCACTAAATCTTAAGGTTTCTCAAAGCCTGACCTTAGGCCCTCTATTCATCTCACTTTGTGTTCTCTCACTCAATCCATACCAATGGCAATATTTACCAGTGTTTGACAAGAACTCTTAAATCTAGGCCTCCATCACTGATGTCCACACTGAGATCTAGATCTATGTACTCAACTGTTTAAAAAATTTTTTTAATGTTTATTTATTTTGGACAGAGAGAGAGAGACAGAGCATGAACAGGGGAGGGGCAGAGAGAGAGGGAGACAGAGAATCCGAAGCAGGCTCCAGGCTCTGAGCTGTCAGCACAGAACCAGATGTGGGGCTCGAGCTCACAGACCTCAAGATCATGACCTGAGCCGAAGTCAGATGCTCAAGTGACTGAGCCATCCAGGTGCCCCATGTACCCAACTGTTTAAAAAACAATCTCGGGGCACCTAGGTGGCTCAGTCGGTTAAGCATCTGACTTAGGCTCAGGTTGTGATCTTGTGGTTTGTGAGTTCATGCCTCGCATCAGGCTCACTGTTGTCAGCAGACAGCCTGCTTCATAACCTCTGTCTCTCTCTCTCTCCCCCTCCCTTGCTTGAGCTATCAAAAAATAAACATTTTAAAAAATATATTAAAAAAAAAAATCTCAATGTTCTAATGCCTCAAATACAACTATCTCCTTTCCTCCTGGAATCCCCATTTTAATAAACGGTACCATCATCTAACCACTGTTTTCTAATAAATGGCACTATTTGATCAGCCAGACAGTATGTCTCCCACTTCCAATGCTCATCTCCATCCCACCTCCACATTCCAACATTATTGTTATAAAACACAAATCTGATATCTTCTCACTGCCCTTATCCTATGTACCTTACTTCCCTTTTTAGCTATATCTCTACCAACCACCCCTTTTATACTCCATGTCCATCCATCCTAATCTTTCACAGCCAGAGGGGGGGAAAAAAAAATCACCTTGCTCAGCCAGTCTGCCTGGAACAGCTTTGTCCTCACCCCTTGGTGACACTAACCAATTTATCTTTATCCTCCAAGCTTCAGCTTTACTTTGAAAAGTTTCTGATTCCCCTAAGTCTGGCTAATAGTCCCTGCTATATAAGTGCTACCAGAGAACCTAATAGTTCCTTTTGAGAAGTGTATTTAAATGTATTCTGCCAGGAGACTGAAAATACCAGACGGGCAGGGGACTGTCCGTGTTGCTTATCATATATTCCCACTGCCTAGATGGCATATAAATTACCTGTTGACTAAACGATTGCTTACTGTCATAACTGAGGCCCTTCTCTCAACCGTGGAATACAGTTCCCTAACCTAAACCAACACTAACTTTTCTTCAACCCATACTTCCTCTCCAGAGCATTCTATTAAAATCAGTATTTTCTTGATCATTTAGTACAAGAGCATTAACTAAGAGCTAATGACTCTAAAAGGCAAACTAAGACGGTTCCAACCCTGTAAGAATTTATAATCTAGAAAGAAAAGAACTGTAAAGTCAGTAGAAGTTCCCATTAGGAGTATAAAATCCTCTGTGATTTCAGAAACAATCCCAATATTCAACTCCTTCTTCAAACTCTCAAAGTGTGCACCACATTAGTTTGCACTTAGTAGTTACATACTAGCTTCAATTTGCTTGCTTGTTTGAGATGTGAGCAGAGGGTACTATCTTATACCACAAACTTTCATAGGGAAAAGAGAAAATAATAGTGGTTGTGGCACAGGAGTACAGACTAGATGAATACCTTGGTTCAAACTCCATTACAATTATTTAAATTAAGTAAAAATTTATATCTTAAGTTAAACTTCCATAACTAAAATCTGATCCATGCATATGATCTTAAGAGAAACTTATAAACACAAAAAGCCACCAAAAATAGATTCGGGCTTGCTTCAGCCATATAGGTAAATGAATTCTGAATTTTTTTACCTACTTAATATGCACTTTTAACACCTTATTTATTTTTGTCACATCAAAGGACACTATCAAGAGAGTGAAAAGACAACTCACAAAATTAGCAAAATTGTTTGCAATCATGTATCTCATCAAAGTCTAATATCCAAAATACATAAAAAATTCTTGGGGTGGTTCAGTGGCTCAGTTGGTTGAGCGTCCAACTTCAGATCAGGTCATGATATCACAGTTCGTGGGTTTGAGCCCTGTGTTGGGCTCTGTGCTGACAGCTCAAAGCCTGAAGCCTGCTTCAGATTCTGTGCCTCCCTCTCTCTCTCTGCCTTTCCCTGCTCGTGGTCTCTCTCTTAAGAATAAACATTAAAAAAATATATACTATAACAAAATATATAAAAAATTCTTGTAACTAAACAATACAAACAATCCAATTTTTAAATGGGCTAAATTTTGAATAACTATTTTTCCAAAGATAAAGATAGCCAAAAAGCACATGAAAAATTGCTCAACATCATTAGTGATTAAGAAAATGTAAGTCAAAACCACAATTAAGAAATCACACCCACTAGGCTAACCATAATTTAAAAAAATAAATAACTCGTGTTGCAAACATATTGAAAAAATGGAACCCTCATACATAAATGATGGGAATGTAAAATGGTACAACCACTTTAGAAAACAATTTGGCAATTCCTCAAGAAGTTAAACAAAAAATTACCTTTTGACCCAACAAATCCACTCTTAGACATATACCCTAAGAGCTGAAAACAGATCTTCTCACAAAAACTTGTACATGAATGTTCACCACAACACTATTCACAATAACCTAAAGGAAGGTGGAAACCCAAAAGTCCTTCAAAGGATGAATGGATTTAAAAAACATGGTATAGGGGCGCCTGGGTAGCGCAGTTGGTTAAGCGTCCGACTTCAGCCAGGTCACGATCTCGTGGTCCATGAGTTCGAGCCCCGCGTCAGGCTCTGGGCTGATGGCTCAGAGCCTGGAGCCTGTTTCCGATTCTGTGTCTCCCTCTCTCTCTGCCCCTTCCCCAGTCATGCTCTGTCTCTCTCTGTCCCAAAAATAAATAAACGTTGAAAAAAAAAAATTTAAAAAACATGGTATAGGGGTGCCTGGGTGGCTCAGTGGTTAAGTGCCCCTCTCCCAGTAGCGCTCTGCCTCTCTTTCAAAAATAAACATTAAAAAAAAAAAAAAACCCACAGTATATGCAGACAGTGGAAGATTATAAATTCCACATGAGATTCCATAAAAAGGGAGCGCCTGGGTGGCTCAGAGGGTTAAGCATCCGACTCTTGATTTCAGCTCAGGTCACGATCTCACGGGTCACAGGACTGAGGCCTTCATCCAGCTCCATGCTGACCTGCTTGGGATTCTCTACCTCCCTCTCTCTCTACCCTTTCCCTGCTCACTCTCTCTCAAAATAAATAAACTTACAAAAAAAGAAAAGATTCCATAAAAAGGAATGAAGTACTGACACCTACCACAACACTGATGAACCCTGAAACATTATGCTAAGAGGCCAGAACAAAAGGCTACATACTGTGTGATTACATTTATATAAAATATCCAGACTAGGCAAATCCACAAAGTAGATGTGTGGTTGCGAGGAGCTAAGAGGAGGGCAGAATGGGAAGTGACTGCTTAAAGGGTACCGGGGTTCTGTTTGGGGTGATGAAAAGTTCTGGAACTAGACAGTAGTGATCGTTGCACAGTGTCATGAATGTACAGTTGGCTCTTGAACAACACAGGTTTGAACTGCACCAGTCCACTTACATGTGGATTTTTTTTCAGTACATACAGTACAGTACTATAAATGCCTTCCTTATGATTTTAATATTTTCTTTTCCCTAGCTTATTTTATTGTTAAGAATACAGTAATACACAAAACACACAAGATATGTTAATTGACTATGTTATTATGAGGCTTTCAGTCAACAGCTGCCTATTAGTAGTTAAGTTTCAGGGAAATTATATGCAGATTTTCGTGTGTGTGTGTGTGTGTGTGTGTGTGTGTGTGTGTAGGGGTGTTAGGTCAACTGTACTCAGCACACTGGACTGTAAAATGGTAAACTTTATGTCCATTTTACCACAATTTTTTTTTAAATTTATGACATTCTTGGGGTACCTGGCTGGCTCAGTCACTGAACCATGCAACTCTTGATCTTAGGGTTGTGAATTTGAGCACCACGTTGTGGGTAGAGATGACTTAAGAATAATAATAATAATTAAAAAACCTTTAAAAAAATATATGGCATTCCTGAAAAGATAAAATTATAAGAAGAAACAGACCAGAGGTTTAGTTAGCAAGGACAGAAACAAGGAAATGTTGCAGGATGATGGAACGATTCTATAGCTTAACTATGGTGGACACGTTTACAATATTACATGTATTTATCAAAACTCAAAGAACTATACAGCTTGTAAATTGTAAATCAATAAATCTTTTTTTTTTTTTTTGAAACAAAGAAAGTACACAAGCAGGGGATGGGGCAGAGGGAGAGAGAATATCTTATGCAGGCTCCATACTCAGCGCAGAGCCTAATGTGGGGCTCAATATCACGACCCTATGATCATGACTTGAGCTGAAATCAAGACTTGGACGTTCAACCAACTGAGCCACCCAGGCACCTCAATAAATCTGACTTTATTTTTTTATTAAAAAAAAATTTTTTTTAATGTGTTATTCTATTTTTGAGAGGGAGAGAGAGAGAGAGCACAAGTGGAAGGAGGGACAGAGAAAGAGGGAGACACAGAATCCAAAGCAGTCTCCAGGCTCTGTCAGCACAGAGCCCAACACAGGGCTCGAACCCATGAACAGTGAGACCAGGACCTGAGCCAAAGTCGGATGCTTAACCAACTGAGCCACCCAGGTGCCCCAAATCTGCCTTTATTTTAACATTGATTTATTATTATTTTTTGTTGTTGTTTGAGAGAGAGCGAGTGCACAAGTGGGGGAAGGGCACGGAAGAGAAAGAGATAAATCCCAAGTAGGATCCACACTGTCAGCCCAGAGCCAGACATGAGGCTCCAAGCCATGACCCATGAGATCAAGACCTGAGCCGAAAACCAAGAATCAGATGCTTAACCGACTGAGCCACCCAATCACCCCAATAAATCGGACTTTAAAGGCAACAGTTCTTTACAGTGAAGGCACAAAAGGTAAGGAAAAGACTGTTGATTTATTCTTAATACTTTAGTATTTCAGGTCTTATATTGCCTACCCATATTTAGCCAATCTAAATGGAAATGCAAAATATGGCACCAGCTTTAAGTCACTGTGCTTTCCAAAGAAACCAAAGACTGTTAGTGTCTGAATTAATTAAATTAATCAGGTCTAAGAACAGGAACTTAGAGCTCAGAAAGGATTAACCTAGCCAAGGTACAGAAAGAAACAACAGCATTTATATCAGTAAAAGACAAATGTTACCTACATTAGTTAAAAAAAAAAGTTTCTAAATTTCTAAAATAGCAATTTCATTCTTTTTTTTTTTTAATTTTTTTTTCAAAGTTTTTTATTTATTTTTGGGACAGAGAGAGACAGAGCATGAACGGGGGAGGGGCAGAGAGAGAGGGAGACACAGAATCGGAAACAGGCTCCAGGCTCTGAGCCATCAGCCCAGAGCCTGACGCGGGGCTCGAACTCACGGACCGCGAGATCGTGACCTGGCTGAAGTCGGACGCTTAACCGACTGCGCCACCCAGGCGCCCCGCAATTTCATTCTTTATCAATGCCTGAGAAATACCTGAGATAGTCCCTATAGCACTCTATTTTTTTAAGAATGAGATGCACAAGGAAGGAAGGAAGGAAGGAAGGAAGGAAGGAAGGAAGGAAGGAAGGAAGGAAATGCACCATAAATTCTTAATATTTTAGTGTCTACCCATTTTGATACCATTCAGAATTGTGGCTAAATTCTTATTAACTGACCACTGAGAAAGCAGGAAAAAATTAAAGAGTCAAACCACTAAGGCTGATAAAATCAGAAAATCATCGGCTGAGACAAAAACATGAGAAATCCACTGCTAATTTAAGTATTCTAAGGTTCTTTACCTCATCTGGCATAAATTCATACCTAACCAGGTATTAAAGAATAGTGGCAGTTATAAAATCTGGTATGCTTTGAACCTCCAATACAAATGTGAATTTAGGGTTCAGTATTTAACAGAAATAACTTTGTTTATGCTAAATAATAGCTCACCTAAAGGCTCATGAATCTAACGCACCAAGTTAATTTAACTCACTTTCTCTTGGCCTTTATTTTTAACCAACGCTGGCTGACTGCCTTAAAAAGAAACCCTGCTTCAGCTCCCATTTGTATCGCTTATCTTCCCCTTTTGTCAGCAAGTCCTGGAAGTACTTTAGAAACATCCCATTCAGCCTGGGAAATTGCCAACATTGAAAGGAAATCTCTCACTCCATGACCTCCCTAGCAGAGGAAGGACAAAAAAACTGAAAGTCTACAAAGAAACATGTCCACCTCTTCACCCACACCCCCAGGGCTCTCTAGTTAAATGCCAAACATATAGCCCATTAAGACAGAGAAGGTTAGAGAAGAATCACTAAGTGTTAAATACTATAGAAACCCTAAAAGGAAGAGTCTGGAAACCAGAATGGGACTCTACAATCAAGAAAAAGGCAGTGTTTTATTAATATAAAAATGTGTGCGACCATCTTTAAAAAGTCCTGAGAATAGGCAAATACTGACTATAGAGTTATTCAGATAAAATTCCTCTAGCTAAAAGATTCAAGCACATCCCATCAAGGGACTGACATGCTTGTGAGATTCTCCAACAACTACATATTTAAAATTTTCCCTTTAAAGATAATTCTAAAAAGCACTGTGGTGTCTTTTAAAAATAAACGTACTGTGTAAAAGATAAACATCATTACCACTTTTTTTTTTTTTTTACAGGTGACACTGGTCAAGAAAAATGATGTGGTTGCCAAAAATTACTTGTAACACATTAAGAAAATGTTATGCAATTCAGACATAGTTAAAAAAAACTATTACCAAGTTAGGCACTACTGCCTAATGGTATGATACACCCTACAAATCTTGGGCACAGTCAAGGTTTTAGAGTATCAGAAGAGCAATATTCCATGTACCCCTTAGTAAGTAACATATCTTAAATATGATGGTAAATATGGAAAAGGCACTTACTGAGTTTCATATTCCACACCCGTGATTCTTAACAAAGAGGAAGTTATTAACAGAAGTACTTCTAGAGCATTCTCAAATTATACACATGACCCCTGCCCCAACCCTCTTAAAAAATAAATGTACATAAAAAAAAAAAAAAAAAAAACTTAGAAGAGAATTTAAAACACCTTGGTTCTATGTCTAACTTTACCAACATTATACGAAGACAACAAGTAGATTTTTTTAGTAGGGCTCCATGCCCAATGTGGGGGCTTGAACCCATGCCCCTGAGATGAGGAGTAGGAAGCTCTACAGACTGGGCCAGTCAGGCACCCCAATACAAGTAGCAAATTTTAAATGGACTCTGATTCCTCTCAACATCTCCAATAACACCTACAAGACCGATCTCCTGAGATATCCTGGGGTGCAACAGTAAAGAAACATACTACGTGTAATCAGGGGTAAATATGTACGATAAACTCTCTACTTAAGTACTGGGACTTCTGCTTTAGAGGCGATCTTGAAATAACTACTTCCTATCCTTGAATATAAATAAAAAGATTCGATAGAAAAATCTCAAAAAATATAGTCCCCTAAATCAAGTAGCTGGGAAAGAAAGATACTTTTCAGAATAATCACACTATTCTTCTAACTATAGGAAAATTTATTAAAGGAAGACAGTTGTGGTAGTTACGGAAACATAGTAGAAGCAGCAATCAAGTGCTAGGAAACAATGCTCCCACTGTGCTCAGTAGTAGCAAGAAATATATTGAGGTATTTAAAAGTATTTAGCCTTGGGGCACCTGGATGGCTCAGCTGGTGGAATGTGCCACTCTATCTCTGGGTTGTGGGTTTGAGCCCCACACAGGGTGTAGAGATTACTCAAAAAAATATAAGACCTTAAAAAAGAAAACTATTTAGTCTTAAGTTTAAGAAAACTATGAAACAGTTCAAAATGATCACTTAAGCGACTTTTTCTCATTAGATTTTACACCAGACACACATTAATCGGTTTAAGTGTTTTTAAAATAAGAAACTTTCATAATTCCCTTTTACAACAAAGGAGAAAAATCAATGTTTCTAAATATGAAGTTCTGTAGAAGATGCATTTACTCATTTTAAGTAAATTTATCGCACCATAATTTAAAATAGTGAAAACTCAGGATAGCATAATAATGTATATGTCTCACAATGATACAAAATTTATTCCTATCTTTGTTTAGAAGGTACATGTGGTTTATTTATTTTTTTAATGTGCTCCAAACTGTTACACTGGCAGAATATATCCTTGCCATGATTCCACGATCCATCTTCCCTACCCCCTTTAAAACATTAACCAGGGCGCCTGGGTGGCTCACTTGGTAAGCTTCTGACTTTGGCTCAGGTCATTATCTCACAGTTAGTGGGTTCAAGCTTCGCATTGGCTCTGTGCTGACAGCTCAGAGCCTGGAGCCTGTTTCAGATTCCGTCTGTCTGTCTGTCTGTCTGTCTGTCTCTCTCTCTCTCTGCCCCTCCCCTGCTCGTACTATGTCTCTTTCTCTCTCAAAAATAATCAAAAAAAGTTTTTAATAAATAAATAAACAAAGCATTAATACCTGCAATGCCTGGGTGGCTCAGTCAGTTAAGCATCTCTTGATTTCGGCTCAGGTCACAATCTCACATTTTCATGAGTTCAATCCCTGCTTGGGATTCTCCCTCTTTCTCTGTTATCCCCGACCCCGCCCACCGCTCACCCAAAATAAATAAATAAACGTAAAAAAAAATTAATACTAGATGGTGGGAGAAAGGGAGAGCAACGCAGCATTCAACTGGTGTTCTTAAAGAATTAGTTCTTCAAATTCCAGCTGTATAATAAAAGTTAGGCAAGGTACAAACTACCTTTTAATCTACCTTTCTTTATTTAATTCCATTGGCACCTGCCCTCTAATTTATGCAAATAGTTACAAAGAGGAGATTTTTTCCCCTGGCTCATAATTTTAACAGGTATCAAGTTCTTAAAGTGCGAATAGTAAGACACAGAGAAAAAATAGACAATTATGCAGATTCATAGTCAAATTCCTCATTAGCCAACTTGACATAGGCTTAGATTATGGCAGCATACTAAAAAATGTAGCAAGAGAACCACTATTATACTGAAGAGCAATTAACTGCATAACCACCAATTTAATAGATATCAGTTATATATCACAATATTTCATATAAATAATATCAAACATCATATATGCCACATCTAATAGAAATTTAACAATGACATGTGCTCCCATTCATATATCCCATTCCCACGTAAATAGAAAATAAATCCCATATTTATTTTATGAAATAAAGTGTTATTTCATAAAATACTCCTTATGAAATTCTTAGAATGACTACACACATGCATACAAAGTACTAGAAGAGAAAACTGAACTAGTGCGTGTGTGCAAGTGTGTAGTGAATCCTGAAACTTTCTGAGGAAGAGGTAAAAAAGGAGGATCTTTAAAATTCCAGATTTGAATCAGACATGGCAACATAAACAGCATTTGTGTAGCACTTCAATAATTTTGAAAGTAATTTTCCAAACTTTAACCTTCACAACCCTACATCTTAGGGAAGGCAAGAATTACCTCTTCAGGGCAACAGCTGGGTAGTGTCAGTACAAAGTACTTTTGTCTACCCGTTTTTAGTCCACTGTTATTTTCATGACACCAGCCTCTCCTAAGATAAATATTTGTGAAGGATCAATACTAAAAATGCACATATTCTTAAAAATAAATACACCTGAGAGAGGAACATAAAACACCCTAGTTCTATTTCTAACTTCTCCAATGCAATTACACTAAGACAGAAACCAGATTTTTAAATGAACTCAAAGTGGGGAAAACAGCACTACTGGTGTAATTTTTATATCCTAATAAGAACAGTAAAAATGGAATACTAGTATTACAGTAACTCCACAAGACAGGCCACTTAAACAAAAGCTTCCTGGGACACCTGCGTGGCTCAGTAGGTTAAAGCCTCCTGACTCTTGATTTCAGCTCAGGTCATGATCTCACAGTTCGTGAGTTCAACCGCCGCGCAGAGCCTGCTTGAACCCACAAACTGTGAGATCATGACCTGAGCCAAAGTCGGATGCTCAACCCACTGAGCCACCCAGGCGCCCCAATACGAAGTGTATCTTACGGTAGATTCCTTTTTTCTTTTCTTTTTTTTTTTTTAAGTAAACTCTACCCTTAACGTGTGGCTCAAACTCAACCCTGAGATCAAGAGGCTCATGCTCTACCGACTGAGGCAGCTGGATGCCCAGGTAGGGTCCTTTAAACCTGACTGAAGAAGAAACACTGGATCTCAAGTTTCATAATCCCGTTGTTGGGAAACCTGCTACATTTTCATTTTTCTTCATGTGTACCCAAAGAATAGGACAGGCAAGAAAAGTGATCTTTTGAGGACAGAAAATCCAGGATGTTTTCAATTGAATATATATATTAATTTAACTGCACCAAATGTGATACTGGTTATCATCTTTGGGATTTTTTAATCAGAATCTAACCTAATCAGAGTCCCATTCTATAGAGGACAAAAATTTGACATCTTTCCTAAAATTAATAGGTTTTTCCGTCTGAATTCTGGCAAATCTCAGAAAGCCAGCAGAGAATCTTGTCATTAGGGCAATGAATCTGAATGAATCTGAATGTCCAATCAAAACAAGGAGTCTGAAAATAAAGCATTACACTTCAGATGAGGAATTCCAGCGGTCATATTATCAGGAATATAAACTAGGGAAACCTTCAAGAGGCTGAACACCAAGAGTTGTTCATGGGTTGCTTCAAAGAACTAAATATGCCAAGATCGCATTTAAAATTTGTTCAAACACACACACACACACACACATAAACACACCCATCTTTTCAAATCAGGATTAGGGGCAACTGGGTGGCTCAGTCAGTTAAGTATCCAACTCTTGATGTGGGTTCAGGTCATGATCTCAAGGTTTCCCAAATCGAGCTTGGGCTCCAAGCTGGTCATTGAGCCCACTGGATTCTCTCCCCCTCTCCCTTTGCCCCTCCCCCACAGGCACACATGGTCTCTCACTCCAATAAATAAATAAATAGAAGATTAAAACGCTAAAGAGAAGGTAGTAAAAACAAGTTTTCAATGAACAAAGTCAAATAAAAAGGAAAAATTAAATTCAAAGAGCTTCAGTAAAAAAAAAAAATGGTGCCAATGCTGTTATACATGGAGGAAAAATGAATATTTGTCAGTATATATATTAGTGGAGGCTTCTCCCTATTCAACAGGAAAGGTATTAAGTATTTTGGATGCTACCAAAAATAAAGATCTAATAAATACTAAGTTAAACAACATTTTTTAATTAAAAAAAATTTTTTTAAGTTTATTTTGAGAGAGAGTGAGAAAGCACGTGCTTGCACAGGGGAGGGGCGGAAAAGGGAGAGAGAGAATGCCAAGCAGGTTCTGCACTGTCAGCACAGAGCCCAACACAGGGCCTCAAACTCACAAACTTCAATATTACAACCTAAGCCAAAATCAAGAGTTGGACACTTACCAGAGCCACCCAGGTGCCCCAAAAGAATATTTGTTGAAAACTTGCAGACAAATACATGAGTACATAATTATCGCAGGCCACTGCAGAGCCATTAACAATTTTCTTGTGAACCATAAGAGCACTCCTGAGGTTCCTTAAGATGCTAAAATAACGTATAAGGGAAAAATGTAGTGGGGGAGGGGGGGGCGCTGAGTGGCTCCATCAGTTAAGCTCCATCTGACCAGTCAAACTGTGCTGACCGACAGCACAGAGCCTGCTTGAGATTCTATCTTTCCCTCTCTCTGCCCCTCCCCTGCTTGCGTTCCCAAACGCTCTCTCCCTCTCTCAAAATAAACATTTAAAAAAATGTGTTTAAAGTAGTGCTTCTTGTAAACAAAAAATAACATAACTGAGGTAGTTCCATACCAAAAAAGAAAAAAAATAATTAATTCTGACACCAGAAAC
The DNA here is from genome assembly GCF_016509475.1 of Prionailurus bengalensis. Taxonomy (NCBI): domain Eukaryota; kingdom Metazoa; phylum Chordata; class Mammalia; order Carnivora; family Felidae; genus Prionailurus; species Prionailurus bengalensis. The sequence goes on along the minus strand of NC_057357.1, from coordinate 27,072,351 downwards.
CTCTCTGAAAAAACGTCTTTTAAATGAACACAAAAAGCCTTTAAGAGGTTTTTAAATAATAAACATGAGATCCTAAACATACTATGTAATATGAATAGCAAATTAAGCTCCAAAAAAATGATTTCCAACAAGAATACAATTCCCTTCTTTGAAAGGGTGTGAAAATTAATATGAAAGAAGTAATTTACCATGTTGGGAAATCTGTTGATTCTGGGGGAAAAAAAATTTTTTTTACGTAAGCTCTATACCAAAGTGGGGGGTCGAACTCAGGACCCCGAGATCAAGATTCATATGCTCTACTGACTGAGCCAGCCAGGTACCCCTGATTCTGGAAAATTTTGATTTCAGTCATTCCCCCATCAGCAGGCACACAAGGACTCAGGTATTCTACTGGAATGCCAGAAGGCACAACCCAGTGCTTAACTTTTCAGTGATCAGATTGTTTAAATAATGTCCAAATAGATACAATAGATACGGGATAAAATGTCAAGGTGTAAAAGAACTTTTTTTTAAATATTTTTTAATGTTTATTTTTGAGAGACAGAGAGAGAGAGAGAGAGAGAGAGAGAGACGCACACACACGCGACCACTAAGGGGGGGGGGGGGGGCAGAGAAAGAAAGGGAAACACAGAATCTGAAGTCATCAGCACAGAGCCCGACACCGGGCTCGAACCCACAAACCTTGAGCCGAAGTCAGACACTTAGCTGACTGAGCCACCCTGATGCCCCTGTAAAAGAACTTCAAATATGTGAGCAAGGTATTTTTTCAAGATGGATATTCATATTCTTTCTTAAATGAACATATTCTTCCTTCTGTAAAAGATCTGGCCATCTCAGTCTACTAGAACACTGTCTCTTTAAACCCGTTCAATCAGCTTAATTTACTGCTGCCTCAGGCTAACCAGGCTGCTATACCAGGAACAGTTCCCTTCAAAATGCCTCTCATAGCTTCTGTGTTGTAAGCTAGAGTTAACACTAAACACAAAAACAAACTTGCAGAATTTCATTTTCATGTATTTACATGAGGAAGAACACTCAAATATAGAGTGTATACTTTTTTTTTTTTAAATAAGCTCTACACTCAACGTAGGGCTTGAACTCACGATGCTGAGATCAAGAGTTGCATGCTCTATCAACTGAGCCAGCCAGGCGCCTCTAGAGTGTATACTATTAACTGATGCACTAGCAGGTAAGAAGGGATGCAGAGGTCGAACCATTATACAAAACGCATGCACATATGAAGGCTGTTTTTTGGAGGAAGACACACATGAAACTTTCAGATAGTTGTTAAGTGCTATGAAGAAAACCCCAGATGAAATGTCAGAGAAAGCTGCTTCTTCTCAGTGAGGGGGTGACATTTAGGCTGGGACAACAGAAGGACATCCAGGTCACCGTACTCTGAGAAGAGCAATCTATGCAGTAGCTACACAGCAAGAACAGTACATGCAAAGGCCCTAAGGCAGAAATGAACTTCAGGAGTGCTTTAGGGCAAGTAAGACACAGAAAGGGGAGAAAAAGACAGGCTCAGCCCTCAAGGACTTAAGAGATCAATCACTGAAGTGATAAGCAGTTAGCTTTCACTGTAGACCTGTTGCAACAGAAGAGGGATCACGGAGGGCAGAGGTAGCCAGGTAGGGGGGTTAAAGGAAGTACAAGGTTTAGACTGGGGAAAAGCATGAAAAAGAAAGCAACAATAGGTATCAAGATGGTAGAGAAAAGTCCATGAACCTGTAGCTGATAGGACTAAACTCAACCAAGAAGAAGAGCTCTCATGTGTCCTAAGATGCCTAAAAAAGTTAACAAGGGAGCCTCCACCTGTTTTTACACAGGATCTTTAGATATCCCAAGAAAATATGTTTATAGCAAAAGAAAAAGAACAGAAAAGAACATGACAAGATTACCAATCCACAGAAACTATAAATTGGTAATAAGTCCTAAGAATATTCAAAGATTTCCTTTCTACAGCAAATTTTAAGGCAAGATCTATCCATACACTCTGCCAGTGTGGTGTTTTTTGTTTGTGTGTATGTGTTGTGTTTTGTTTTGTTTTGAGGGGCGGGGAGGAGTGTAATCCATCTGAAAAGTCAATGCTTATCTGTATCCTAAGTGGGGTCATGGTTACCCAGGTATATACATTTTGTCAAAATTCACTGAACATAAGATCTATACATAAGTAAATTTCATCTAAAAAAAGTAACACAGTCCAGTATAAAAAAGTATTCAAAAAAAGTACAATCAACTAATACAAGTGGAGGAAAACTAACACTATAAAAATACAAACGTCTCAATAAGAATAGGTTACACTCTACATTAAAAAAAATAAAATAAAACGTAATAAGCTTGAGTATTTCATATGGAAATTAAACCAAAAAATGTCTGTAATCTTTACTGTTCCGCCTCTACACAAAAGGGGATGTTTTATTTTGTAGTCCCCAAAATAAAATGGGTTCTGAAAAACTTTCAAGGGGGCGCCTGGGTGGCGCAGTCGGTTAAGCGTCCGACTTCAGCCAGGTCACGATCTCGCGGTCCGTGAGTTCGAGCCCCGCGTCGGGCTCTGGGCTGATGGCTCAGAGCCTGGAGCCTGTTTCCGATTCTGTGTCTCCCTCTCTCTCTGCCCCTCGCCCGTTCATGCTCTGTCTCTCTCTGTCCCAAAAATAAATAAACGTTGAAAAAAAAAATTAAAAACTTTCAAAAGCCAAAGACAGGTAACCAAAATAAGAAGAGACACCAAACAAATGACTACTTGTGTGAATCCATAAAGCGAGGGCCACTGAAAAGAACCCCAGGGATTTATTTTAGGTGATTAGAATAAGAAAGGCAAGTAAGCAAGTGTCTACTATATGCCAGGCAGTGAAGGCAAGAAATCTCAAATCTAAAAGTTGTGAGAATTCAGATAAACCAACAAACAAAAAGCAGAAACAGACCCATAAATACAGGTAACAAATTGATGGTTGCCAAAGGGGAGCAGGGTGGGGGAATAGGCAAAATGCGTGAAGGAGAGTAGGAGATACAGGTTTGCAGTTCTGACTTACTCATTAAGTCACCAGAATAAAAGGAATAGTGTAAGGAATACAGGGGAGAAAAAAAAAAGATTGTGAGAATTAACTGTTCACAAGACACCACAGACCACACTCCATTTTCTGTGTATGAACATTCCATCTAAGTGTCCTAACCTAAACTGAAGTGTGAGTAGATAAAAAGTATCACTGTAGTGATCATAATCAACACCAGAAAACACATGAGGGGCTTTTGCTTATGGAAATTCCCACATACTGGGCTGAATACTTCTGTATGAATTTAAATAATGATTTATAAACAAAATATTCAGGTCCTTAGCAGTCTCTGTAAGGTGCGGATTCAAGGCCCACCATACAGCTCCAATATAGCTCTTGAGCTATATCTCATCTGTATCACTCAAAAGTACCCCATCCTTCTCATCAAACTGGAAATATTTTACCAAGGACCACTTGCTTATTTTACTTTCTTTTTTGAGACCCCTCCCCAATTACTGTCAAAAAAGTACAAATCAATTTCACGGCCCCACTGCCCCCTATTCATCTGTATAGCTTTACATCCTGACTCTCCAGGTTTTAAACCCTATTAATTACACATAAAAATAATTAAATCAAAAATTATATACCACTTCATAACCATATAATACTTCACCATTTCAAAGTCTTTTCTCCCATATTAACCTATAACCTCCTTAAAGATAGTGGCTCTATCAGTCATAAAAATCCCTAAAGGATCAATATTTCCTAAAAGCAAATATTTTCATTGAATTAGAATATTACATAATCTCCTGCTACTAACATGCGCTCCAGTTATACTCCCAACTAGAAAGGAACCAAAACAGAAGAGGTAAAAGAGGTTCAATTTAAAGACATAACTGCCAATGTTTCATAAAGCATATGGTTTATTTTATAATGGAAAAAACAAACTCTCCCCACAAATTAAACACCCATACACAGTTATCTGATAAACCTCCATAGCGTACTCGAAAATCTGCAGTACAGAATTGGTAATCGTTACATTCTATTAAACTAAAGCTCTATCTTTAGTTATAAAATACGTAACTCCACTTAATTTTTCCTTTATGTATTTCACTATATCATGTACCTATGGACATCAAATAGTATACAGACTCATAAAAAGCTAAACAGACAGAACCACCTGGGTGGCTCAGTCAGTTGAGCATCAGACTTCAACTCATGATCTCCTGGTTGATGAGCTCAAGCCCCACACGGGGCTCTGTGCTATCAGCACAGAACCTGCTTTGGATCTTGTTTCCCTCTCTGACCCTTGCTTGTGCCACCTCTTAATAAATAAACATTAAAAACAACAACAACAACAAATAGACAACTCTGGTTTCAAAAATCCAGCTTCTCACAATGCCAGACATACCAGTTTCTGACTTTTCTTTTTTTTAATTTTTTTTCCCCCCAACGTTTATTTATTTTTGGGACAGAGACAGAGCATGAACGGGGGAAGGGCAGAGAGAGAGGGAGAAACAGAATCAGAAACAGGCTCCAGGCTCTGAGCCATCAGCCCAGAGCCTGACGCGGGGCTCGAACTCACGGACCGTGAGATCGTGACCTGGCTGAAGTCGGACGCTTAACCGACTGCGCCACCCAGGCGCCCCATTTTCTGACTTTTCTATCTTCACAGCACTCTTCCTATTTTTTGGTCTGTGACAATGGAGGATAAAGGTATTTGTACTTTTGAGAACTTTAATCTGTCTACATTCTACCAAAAATGGAAGCTATTTTTAAGATACAGTTTCATCGTTAGAGAATTGTAGAAAGATGACAAGTTTGGGCCCTGTAAGATACCCATTGTAAATCTGTTAAATAAAGTCCTAAGATTCCAAAGTACAGAAGCAAAATCTTGTTTTCTCTTTACCTGAATGCTTCCTCTTGTTTGAACTGATCTTTGACTCCAATGTCAAATTAGTCATGCCATTTTGGAGTATTAAAGTGTATAATAATTATACATTTAATTTTTAAAACAAGCCATTCTGATCTCTATCTTGATTGGTACAACTGGAAGATCATATTCCAAAACAAAGTCAAGAAAAGGACATACTTTGGCTAGTGGCAATGATAAAACTACTCATATGCCTAATCATTCATAAATCTTAATTGACACTAGAGTGAATGAAGAGGAAGACTATCAACCAGTGCTATATGAATGCTTTCTGCTAAAGGTATGCTTCTAGCAAAGATGGGCTTGTTCTGTTGCCATATGACACTAGTCTATTCAGCCACCTGGAACACTTCCTGTCAGTATGTGCGAAGTATCACGTGTGGCCATGACTGACTCAACAGTCGGTTTCCAGACTGACAAACTAACACGAAAAGAAACCAACAAGAATTGTTTGGTTTTTTTTTTACCCTTTATTTTTGAGAGAGACAGAGACAGACAGACAGACAGACAGACAAGAGCGTGAACAGGAAGGGGAGAAAGAGAGGGAGACACAGAATCTGAAGCAGGCTCCAGGCTCTGAGCTGTCAGCACAGAGCCCCACGCGGGGTTCCAACTCACGACCGCGAGATCACGACCTGAACCTGACCTGAACCGAAGTCAGACGCTCAACTGACTGAGCCACCCAGGCACCCCAAGAATTGCTTTTTTAAATCCCACTTGTTCAAAAGTCTAAATCTAAGAAAAACAAAATCAGACAAGTAATGGTATAGAAAGACAAGTAATTTTTTAAAAAACCAAAATAATTCACATGAACCATAAGGAATCCGCCTACATTTGAAGATGTTTAGAAAAATAAATCTCCGTTTAAACAAAGAGGAAGATGAAGTTCCATTTGTCAGTTAACTGGAATCTGTCACCTTTCTGAAGAGGAGACAGAATAACCCACCACAAACTTATGAAAATTTATGATTGACAAACAAGGTTCTTTACTTTTTAACAAAACAACTATGGCAACCCCACAGATAAATCAAGTTCTGCTATGGGGTACTGTCCTTCTCTGTTCCCTCTTCTACAAAAAAAGTTAGGTATTTCCAACATCCTAACCAACTGTTACTCTGTGTAACCAACTACATCTCACAGTATCCTCTACCTAGGCATAAAGTTCTGAGACTTGGTTACAGAGCCTAGCTTCACAGAAAGCTAACACCGTCCCCCAACAAGCACACCACAGCCATGAAACAGAACACATAAAAGAAGATAGACAATATTAATAACCCACATACATATTCCATAAATATATAACCCATTCTGCCTCATATCTGTCAAATGCAGTCAAGTGACCCCAGCAGGTGGCTGCAACTCTGCTTCTCCATTTATTTAGAATTGAAAGTTACAAGTTATTCTTTTCCAAAAGCTCTAGGACTATTTGTGAGCACTTTATTTAGTCCTCTAAAGGGATGCTTTTTTATACTTTACATATGCTGACCACAATACTGAAAAATAATGGGAAATCTACCATCTAAGGCTGTCAAATGTCAAATTCAAGCTCATTTAATCATCTAATTTACTAGATTCGAAAACAAAAACTACTTCACACATTTCAATGAAAGTACAAAACTAAGAATGTCAATTACAGATAATTTAATTACTATCAATTTACTTAAACTAGTCAGTTGATAGTACTTAAAGCACTCACAAACCCTAAGTGGTAAAGGACAAGTAAAGCTGTACTTTTCAATTTTTTAAAACTATTTAACATCTCAATTCAAGAGTCAGGCATTAACTCTTACACACAAATGTTCTCAACAGACACAGGGTTTGGGAAGATATATTAAACAGAGTAAGAGGTGTACCACCCCTCATCCAAAAGACTTTTCCATCCTCTTAAAATGTTACATTCTAACATCTGAACAAATTATTATTTCCAGCACTACTGAAGTTACATATAACCACGAGGAAGGAAGTCATCCCAAGTGTCTTAACACTTATTTCGCTAGTTTCAGGACAATCATAATTCAAGTGCGCTTCAAAGTATGAAAACTCCATGAATCCACTAACCCTAAAACCTTATATACATTTAGGGAGCTCTTTTAGGCACTCACACCTAAATTAGGCACAAGTGCCTCATGATTAATCAGAAAGACACAAAAACTGTATCTATATATCTATATATCTACATATAGATATACAGATATATATATATGTAAAAAGGTGATGCTCCTAATATGTTCAATTCCAAAAAGGCCCCAAAGCAGTCTGAGATCAAATGCCCTCCATGCAAGAGAAAATTCTCTACTCCTCTTAGTGCCTGCTCAACAGTCCAGGTATGAATTGCTCTCCACCAGGGTAACTGCCCCTGCACTTGGGGAAAACTTCATTTCCCAGCACCGGGGTGGGTCAGCCTCATTAACACAGTCACAATCTCGTTTCATGCCCCACAACTGCCCTGCCTAAAGTCACAATAAAGCCTTGGAGTGTTTGGGGGTTTTGTTTTTTGAAATATTAACACGTGGGGGGCTCACAGAAGAGAATCACAGTTAAGAAGCTCTTTGACGTGGGTGCTGAGAGTGTAAGGGACCAAGGGAGTGAGTGGGTAACACAGAGGGTCCTGGACTCCCAGGATTCCCCAACTCCAATTCCAACTTGGTGGGTGGTAACCAGAGTCCCCCACCACCACCATGCCCCTTTCTTCACCCTCCTTGACCCAACTCCTAGGCCAGTGCCTTCGTTGGGCGCCCTGGTCTCAGCTCCAGCCCTGGGGCTGAAATGCGGTGGCAGGGAGACATTTAGGCCTCGCCTCCCAGCGGCCTTCCTCCCCGAGCAGGGGCGGGAGGGGACCCAGGAAGCCGCGCTCGGTTCCTGGGGGGGTGGAGGGCCTAGGCCGCGCCTCCCAGCCGGATGGCCCTAGGCCTCGGCCCGCCCGAGGCGGGGCCCGGGGTCGGGGCGGCGGGCTAGGCGCCGGCTCACCCACCTGGGTTGCCAGTCATTCCAGCTCCGTGGGTACTTGGTGCCGCCGCCGCCGCCGCTGCTCAGCCGAGACCCCGGGGCTCTGCGGCTCATTACCTTCCCCGACACGACATGGCCAAGCGCCGCCGCCCAAAGAAGCGCGAGTCGCCGCCCGAACCGACCGCCGCCGACACTCCGCTCCCGCCTGGGGTTGAGGAGGAAGCCGGAGAGAAGAAGAAGGAGGAGGAGGTGGAGGAGGAGGAGGCGGCGGAGGGCGGGGGAGGCGGACGGCCGTTCCGGGTTCCGCCTGAGCCCGCAGCGCAGGACGAGGAGGCGGGAGTAACGCCGCGAGGGGGAGGCGGAGGAAGGGGAGGCGACGTTTCTTCCAGGGCCGAGCGCGGCCCGCGACGCCGGGACCCAGGAGGAAGAGGACGACGAGGAGGAGGCGGTGGCGGCGGCTGCTCACGCTCACACAGCCACGGCTTCCCCGCCTCCCGGCTCCGCCCGCCGCGCCGCCGCTGCCGCACGGCATGCTGGGAGCGAGGGGCGGTGTCGGCGCCCGCCAGGCCAGGGGAAAGGGGCGGGGCCGGCTACAGGGGGCGGAGCCGGGCGGGCGCGGCGAGCGGATCGCCCTCCCGCGCTCCGGACTAGCTTCCACTCCCTGCGGACCGTGCCAAGGTCCCGGCCCCGCCGCGGGGGATCATGGGAGAGGGGAATCTCCGCCACCACCGTCAAACACACACCCTCCCAAACACTCTCCAGAAAGCATTAGACCCCCCGAGGGCTGGGCAGTCAGGTGTAAACAGACATCCAATCAAGGACCCGGGGTGTCTCCGCGCGCGCACACGCACACACTGGCGGGCGTGCCCTTAGGCTCACGTGGGCTCACTTTCCCCACCCTATTCGGTAAAAAAGTAAAAATAAAGAGCGGGTGGATAGTCCCCTACCCAGCCCCCTCCGGAAATGTGCTCACGGAGTCCTTTCACCTTGACCATTTCTTCCCGGTGTAGAAAACTAAACTAAGTAGAGGGAGAAAAGGGAATCCCTTTCCCCCCCACCCCACCCCACCCCCGCAATGCCTGTCCCCTGCAATGTGAACTGTGCTTTCAAATCCTCTCACTGTGTAACACTTGCCCACCTTCCCCACCAGAAAAACCTGGCTGGTAGGGAGAGGGTTACACACCTGAGCACTTTCCCCTGCCCACAGTCCCCCCGGAAAGATTTCACGAAAGCATCTGATACATGCTGTGGGTGCAGATGCATAGAGAAAAGCCGAACAAGATGCACATCAAACAGGTTACAGGGGAATTACCTTTGGGGATGATAGTCAAAAGGGTCTTCACATTTACACAGAGGGTCTTAGCCTATTTTATGTTGCAAGAAGTCAGTTTTTACATACTACCTGTGTAATTAAAAATGGTTACCTAAAGTTCTTGAAGATCATAAGACTTAGGTATTTCCACACCCACACCTCCTCAACCTTGGGCTCCTTGCTTATGCCCACCAACCCCTCACTAAGGTATGATCCTGCCAGCTCTAAAAGATGGAAAATTCATTGGGATTCTCTCTTACCTTCTGCCTCTGCCCCCCCCCCACTCCCCCCTCCACCCCGTGCATGTGTGCTCTCTCTCTCTCTCTCTCTCTCAAAATAACTAAATTTGAAAGACAGAGAGAGAGAGAGAGAGAGGAAGAAGGAAGGAAGGAGGGGAGGAAGGGAGGAAGGGAGGGAGAAACCTCTGAACCTCGGAACTGGGGCTGATATTTGACTCAACACAGAAATTCCCACTAGGTCAGACCCAAGCCAAGGTCATGAAGTGTGTTAAAAAAAAATGAACAAGACCTACATCAAGAGGGATATAGCTCAGGTACACACTCCATCCCAAAATTTGCCCATACCAGCCTACCTCCCTCTTGCTGACAAGAGGATATGAGGCAGTGTTCTACCTGTTTGGAATAAGAGGCCCTATGAGAGGTGTCCTTTCTTCCCTGTTTATCCTTCCCTCTTTCCTATTCTCCTGAGAGAAAAAGTCCCTCTTCAATAAGGTCCCAAGATTAGGGTCCCCTCACTCAGTATGGTCATCTCTGGGAGACTATTATTCTTGCCACAAGGTATTTGGGTTCTATTTGTTTGTAATTACTGTTTACATAAGCAATAATGAATACATTGTCCACATATGACTTCTGAATATTATACAGCCTAATTCTGATTTATTCTTTCGTTCAACATTCAGCAAAATTTATTGAGCATCTACTAACTAGGTATTTGGGGTCAGGACAGTAATCAAGACTCCATCTCTGTCCTAAAGGAACTCCAGGAGTAGGAGTCAGAAAGATACATCTATTCTTAGAAATGACTGAAATAGTTATTTTTGCTCAATTTCCTCTCTCTCCAGACCTATCAATCTGACCAGAAAGGCCCCTCTCCCAAAGCCTTTTCTTAATTGTAAGTTCTGAGATTCCTTGGACCTGCTTTCCTCAGTTCTTGTACTTTTTTAAAAAATTTTTTTAATGTTTATTTATTTTTGAGAGAGAGACAAAGTGTGAGTGGGGGAGGAGCAGAGAGAGAGGGAGACACAGAATCTGAAGCAGGCTGCAGGCTCTGAGCTGTCAGTACAGAGCCCGATGCGGGGCTTGAACTCATGAACCGTGAGATCCTGACCTAGGCTGAAGTCGGACACTTACCGATTGAGCCACCCACATGCCCCCAGTTCTTGTACTTTTTATGCTCCCAGTGAGTTAGTGCTCTCCTCCCCTCCGATCCATGAGCAAATGGCTGATGGGACCAATTAATCATTTTTACTTCCTTAAATAGTTTATTGTAACAACGGTACAGTAACCAAATTATGTTAGATTCCAAAATGATTTGCAGCACAATAACTAGAACCTTAGACCCCTAGGAAAAATGTCAGGGCCCTTTAAACTTTTCAAATTACAGAACAACAGCAGAGTAATTCGAGGATGGGCTCTGGGTTCAGATTCCAACTCCTCTGCTTGAAACTGAGGGAGTATCAACAAGGTCCTGACTGTCACAGTGCCCCAGTGTCTCGTCTCTAAAATAGAGACTGACTTCCTAAGACTATTGAGAGAATTAATTAAGATCTCACACGTAAAGGGCTTGGCACGGTGCCTGCCACACAGTTAACAATCAATAAATGTTAGCTAGAAATCAGATCTACTGATTTCTACAACTTCTCTGAGGCACATGGCTATGTGGATAATATTTGATCAATGAAGAAGGAGAAAAAAGGAAGTAGCTGTCCTAGGTTGCCCCCAGTCACTCCATCAACTGCTTCTTGTTTGTCATTTTTTTTGTACTTCTCCTATAGAAATAATTAACCCTCAAAAGCACTCAGTGTTGGCAAAGGGGTGGTGTGAGGACACAGACGGTCCGGGTAAGTGTCATTTGGCAGCAACTTCCTGGAAAGCAATTTAAGAGTATGTATACAAAGATTTAAAATTGTTAATACCTTTCCCCCAGTAATTCCTCTTCTGGGAATCTATCTTCAGGAAATTTCCCATGCTGCAGCTAAAGTGGTTTTTTTCTTTCTTTCTTTTTTTAAGATTTCATTTTTTTTTTAATTTTTTTTTCAACGTTTATTTATTTTTGGGACAGAGAGAGACAGAGCATGAACGGGGGAGGGGCAGAGAGAGAGGGAGACACAGAATCGGAAAGAGGCTCCAGGCTCTGAGCCATCAGCCCAGAGCCTGACGCGGGGCTCGAACTCCCGGACCGCGAGATCGTGACCTGGCTGAAGTCGGACGCTTAACCGACTGCGCCACCCAGGCGCCCCTTAAGATTTCATTTTTAAGTAATCCCTACACACGACATGGGGCCTGAACTTACAACCCCAAGATCAGGAGTCGCATGCTCTACCAACTGAGCCAGCCAGGTGTTCCAGCGATTTTTTTTTTTTTTTTTTGGTTTATTTATTTTGAGAGAGAGAGAGAACACACTCATGCGAGAGAGAGCAAGGGAGGGGCAAAGACAGAGGAAGAGAGAATCCCAAGCAGGCTTGAACTCTGGGCTCAATCTCACGAACTATGAGATCCCAACCTGAGCCGAAATCAAGGGTCAGATGCTTAACCAACTGAGCCATCCAGGTGCCCCCTCCAGTGATTTTCTTTTTAAATAAAAATCAGATCATTTCACCATCCTACTTAAAATCCATTAATGGCTTCCTATACTTCTTAAGATAAAAACTATGAGCCTACAAGAGTCTGTAAAAGCTGATTTCTCCTACATTGCAAACATCCTACGGCAGCTCATACCTGGAACAAGATCCTAATGGTGGGTATCAATTTTGTCTTCATAGTAAACTCCCCACACCTAGGCTGCACCCTGGACCAATTAAATCAGAATCTCTCAGTGTCAGCCCAGGCATCAGTATTTTTTTAAAGTAATCTCTGTGCCCGATGTGGGGCTCAAATTCACAACCTTCAGATCAAGAGTTGTATGCTCTACCAACTGAGCCACCCGAGGGTCCCCAGGAATCAGTATTTTTTCTTTTTTTGAGGCTTCTGCAGGGGATTCTAATGTGCAACCAAGACTAAGAAACACCACTTTCAAGCCCTGACAAAGTTATTGGTGTCCCCCTACACCCAACCTTGCCTCCCAGCATATGTGAGCTATAAAAAACAATTTTCTTTTTTTTATGGGAAATTTTAAGCATTTCAAGGTTTTTTTTTTTTTAAGTTTATTTATTTATTTTGAGAGAGGGGGAGGGAGAATTTCAAGCAGGCTCCCTACTGTCAGCACAGAGCCTTATGTTGGGCTCGATCCCATGAACTGAGAGATCATGACCTGAGCTGAGATCAAGAGTCAGACGCTTAACCACCTGAGCCAGCCAGGTGCTGCTATAAAAACAATTCTAGGGGCGCCTGGGTGGCGCAGTCGGTTAAGCGTCCGACTTCAGCCAGGTCACGATCTCGCGGTCCGTGAGTTCGAGCCCCGCGTCGGGCTCTGGGCTGATGGCTCAGAGCCTGGAGCCTGTTTCCGATTCTGTGTCTCCTTCTCTCTGCCCCTCCCCCGTTCATGCTCTGTCTCTCTCTGTCCCAAAAATAAATAAACGTTGAAAAAAAAAATTAAAAAAAAAAAACAATTCTAAACCACTGGAGGAAAAGAAGTGAAAGCCCAGTTTTTCCCATGGCAACTACTTGGATATTTCAAAAAAAATAGATCAAATGTGATCAACTCTCAAACTTTCAAAAAATGTCATCTTGTTTCTTTCGGTGGCTAAGCTTCATGGTTCCATTAGCACTTCTCCCCTTCCACTCAGGTCATCGGGACTGATTCTCTGTTCGCAAAGCACACTGAGCCTCTCCAGACTCTGGGCTTTTGTGCTTGCTGTTCCCTCTGCCTGTGATGCCATTCCTACACTTGTTCCCATCAGAGTTGAGATGTGGGTAAGGTGAGGGAAGCACCTGGGGTACCAAGTTTCAGGAGGCATTCACTCTTAAGGTCATGCAAACACTAACGTTGCACAGGCATAGACCAGCAAGTGAATGCCTCCCTAAATTTGGGGGGTCTAGGCACTTCATTTGCCTCATCTTAGTCCTGGCACTGTTTTCCATGGTCCATCTCCATTCTCTTGAGAGGTTTTCCCTGACCTCCCTGCCCAAAAACCTAGCCAATGTCCTATTTAGGAACATTCTGTCACACACCCTATTTCTTTTCTTGGTAGCACCCATCACCATCTGCCAGTATTGGGTTTCTTTGTACAATTTATTATCTGTCTCACTTTTAGAATAGGAGCTCTGCCTGTGAAAGCAGAGTCCACACCTGTCTGTCTCTTCCCCCTCGATCCTCAGCACATAGCACAGCACCTGGCCCAGTAAACACTCAAAAAATAGTTGTGGTTGTTGTCATTTGTCTTTTTTTATATGTTTTATTTATTTGTTTTGAGAGAGAGAGAGAGAGAGAGAGAGAGTTAAAAGGAGCAGAGGAGGGGCAGAGAGAGAGGAGAGAGAGAAACCCAAGCAGGCTCCATACTCAGTGCAGATCTGGACACAGGGCTCGATCCCATGACCCTGTGATCATGACCTCCAAATTAAGAGTTAGACACTCCACTGACTGAGTCACCCAGGAGCCCCTAGATATGAAGAATTCTTTCTTTTTAATTTTTTTTAAACGTTTATTCGTTTTTTGATAGAGTGTGAGTGGGGGAGGGGCAGAGAGACAGGGAGACACAGAATCTGAAGCAGGCTCCAGGCTCCAAACTGACAGCACAGAGCCTGACGCAGGGCTCAAACTCACAAACCGTGAGGTCATGACCTGAGCCGAAGTCGGACGCCCAACCAACTGAGCCACCCAGGCGCCCCAAGAATTCTTTTTTTTTTTTAATTTATGTTATTTATTTTGAGAGAGAGAGCACACACATGAGGGAGGGGCAGAGAGAGAGAGAATCCAAGCAGGCTCCACTCTGTCAGCAAGGATCCCAATGCAGAGAAAAAAGGAAGGAGAAAAGACCTAAGAAGAAAATGTATCAAATGTACTTAATATCGATGTCCTGTGATCATGGGATCATGGGTGATTTTTTTTCTTATTGCTAGCTTCCTAATTAGAATACAGACATGGTAGTTGTAAAACAAAATTCTTTACAAAGTTAAAAGTAGGGATTCTGTAAATATGTGTTGAACAAATGGACAAAGAATGGATACTCTCAGGGTGTGGCAGTGACACACACAAACCAATTAAATAAACTCTGGCCGAGGTATAGGGTCTTAGCACTAATAATAGTGACCAACTCTGGTTAATGTTTATTGAGCATTTACTAATGCCAGTCACTAAGCTGAATGCTCTGTGTAGGTTACTTCATGGAATTCTCCAGAACCACCCTAGGATGTCAGTATCTCTGATGCCAGCAGGAACTGAGCAGCCTGCCTAAGGTCACACAGCTGGTAACAGGCAAGGACTATGACAGGCAGGGACAGAAGAGACATATGGTCCTGACCTCACATTCATCATAGGCCTCAGATTTAGATCTTGAATGTTATTGCCTAATGAGGTTATACACAGAGTCCTGGAGAAACACTGATGGGAAAGAAGTCCGGATTTTAAAATTGTGCACCCATGGGGCACCTGGGTGGCTCAGTCAGTTGAGGCTCAGGTCTGACTTTGGCTCAGGTCATGATCTCACAGCTTGTGGGTTTGAGCCCTGCGACGGGCTCTGTGCTGACAGCTCAGAGCCTGGAGACTGCTTGGGAGTCTGTGTCTCCCTCAAGCTCTGCCCCTCCCCCACTCGCGCTCTGTCTCTCTCTCTCTCTCT
Organism: Prionailurus bengalensis; assembly: GCF_016509475.1. Classification (NCBI taxonomy): domain Eukaryota; kingdom Metazoa; phylum Chordata; class Mammalia; order Carnivora; family Felidae; genus Prionailurus; species Prionailurus bengalensis. The sequence goes on along the minus strand of NC_057357.1, from coordinate 27,057,214 downwards.
TTCTCTCTCTCTCTCAAAAATAAATAAACATTAGGGGCGCCTGGGTGGCGCAGTCGGTTAAGTGTCCGACTTCAGCCAGGTCACGATCTCGCGGTCTGTGAGTTCGAGCCCCGCGTCAGGCTCTGGGCTGATGGCTCAGAGCCTGGAGCCTGTTTCCGATTCTGTGTCTCCCTCTCTCTCTGCCCCTCCCCCGTTCATGCTCTGTCTCTCTCTGTCCCAAAAATAAATAAACGTTAAAAAAAAAAATTTCAAAAAAAAAAATAAATAAACATTAAAAATTTTTTTAATTTAAATAAAATTGTGCACCTTTAGAAAAAATAAATACATAAAATAAAATAGTGCACCTTGCTAGTCCACACCCCTGTAGGGCTTATGCATGAATCCTTCCTAATAAATGATAATTATTACCTGGTGAATAAGTAATTATATTGCATTGTTGTTTTTCCCTTGTGTTAAAAGTGTTCAGTTGTAAAAACAGAACTCTTAAAATAGACCATAAGTTTTGTGCCCTATTTGCTATTTCTTATACATTCTTATATTTCTTAAATCAGAACCTCAAACACTGAGTTGACCTGAGCCTTTAGCTTCTAAAAGACCCTGGCATCAGAATTTAAACATAGGCCAAACCCAGAGTCCTCAACCACTGGGATTTTTCTAGATAGATCTTCCACATTTCCTAGATAGATACTTCAATTTATATCCTGAGTAAATAAAAGGCAAGGCTCTCTCTCTCTTTTGTTTCCTTTGATCCTTAGATCTGGCACAGGATTAACCCCAATCAGGCACAAGAATTGAGGAACCCCATTCTCAAACAGTAGACTCAAGTACAAGAGTGATTTTTCAAACACACTCTTAAAAGCAAATTCCCAGCATAGAGACATTAAAGCAGATTTTAAAAAAAGAAAACCCTCAGCCCTCTTATACGTGCACCCAGCTAGGAAGTCTTTGTCACAGGTCAGGCTCCCTCACTAAGGGCTATTTTTGAGTTTTCAAGTTGGTGCTTGGAGGAATTTGGCTGGGAAACTCATGACACATTTGCAATCTTCACTCAGGCTGCCTCAGCTTGAGGCAAGGGCCAAGCTTCTATGAATCAGGGCACAAGCCGTGCTGCCCAGTGGCTCATGCATTCTCCGAACAATTAAATGGGAGGACGATGATGCCCAGCCAAAGCTATTTGTGACTTATAAAGTGGAGAAAACACAGGGTGAGATCCTCCAGTGTGGCCCTGCAGGTGCCCAAGGATCTGCATGGCCACTACTAAAGGAACCGGCTCCTTTGCTTCCGAAGATTACAGCAATATCAGGGATATATGTCAATAAAATGCAGATAATGTAAAAAAATTTCCAACTCTAAGTCATTGCCATCTATTGTCGGTACAGTTATCATTTAACATTAAAAAAAATTTTTTTTTAACGTTTATTTATTTTTGAGGCAGAGAGAGATAGAGCATGAAGGGGGGAGGGGCAGAGAGAGAAGGAGACACAGAATCGGAAGCAGGCTCCAGGCTCTGAGCCATCAGCCCAGAGCCTGACGTGGGGCTTGAACTCACGGACCGCAAGATCGTGACCTGAGCTGAAGTCGGACGCTCAACCGACTGCGCCACCCAGGCGCCCCTCATTTAACATTTTAGAAGGCTATCCTGTGTATGTTTCTTTCCTTTACCTGGTCAATGTCTTTCTTTCTGAAGAATTGGGTTGAACGGGTGCAAAACTTTTTATTTTGAATGTTCGTTGACAAGTGCAGTTGAGCCAAAGATACTGCATCTTCCTTTCTCTCTGGCATTTTTTCAAATGTTTATTTATTTTAGAGAGAGAGAGAGAGAGAGAGAATGAGAATGAGAGAGCAAGGGCAGGGCAGCGAGAACGGGAGATGGAGAATCCCCATGAGATCACGACCTGAGCAGAAATCAAACACTGGACGCCCAAGCATCCAAGCGACTGAGCCACCCAGGTGGCCCTCTCTCTGGCCTTTAGTAGGCGTTCCTAGCAGTCTAGCCCTGGGTTTCTTCCTTGTGTTTTGATCCCTGAGTCTTTCCCTGAGTTCCTCACCGGCAAAAGCCTTCTTAAATATCTTGCCTAAAGTCAGGGCCCACCAAGATCGAGTTAAAGAGAAAGGATATTGGGGCACCTGGGTGGCTCAGTCGGTTAAGCAAGCGTCTGACTTGGGCTCAGGTCATGATCTCACTGTCCTTGAGTTCGAGCCCCGCATCGGGCTCTGTGCTGACTGCTCAGAACCTGGATCCTGTTTCAGATTCTGTGTCTCCCTCTCTCTCTGACCCTCCCCCATTCATGCTCTGTCTCTCCCTATCTCAAAAATAAATAAAACGTTAAAAAAAAAAAAAAGAGAAAGGATATTAATGTGGGCTGGGGACAGGAAAAGGAGGTGGGCAGATGGAGGTTAAAGTCAGGCTAAAGGAGAGTGGCTCCTGCAGTTTTTGTTGTCACTGCTTGGAAGTTACCCAAATCTGATGATGATGCTCAATGATATACCATTCATAATAACAGTAACTAACATTTGTTGGGCTCTAACTACTTGCCAGTCACAGTGCTGAGGGCTTTACATAACTAGCTCGGTGCTCTGGTTATAAGCAGAGGCCTATAAAGGACATGACTTGCCAAAGGTGACATCGCTGGTGAATAGGGTTGAAATTTAAACCCACGTGTGGTTGCCTGTCTCCATGCTGCCCCTCTGACTGACTTCAGCCAACAATCAACTCATTCTGTCAACTTGTACGAAGAGTCCATTTTCTTAAAAACAATCGGGGGTGCCTGGGTGGCGCAGTCGGTTAAGCGTCCGACTTCAGCCAGGTCACGATCTCTCAGTCCGTGAGTTCGAGCCCCGAGTCAGGCTCTGGGCTGATGGCTCAGAGCCTGGAGCCTGTTTCCGATTCTGTGTCTGCCTCTCTCTCTGCCCCTCCCCCGTTCATGCTCTGTCTCTCTCTGTCCCAAAAATAAATAAACGTTGAAAAAAAAATTAAAAAAAAAAAACAAACAATCAGGTATCACAGTCGTTTTTTTTTTAATTTTTTTTCTAATGCTTACTTATTTATTTTTTGAGACAGAGACAGATCACTAGTGGGGGAGGGGCAGAGAGCGAGGGAGACACAGAATCCAAAGCAGGCTCCAGGCTCCGAGCTGTCAGCACAGAGCTGGACGCGAGGCTTGAATTCATCAATTGTGAGATCATGACCTGAGCTGAAGTGAGATGCTCAACCGACGGAGCCACCCAGGCACCCCGTTTTGCTTTTTTTTTTTTTTTTTTTTTTTGAGATTTTACTTTTAAGTAATCTCTACACCCAACCTGGGGCTCGAACTTACAACCTTGACATCAAGAGTCACATTCTCCACTGACTGTGCCAGCCAGGTGCCCCAGGTCTCATAAGTTTAATTCATTTAAGTTAAAGAGTTAAATTGCAGGGGCGCCTGGGTGCTCAATTGGTAGGCATCCAACTCTTCATTTTGACTCAAGTCATGATCCCGGGATTGTGAGATGGAACCCCTAGTCAGGCTTCATACTGGATGTGGAGCCTGCTTGGGATTCTCTCTCTCTTCTCTCACTCTCGCTCTCTCTCCCTTTGACCCTCTTCCCAGCTTTCACTCTCTCTCTCTAATTAAAAAAAAAAAAAATGTAAGAGTTAAATTGCCTACCAAGTAAGACAGGGATAAATATTTCCTTCCAGAGCATCTCTGAAATAGAATTTTTCATCCTCGTTAGTGGACAGCTGTATGTGTCATAATAGAAGCAATCCCTTCGTCCTATGCCAAGGAAGCAAATGAAGGCTTGTTCTGGAAGGTCTTTTGTGCTTCCACAAAATGATTCGGATGATTTGAAGGTCACACTGCTGGCATGGCGTTTGGACTGTCCCCCAAGCATACCACCTCTTAGGGGACCCTTCCTGCTGAGCCCTGGAAGAAGCTTCTCAGAAAAAGCATGATTTCAGGTGGCTTTTGGATGAAGGGGAAGCAGATGGCCGAGTATTACATCACCTTTGGTAAAGGAAGCAAATTCAAAAATAATAGGATGTAGAAAAATAATAGCTTAATCTCCAAATCATCAGTGAGTGTTTTGGAAGTGTTTATTCTCAGCAAATACCAGGGAGAGAAGAGAGCTAGCAAACAAAAAAGCCTGGCCCTGTGCTACCATTTTAAAATAGAACCCACCTTTTCCACCATTTTGTTAAAATAATAATGAACACTCACCCTAATTATATTTATTTCTTTTTATATGTATATATATTTTAAATTTTTATTTATTTTGAGAGAAACAGAGCCAGTGTGAGTGAGGGAAGGACAGAGAGAGAGGGAGAGAGAGAGAATCCCAAACAGGCTCCATACTGCAAGCACAGAGCCCATTATGGGGCTCGAACCCACAAAACTGTGAGACCATGACCTAAGCTGAAACCAAGAGTCGGATGCTTAACGGAATGAGCCACCCAGGCCCCCCTTATATTTATTTTTGAGAGAGAGAACAAGCAGGGGAGGGGCAGAGAAAGAGGGGGACAGAAGATCTGAAGTGGGCTCTGTGCTGACAGCAGAGAGTCTGATGCAGGGCATGAACCCACAAACGGTGAGATCATGACCTGAGCTAAAGTCAGATGCCCAACCGACTGAGCCACCCAGATGCCTCAGTTATATGTTAAAGTAATGTCTCTTTGTTATATTCTCTAGTTTCTTAACTTTTCTCTATTTGAAAAACTGTTACATTGCAAAAACTCTTTCTCAAACAATTCTCCTCTCTGGTAGATCTCTGTATCCCTGGAACACAGGATGCCTTCCTGTGCCTACTGTAGTTAAAGTCCAAATTCCATGTCTCCTGCTCCTCAAACCTCCATGAATAATGAGATAAATGGATTACTATAGCCATCGTATTCAGCTAGAAAGCATTCTGTACGTATACACATGTAAGCGTGTCATCTGTGCAGTACCACGTGATCCCACACTTAGAGAAGCCTTAAGTTTGCCGCCATCTTGAAATACGTCAAGGATTTTGAAGAAGGGGCTCTGCGTTTTCATTTTGCAGTAAGACCTAAAAATTATGTAACCAGTTCTTCCTGGTACAATGGGCATGGCACAGGGGTCAGCAAACTTTTTGTATAAAAGGCCAGAGAGTAAATATTTCAGGCTGTGCAGGCCATGTGATCTCTGTTGAAACTACTCAACATTGCCATAGTAGTGGAAAAGCAGCCACAAATAATGTCAACGAATGAGTGAGCCGTGCTTCAATAAAAATCTAATTACAATGACAGGCAGCTGGCTATATTTGGTCCACAGGCTACAGCATGCCTATCCCTGGTATAGCACCCTCTTTCTTAAAGACATATTATGGCAAAGTAATAACAATAATAATCACAGCATAGTCCATCTTCTTATATTATTTTTAAAAATATTTAATGTTTATTTTTGAGAGCGAGAGACAGAGTATGAGTGGGGCAGGGGCAGAGAGAGAGGGAGGCCACGGAATCCAAAGCAGGCTCCAGACTCTGAGCTGTCCACACAGAGCCCATCCAACATGGGGTTCAAACTCACACTGTGAGATCATGCCCTGAGCCAAAGGCAGACACTTAACTGACTGAGCCACACTGGTGCCCCATGCACAGTCCATTTTCCACACAGAGACGATAGGAATGTGTTCCTTGGCTGCTGGGAAACCTAAACAGGGGACAACGTGTGAGGATGGTGTACCTGCTCCTTCCATTTGTCTGTGTAGATCTGCTCTCCATCCTTCTCCACCCTGCTCTGGGCCCCAGAGGTTGACCTGTATGGACTGCAATGGCAGAATCCTTGTCCTTGTCTTCTGCCAATAGGAGCCACCACCAGATGGGAGAGCGGGAGGAGAGTGACCTGTGGGTGTTTATTCCTCCAGGTTTGTCCCTGTAGCTCACCTAGAGGTGACTGCATCCCTCTACTGAAGGCCACAGTTCCTTACACATCGCTGTCTTCGTCCACCTGTCTTTTCCAGGGCCCAATGGTGAGAGAGACTCCTGGCTGTTACTAGCCCTGGGTTACTGCGTCTCCTTTGTTAGTTCAACAGAACTCTTCCCACCCCTCTGTAGATAGTTCCTTTATTAAATTTTCTTCCTATTTCCTTGACTGATTTTACCATATGTTTCCCAAAAGCACCTGACTGATACAGTGAGGCAATCACTTCAGCACAAGCCACTACCACTCTTGGAGCTGAAAAAACAAAAGGTGCTGCCAGAGCCCACAGCCCTGGTCACACCTGATGGAATACGTGGGCCAGGTCTTTCCGCTGGGCGCTGGAGTCACAAAGGTGATTCAGGGGCAGAGGCAGAGAAGGGGAGAAATGCCCTGGCCTCTCTCCTCCTCCTGCCCTCCAGTCTCGTGCCAGTGACTGTCACTGGTTGAACCCGCCAGGAGTCAGCTTACTCGAGAGCCTGGGAAATGCAGCCTTCAGGGATCAGTGTCTTGCATGGCAGAGCAGAGTAGGGGAGGAGTGGGGAATGGCCGAGGACAAAGTCCCAGGCTCAGCACAGGAAGGAGAGGTTGTCCTCATAAATAAGCAAACTTTCAGAAAGCTATTTGGAAACAGTATTGAGAACATGCGTTAGAAAGATTTTATAAGGGCGCCTGGGTGGCTCAGTCAGTTAAGCATCAGACTCTCAATCTCAGCTCAGGTCTTGATCTCAGGGTTCAAGTTCAAGCCTCACATTGGGCTCCATGCTGGGCATGAAATCTACTTGAAAAAGAGAAAGAGGGGCGCCTGGGTGGCTCAGTCAGTTAAGAGTCCGACTTCGGCTCAGGTCATGATCTCACATTTCGTGAGTTTGAGCCCTGCAGCAGGCTCTGTGCTGACAGCTCAGAGCCTGGAGCCTGCTTCGGATTCGGTGTCTCCCTCTCTCTCTGCCCCTCCCCTGCTCATGCTCTGTCTCTCTCTCTCTGTCTCTCTCTCAAAAATAAACAAACATTAAAAAATGAAAAGAAAGAAAGATTTCACAGTCTTTTCCAGAAAAAAACACTTAGACTTTATGAAAGGGGTCAGTAGATTAAAACATTAAGGATCCCTCTGTTGGTTTAACTTTTCAAATATGTGGCAGAGTTCATTGACTAGGAAGACCCTGATCTCTTTATCAAAAGTTCCCAATTTAATCTAATACCAAAAGTAGAGGCAATGAAAGGAAAAGTAGATTAAGTTGGACTACCTACTACAAAATTAAGAACTTCTGTGCATCAAAAGACATTGTCGACAGGGGTGCCTGGGTGGCTCAGTCGGTTAAGCCTCCACCTTCGGCTCAGGTCATGATCTCCCAGCTCTTGACTTCGAGCCACGCACCGGGCTCTGTGCTGACAGCTCGAGCCTAGAGCCTGCTTCATATTTTGTGTCTCCCTCTCTCTCTGCCCCTCCCCTGCTCCTGATTTCTGTCTCTCATAAATGTTAAAAAAATTTTTTTTAATTAAAAAAAAAAAGACTATCGACAGAGTGAAAGTGAAACCCATAGAATGGGAGAAAATATTTGCAAATCATATATATCTAAAAATGGGTCGATATCCAGAATACATGAAGAACTCCTACATTTCAACCATGACAAAAGAACAAGCAACTCAATTTAAAAAACGAGCAAAGGACTTGAATAGACATTTCTCCAAAGAAGAAATGCACGTGCAAAGATAGTCATCATCTCTAATCATTACAGAAGTTCAAAACGAACCCCCAGGGGCTCCTGGCTGGCTCAGCTGGTAGAGCGTGTGACTCTTGACCTCAAGGTCATGAGTTTAAGCCCCACATTGGGTGTGGAGCCTACTTGAAACAAACAAACAAACACAGTAAAATACCACTTTCTGCCCAGTAGGATGGCGATGATAAGTAAATAACAAACAAGCAGAGAATAACAAGTGTTGGTGAGGATATGGAGAAATCAGAACCCTTGTGCGTTGTGGGCAGGTGTGCAATATGGTACAGTACAGCAGCCGCCATGGAAAACAGCGTGGAAGTGACTTGACCAATGAAAAAGCAGAAGTATCATATGATTTGGCAATTCTACTTCTGGGCATATACCCGAAAGAATTGAAAGTGGGGAGTCAAACAGATCATGTGCACACCTGTGTTCAGAGCAGCATTATTCACAATAGCAAAAGGTCCAAATGGACACCCAAGTGTCCATTGATGGGTGAATGGATAAACTACCATTTAGTTTATATATGTTTCTACATACATATATAACATATGTATGTATATATGTATATACATGCAGTGGAATACTATTCAGACTCAAAAAGGAAGGAAAGAAAGAAAAAATAACAACAAGGAAGGAGATTCTGACATGAGCTATAATATAGATGAAACTTGAAGACATTATGCCAAGTGAAAGAAGCCATACACAAAAGGATGAATACTGTGTGACCCCACTCATATGAGGTACCTAGAGTAGTCAAATTCATAGAGACCAAAAGTAGAATGGTGGACGTCAGGGGTGGGTGGGGTAGGAAGGAGAGTTGGGGAGTTATTATTTAATGGGTGGATTATGTCACGGGAGGATGAAAAGGTTCCATGGTGGTGATGGTAGCACAACGACACGAATGAACTTGATGCCATGACTACACATATAAATGATAAATTTTATGTTATGTATATTTTAGCACAATTTAAAAAATGAAAGAGAGAGAGAAAGAACAAGTCGTGGGAACTAGCACTCCTAATGTCAGCAGGGAACAAAAATAACAATCTCTTTTATTTTTGATTTTCTTGATTATGATTTTTTTTCATCTTGCATAATAGAAACTTTTATTTTACCTTACTTTAATTCTATAGTTAACATGCAGCGTTATATTAATTTCAGGGGTACAATATAATGATTCAATAACTTGATACGTGACTCAGTGCTCATCATGGCAAGTGTTACTCTTAACCTCCTTCACCCGTTTCACCAATCCCCCTACTCACCTCCCCTCTGGTAACCATTAGTTTGCTCTCTACAGTTAAGAGTCTGTTTTTTTGGTTGTTTTTTTTTTTTTTTGTGGGGGGGGTTGGTTTGTCTCTTATTTTATCTGTTTGTTTTGTTTCTTAAATTCCACATGAGTGAAATTGTAGGCTATTTGTCCCTGACGGCACTTAAATGGCCCTCTCTCTCTCACACACACATTTTTTTTAATTAAAAAATTAAAATAAAATAAAATAAAATAAAAGAGAGGATGTGGAGAAAAAATAACCCTCACACACTACTGGTGGAAATGCAAACTGGTGCAGCCACTGTGGAAAACAGTATGGAGGTTCCTCAAAAAGTTAAAAATAGAATTACCATATGATCCAGTAATTTCACTACTGAGCATTTACCCAAGGAATACGAAAACACTAATTCAAAAAGATATATGCCCCCCTCCCGTGTTTATTGCAGCATTATTAAATCTTTTTTTAAAATGTTTACTTATTTTTGAGAGTGAGAGAGAGAGTGCAAGCGAGGGAGGTGCAGAGAGAGACAGACAGAGGACCACAAGCAGGCTCCACCCTGACAGCAGAGAGCCTGATGTGGTATTCGAACTCAGGAGGCACAAGATCATTACCTGAGCCGAAGTTGTGACGCTGAACTGACTGAGCCATCCAGGTGCCCCTGCAGCATTATTTATAATAGCCATGTTATGGAATCAACCCACGTGGCTATCAATAGATGAATGGATAAAGATGTGCTGTATATACTGGGGCACCTGGATGGCTCAGTTGGTTCAGCATCCGACTTCGACTCGGGTCATGATCTCACAGTCCTTGGGTTCAAGCCCCGCATCAGGCTCTGTGCTGACAGCTTAGAGCCTGGAGCCTGTTTCAGATTCTGTGTCTCCCTCTCTCTGACCCTCCCCTCTTCATGCTCTGTCTCTCCCTGTCTCAAAAACAAATAAAATGTTAAGAAAAAAAAAATTAAAAAAAACAAACAAAACATGTGCCATCCTCAATCCCCATCACCCATTTAACGCATCCTCCTGCCCATTTCTCCTATGTATGTATGTATTTATTTATTTTTAAGTAACCTCTACACCCATCGTGGGTCTCAAACTCATGACCCCAAGATCAAGAGTTGCATGTTCTTCTGACTTAACCAGCCAGGTGCCTCTACAGATTTTTCTTACGTTTTATTTTCAGAAATAATTTTTAGATTAAAAAATATTGTTGGCACCAGTTGTATCCATCAGAACAGAGTTTGGGAAAACTTTTGAAACCTAATTAACTATATTCAAACTCTTTGGAAGAAAGAACATGTAAATAAGAGTGGTAGCTTAGAGGTACCTGCCTGGCTCAGTTTATAGAGCATGTGACTCTTGATCTCTGAGTTGTGAGTTCAAGGTCCATGTTGGGCCTAGAGCTTACTTTAAAAAAGGGGTGGTGGTGGTGGTAGTTTAGATTGATAGTTTCCAATATGGGAGCCACTGGCCACTTGTGGCTATTGAGCACTTGAAATGTGGCTGGTTCCCACTGAGATATACTATAAGTAAAATATTTACCAGCTTTCAAAGACTTATTGCCAAAACTAGAGTGTAAAATATCTTTTTAATAATTTTTATATTGATTATATGAAGTGATACTATTTTACCTATATTGGGTTAAATCAAATATACTATTAAAATTAATTTCATTTCTCTTTCCTTTTTTATTTTTTTTTTAAATTTTTTTTCAACGTTTTTATTTATTTTTGGGACAGAGAGAGACAGAGCATGAACGGGGGAGGGGCAGAGAGAGAGGGAGACACAGAATTGGAAACAGGCTCCAGGCTCCGAGCCATCAGCCCATAGCCTGACGCGGGGCTCGAACTCCCGGACCGCGAGATCGTGACCTGGCTGAAGTCGGACGCTTAACCGACTGCGCCACCCAGGCGCCCCTCTCTTTCCTTTTTTAAAGGTGGCTACTAGAAACCTTAAAATTATATATGTAGATCAAATCATGTTTCTGTTGGACACTGCTGTGCTAGATAAAGGATAAGAATGTATCCTTTATTGAGCACTGTCTAAGGGATGACACAGTATCTGGGCAGCTCTAGAGATACGTGCTATCCCATGGTCATTGGTTAGTTCATTATAGTTTCTGCTAAGAATTATCTCCCAAGGTATCCTCATAAGACCTAACCTTTCTGCCCTTCAAGGCCCATATTAACTCTTACATATAATTTATCTTTACCTAAGAACTTAAGGAACTTCTCAGTTTTCTGACCCTATGGAATTATACCACTCATTTTGTCATGTAAGTGCATCAAGTCTTAATTTCCCAATCAAACCAATATGAGCAGTTTGTAAAAGTTTTGACTTTGGGGGTATCTAGCTGGCTCAGTTGGCAGGGCATGAGACTCTTGATCTCAAGGTTGTGAGTTGGAGACCCACACTGGGTGTAGAGATTACTTAAAATAAAATCTTTAATTTAAAAAAATAATAACATAAGTTAAAAATTTTTTAAAAAAATAGAGGTTTCTGATTTGGGGTGGGGAAACACACACAAGAAACCAATGCATTCTGCTAGTCTAAACCCACAACAGACATCAATAATCAATCACAAGACTATATCCAAGACAGACATTAAGAATCAATCACAGCCTATGCTCCCTCCAAACCCACTGAAGGTCTTATTATCATTTTCAATACAGAGCTCTAGGCAGCTACTTCCCACTGATAAAAGTTGTCATGAGAAAACTATTTGTCACCTCTGTAATAGAATCATTTAGGGAATAGGGTTGACTGAGTAAATAAAGCAGAGAGGCACAAGTTTAAATTTCTCTCTCTCTGTATCACAGGCTATATAACAACAAAATGAGGTCAATACATGGATTTCATTAATAGTGTGTCTGAGTATGTTATTGTTGCCTGATATGAAGTATATGGGAATTCTCACGTTTTTATTCAAGGCCAGGGATGTTGGGAAGCATGTTGTCTGTCTTCCTTGACATTTTTTTCCTAGTGGTTACCATCATTCTCTCCTGAAGTGCGTACAGAGCAAAGGGTAAGATCATCATATACAAAGGCAGGGTCTCCAAAGTGTTTCCAGGAACACCAGTGCTGTAGGATGCTAAGAAATATTCAAGAAAAAGTGAATTCTCCAGTCTAATAAGTGAAAACACTGAGTTTATAAAAAATTAAGGGGTGCCTGGGTGGCTCGGTCAGTTAAGCTTCTGACTCTTTTTATAATTTTTTTTAAGTTTATTTATTTTTGAGAAAGAGACAGAAAGAGTGAGGGGGGAGGGGCAGAGAGAGACGGGGAGAGAGAATCTTAAGCAGGCTCCACACTGACAGTGTGGGACTCCAACGCACAAACCAAGCGATCGTGACCTGAGCAGAAACAGAGTCAGACGCTTAACCGACAGAGCCACCTAGGCTTCCAAAGGTTATGACTCTTGATCTCGGATCAGGTCATGATCTCACAGTTCATGAGTTTGAGGCCCACATCCGACTCTGAGATGATGGTGAGGAGCCTGCTTGGGATTCTGTCTCTTCTTCTCTCTACCCCTCCCCTGCTTGTTGCTTGTGCTCTCTCTCTCTCAAAATAAATAAATAAACTTAAAAAAAAATTAAAGTGAGGGGTGCCTGGGTGGCTCAGTCATAGGTTAAGTGGCCGACTTCGGCTCAGGTCATGATCTCACAGTTCATGAGTTCAAGCCCTGTGTCGGGCTCTGTGCTGACAGCTCAGAGCCTGGAGCCTGCTTCAGGTTCTGTGTCTCCCTCTCTCTCTGCCCCTCCCCTGCTCACGCTCTGTCTCTCACTCTCTCAAAAAGTAAGTAAACATTAAAAAAAAAAAATTAAAGTGATTCACTGTTACTCTTCTAGTATGCTTCCCAGTTTTTTTGACATAGAGTTCCCGTTTTCAGGACCTACGTTCTGATAAATTTATTTTAGGAAATACTGTTCTAAGGACTCTGCTGATGTTTTTTTTTTTTTTTAAGTTTATTTATTTTTGAAAGAAAGAAAGTGTGAGTGGGGTAGGAGCAGAGAGAGAGACAGAGGGAAAGAGTGTGGAGCCCGATGTGGAGCTTGAACCCAAGAACCATGAGATCATGACCTGAGCCAAAGTCAGATGCTTATCTGACTGAGCCACCCAGGTGCCTCAGTGATGTTTTATTTTTGAAAACAGGGTGGGGGGGGCAGTGAGGGTGGTGGTAAACATTGATGCTAGTAATCACCATAGTCTTTCCTTTATTTTATTTTATTTATTTTATTTTTTTATTTTTTTTTTAATTTTTTTTTTCAACGTTTATTTATTTTTGGGACAGAGAGAGACAGAGCATGAACGGGGGAGGGGCAGAGAGAGAGGGAGACACAGAATCGGAAACAGGCTCCAGGCTCTGAGCCATCAGCCCAGAGCCCGACGCGGGGCTCGAACTCCCGGACCGCGAGATCGTGACCTGGCTGAAGTCGGATGCCCAACCGACTGCGCCACCCAGGCGTCCCAAAATTTACTTCTTCAAACCCAGGCATTGGTAGCCATCAGTTATCTGGCGGTAACAGGTGACAGATATCGTTGTGGTTACTTAGAGTGGAAGACAACTAAGTCATGGTCTGATCCAACCCCTGAGTCTACTGACGAGGAACCTGGGGCTCAGGGAGATTCAGTCCACTGTGCAAGGTCACTGAATGCATCGATGTCTAACAAATTGGAAAGCTTAAAAAATAAATAAATGGTTAAGATATGAAGTGGCCCAGAACTATCACTTCCATTATCTCCGGCCCTTTAGTCTACTCTCATCTATCATTTGTTTACTTGCATCAGAAAATAACATTTTGTAGAAAGACCATGAATGTGGATACACTTGTTTCACCCATTAGAGAGAAGAGATGTATTACAACAAAGAGCACTAGATCTCCAGAGGTCTCTCAGCCTTCCAGAGAAAATCAGGCGAAGTGAAAATTCATGCCGGAGTTCTTTATGTTAATGATGATACTGTTCAAAGAGCTTCGCTGGCGTGGAACTCTAGAGTTCTGGACATAATTTTACCTGCTCTGAGTTTCTAGTGTCCTCACAATGTGGGCCCTGTGACAAGTAAAAAAAAGTTGACAGCTGGGGTTGGCCTCTCCATGGAGAGATTTGCAGAATGTGACAACTCAGCCAACCTCTACTTGGGGCTTAATTCCACACTGTCACTAATAACACCAAAGAGGCCACATGGCATGTGTTTCCCACACCCCATGGCTTCTACTCTCATGCAGCCCAAACAACTTGTTTTCTGAAAAATCTAATTGGCATTGACCTTTGCTAGGTCATGGTCCATCAACGTCAGCACTATTGGCATTTGAGGCCAGCTAATTATCTAGGCGAGGGCTGTCGTGTGCCTCACAGGGTGGTTAGCAGTGTCCTGTGCGTCCACTTACTAGATGCCAGAGCAGCCCCCAGCTTGTAATCAAAATATTTTGATTACAAAAATAAGTAAACAAATAAATAAAATATTTTGTAATCAAAATATTTCCTTGGGGGACAAAATTGCCTCTGGCTGAGAACCACCGTTTCATCTTATATCTATCTTTTTTAATGTTTATTTATTTTTGAGAGAGAGAGAGACAGAGCGTAAGCAGGGGAGGGGCAAAGTGAGGGAGACACAGAATTGGAAGCGGGCTCCAGGCTCTAAGCTGTCAGCACAGAGCCTGACACAGAGCACAAACTCATGAACTGTGAGATCATAACCTGAGCCGAAGTCAGACACTCAACCAACTGAGCCACGCAGGCGCCCCAAGAACCACTGTTTTAGATGAATCTAATGAGAATGACTGACTAGAGAGTTATTTTCCTGTTAGATGGTGAAGTTTCTCAGATAAGGGACACAGGAAACATGTGTTAATCATCTTTGTATCTTTCCTCCCTGGCACATAGTAGGTGTTCATTCACTGATTTTATCCCACAAGTGTTTACTAAGGACCTATGTGACACTCTTCCAAGGGGGAAGGGATATAGCAGGTTTCAAGAAGTTTGCAATACAGAAGGGGGAAGATAGATAATAAAAACATAAATAGAGGCATAAGTAAATATATAGGGCAATTTCAGATGCCAAGTGCTTTAAAGAAAAGAATATGGATAAATATGAAAGAAGCCTGCCTTGGCCAGAGACTCCAACATCAATTGGAAGTAAGTTGGTAACAGGATCCAAAAATAACAACGGATTCAACAAGATAAAAGTCTGTTTCTCTCTCAAGGAGATAACAATGGATTAAACAAGATAAAAGTTTGTATCTCCTTCAAGGAGAAGTCCAGAAGCAAGTTATCCAGTTCTGTGAAGGCAGTCCTGCTCCAACAAGTCCTCAGGGATCCAGACTTCTTCTATTTTATTGATCTGCATACAGCCTCCATTTCTAGGGTTAGCTCATCAGCTGCTCCAGCTCTAGCCATCATGTCACATTCCAGCCAGTAGAATGAATAAAAGGGGGGGCGGGGGAAGGCTATGTGCCAATGATTTTTTTTAAGGATGGCTCCTGGAAACTGCCACATTGTATTTCTGCTTGGATTGCATTGGCCAGAACTTAGTCATATGGTCATAAATCATCAAGGGAAGCCGGGCCATTACGGGTACAGCTAAAAATAAGTGGTTCCATTTCTGTGGACAAGGGTGGAGAAGTGTCTGCCAGAGATGGTCAAGGAAGGCCTTTCTGAGGAAGAGACAGTGATGAGAAGAGAGAGGCCATGAGAAGAACTTTCTGGCTAGGGCCCTCAGTTGCTACAAGCCTGGCATATTTGACAGATAAAAGTAAGGCCAGTCTGGGGGAAAACAGGCAGACACAAGATCCCACAGAGCTTTGTGGGGCATTGTAATACGTCTGGGTTCTATTCACCGGCGACGGAAAGCCTTTGGAGGGTTGTGAGGAAGGGAGAAAGGTTATTTGTGCTTTCAGATCACTCTGGCTGCTGTGTAAGGATCGAAGTGGGAGAGGTAGGAAGATCAGTTCGCAGGCTGTTGGAGTAGAGGTAATAGTGACTTGAACTGACCTATAGTGTGCACATGGTAAGAAGTGATTACACTTTGCCTACGATGCTGTGGGATATTGGGGGGCCTGGATGGTTCAGTCGGTTAAGCATCCCACTCTTGGTTGTGGCTCAGGTCCTGATCTCATGGTTTGAAGGATGGAGCCCCTCACGGGGCTCTGTGCTTACTGCACAAAGCCTGCGTGCTGCATGGGATTCTCTGCTTCTGCCCCTCCGCTGTTTGCACCCACGTGCACGCTCTCTCTCTCTCTCTCTCTCTCTCTCACAAAATAAATAAATAAACTTTAAAATATATATAATGCTATGGGATATTGGAGCCAAAGCACATAGGCCTCCATGAGGGATAGGATGTGGGGGGTGATATAAAAAAATTAAGATATTTCCCAACGTTTGACCTGAGCAACCAGTGTGTGATTTATTGGTATAGGAAAGGCTTGGGAGGAGGCAAATTTGGGTCAAAAGTTCTGTTTTGAGCCTGTTAAATCCAAGATGTGTATGAGATCTCCAGGGAGAAATGCCAGGCTGGGAGCTGGATATGTAAGAATGTGGCCTGAAATGCGATTTTGAGAGTCATCAGCCTAAAGATGATGCTTTAAGGGTAAGTGTGAAATCAGTGCTAGAAATAATTGTCTCAGGAAAAAAGGAAAGTTATACATGTTCAAGTGCAATTAGACAAATTTAAAAAACCAAGAATCATCTATGTTAAAGACCCTTAAACATCCGTATAAGCCCCCTTCAAAATCATCAAGTATGCAACTCTGGCTCTTGGTATTCTAATTAAACCTGCCTGAGAATTCAAGCACAGCTCACAAGGAGCAAAAGGCTTTGTGTCATCATTGGTGGAAAAGACCTGAAAGAGCTTCTCTGATGCATTTGCATCACATCAGTGCTGTTTTCTGCTTTTTTTAAAAAAAAAAAATTGCAATTGTGGGGGGGGCCTGGGTGGCTCAGTCGGGTAAGCGTCCGACTTCAGCTCAGGTCACGATCTCACAGTTCATGGGTTGGAGCCCCTCATCTGGCTCTGTGCGGACAGCTCAGAGCCTGGAGCCTGCATCTCATTCTGTGTCTCCCTCTCTCTCTGCCCCTCCCCCACTCATGCTCTCTCTCTGTCTCAGAAATAAATAAACATAAAGAAAGAATGAAAATATCAAGCCTCAGAGAGATTGCGTGTCTTGCTGGAGAACTGGGTCTGCCTTTCCTTAGACTTTTCAACAAGCGTAATTATTCAGGAAGCCTTACTCTATACGGTGCATCTCACTGAGCTCTCCCATTTCCTTACCTAAAGGTAGAAACCCTATGTCATTCTTCTTTTTTTTTTAATCAACTATGGTTTCGGGCTTATAATGGGTGCTCAAATATTTATTGACAGAATGAACTAGAGACACGGATATGACTACACAAAAACAACAGATTCATTAAAGAGGTAACATGGAATTCTAAGAGTCCTGGGATATCACTTAGTCTACAGGTCATTACCTGGCTGGCCTCAGGTGGTCGATGGCCTCAGAAATGTTTTGAGTGGTTTCCAATTTCTGCAAAACACAAAACAAAACAAAATCAAGTTATATGAGCTTCCAACATTCAAAAATTAGGAAATTAAAGACAACTATCCAGATTTTTTTTTTTTTTTGCTTCTCTTGAAATTGACAATACTGAACTCACGTTCCCACAGGTCAACAAAGAGAAAAGGGCTGAGGAGGTGATGCCCTAAACTCTGTTTAGATTTCCACCTAGGCTTCTGAAGCCATTTGAATTTGTAACCTCAACTGTCACACTCCTTTATGGAAGTGAGAAAGCCAGGTGTGCACAGCAAAGTGACTTGCTAGAAGGGGGTCCAAGCATCCTCACTCCCAGCCTCTTGCCACACCCTGCTGCCCAGGAAGCACAGGCAGCCTAAAAATCTGTGTTTGTCCTGACTGTGCATAAACACATACACACAGAGATGAGTGTACAGCCAAGGCTAAGTCTCAAGACGAGGAAAAAGACTAAAAATGTAAATTGGGTTAATTTCAAAAATCTTGTCAGTTAAAAAAATTACAGTAAACTTTCTATTGCACTTGGTCACAAAGTCAACCTTTTTTAAAAAAATGTTTTTAAAGTTTGCTCCTGAAAAAAGCAATGTTTTTTTAAGTAATCTCTATACCCACTGTGGGGTTCGAATTCATGACTCCAAGATCAAGAGTCACATGCTCTTCCGACTGAGCCAGCCAGGAACCCCAAAGCTGGCCCATTCTGATCTGAAACTCTCTTTTCACATTGTTTAAAGAAATAATAGGGGTGCCTGGGTGACTCAGTCGGTTGAGCGTCCAATTCTTGGTTTTGGCTCAGGTCATGATCTCACGGTTTGTGGATTCAAGCTTCATATCGGGCTCTGCACTGGCAGTTCAGAGCCTGCTCAGGATTCTTTTCCTCTCTCTCAAAATAAATAAACTTAAAAAAAAGAGAAATAATAAATCTGGGTTAATATTTATTCCAGTTCTGAGCCAGCCATGGTTTCACTTTCTACATCATTCAGTAGCGATCTGGTGCGATGGTGAGAAATGAATGAAATAAGAAACTGGAGGGTGGGAGAGTAAGAACCAGCTGGCTCATGGGGAGGCCTCCTGGGAGCAGTTATTACATAATGTGGTGCTTAATAATCTAGTGAACTGTATACCTCCAGAACACATCCAAATGTTAATTAAAACGTTTCTTCCTTCCTTACTCATTCTGCAGGGCCCCCTTGAGGTGCTCATTGAATTTAATTCCTCTCTCCGGGTTGTTCTCCCCTCCCCCAACCAGGGCATCCACTGATGGGGGAGAGGGAGGGTCACCAGAGAACCAGAAAAACAAAAGCAACAACCTTTGGACCCAATTGGGTAAATCATTGATCTATACGTCAGAAACACTTCAGATGTGTTTTTTGTTCTCCAGGTCAGTGCTTGTCACATTTCTATGTGCTTCCCAGTCACCTGGGATCTTGTGAAAGTGCAGACAGCTTTAGCAGCTCTGGGTTGGGGCCTGAGACTCTGCATTTCTAATAAGCTCCCAGGTGCTGAAGCTGCAGGTCCGGAGACCATGTTCTTGGGCCTCCAGGCCCTAGAGTTGACCACTGGTTCTCAAACCTGCCTGCCCATTCAAGTCACCCCAGCGGATCCGGGAGAACTACTGATATCTCGGTCTCCTTGGCAGATTCTGATTTAAAATGTATGGGTGGAGCCTGGCCATTCAGAGTTTTCAAAACTTCAGGAGATTCTAGTACAATGCCCAGTTGGAGAAGCACTGCCCCAGACTAGAGCAAGCTTTAGTATATCTCAGGGTCACCCCCAGGGTTTGTTAAGACACACAGATTGCAGGACTCCACCCTGCAGGGTTTCAGTTGCGGTGGGTGGGGCCTGAGAATTTGCATGTCTAACAAAGTGCTGCTGATTCTGCTGGTGGGCTGGGAAAGAGAGAACACACAGGGGTGCTGTGGGGAGGAACTGATCTTCACTTAAGTACTTAAATAAGCAAGAATGACCAGTGCTTGGAAGCTATGTTGGCTGTCCTTCTCTTGTCACCCAGAGAGGACTGTCAACCAGTTACACCCAGCCTAGGATCCACCTTTATGCCCCAAGGCTCGTCAGTTCCCCCAGCTGGTTCACTCTGTGTGGACAGCTCCTTTTACGAGAGTTCAGGCCAGTTGTAGCCACTGTAGAATAGACGCTGGTGGCCTCATCCCCAGAGAGGTGGTGCTGATGGTGAGGGTGAATGCCTGGCCCTGGGCAAACTGGAGATTTCCCACCAAGTCTGGATGGTGGTGGAACATTCTCACTTGTTTTGGTAAAAGCCCATGATTCCATTCCAGAGGTGCTTTCGTGGCTCTGTTTCTTGGGCAAAGGGTGGAAGAGCTCAGCTGTGACCATAGGAACATTGAGAAGGGGTGGGAGCAGTAAGAATTCTCTCATGGGAACAAGATGGAAGTATGCCCAGGGCACCTGGGTGGCTCAGGCTCCTTGCTGCCAGCGTGGAGTCTGGGTGGGATTCTCTCTCTGTCCTCCCCCACCCCCTTCAAAATACATAAAAAAACTAAAAAAGAAGAAGGAAGAGGAGGAGAAGGAGTGGGAGGAGGAGGAGGAGAAGGGGGAGGGGAGGAGGAGGAGGAAGAGGAGGAGAAGGAAGAGAAGGAGGAAGAGGAGGAGGAGGGGAAGGAGAAATAGGAGGAGAAGGAGGAGGAGGAGGAAGAGGAAGGCGGTGGCAGCTCCACATCGAGGGCCGTTCCTAAAAATGTTGAGCTCCTTACCCCAGAGTTATTTTCCAAATCCATGTAATGTTTTTCCTAGCTTTTAATTTTTTTTTCCAGTTTTTGATTCTTTTTTTTTTACATTAAATTACATGCTAGAGATTTACAACTAAGCTTCAAGACAAAGCAGAGGTAAGGCCTAGCAGCTTTTTAAAAAATACTCATTTTGGGGGCACCTGGGTGGCTCAGTCGGTTGAGTAACTGACTCTTGATTTCCACTCAGGTCATGATCTATCAGTTGTCAGTTTGAGTCTCACTCAGTGCTGATGGTACTGAGACTGCTTGGGATTCTCTCTCTCCCTCTCCCTCCGTGCGCTCTCTCTCAAAATAAATAAATAAACTTTAAAATAAACATTCATTTTTATCTTCTCCAAATACATTCCTTTACTTACTTATTCATTTTCTAAAAAAAATTGTTTTTTTATTTTTAAAAATTACTTTATTATTTTATTTATTGAGAGAGAGAGAGAGAGAGAGCACAGGCAAGCAGGGGAGGGACAGAGAGAGAATCCAAAGGAGGCTCTGCTCTTTCAGCACTGAGCCTGACTAAGGACTTGAACTCACAAACCATGAGATCATGACTTGAGCCAAAATCAAGAGTCTGATACTTAACCGACTGAGCCACCCAGGCGCCCCTACCTTTTTCTTTTCTTTCAGGGACATTTTCATAACCAGTAGTTTGAGTTAAGTAGCATTTTTTTAAACTGAAATAAATTTTATACATAACGTTATGTAAATTTCAGGTGTATAACATGTTGATTTGACACATTCCTGTATTGTCATATGATTACCACTGTATATTGACAATTAGGACCTATAATTATTTCCTTTTAGTGGTGGGAATAACTAAGATCTAGTCTCTTCGCAAGTTTGATGATTATGATACAGTATTGTGGTCTATATTCACTATACTATACATTAGATTTTTAGGACTTATTTAGTACCTGTTGCAAGTCTGTTTAATCCTTACAGAAAAATAACCCTGGAGAAAGAAACTACCATTTATTAAGTGCCTATATGTCTCAGGGATTCCACAAATTTATTTGCCTTCATTAGCTCATGGATTGCGGTAGAAAACTCTGCACTGGGATTATAACTATCTGGAATTTTTTTTGGAAAAATATTTTTTCAAGAAAAAATAGTCTGTTCAGATGAAGCATTCTCACAGAGAAAATAATGTAGACGCTGAAGAAACATGTAGAGCTGTGAATGTATGTGGGCCATTAAGCCATAGAAATTTTCTAGACCTCCCCTGGTGGCCATTAAAACTCCTGCTGAGAGCTAGTTGGTTAATTCCATCACAAAGTTTTAGCTATCACCTCTAATGGTTTTTACCAGACCAATGGGGGATCCCGACAGGGTTAATGGGCAGTAAGGTTAATTTTTGCCTTCTGGCAGAGACTTTAAGAATTTTTGTTTTGGTTTGTTTTGATATATATATACCATAAATTATATAGCAGAATGAAGCCACATATTAGGCAAGGGACCATCTTTTTTATTTTTTATTTTTTTCCACCAAAATACTGTCAAACACTGGCCTTGAAAATGACTACGTTTAGGGGCACCAGGATGGCTCAGTAGGTGGAGCATGCGACTATTGATCTTGGGGTGGTGAGTTTGAGCCCCATGTTTGGTGTAGAGAGTACTTAAAAAAAAACAAAACCACTGTGTCCATTTCACAGGTCTGTTTGGGAACTACTCCATACCAGGCACTGGGTTTATAATGGTGAACAAAGTAGACACAACCTTTGCCCTCAAAGAGCTTCAGAGCTGGCAAAAGAAAGAAATACTACAAGTAAATATATAACCCCAAGCTGAGTGTTGAGCCTTGTCTCTTTGTTGTATGGATACAACCCCAAGTTGTACATATGAGAGAATAACAGGAAGATAACTTGCATGGGAAGTCCAGGGGAAGTGACTTTAGCTGGGCCCTAGGGGATGAGAAAAAAGGAGCTAGGTGAGGAGTTCTGGTGGGGGAAGAACATTACAGCTGGAAATGAAAGGTCCTTGAGGTAGGAAGGAACTTGGCAACTTCTGGGGACTTAAAGAAGGGCTGTGTAGGAGACAGAGTTCTTAGGGTTCTCCAGGGAAAGAAAACCAACAGGAGAGACAGAGAAAGACACTGGCTCACACGATAATGAAGGCTAAATCCCACAATCTGTTGGAAGCCCAGAAGAGCTGGTGGTGTAGTTCGAGACCAAACGTGAAGGCCTTAGAACCAAAGGAGCCAGTGGTGTGAAATGGGGCCAGTGGCAAGCCCCGTGAATCAGGAATGCTCATGGTATAAGTCCCCATCTCAAGAGGAGACAGATGTCCCAGCTCTACACTCAGGTAGGGGTAGAGAATTCTCTCTTCCTAAGGCTTTTTCCACTCCGGACTTCAACCCATTGGGCTAACGCCAACCTGGAGGAGGGCAATCTGCCTCACTCAGTCTACCGATTCAAATGCTAATCTCTTCCAAAAACACCCTCACAGATTTGCCAGTAATGTTTGACTAGATGTCCACCTGGAGAGCCCATGGCCCAGGTCAAAATTAACCATCACAGAGGCTGATGGCCAGAAGAGGCAAGAGAGGAATGCAGGGATGAGTGGTTTGTACTGGTCAACTTGGTTACGTTGGAAAGAGGTCTCCTAGAATCCTCTTCCCTGTTCAATTTGGCCGAAAGAGGCAAAAGCAGGTGCAGCAGCACCGTCCCTGAAAGTCATCGTGGTCGGATGCAGTGGTAGATGGTAAGATACAGAGATGCCTGCAGGTTCCACTGGCCTTTGCTCTCCTCCGCTCTACATCCAGCTCTTGTCCTG
The DNA here is from genome assembly GCF_016509475.1 of Prionailurus bengalensis. NCBI lineage: Eukaryota > Metazoa > Chordata > Mammalia > Carnivora > Felidae > Prionailurus > Prionailurus bengalensis. The sequence continues at coordinate 27,034,263 of NC_057357.1, read as the reverse complement.
AACAACAGCAGCCCCTGTCCCACCACCAGATGCTTGGTGGCAACAGCAACACAGAGGCACAACCTGCCATAGAGCCTTCCTTGGCTGTTCTATTTTGGTGGCCAAATGTGCTTGGCTGCTCAGACCGACTGGCCAGTGCTTCCTTTGATCTCCTACTTTCCCTCCTGAATCATTCCTTCCCTTACTCCTCCTTCAGCTCTGTGAGGTCTAATTCCTAGAATGAATCTCTTATCCCATAACCTATAGTGATTCTGGGTTGAACCCTCACTGATACAATGGACCAGACCATGTAGGCCACCGTAAAGAGCAGGAGAAGCTATCAGAGACCAGTGGGTCAGGCAGCTGGCCTACATCTGTGTGTGGGGCTCCCTTGACCACAGCTAGGATTCAAGTACCCCAGGATTCTAAGCAGAGCAGGGCAGTGTGCAGAAAAAATTGCCATCAGACTATTCCCAAATCTGCCCCATGACCGGTTCCCTCTGCATTCTGGCAAGTGGTCATTATGATTTTGCTCCTCAGCCCTGACGAGAAGAGGTATTTTTCTCTAACAAGTAGAAGGATTAATGAGCAGGGAAAGACTCCAGTCCCTTATGGCCAGTGTTTAGAAGCAATAGCTTTGGGGCAGGCACAGGAATATGTTAAATGATTTGACTTTTTTTTTTTAATGTTTTATTTATTTTTGAGAGAGAGAAAGAGAGCAGAGGAAGGGCAGAGAAAGCGGGAGACTGAGGATCCAAAGTGGGCTCTGTGCTGATAGCAGCGAACCCAATGAGGGGCTTGAACCCACGAACCGCAAGACCATGATCTAAGCCAAAGTCGAACGCTCGACCGACTGAGCCACCCAGGAACCCCATAAATGAACTGGCTTTTGGACCAAAAGCAGCTGGAAATCTGCCCTCCTTTGGTGTGTATGTACAGGGCTCCAGGGATTTGCATGTGTGATTGGCTGAAGGAGAAAGTAGTGGCTACACTTCAGAATCAATGGGGGGGGGGGGAGGTAGGGGGTTGGGTGTGCTTTAAAAATATGCAGATGCTCCACTGTAGACCATGTAAATCCGATCTCTGGGGGTAAGTTTTTGTTTTTGTTTTTAGTCCAAAGTGATTTCTCTGAAGCTTTTTTTAGTCCAAAGTGATTCCAAGAATAGCCAGGGTTGAGAACCCACACAACCGGAGTGAAGAGGTCACAAACAAGGGACCCTGTGGGCCATGTCTGATCCAAGATGTGCTTTGATGGACACTATCTTCTTTCAGAAATTTAAATTCACCGCTAATATTGAAACAGAGAGACTGCAAAGACAAACATGAATTTCCAGCTTCCTTCCTCTGAAAACATGCAAGGATTGGCAATACTGGGCCGCATTCACACATGGCAATGAGAGTTAAGAACAGGCTGAGAGCTTCCTTTAGGAAGCCCCAGCCTCTTCTGTTAGTCACAGTCCCTACTAACTGCGAACGTACTGCCCGGCCTGTTCCATTCACCTTATTATCTAGCCCTCTGCTGTACACACTGCATTCGGGGACCCCACAGAGATCAGACGCAGAGGTCAGCCAACTAGAGCCATAAGGCTAGATCTGGCTTGCTGTCTATTTTTGTATGGCCTGCAAGCCAAGAATGGCTTTTACGTTTTTAAATTGCTGGGGAAAAAAGCGAAAGAATAATGTTGCACGACACATAGGAAATTAATACAATTTCGGCGCCCATATTGTAGCATAGGATAAGGCTGTGCTCATTTGTTTATGTGTCTGTGGCTGCTTTTGTGTTACCATGAAGAGTAAGTACATAGTTGCAGCAGAGATTGCATGGTCTGAAAAGCTTTAAAATATGTGCGATCTGTCCCTTTACAGAATAAGACTGTTAATTAAGAGAATAGGATTTAGAATGAAAGAAAGCTAGGATCCAGTGTTAACTATGTGAGAGAATTTGGGCAAATGATACCATCTCTCTGTAAAATGCAGAAAAGAAATCCTACCCAGCAGGGGATTGTGAGGATGTAGATTAGATCACTAGGCATAGCCCACAGCCCAGTGCCTAGAAAGTAGAGAATAAATTGTAGCCCATAGGAAAGCGAGACTGGGCATCACCTTGTGAGATTGATAGTGTTTTTCAATGAGTAACAGAAAAAGAACCAGGAGTCATTTGCCTAAACAACAACAACAACAACAACAAAAGAGTTCATTGCTATTACCTCAAAGCGGTTACACTATTATGTCATTAAAGTCATTTTGCAATCATTCAAACTGAGCCATTGTTCTGCATTAGATATCTTTTAAATGTGAACACTGTGATATTGACCAAATACAAAATCACCTTTATACTCATAATTACTAACTATTGGCTTTGTCATCATGTAAAAGCCTTAGAAATAATAACCCTAGATAACCTTAGAAATAATATTTATGTTAGCATAAATAACAGTAGGATTTCTTGAGAAAATGAACTGTCCATACTGAGTGAAAGCTGTCTTTTCTGTATTGTATATTTTACATTTTTGAAATTCATTCCATATCCAGGAGCTGATATTTTCACTTAATTTAAAAAAAATTTTTTTTAACATTTATTTATTTTTGAGATAGAGAGAGACAGAGCATGAACGGGGGAGGGGCAGAGAGAGAGGGAGACACAGAATCAGAAGCAGGCCCCAATCTCTGAGCCATCAACCCAGAGCCCGACGCAGGGCTCGAACTCACGGACTGCAAGATCGTGACCTGAGCTGAAGTCGGACGCTTAACCAGCTGAGCCACCCAGGCGCCCCTGATATTTTCACTTTTAAAAAAATGCATTTTGGGCACCTGGGGGGCTCAGTCAGTCAGTTAAACATCTGACTTTGGCTCAGGTCATGGTCTCATGGTTTGTGGGTTCAAGCTACGTGGGGCTCTATGCTGACAGCTCAGGCCTGGAGCCTGCTTCAGATTCTGTGTCTCCCTCTCTCTGTCCCTCCCCCACCGCCGCACACACACTCTCTCTCTCTGTCTCAAAAATAAATAAACATTTAAAAACATTTTTAATGAATTTTCTTCTGTTTGAGCAAAGTTGACCAAATAAAATCCTTGCCTATAAGTATTTTTAATCTAATTAAATCTCCAGAACTGACCATGCATATAAAATATACGTAACATTACATTTACCATTTTAGCCATTTTAGGGGCGCCTGGTTGGCTCGGTTGAGCATTCAAGTTTGGCTCAGGTTATGATCTCACGGTTTGTGGGTTTGAACCCCGCATAGGGCTCTGCACTGACAGCACAGAACCTGTCTGTCTCCCTCTCTCTCTGCTGCTTCCCTGCTCACGCTCTCTCTCAAAAATAAGTAAACTTAAAAAAAACCAAAAAAAACCAAAACAAAACAGGAGCACCTGGGTGTCTCAGTTCCTTGAGTGACCAACTTCGGCTCAGGTCATGATATTATGGTCTGTGAGTTCAAGCCCTGCATCAGTCTCTGTGCTGACAGCTTGGAGCCTGGAGCCTGCTTCCGATTCTGTCTCTCTCTCTCTCTCTCTCTAAGAATAAATAAACATTAAAAAAAAAAAAACCCTTAAAGTGTACTATTGTGTGGCATGAAGGACATTCAGTGCTGTGCACCCCTAACTACTACCTAGTCCCAGAGTTTTTCATCACCCTAAAGAAACCTGGTACCCATTAAGCAGTCACTTCCCATGCTTCCCCTCAGCCCAGCCCCTGGCAACAGCTAATCTACTTTCTATACCTATCAATTTGCCAATTCTGGACATTTCATTTAAGTGGAATCATACATTGTGTAGTTTTTTGTGTCTGCCTTCTTTCACTCAGCAGAATGTTTTCAAGGTTCATCCATGGTTGTATTGTAGCATGGACCAGCATTTCGTTCCTTTTTGTGACTGAATAATAGTTCTTTTTTTTTTTTTTAACGTTATTTATCTTGAGAGAGAGAGAGAGAGAGAGAGAGAGAGAGTATGTGTGTGTGTGTGTGCAGGGGAGAGGCAGAGAGGGGGAGAGAGAATCCCAAGCAGGCTCCGTGCTGTCAGCACAGAACCCGACATGGGGCTCGACCCCACGAACCATGAGATCATGACCTGGGCCAAAACCAAAAGTCTAACACACCCAACCGCCTGAGCCACCAGGCGCCCCTGAATAATATTTCATTGTATTGATATCCCACATTTTGTTTATCCCTTCATCTATTGATAGACATCTGGGCTGTTTCCCTTTGGGACTGTTGTATATAGCTCTGGGATGAACATTTACATACATGTTTTGAAACATGTTTCAGGTTTGAAAACCTGTCAGAGTTCTAGTATCAAGACCCTTTGAGACCTTGCTGAGTGTCTTCAAAAAAAACGAACCAGTTGATAAGGACAGTAAAAGGACTGAGCCCTGGGTGGAAGGGTCTTGATAACAGATTTGCTTGTTTTTGCTTCATGCAGGTCTCACCTCCGGGAACACAAGTGCCATGAGGGCCAGGACTGTAGCTCAAGGACTGCGGCACCTTGAGAGACTGAATAGACAGACACTGGCCAGACCTTATATAAAAACAGAATTCTGACCCTCAATCTGCAGCCCAGGAAACCAACCCATTGTCTACAGTAACCAGCCTGGGAGCCAAACAACAGCCCCTGGAACAACTGTCCCCCAAAGGCCAGGGCTTGATTAGTAACTGACAGCTTCCCTAATTCCTATCTCTGCTTCTAGCTTAGGACCAGCTAGAGAAAGCCAAATGGGTACCCCTAACCAATCACATGGCATGCCCTTCTTCTAGTTAGCCCACTTCTGACTTCCCCATGCCAACAGCCTCCACTGGGGGCATCCTTCCTTCCTTCATTTACTTATGAAAATTTTTTTTTAATTATTATTTTTTAAGTAAGCTTGACACCCAATATGGGGCTTGGACTGACAACCCTGAGATCAAGAGTCACATGCTCTATGCACTGAGCCAGCAAAGCGCTCCCTGCCCCCACCTTTTTTTTTTTTTTTTTTAACAATAAAGCTTTCCCTCTCCTCTGTCTGCCTTTGAGTCTGTGCCAAAACACAAATAATGGGGGCTGACTCGCTTGCTATAGCCTATATAGACAGCTCTGAGTAAGGAGCATCTGTTTGTTCTCCTTTGGATAGTCTTTGTCCATTTGCACAACCACCATGCCCCGGGCAGGGCCTGACACACAGACCATGGTGTGAATGCACAGGGCTGAGGAAGGGCCAGTGTGTCCCTTTCACAGTGCCCTGCTGGACACTCAGGCCCACAGCACAGCCACACACTCTCTCTAGAACTCCGGCCCTGCCCCTGCAGCGGCCAGCCCACCACCTCTACCCGGACATCCGCAAGCCCTGGGCCCCAACGTTCCCAGACCTACTGGTTACCGCCTCCCTCCTCTGGAAGCCCTTCACCTGCTTTCCACACCCAGGATCACCCCAGGGCCCTGAGTGGCACGTAGGAGTCAACCTACCTCCTCCCTCTCGTTCTCCCCAGCCTATAATCCCTCTGTAAGTCCTGCTGGTTCTACTCCAGAATGCCCAGCGAAGCCGCCCCTTCCGCTGGCTCCATTCCTGGCTCATTCCTTCGTTGCAGCAATAGCTCAGAACTGGTCTAGCTGCCTTCAGCTTGGCCTCCTCGGAAACAGCCAGGGGACATTTTCCCAAACAACCCATTTCTGACTGGGAGGCTTCCCTGCCCAGCAGCCTCCCGTCACCATCATGTTAGCGCCTAAACTCTAGAAAGAGGCTTTCTGGAGCCCCCAGACCCGGTCCCGGTCCACCTTTCCAGCTTCAACTCCAGGGCAGCTTCTGTTCTCAAAGTATACGCTCTGCCCTCCCTGCCGTCCCCGCTTTTGCCTCTGCTGGGCATTCTCTCCCCCTCCCCTTGCCTTGGCAGGTGGCTCCTCTTTTTCAAGCTTCACTGACTCACTGCCTCAGTCATGAAGCCGCCGCGGTGCTGTTGCCACGATCCCCTCCGGACACCTGGTCACTCTGGGCTCATTACACTAGGATGAGACGTGCCGGTCGGTCTCCTTCCTTCCCCTCAAGTGTGTAAATTCCGTGAAGTCTGGAATTTTTGCTTTTGACCTTTGTGGTCTCAGAACCAAACGTGATGCCTGGCACATGACAGACACCAAAATGTGAATATTTGTTGAGCAAATGAATATTTGCAAAAAAAAAAAAAAAAAAAGAGCTGTATCAAGGTTGGATTACTCAACAGAGTTTAGGGCCAAAAGCCAAAGAGGGGAATACCCTCCCCCACCCCCACCCCACAAGAATTTGGTATTTGATACGTGGATAAAAGCAACGATGGTGTCATTCTGAGAAAATAGAAAAAAGGAGAACTTTGTATACATTCTTACATTCCTTTTGCTGTCTGGGGTTCCCCCCCATTATTATGTTCCCAGTTTTAAAGATTTTCTTTTTAAGTGATCCCCACCATCCAACATGGGGCTTGAACTACAACCCTGAGATCAAGAATCTCATGCTCTGGGGCGCCTGGGTGGCTCAGTCAGTTAAGCGGCCGACTTCGGCTCAGGTCATGATCTCACAGTCCGTGAGTTCGAGCCCCGCGTCGGGCTCTGTGCTGACAGCTCAGAGCCTGGAGCCTGTTTCAGATTCTGTGTCTCCCTCTCTCTGACCCTCCCCTGTTCATGCTCTGTCTCTCCCTGTCTCAAAAATAAATAAAACGTTAAAAAAAATTAAAAAAAAAAAGAATCTCATGCTCTACGAACTGAGCCAGCCAAGTGCCCCTGACTTTTTTTTTTTTTAAGATTTTATTTTTGGGGCACCTGGGTGGCTCAGTTGGTTGAGCATCCAACTTCTGCTCAGGTGGTGATCTCACGGTTTCTGAGTTCGAGCCTCACATCGGCTCTGTGCCAACAGCTCAGAGCCTGGAGCCTGCTTCAGTTTCTGTGTGTGTGTGTGTGTGTGTGTGTGTGTGTGTGAAAAACAAATAAACATTTTTTAAAAATTAAAAAAATATATAAAGGTTTTAAGTAATCTCTATACCCAAAATGGGGCTCGAACTCATGACCCCAAGACCAAGAATCACATGCTCTACTGACTGAAACAACCAGTGCCCTGAAACTTGCTTTTGAGTCAATTTTAGCAAAATATCAAGGATGAGCAGGTACATAACCTTTTATTTGTTTTGTTTTTTTTAAGGACCCATGGGAGAGATTTCTTTCCTATTTCTTCCCCTCCTTCCAAAAAACATCTTACCTCCTATTAAGTAAATATGTTTTTATCATGTGTTTCCCTCTTTGCCTAGCTTCTGTGAAGCTCAGAGCCAAATTTGTGGCCCATATTTTATAATTATACAGTACCCAAGTGCATGCATTTCTGACTGCTAACTTCTCGGATTATTATTAAAACTTTATTTTTGGGGCGCCTGGGTGGCTCAGTCGGTTAAGTGTCCAACTTCGGCTCCAGACATGATCTCATGGTTCGTGAGTTTGAGCCCCACGTCGGGCTCTGTGCTGACAGCTCAGAGCCTGGAGCCTGCTTCAGATTCTGTGTCTCCCTCTCTCTCTGCCCCTCCCCCATTCATGCTCTGTCTCTCTCTGTCTCAAAAATAAACATTAAAAAAAAAAAACTTTATTTTTCTTCTTGTTTCAATTAAGCCTTTACTTTTAATTGTTTTTTTAATTTTTTTGCATTTATTTTTTTTAACGTTTATTTATTTTTGAGACAGAGAGAGACAGAGCATGAACGGGGGAGGGGCAGAGAGAGAGGGAGACACAGAATCTGAAATAGGCTTCAGGCTCTGAGCTGTCAGCACAGAGCCCGACGCGGGGCTCATACTCACGGACCGCGAGATCATGACCTGAGCCGAAGTCGGCCGCTTAACCAACTGAGCCACCCAGGCGCCCCTGCATTTATTTATTTTTTGAGAGACATAGAGAGACAGAGCACAAGCTGGGAGGGGCAGAGAGAGGAGGAGACACAGAATCTGAAGTAGGCTCCAGGCTCCGAGCTGTCAGCACAGAGCCCAACGTGGGGCTCAAACCCACAAACCGCGAGATCATGACCCGAGCCAAATTCGGACGCTTAACAGACTGAGCCACCCAGGCACCCCATTTACTTTTAATTTTTAAAAAATTTTTTAAAAGTTTATTTATTTAAGTAATCTCTGTACCCATCATGGGGCTTGTACCCACAACACCAAGATCAAGAGTCTCATGCTCTTCCAACTGAGCCAACCAGCTGCCCCTAGATTTATTTAAAAAAAAAATTTTTTTTAATGTTTATTATTTTTGAGACAGAAGCAGAGGGCGAGAAGAGGAGGGGCAGAGAGAGAGGGAAACACAGAATCCAAGGCAGGCTCCAGGCTCTGAACTGTCAGCACAGAGCCTGACGCAGGGCTCGAACTCATGAACCCTGTGAGATCATGACCTGAGCTGAAGTTGGACACTCAACCGATTAAGCCACGCAGGCGCCCCCCTAGACTTTATTTTGTAGAGCAGCTTTACACAAACAGCAGGTTTACAGAAAAAAATGAGCAGAAAGTACAGAGAGTTCCCATATATTCTCTCTTCCCTTACATTTCCTCTCTTATTAGCAATTTGCATTGGTGTGGGACCTTTGTTGTAACTGATAACCTAACGTGAGTGTGTTATTGTTAACAAAAGTTCAAAACTTACATTAGGGTTCACTCCTTGTAGTGTGCAGCCCTATGGGTTTTAACAAATGCAAAACAGCATGCGTACACCCTTTCGGTATCATACGCACAGAATAGTTTCATTGCCTGAAAAAATCCCCTGTGCTTCAACTATTCGTTGAATAGCTTCAATATTCGTCCCTCCTCCCACCACCTTACTGTTGGTTTTATTGGTATCTTGAACCATGTAAGAAAAAGGATGAAGAGGAATTATAATCATCTTATCCTATCATCCTCCTATGAAAAGTTTCAGATACCCCTGAAGTTCCAAAAAAGGATACAATGAGTAGCAGTGGTTGAATTGTTAATGTTTTGTCATTTTTGCTGTCATTTACTTATTTTTGTTTTTACTGAACTTGTTTTTTTTTTTTTTCCCAGAACCATTTGAAAGGAAGTTGCAGCATCATGGACACTTGGTCCCTAAATACTTCAGCATTCACGTTGTAGGAATAGAGACATTCTCCTACATTATCTCTGGGCATTATTCCACCTAAGGGAATTAACGACAATTCTCTACTGTCTCCAGTATCCATCCACTTCCAAATCTCCCCAGGTGTCTTCAAAATGCCTTTAAGACTGCTTCGTTTCCTCAAACCAGGATGCCATTAAAAGTCACCTGTGGGAGGCACCTGGGTGGCTCAGTTGGTTGGGTGTCTGTCTTCAGCTCAGGTCGTGATCTCACAGCTTGTGAGTTCAGGCCCCATGTCGGGCTCTGTGCTGACAGCTCAGAGCCTAGAGCCTGCTTTGGATTCTGTGTCTCCCTCTCTCTCTCTCTCTCCCCTCCTCTGCTCATGCTCTGTCTCTCTCTGTCTCAAAAATAAATAAACATTAAAAAAAAATTTTTTTTTAATTCATCTGTGGTAGGGGCACCTGGGTGGCTCAGTCAGTTAAGCATCTGACTCTTGATCTCAGCTCAGGTCATGATCTCATAGCTTGTAAGTTCGAGCCCCACATCGGGCTGCGCTGACAGCATGGAACCTGCTTGGGATTCTGTCTCTCCTCTCTGGCTCTCCACCGCTTGCACGTTCTCTCTCTCAAAAAATAAATAAATAAACACAGAGAGAGAGAGAGAGAGAGAGAGAGAGAGAGGGAAATTCACCTGTGGCAGGTATTATTGTCTCTTTACTCTCTTTTTATCCAGAAAACTCCTTTCATCTCTTTCCATCATCTCCTCTTTCACACTGATGTAAAAAAAATTGTATAACACACACAAGTTTTGCCACCTTAATCATTTTAAACTGTGCAGTTCAACGGCAGCAAGTCCATTTACTTTACTGTGCAGCTAACACAACCTTCTGTCTCCAGAACTTTTTCATCTTGCAGAACTGAAACCGTGCACCTGTTACACATTAACTTCCTGTTTCTCTCCTCCTGGCCTCGGGCAACCATTGATCTACGTTCTCAATGACATGGACTTTTATTTTTTGACACAAAACAGACTGTAATTATTTAACGTATATATTTCGACGAGTTTACATCTGTGAAACTGTCCCCGTAAATAACTAGAGCCATAAACGTATCCATCACCTCCAGAAGCTTCCTCTCTCCTTCCTTCATTTAGTGATAAGAACATGTAACATAAGATCTACCCTCTTAACAAATTTTTAATGATATAATACAGGGGCAGCTGGGTGGCTCAGTCAACTAAGCCTCAGACTCTAGATTTCGGCTGGGGTCACGATCTCATGGTTCCAGAGATCAAGCTCTACGTTGGGCTCTGTGCTGACAGCGTGGAGCCTGCCTTGGGGTTCTCTCATTCCCTCTCTCTCTGCCCCTCCTCCACTCTCTCTCTCAAAAATAAATAAATAGCGGTGCCTGGGTGGTTCAGTCAGTTAAGCACATGACTTTGGTTCAGGTCATGATCTCGCGGTCCATGGATTTGAGCCCCATGTCAGACTCTGCTAACAGCCTGCAGCCTGCTTTGGATTTTGTGCCTCCCTCACTCTCTGCCCCTCCCCTGCTTATGCTCTCTCTCTCTCTCTCTCTCTCTCTCTCTCTCTCCCAAAAATAAATATTAAACATTTTTCAAAAACATTCAAAAAATAGGGCTATCCCCTTAAAAAAAAGAATATCCTACAGATATCATACACTATCATTAGCTGTATGTGCTACACATTACATGCTGTATTATAGATCTCTGGGACTTTCTGTCTTGCATACCTGAAACTCTTCCCTCAGACCAACACCCTCCTGGATTCCCCTTTTTTCCAGCCCCTGGAAACCACCATTCTACTCTCTGCTTCTGAGTTTGAGAGTTTGGGATTTCTGACAGAAGTGAAAACACCTAGTATTTGTTCTTCTGTGTCTGCTTATTTCACTTAGCATAATGTCCTCCAAGTTCATCTAGGTTATACAATTAATACCAATCCTTTTTAAACTTTCCCCAAAAATAGAAGAAAAAGGAACACTCCCAAACTCATTTTATGAGGCTGGCATCACTGATACCAAAGCTGGACAAAGACATTACAAGAAAACTACAGACCAATATCCCTGATGAGTATAGATTCAAAAATCCTCGTCTGGTATTAGCAAACCAAATTCAACAACACATTATAAGAATCAGACACCCTGACAAGACAGACTTATCCCTGGGATACAAGGATAGTTCAACATACCCAAATCAATCAATGAGCTACACCACGTTCACAGAATGAAGATAAAAATCTCATGAGTATCTGAACTGATGCAGAAAAAGCATCTGATAAAATACAATATACCTTTTCAGGATAAAACACCTATGAACAAATTAGATATTTAATGGGGCGCCTGGGTGGCTCAGCTGGTTAAGTGTCTGACTTCAGCACAGGTCATGATCTCACGGTTCATGGGTTCAAGCCCCGGGTCAGGCTCTGTGCTGACAGCTCAGGGCCTGGAGACTGCTTCGATTCTGTGTCTCCCTCTCTCTCTGCCCCTCCCCTGCCCCATACTCTGTCTCTGTCTCTCAAAAATAAATAAACATTGGAAAACATTTTTAAAAATTAGGTATTTAAGGAATTTACCTCACCACAAAGACCATGTATGAAAAGGTAACATCGTACTTAATGTTAGAAAACTGGAAGCTTTTCTTCTAAGATTGAGAACAAGACGACGATGCCCACTCTTACTATTTCTTTCTTTTTTCAATGTGTATTTGTGTTTGAGAGACAGAGAGACAGAGCATGAGCAGGGGAAGGGCAGAGAGAGAGGGAGGCACAGAATCCAAAGCAGCCTCCAGGATCCAAGCTGTCAGCACAGAGCCTGACGCGGGGCTCGAACTCATGAACGGTGAGATCATGGCCTGAGCTGAAGGCAGACACTTAACTGACTGAGCAACCCAGGTGCCCCTACTCTTACTATTTCTGTTCAACACAGTACTGCAAGTCCTGGCCACAGAAATTAGACATGAAAAAATAAATAAAAGGCATCTAAACTGGAAAGGAAGAAACAAAACTATCTGTTTCCAGATGACATGATCCTATGGGAAGAAAGCCCTAAACAGGCCACAGACAGACACACACACACACACACACACACACACACACACAGAGATTAGAATTAACAGACAAATTCAGTAAAGTTGCAGGATAGAAAATCAACATACAAAAATCAGTAGTGTTTCTTTACACTAACAATGAACTTTCTGAAATGATTGACATTTACCTTTAAAAGAATCAGGTCAGTTGTCATGAAAGATGTCCCACCTTCCAAATGTGTCTGGCCCCTTCCTGGTGTTGACTCTCTCCCCTTTCTGGCAAACTGGAAAGTTACTTCTAGAGCCTTGACTCGATTCAGGCTGTTTTGGGGCAAGAGCACTTCATAGGTGACCTGTCCCTCAGAGTGCAACCCATCAGGAAGATACACGACATTATAGCAGCAATATTTTCAAGGGATTAAAGGGGCTGAAGGACTTAGTCTGGCCTTGAATTGAGTTGATCTCTCTACAGTTGATATCTAAGTTGATCTCTCTACAGTTTCTATAGTTGTTTCCAGCAAACTTCATGCTGAATTTTTCTCCCAGCCACTGTATCCTGCCTTCAAAATCAACATTAATCTTAGCAGCCAAGGATGAAAAGGAGATATTCAATTAAATCAGCTGCAAATGCCACCCCCCCCCCCCAACCATCTCCTGTTTCCTTCTCCCATATTCAGAAGACTGCTTTAATCTTAAGATGGGTTTTTATCCTTTACATTTTGATCACTAAATGGGTAGGAAGTTCTTTGCCTTGATGTTCTCAACCTGGGGCATTTTCCTTCCGAAGGTGTTAAAGTAGACAATTTCAGAAAAGTTCAAAGAGCCATCTTAAGATCTGGCCTCAGGTTCAATCATTATCTCTAGCTCATTAATCAGAAACATGGATGTCTAAATTGGCTTAAAATCTGTGCACAAGGAAACACACATGGAAAATACTCACATATCTCTGTGCCAGTTTGCAAAGGTTGGTTGGAGTAAGGGGCTGGTAATAACGATTATAAAAATACTTAGTATTTACTGGTTACCCCCTACATAGCTGGCTGCATGGAGTTTTTTTTTCCCAACACCAGGTCTCTGATTCTCCAATACCAACTGGCTGTCCAACAATTCAATTCTAATGCTAACTGGAGTAAGTGTCTGATCCCACAAATTAAAGGGCTGTATCCCACAAGACTGTCCCCACTTGTTTTTTAAGATTTTATTTTTTTTAATGTTTATTTTTGAGAGAGTGAGCAGGGGAGGGGCAGGCAGAGAGGGGGACAGAGGATCTGAAGCAGGCTCTGTGCTGACAGTAGAGAGCCCGATGCGGGGCTCAAACTCACAAACTGGGAGATCACACCCTGAGGCAAACTCAGATGCTAAACAGACTGAGCTACCTAGATACTCCTAAAATTTTATTTTTAAATAATCTTTACACCCAATGTGGGTCTTGAACCCACAACCCTAAGATCAAGAGTTGCATGCTCTAAGGGTGCCTGGATGGCTCAGTTGGTGTGACTCTTGATTTCAGTTCAGGTCATGATCTCGCAGTTCCTGAGTTCAAGCCCCCAAGTCAGGCTCCCTGGTGACAGCAAAGAGCCCACCCACTTCAGATTCTCTGTCCCTCTGTCTCTCTGCACCTCCCCCACTCACACACTTTCTCTCAGAAATAAAAAAAAAATAATAAAATAAATTTTAAAAAAAGAGGTGCACGCTCTACTGACTGAGCCAGCCAGGTGCCCCAGGACTGATGGGGGTGGGGGGTTGGAGGGATAGGGGTCAAGGAGCTGATGGCCAAGAAAGAATTCTTGAGGTGTCTTTGGTGCAAAAGGTGATTTTATTAGAACACAGGGACAGGACCCGAGGGCAGAAAGAGCTGCACTGGGGTTGTGAAGAGGGACTGGTTATATACGATAGAGTAGGGGGAGGCAAAGTCAAGAGGAAGTTTCTTAAAGAGATTTTCAGACGCTAAAGACTCCCAGGATACTGGAGGCCTAGCTCTTGTCAAGCTAAGGTTATTTTTCCCTCTAGCAAAGCTTTATCATTAAGACAGTAAGTAGGGAGTTCCTGGAGACCAGGCTGTTGATAAGATTGCCTTTTTCTTTAATTTACTGAGCTATTTGTAAACTGATGGAGACTCTTTATCAGTTAACTGTTGGTTTTATTTTTCTTTCCTTAGTCCTGGGGCAGCCGGGAGCGCCTGAGGAATATCACACGTATCCCATTTGGCAGAGGGGGGCGGGGCAGGGTGTTGTTAGCTCGGGCTTTGCTCTTAGCTTGCCTTATGCCCCCTCATGAGGACTGCCCCCAACTTAGATGTGAGGCACAAGCTCTGAGTCACAACTTGTGACCAACTGGCTACAAATTTGGGGGTTCTCACAACTTCTTCCTGAAGTTTAATAATTTGCTAGAATGTTTCACAGAATTCAGGAATATACTTCACTTATTTTTATTAATTTATTACAAAGGATAAAAATCAGGAACACACCAGTGAAGAGATGTACAGGCAACGTATGGAAGGAAGGGTGCATGGAGCCAGCGTCCGTGCCCTCCTTGGGTGCACCGCCCTCCCTGCAGCTTGATGTGTTCACCAACTTGGCAATTCACCCAATTCTGGAACTCTGTGTTCCAGAGTTTTTATACAGCTGGATCTCCAGCTCCCCCTCCTCTCCCCTTCCTGAAGGGGAGGTTCCCACCCTCTAATCACATGCTCGGTCTTTAGAATGACCAGCCCCATCCTGAGGTTATTAAAGGGCCCCATCCATTGTCACCTCATTAGTAGAAACTCACATTTGATGAAAGGGGCTTGTTATGAATAACAAAGGATGCTCCTATCTCTCTGGAGATTCCAGAGTATTTGGAGCTCTGTGCAAGGAACCTGGAACAAAGATCAGATACATTTCTCCTTTCCTTTCTTCCTTTCCTTTCCTTTCCTCCTTTCTTTTTTCTCTTTCTTTCGAGAGAGACAGAGCATGAGCAGAGGAGAGTAGAGAGAGAGAGAGGGAGACACAGAATCTGAAGCAGGCTCCAGGCTCTGAGCTGCCAGCACAGAGCCTGACACAGGGCTTGAATCCATGAACTGCAAGATCATGACCTGAGCCTGAAATCGGATGATTAACCGATTGAGCCATCCAGGCACCCCCCAAATACATTTCTTATTCTATCACACTAATACATATTTTCTGATTATCTACTCTATTCCAGAGACTGGGCCAAGTGCTGGAGATACAGTGTGGGGGAGGGGGGGGACAAGAAATGCATGGTTCCTGCTTTCATTGAGCTTGTAGTTTAGTAGGGGAGACAGATAAGTAAATAGGCAATTACAATTCAATGTAATTAGTGGTATTGATTGAAAGGGCAGGCCTACGCTGGCCGACTCCATCTTGTTCTGTGTCCTTCACCTTGACCACACCTCCTCCCCTTGAGTAATCCCCCCCCTCACCTGCCTGACAGGACTCAGACCCTTCCCCAGCCAATCGGCTGAGGCCATAGCCATTACCTCACCAACTGCCCCTAGGCCCCAATAAAACCTTTGTCCTTTTGAAACTCGCTCTCTCTCCCTGGTATCTCACCACTGCAGGTAGGGTGCAGGTAGGGGATTGAGCTCGAGCTAGCTCTAATAAAGGCTCTTTTGCTTTTACATCAGACTCGGCTCCCTGGCGGTATTTGGGGATCATGAATTCTGGGCATAACATTGATGAGGGAGCATAACTCAAGCTGAAGGCCAAGCACAAGGTAACAACACAGCCCCCTCCACCTCCCAGGTAGGATGTGTGTTGACATCGCTCAGGCACTCCTGGCTGCCCAAGAACAAAGGAAAGGACAGAAACTAAATGGTTGAACTGCTAGAACTCACAAGAACTCTCCATCAGTTTACAAATATCTTGGTAAATTACAAGAAAAAGACAATCTTATCAATAAACTAAGCTCCAAAAACCTATAGCCCCAACATTACCCTCCGCTCCACAGTGATGTGGGGGGAAAAGACAAGAGGGAAAGGTAGATCCAGGAACTCCCTACTGTCTTAATGTTGCTGCTTTGCTGGAGGGAAGGGTAGCCTTGCCTCGACAAGAGCTAGGCCTCCAGTAATCTGTGAATCTTTTTTTTTTTTTTTTTTAATTTTTTTTTTTTCAACATTTATTTATTTTTGGGACAGAGAGAGACAGAGCATGAACGGGCGAGGGGCAGAGAGAGAGGGAGACACAGAATCAGAAACAGGCTTCAGGCTCTGAGCCATCAGCCCAGAGCCCGACGCGGGGCTCGAACTCACGGACCGCGAGATCGTGACCTGGCTGAAGTCGGACGCTTAACCGACTGCGCCACCCAGGCGCCCCAATGTGAATCTTGTTTAGTATATGAAAATCCCTTTAAGAAACTTCCTCTTGACTTTATCTCCCCCGACTCCATAATATATAACCAGTCACTCTTCACGACCCCAGTGAAGCTCTTTCTGCCCATGGGTCCTGACCCTGTGCTTTAATAAAATCACTTTTTGCACCAAAGATGTCTTCAAGAATTCTTTCTTGACCTTCGGCTCCAGACCCCCATCACTCTAAAATCCCATCAGTATTGTTAAAGAAAAAAAAGAGACATCAGACCCAAAATGGAGCCACTTGTGCTAAATCCCATGTCAGCAAAGCAAGACTTAATATCTAACTTAACTGCAGCTTCAGCCTCTCCCAGGAATGTAACCTTGAACCAGTCTACATGGAATGACCTAGGTCAGTGTTAGTGAGGTAATCCTCAGGATAGAAGCCTCCTTCCCTCTAAAGAAGGTGACCTTCCTGAAACCATCTACTCTTCGTTGGAAAATTTCCCTTTTCTGCCTATGAAATACTTCCATTTGTACAGCTCATTGGAGCTTCTCTTTGTTTGAGGGGTGTCCTGATTCATGATTCATTGAATGAAGCCAGTTTGCTCTTTCAACTTGCTTGGTTGACTTTTGGTTTTTAAAAGCATGAAGAAGAGGGGTGCCTGGCTAGTCCACTGGGTAGAGCATGTGACTCTTGATCTTGGGGTCA
Source organism: Prionailurus bengalensis (assembly GCF_016509475.1). Taxonomy (NCBI): domain Eukaryota; kingdom Metazoa; phylum Chordata; class Mammalia; order Carnivora; family Felidae; genus Prionailurus; species Prionailurus bengalensis. The sequence continues at coordinate 27,017,206 of NC_057357.1, read as the reverse complement.
TGAGTTTAAGCCCCACATTGGGCCTAGAGCTTACTTAAAAAAAAAAAAAAAAAACTATGATGAATAAAGTATAAAAAAAGTGGTAGTACATGGAAGACCACTGAAGGGGTAAGGATAAGGTCAGGGTTACGTAAGGATAAGAACAGAGCACTTTACACTGGCTCTGAACACAGAATATTCACATGTAAAAGAATGGAGCTGGATCCTCATTTACCACTATGTGCAAAATTAGCACAAAAAGAATGAAAGATTTAAATGCAAGAGCTAACACAATAAAACTCTTTGAAGAAAAGATAGGGCAAAACCTTCACCACATTGAATCTGGCTGTTTTTTTGCTAGGACACCAAAGGTGCAGGCAACAAAAAAAACCATAAATGGATTGTTTTCATAAAAATTAAAAAATATTTGTGCATCAAAAGGCACCGTCAACAGAACGAGAAGGCAATTCACAATATGTGCAAACCGTAGATCTTTTTTTTTTTTTTAAGTTTATTTATTTTGAGAGAGACAGAGAAAGCGCCAGGGAAGGGCAGAGAGAGAGGGAGAGGAAGAATCCCAAGCAGGCTCTGCACTGTTAGTGCAGATCCGATGCGGGGCTACATGTCACAAACCGTGAGATCATGACCTGAGCCGAAATCAAGAGTCATACGCTGAACCGACTGAGCCATCTAGGCGCCCCTGCAAACCGTATATCTGACAAGGGACTAATATCCAGAATATACAGAGAACTCCTGAAACTCAACAGCAACAAAACAAACAACCTCATTAAAAACTGAACAAACCGGGGATGCCTGGGTTGCTCAGTTGGTTAAGCATCCGACTCCTAGTTTCGGGTCAGGTCATGATCTCACAGTTTGTGAGTTCCAGCCCCACGCTGTTAGCACGGAACCTGCTTGGGATTCTCTGTCTCTCTCTCTCTCTCTGTGCTTTCCCCACTCACACTGCCTCTGTCTCTCTCAAAAATAAGTAAACTTAAAAAAAAAAAAGAACATAGGACTTGGATAGACATTTCTTCAAAGAAGATGTTCAAATGGCCATTAAGCACACAAAAAGATGCTCAATATCATTAGGGAAATGCAAATTAAAACCACAATGAGATATCACCTTCCACACATTAGAATGGCTATTCTCAAAGGAAACAGAAAATAACAGTGTTGGCAAGGACGTAGGGACATTACACCGTGTATTGATGGCAGGAACGTAAATTGGTTTTGTCGCTATGGAACACAGTATGGAGGTTTCTCAAAAAAAAAAATTAAACATAAATTTATCATATGATCCAGAAATTCTACTTTTGAAATTCTGAATTTCAATGCTTTCAAAGAATTGAGAGCAGGGTCTCTAAAAGGTAGTTTTACACCCATGTTCTAAGCAGTATTATTCACAATAGCTAAACGAGGGATGCAACCCAGGCGTCCATCCACAGACGAATGCATGAACACGATGTGGTGTATGCAGGCTATTCAGCCTTAATAAGGAAGGAAATTCTTTTTTATTTACTTTATTTTATTTTTATTTTATTTATTAAAAAAAATTTTTTTAACGTTTATTTATTTTTGAGACAGAGAGAGACAGAGCATGAACGGGGGAGGGGCAGAGAGAGAGGGAGACACAGAATCGGAAGCAGGCTCCAGGCTCTGAGCCATTAGCCCAGAGCCCGACGCGGGGCTCGAACTCACGGACCGCGAGATCGTGACCTGAGCTGAAGTCCGACGCTTAACCGACTGAGCCACCCAGGCGCCCAATAAGGAAGGAAATTCTGACACATGCTGCAACATGGGTGAAATTGGAATTCAGTGTGCTAAATGAAACAAATAGGGGCGCCTGGGTGGCTCAGTCAGTTAAGTGTCTGACTTTAGCTCAGGTCATGATCTCAAGGGTCATGAATTCAAGCCCTGCAAGTGGCTCTGTGCTGACAGCTCAGAGCCTGAAGCCTGCTTTGGATTCTCTGTCTCCCTCTCTCTGTGCCCCTCCCCTGCTAGAGCTCTCTCTCTCCCCCACAAATAAACATTAAAAAATTCTTTTTGATGATTAAAATGGTAACTTCTATAGTGATATGTATTTTCCCACAGTTAACAACAACAAAAAAGTACAATAACAGGTGTTGATGAGGATGTGGAGAAATTGAAACCCTCAAATACTGCTGGTGGGAGTGCAAAATGGTGTAGCCAGTTTAGGAACAGTCTGGCAGTTTCACAGAGAGTAAACATGAAGTTACCATTTGACTTAGCAAACTCCTAGGTATATACCCAAGAGAAATGGAAACATATGTCCACCTAAAAACTTGTACTTACATGTTCATTGCAGTTAATAGGCAAAATATGAAAACAACCCAAATGTTTCTCAAGTGATGAATGGATAAACAAAATGTGGTACCTCCATACAATGAAATAATACTCATCCATAAAAAAGAATGAAGTATTAATACATGCTACAATATGGATGAACTTTGAAAAGATTAGGCTAAGTGATAGAAACAAGACACAAAAAGCCATAGGATTTTTTTTAATTTTTTCATTTTTAAAAATTTACATCCAAATTAGTTAGCATATAGTGCAACAATGATTTCAGGAGTAGATTCCTTAGTGCCCCTTATCCATTTAGCCCATCCCCCCTCCCACAACCCCTCCAGCAACCCTCGGTTTGTTCTCCATATTTATGAGTCTCTTCTGTTTTGTCCCCCTCCCTGTTTTTATATTATTTTTGCTTCCCTTTCCTTATGTTCATCTGCTTTATATGTTAAATTCCTCATATGAGTGAAGTCGTATGATATTTGTCTTTCTCTGACTGTTTTCACTTAGCATAATACCCTCTAGTTCCATCCACATAGTTGCAAATGGCAAGATTTCATTCTTTTTGGTTGCCGAGTAATACTCCATTGTGTGTGTGCATGTGTGTGTATATGCCACATCTTCTTTATCCATTCATCCATCGATGGACACTTGGGCTCTTTCCATACTTTGGCTACTGTCAATAGTGCTGCTATAAACATGGGGGTGCATGTGTCCCCTCGAAACAGCACACCTGTATCCCGTGGATAAATGCCTAGTAGTGCAATTGCTGGGTCGTAGGGTAGTTCTCTTTTTAGAGTTTTGAGGAACCTCCATACTGTTTTCCAGAGTGGCTGCACCGAGATGTGGGGTGGGGAGTGGAGAGAGAGGGAAAGAGAGAATCCCAAGCAGGCTCCACACTGTCAGCCCAGAGCCTGATATGGGGCTCCATCCACGACCTTGGGATCATGACCTGAGCTGAAATCAAGAGTCAGATGCTCAACCAACTGACACCCAGTGCCCCATAGAATATTTGAGTCCACGTATGTGACATGTCCAGAATAGGCAAATCTATTGAGACAGGAAGTATGTTAGTGGTTGCCAGGAACTGGGGGAGGGAGCAAAGGGGTATGACTGTTAATGAGAATGATGTTTGTTTTGGGCTAATGAAAATGTTCTGGAACTAGATAGAAGTCATGGATGCACATCTTTCTGAATATACTAAAACCCACAGAATTTTACATTTCAAAAAGGAAAACTTACAGTATGCAAATTAGATCTCAATTTTCAAAACCGAGGAAAAAAAGACTCACCTGGAGATCTTGTTAACATTTAGATTCTGAGTCATTAGGTCTGGGGCTAGGCCTGAGACTCTGCATTTCTAACTTGTTCTTGGGCCATGCCAACACCACTGGTCTCAGTCCGTACTAAGTGGCAAATCTAGGCTGTAGCCCCCTCTTGATTTAGCAAGTAAGCTTACACTAACACAACAGCCTTACCCCCTGAGCTTCTGAAAGGGTAGCTGCCCAAGAACAGAACCCTGAAGTCCAGGGAATTTTAGCTCCTTCAGTCAGTCAGTATAATATACACAGTCACTGTAATTGGGCAGTGTCATGAGATCAATGTCTCCTGCTATGCAAACAATGTCTGTGGTGTGGCCTGGGCGTTTACAAGCAGCAAGAGCCCATTATACAGCAGTCGCCTTGTCTTATAGCCTCAGCACACACATAAAAGGTACAAATAAAATAAATGGGGAAGTTCACAGACAGATTTGAGGTACTGTTTTGTACGACTGAGCAAAAAGTCAGTATTTTGATAATTTCCATAAATCTATGGGTTATAATTATTAATCCCATGCCAGAAACCTCAGCTGTTTAAATTTTAAGTCCATAGCCCATGCTGCTGAGGGCTGATTTTAATTTCTTTCTTGAAGCCTGGAATAATGTGATCGACCCAGTGGAAATGATTGAATCCCAGATGAAAACCCATTGAAAGAGGCACAGACCAGAACCAAAGGCCAACTAACACTCAAAGAAATGTCTTCCTTTTCCAGAAATGACACCGTGTGGAAGTGTAAAAAGAAAGTGATTGATATTGAGTATCTAATAGGTACCAGGCACTCTTCCTGTGTTACTTGTTTATATTTGTTAAGCATTCTCTCAAGTACCAGTAACAATATGCGACCATAATGGACGCATTCCTTAGCTATATTGCTAGATTACGACCAATCCCCCAATCGACTCTCATTGGTATATGATAGCCACTATGTTTTTTCTTGCTCATTCACATCAGTGAATTGGCTGAAGGTGACTGGGGTCGGTTGGATTTAGCACCAAGCCATGGGTTTAAGTCTTACTTCCCACATCTCTCCTGAGATCAGGTTTCTTGAGTTGTGTTCCTTTCGTGGAGATGGTTAGGGGCATAAGACGGCAAGCCCAGATGCACAAGCATATTTATTTTAAGGCCTTGCTTAGCATTTTACCAGCCAATATCCCATTAGACAATGCGAATCACGTGATGAAGACCAAAGTCAACACAAGAGGAAGGACACCTTCCATGAGGCTAGTGTGGATGGAGAGTTTTACTACGGAGCAGGAAATACTTGGGGCCAATCTTCCAGTATACCTCGGTGACTTGGCCAAATACGCTATATGTTTTCCTCCAACAGGGAGTCTGAAAGCAGACAGCCCGTGGCTGGTGAAATGTTCAATCATAATGCCACTCCAGGCCTCTCCTCTTTCCTCTCTGCCTTCTTCGGCATGCTGGATTCTGCCTTCACGCAGAAGTTTCCAGGATTGTGACATGGCTGCTCTATTTCCGGCCCTCTCTCTGTATTGCCAGCAGGAACAAACACGAAGTAAGAAGGGACTGGGCCTGATTCCATGAGGCAAAAGCTTTCCCAGAAGCTTTCTTCAGATTATCAGTCATTGACAGGAACTATGTCATTTGGGCATCATGGAAATGAACATACCCTTCAAAGGCCCACTGCTGCTCCAAACAAAATCAGGGTCTTTTTAGGAAGCAGGGGTAACTGACATAGGGTAGGCAACCACACTGTTCAAATCTCACAAAGATCCTCTGAAGTAAGCATTATTCCCATTTCAAAGGATGAGGAAATCTTGGCTCAGAAAAGTTAAATTAACTCACCCAAGTTGCCTCAGCCAGGGTACAAGGGTGTAAGAGGATGGGGATTTGAACATAAGACAATGTCCATCATGATGATTTCATAACAAATCACTCATGGGGCCCCAAACACCTGCATTCTGGTCTTTCTCTCCACCACTAACGCAAATGTGTGACTTTGGACATTTCAGCCGATCTGAGTGAGTCTCAGGGTCTCCATCTTTCCAATGTCTAGGTGAGAGTAAGGTAACTTTATCAGTTCTTTTTTTCAAGCGTGAATGTTGTGTGACTTTGTAAGCGGTTTCTGATGTCACTTATGAAGACACAGACCCTTCCTCCTGGCAGTTTTTTCAGCCATTTATTATACACTTGAGGTTGGAGAGTACATTGATCCATCATGGCTTGTTAATGTCAGAGTTTGAGTTTGTTATCTCTCCAGAGCATTTCTTGGGGGCACCTGGGTGGCTCGGTTGGTTGAATGTTGAACATCAGCGCAGGTCATGATCTCAGCTGGTGAGTTCGAACCCTATATTGGGCTTGATCCTGTCAGCACAGAGCCTGTTTCCCTTCTCTCTCTGTCCCTCCGTCCCTCCCCCACTCACACTCTCACTCTCAAAAATAAATGAAAAACTTAAAAAAAAAAAAAGCATTTCTTCCAGCTCTATTCAATTACTTAGCAATCTATGGAAAACCAGTATCATAGGAAAATTGATGTTGAGATGAATACAGCCATCATATTCTCTCCCAGAGCATTTAATGTAATAAATTACTTCTCTCTGGCCTTAAAAGTAACAACAAAAAACTAAACTTCTTTTTAGTGAAATAAAAAAAAATTTTTATGCACAGTTCTCATCAAAGACAATTAATCCTTTTAGAATATTTCCTATACATGTATATAAATAAATATATGTAATATGTATAATATATAGCCCTATATTCAAGTGGGATAACAATATTTTGAATCTGCCTTATTTTCCATTTATATCTTATCCATGGCAAGAAATAAACATTATATCATCACTTGGAATGTCTGCTAACATTCCTTTATTTTATTTTTTAATATATGTATATATATTTTTTAACATTTATTCATTTTTGAGAGACAGAGTGTGAGCAGGGGAGTGGTAGAGAAAAAGAGAGAGACACAGAATCCGAAGCAGGCTCCAGGCCCTGAGCTGTCAGCACAGAGCCCGATGCGGGGCTCGAACTCACAGTGAGGTCCTGACCTGAGCCAAAGTTGGACGGTTAGCCAACTGAGCCATCCAGGTGCCCCAATATATATTTTTAATGTTTATTTATTTTTGAGAGAGAGAAAACATGAGTGGGGAAGGGGAAGAGAGGAGGGGGACAGAGGATCTGAAGCAGGCTCTGTGCTGACAGCAGAAACCCCAATGTGGGGATTGAACCCAAAAAGCGTGAGATCATGACCTGAGCCAAAGTCTGATGCTTAACTGACTGAGCCACCTAGGCACCCCAACATTCTTTTATTTTATACAAATACACTGAAATTTGTTTAACTGTAGGCATTGTTTCCATTTTTTTTAATGTTAAAGAGTCGTAACTTCTCATAATGGGATCCATATAACTGGAGATATACAATATGATTTTGAGTAGTATATTGATGACTTATTAAATGTTTAAATAGTTATATATTTAGGGGTACACGGCTGGCTCAGTTGGTAGAGCATGTGACTCTTGATGTCAGAGTTATGAGTTCAAGCCCCAAGTTGGGTTGTGGAGCCTACTTAATTAAAAAAAAAATTTATATATTTATTTGCATATATATATATTTGCATACATATATTTGCATGTGTATTGTATATAGTCAGAAACAATGTAACTAGCCTTTTTGATAGTCATGTAATGTTTAATTTCAAGATAAAATTTATTTAACTAAATATCTTGAGTCAGTTAAAAAGACTAACAAAATGGTATGGTGGCACATGGATCGAACAAGACCACAAACTTAGTGCTTGAACAAGAGAAGTTTAGAAAACACTTCCATAAATGGTGCTGTGGTAAATATCCTGGGGCACATATCTCTGATTACTTGTCTGATATTTTCCTTGGGGTGAATTCTTATAATTTTTCAAGTGGTAAGCACATTATTTTTAAATGTATGTTTATTTCGAGAGAGCGAGAGAGAGTGAGGGAGGGGCAGAGAGAAAGGGAGAGAAAGAATCCCAGGCAGGCTCCCCGCTGCCTGTGCAGAGCCCGATGCGGGGCTTGATCTCACGAACTGTGAGGTCATGACCTCAGCCCAAATCAAGACTCAGAAGCTTAACTGTGAACCACCCAGCAGCCCCAAGAGGCAGGCACATTTTTAAGGTTTTATATGTATTCTGCTAAACTGCCCTGCATAAAGGATGCCCCCATTTACCTTCCCACATTCTGTCCCACTGGAGTAGAAGCTTCATGAAGATACTTTGCTTTGTTCATTTTTGTAGACACAGCATTTACAAAAGTGCTTAGAAAATAGGTTCTCAATAAAAATGTGCTAGATGGACTTGTCAAGAACTGTGAAGGGTCTGAGACCTTATTCTACCTGCGAGTTAACACGATGGCCTGCCGTGTCTTCATGGATGCTAGCAGATGGCACAAGACTGCTAGATCAGAGACAAAAGTCTATTACTCACCGCAATAGCAGCAGCTAGCATTTGTGCCCATACCCCAAGACGCAGTCCCAAAGGGCAGTGCAAAAGGGACAAGGGATGCCTGCATATACAATGAGATGCATTACAGAAAAGGAAGCTTAAGCTTAGGCCCCAAATCTTTCATAATGGGCAATTAACCTGCCTGGGTTTTTCCCAGAGGGAGACATTACTCGTCTACATTGGACAGTAAACAAAATTGTCCTTTGTTCTGGAAGGAGATACTACCTCTATCTTCCAAGGCTGTTTGTTGCACATGCTTTTTTTTTTTTTTTTTTTTTTTAATTTGAGAGAGAGATAGGAAGAGAGCACACAAGTCGGGGAGAGGGGCAGAGGGAGAGAGAGAGAATCCTGTGCAGGCTCCTCACTCAGTGTGGAGCCTGACCTGGGCCTCAACCTCACAAACCACAAGATCATGACCTGAGCCAAAATTAAGAGTTGGACACTTCATCGACTGAGCCACCCAGGTGCCCCATGCTATACATTCTTAAAAAAACAATCTGGAAAAGCTCTGTCCAAAAAATAGGCAGAACCTCTAGAGACCCATGGAGAATTGTTTCCTAATGATGTCCACCCATCATTTCCATACTATCTTGGCTTTTGGTAAATTCTCCCATGAGTATGCCATTCCATTGGCCATTTTGATTAATCTGACCCAAAGAAGCTGGAACCAAATCCATTTACCTTGCCCCAACAGCATGTAAATGCTGTTACTATTTAAGGTTACTGCCAACAGGACTCTAAGCAATAGTATTGGCCTTGGCAATTCTCCCACCATTGGTCTTGGACCCAGCCAGCTGAACAAATCCCATAAATGAACAAATCCCATCTGGATCCACCTTAGATAGCCAGGTGGCTTTCTCCTTAAATTTTTGTACTGACCTTTCCTCTTGGCTGAAGGCATTGGTCCAGACAGCAGGATGTATTAGCAATTGCACAGATTCCCCTGTGGCCTGTAAAAAGGAAGCCTGGGGAGCTTACATCACCCCTAACAACTCTGGCCAGTGAGTTGAGACGGACCTGAAAGTCTTCCAAGGATGAGGTGGTATCATTTGATCACCAGCTAAAGGCAGGGACAAGTTTCAGAGCACCTGTTGTAATTGGATGACTTCCACTGCAGGGATCACTGCCCAAAGGGTGTGAAAAATAATGAGCCAGCCATTGCTCTGGGAATTTTAGGGCAGCCTCATTTTGGACAGATCTCTGCAGATCTATGGAGGCTGTAGGATCTACTTGTGGCATTTCCTCAATACTTGAACACCTCTTATGACCATCCTTATGGTGTAAGTCCTGGAGTTTCCAGGAGAGAGACAAATTAACGCCTGGCTTCCACATAAGAAGTGCACATGGCACTTCCGGAAAGAGCGTTGCTTACTACTACTGGGGTCTCCCACAACAATCCCACATGGAACCTACACCAGTCGGAGGGCATAGGATGATGGGGTCTCCAACATCTTCTCCTGGCCAGTTGGTAGACCTAAAGGCACCAGTACAGTTTGAATAGTCGAGGCACACCCTGAGGGCACTCAGTCCAACCTGTTCTGTTCATGCCAGCAGCTGGGACATTTCTCTGCCCTATTCCCCCAGTGACTGAGCTATGGCTGTGGGGATGGAGGTAGACAAGAGGCTGACAGGTGTTTTGTGGGGGAGGTACAGGAGCTGGTACCAAGCCTGGCTGTTTGCAACAGACTTCTCAGTAAGGTTAAGGAGAACAGTGATAAAATCATTATCAGAATCTTCTCACTGGGGATGGCAGACCCAGTAGACAGATTTTAAGGCGTTTCCAGCAGTTTGGGAAGGAGGGCATTTTCCTAAGGAAAGCTCTAGAAGTAGCTCTGAAAGACAATGGATTGTTAACGTCCTTTCTTTTTCCAAACCTCCGGGAGTCCAAGGTGTCTCCTCCCCAGCAGCCTAGATTTTTGCCCTTCCTCAACTGCCACAAAATCTATGTGTCCATTCTGGTGACCTCACCTTTTCCAATCATCTCCTGCTCGCACAAAGCCCTCTTGTCTGAAAGGCTGGCAAAGGGACAAGGGCATTTTTATAAAACTTACAGAGAACTCCCATGGCCCCCCTTTAGGCTGTTATTGTAGGGACCTCAGTGAGCAGGGGACTCAGTTCATTATCCTTGTGATCTAGGGCAATGTTAATCCAAAAAGAGAGTCCAGGGGTGGCTAAAGCAGAATTAAGTTGGATCCTCCTTGGCCCTCTTTGGCCAGGTTTCTACCCCGTGATGGTTAATTTTATGTGAAAACTTGACTGGGCCATGAGGTGCCCAGACATTTGGTCACACATTATTCTGTGTATATATTGGGTGTTTCCACATTATCTGAACATCTGAAGCAGTAGACTGAGTAAAGCTGATCACCCTCCCCAGTATGGGAGGGCCTCATCCAATCCACTAAATATCCTAATAGAATAAATGATTAAGTAAGAATTCTTTCTCTCTGCCTGCCTGACTTCAAGCTGGAACACAGTCTTCTCTCTTTGGGCTGAGACTCGGAATGGAACTTACACCATCAACTCTTCTGGATCTCCAGCTTGCCTATAGCAGATCTTGGATTTCTTAGCTTCCATAATTTTATATATACATAAAATTTATATATATATATATATATATATATATATATACATATATACATATATATATGTATATATATATAAACCCCCATGGGGGTTCTCTGTCTCTCTCTACATATAATTATGGAGACTAAGAAATAAAAAAAAAAAAATATATATATATATACACACACACACACACATATATATATATACATACACACATATATACATACAATGATTTTATATTTTATATAAATACATACTATTCTGTTTCCCATTGTTTCTGTTTCTCTGGAGAAACCAGACTCATACATTCCAGGAAAGGGTAGCCAGAGTTGCTAAAAGCCCAGAAATGGTCAGGATGGGATTCTGAATTTTCAAAGTAAGTCACTTCAGTATTCCTTTCATTCTGATCATTACTCAGGACGTGGCCAAGAGGAGGAGATGGTCACTATCTGGGGACAGCTGTATTCAGAGACTAGACTGTCTGACTAAGGTGGTTGGACCACAAAGAGGTGAGGAGGGAGAGTCTGAAATATTTTTGAGTTGGATTTGGAGGACTCAGTAATACCAGATGCTTATGTATGACAGAGAGTGCTAATGGCTGAATTGTAACCCCTCAAAATTCGTATGTTGAAGTCCTAACCCCTAATTTCTTAGAATGTGACAAGTGTTTGGAGACTGGACCTTGAAAGAGGTCATTAGGTAAAATGAAGTCATTAGGGTAGGCCCTAATTAAATGTATATATAACATATGTTTATATATACTTATATATAAACTACCCCGAGGCCCCCAAGGGCCACAAAATTTCTGCAGAAGCAGCCACTGTTTGCTATGTCATCCCCACCCCCTGGAATAAACCAGAAGTCAACATTGCAAGGGGGCAGGCATGAACATCATCAGAGTCACTAAAGACTGGGAGAATGCATTTTAGTGCGTCGTGACCAAGATTCTTCATTAGCTTCTGAGCATCCACTGTGGCTTGAGATTCATAGTCAGGTCACTCAAACCAATGCCCCCAAGTCTCATAAAGCAACAGAAATCAGGAAGATGAGGCTTTCAAGACAAATCCACTTCTATTTTCTCTTTCTACATCCTGTAGATAAAAAGGACTCACTATTATTTCTTGGAAACCCCACTGCACTTCTGGGTCCCAAAGTAACATCACTCAACACAGTTGTCAAATTATGACTGGTTAAAACAACATGTAAAACTTTGAAAATGGGCAGAGGTGGGGCACCTGGGTTGCGCAGTTGGTTAAGCATCCAACTCTTGGTTTCAGCTCAGGTCATGATTTCATGGTTTCATGAGTTCGAGCCCTGCATTGGGCTCCGCGCTGACAGTGCAAAGCAAATCCCTGCTTGGGATTCTCTCTTTCCCTCTCTCTCTCTGCCCCTTCCCCACTTGTGCTGACTCTGTCTCTCTCAAAATAAATAAACAAACTTTAAAAAAAAAAAAAAAGAAAGAAAAGAAAAAGGGCAGATAGACACTTGCAGAAAGAACAGAGTGACTCAGAAGCATCCAGCAACCCTGTAGATTCAATGTATCTCATGAGAATGAATGAATAAAGATACAAGACTTGCCCAAGGCCACCTAGGCATAAGCTAAGTCTGGGACTCAACCACAGGGTGCCAGCTGAGGCTGCTGGAAACTTCTGCAGTTCAGTATTGTTATCTTGGAATTTCTTCCTTCCCCTAGCATGTGTCTGCCAGGACCCTGCCTACACTAGAATAGAATGATTTCTTGACTTGTCTGTCTCTCCCACCTGACTTCAAGCTCATGTGACATATTATCTACTTGCCTACTGGTTTATTTTCAATGTATTCCCAATAGGATGCAAACTCTTATAAGGGCAGGGCTTTTTTTCAATTGATGTGAAATTCACACAAGTGAACCATTGTAAAGCATACAATTCAGTGGCATAAAGGACATTCACATCATTTTGCAAGCATCATCTCTCTCTCTCTGGTTCTAAGACATTAAACAGTCAATCCCCATGATCCCCTCTAACCCGGACCTGGCAACCACTCATCTATTTTCTGTCTCAGTGGGTTTGCCTCTTCTGGACATTTCATATAAATGAAGTCATCCAATATGTGTCTGGTCTCTTGACATGTTTTTGAGACTTACTATGTTGTATGTGTCAGCACTTCATTTCTTTGTATGGCTGAATAATATTCCATTCTATGGATAAACCACCTTTCATTTATTCATTCGTTAATGAACATTTGGATGTTTCTATCTTTTGGTGATTGTGAAACAGGGTAGGGGTTTTTTGGCCCACTCTTTTTTTTCCAGGGCCTAGAATTAGGAATGAAAGGTGGGCCAGGTGTTATAAATTTCTATCCTCCCTGGTACATAATGGGCATTGCTAAAAGGCTTGTCGATCTGAGATCAAAAGAATAAATGACCAAAGAAGCAATTATGGTAGAAGGCACCGGGAGGGAGGAAGGGAGGGGCCCAACCAGAGAAAAGCTTTCTATTTTCTACCTTTTGAACTTGAAAAAATGAATCATGATGGCCACAGAGAGACATTTATATGCCTAGTTCTGAGGAAGGAGGTTATTTATTATTGGACAAGAGAGGCAAAATGATGCATTAAGATGTTGGGAGATTCAGAGTAAATCAAAAATAGATGGAGAAGGCAGTTTCTACCCAGGGGTTGAGCTCCAGGGAGAAAGCCATTGAAATCCAATTGCTTCCCCACAATGGACTTCATTAAATTGCTAAAATTACCAGGAGTCTATTGCAAAAAAAATAGAAAAGGCGAAGGAAGTAATTTCTCTTTAATTGTTGATGCAATTCGGAAGAAATTAAATTGCAATTATGTCATTTACTTATGAAGAGACCGAGTGTGAACACCCTGTGGGGACCCCTATCAGCCTTTTGAAAACAAGATGGCTTTTTGTTCGGGATGGTTCCCGCGGGCCCTCCCGGTTCCTTGGTGGGTTTGGCTACTTTGGCGCGCCCTCTCGTGGCCATGTGTGGAAGGTTCGGCACTTGCCCTCCGTCCCAAGAACAGGCTCCATTTGAGCTGCACAAATTAATTTACGGGTGGATCCGCAAATTAATTCACACTTAAACTGGAAAGTCCATTTCAGCATGTGCCACTTGGGGTGCAGGAAGGGCTGCCTAGGTCAACTAACGTGACATATTATAATTATAAAATAATTATGATTACGGTTATAATTTCAAGTAGTTTTGAATATCATAATATGAACAGTTTCCACCTCTCACCAGCTCACACATCTCACTTGGGATCACTCGTGTATTTCATAAAATTCCAGAATTTTCCTATGCATATGCAAGCCTGTCGCCATTCCCCCTCCACCTCCCAAATGGGCTCACATTACATGTACCGTTTGGCGCTTTGCTTCCTCCTCAAACCCGTCTTTTTTTATTTTTAAATTTTTTATGTAAGCTCTCTGTTCAACATTGGAGCTTGAACTCACGACCTGGAGAGCGAGAGTTGCATGTTCTGCCAACTGAGCCAGCCAGGCGCCCCTACTGCTTCTTTTTAATTATGACAGTGCAGCAGCAAATATCCTTGTATCTTTGCCTATCTGTGCCCATCCGTCTGGACACCTTGCTATTGAAATGATAAAGCTGAAGTGGCCACTGGGACCGTGTTAGAGTAAGATGTTTGTTTCTCTCTCATATGCCAGTCTACGTTGGGAGTCTAGGGCTGGAATTCTGGAATGAGAGATCTGGGGACCTAGTCTCCTCCTATCTCCCTGTTTTGCATTGAGCCCTCAAACACAGCTCCAACCTTATCCAAACAGCTGCTCTAGCTCCTGCCAGCTTGTGTACATTCCAGCCAGAGAGAAAAGGGAAAGGTGACAGTGGAAGGCGTACTCCTCCAACCTGGAAACCACGCACGTTATTTTTGATCACATTTGATAGGTCAGAGTGCAGTCACATGACCACCCTGGCTGCAAAGGAGGCTGGGAAATGTAGTCTTTATTTTGGATGGCCATGCACTCAGGAAGGAAGGTGAAATTAGTTTTCAGAGACAACTACCCCTCTCTGTCCAGAGGTAACGAGAGCGAGAGATGAGGCTCCAACATCAAGTGCTGTCTTTGAGGAAGAAATAACAGGATTTGGTGATTGAATGAGGAAAGGGGACGAGAACAAGGGAAGCATTTTAGATGACAGTGACGCTTCTCGCTTGTTATACTTTACAAGCCCCTCCGCTCCACCCTGCTCAGAATCAACACCTCACCCAGGGAGTATTTCCCCGCAGCCACTGACACATGCCTCTCCTTCTCCAGAAAATACCAAACCCCTGATGATTCTTCTCTTCTACCCAGCTCATTTGGGCTGCTCTCCACCCCCAAATGTACTGCCAGCTGCTGTTTACTTAGGAAATGAAAACTAATTTTGGTGTTAGCTTTAGCACAACCTAATCTCTAAGCAAATCAGCTGCTGCTGCCATTGCACAAATATGAAAGACTTCAGAGTCAAATAGAAAAGACTTCTGACTTACAGGCTCTATGAAGTTATGCCCACAGCACAATGGTACTGTGGCGTTAAAAATAGCTACTTCCCTTCTGAATTCTGAAAACACCATGTTTGTTGTATTTGCCTTTTCCTCCACCTGGGATGCTCCTCCTTTCAGGTCTCTGCCCCAACATCTAATCAGGGACAAGTGGCAAGCAGCCTTAGACCCACTCCACTCCACTCTGCTCAGAATCACCCTTCCTTCTGCCACTGTTCTTTTCATCACAGTACCTTATTACCATCTGACAAATAATAGGTTTACTCTTCAGGTGGTTTATCATGTCTCCCCACCCCTTGAGTAGATTGCAAGCTCCTTGAGGGCAAAAACTTGTGTATTCTGGTCACTGCTGTCTCTCTGGTACCTAGAACAGTGAAATACCTTGACGTCTATTTGCTTAACCGCCAGTGCTGGCAAAGGTATAAGACATGGGAAATAGACCCTTTGGAATAAACTGCTAATGGCAATGTTGTTCAGAACCTATCTTCTGGAAAACAATTTAGCTTGATTCTTATTCTCTATGTTTATCCTAAAAATTTAATCAGTGACACAAATATTCAGAATATGCATTGGCAAACCTTTTCTGTAAAAAGCCGGATCGCACACATTTAAAAGTTTGTAGGACATACAGTCTTGGCCACAACCACTCAATTCTGCAGAGAGTAGCCATAGGCAATATGTAAATGAATGCATTTGGCTGTGTTCCAGTAAAACCTTATTTACAAAAATAGATGGCAGATTGGATTTGGCTCACTAAGCTATAGTTTGCTGATTTAGATTTAGAACAAAATGCCATTTATAACAGCATCTATTGAGAATATCTGAAATAGTTAACAATTGGGAATTGACTGCCACATCCATAAGGTGAAACTGATGTAGCCATTCGAAATGGTATTTTCAAAGAAATCATGATGAACTGGGCATAATCCAGTTTAGAGCATAATCATGGAGATGAGATCAGGTTAGCCTTTAATTAAGAGTTTGAGGGGCGCCTGGGTGGCGCAGTCGGTTAAGTGTCCGACTTCAGCCAGGTCACGATCTCGCGGTCCGTGAGTTCGAGCCCCGCGTCAGGCTCTGGGCTGATGGCTCGGAGCCTGGAGCCTGTTTCCGATTCTGTGTCTCCCTCTCTCTCTGCCCCTCCCCCGTTCATGCTCTGTCTCTCTCTGTCCCAAAAATAAATAAACGTTGGAAAAAAAAAATTAAAAAAAAAAAAAAGTTTGATCTCTGAAGTCAAAGAAACTTAAGCTGATTCCAAACTTGGGTGCTTCCTGGCTGTTTGAGTTTGGGCAAATTGCTTTATTTCTGGTAAATCTTAGGTTTTTTTCAGGGCATGTGGGTGGCTCAGTTGGTTAAGCATCCAGCTTCGGCTCAGGTCATAATCTTTTGGTTGGTGGGTTTGAGCCCTGCATCAGCCTCTCCCCTGACAGCTCAGAGCCTGGAGCCTGCTTTGGAGTCTGTGTCTCCCTCTCTCTCTCTCTGTAATAAACAAATATTAAAAATTAAAAAAAAAATCTTAGTTTCTTTGCATTTGAAAAGTGAGGAGAAGAAATTACCTATCTTGTAAGATTGTTGAGAGATGATATATACAGCATATTGCTTGGCATATAAGAAGTGCTTAACGTAATTGTTCTCAAGTGGGGAAATTCAAAATGGACTTGTTTTTATAGTCTCACCGGACTGCTGAAGCTGGAAGGAAGCCTTCAAGGGTAAGTGCTAAGGAGGCACTCAATAAATATGTGACAGCTTTGGCTTCCAAAAGACTAAAGAAGAATGCTGATTGGATCATCTGCAGTCACATGACCACACCTTGGACCAATCAGTGCGTCAGAAAGTTTGCTCGCGTGCCTGTTCCTACAACAACAAGGACAGCAGTACCTGTGCACTTCCGCGTGTGCTCCACAGCTGCTCGTGGGCTTTTTCTAGCAGTACCTAAGTGTGCAGACAGTGGTAAAAATGGCATGTGGGGTCCCTGCCCTGGTGGGGTTTACAGTGGTCTTGGGGAAGTTGCCAGACTTTGGTATATTGTACCATTTCCAAAATCTGTAATCCTGGAGTTCACTTCCTGTCATGGCCCTATGTTCCTGGGGTGCGTGGCTAATGTTTCCATCTGTTGGAGCCCTTATATATGATGCAGTGATTTACAGTAGTAGGGGCTGAATAGCCTGCTGTGGGTTTCTGATAGTGAGAGACTCTTTTTGAAGATCTATTTCTCACCCTTATTTTTTCTTTCCCTTCTCTTCCCCACCTAAAACTCCATTCTCTGCCTGTAGCCTGTACTCTCTGTTGAGTTCTGTCTCCCTCAAAACACTTTCTCCAATTATAACTGCCTTTCTACCCTGATGATTTCCACCTAACATCTTTGCTTTACTCAGATTTTTATTCACAGTGTATTTATAATCAAATTCCACTTTAAAAGTTCCTTTTACGCCTAGCCCTTCCAAAACCAATCTACTGTGTCCACAGTTATAGAAGTATTACTGGATGCTGGTAGAAAATACAGATTTCTTGGATTCTATTCCAGGCCAATGGACACAAATCTCTGGGAGAGGGTTTTTTTGTTTGTTTTTTGTTTTTTTCCCCTGAAAGTTAGTCTAACAAGATTTTTCAAGATGAACAACCAGGTTAGAGAATCGCTTGTCATCGCTGAATTTACTACACTTGTAATTTTACATTGGTTATACGTGTACGACTGTCTGCCTTCTCTGCAAGATGCTTGCGTGTTCAGTACGTATTTATTTTGAAAAAGAACCACTGACTGCCGACAGGACGCAGCGACGACGTTCCCACAATACACCGGCAGGTGGCACAAGAGGCTAGGCCATAGCTGAAAACTAAAACCTGTGTTCTCATTCATTGAGATCATGGGTGGGTTTGTATTTGTAAAAATGGTTTTGTACAAAGTCCCACAAATTTGTGGGATGATTTCTGTTTATGGCGCATTAAAACCCCTCTTGGGGATCCTTTTAAAACTCCTTTAAAAATGGGAATGTTCATGAATTTCCCTGGAAGGGGAATGATTTTCCTCCAACAATCTCCTCTATTAAGTATGTTTGAAGAGTACTCAAGTACTCAAGTATTTGAAGTGCATATTTTTATCTTAATTTATTTTATTATTTTTTTCAATATTTCATTTTGGGGATGCCTAGGTGGCTCAGTCGTTAAGCATCCAACTCTTGATTTCGGCTCAGGTCATGATCTCCTGGTTCTTGGGATCAAACCCTGCGTTGGGCTGTGCATTGACAGCACTGGAGCCTCTCTCTGCCTCTGTCTCTGTCACTCCCCCTTGCACGCGCACTCCCTCTCTCAAAATAAATAAATAAATAAATAATAAAAGATCTTATTTTTAAGTAATCTCTATACCCATCATGAGGCTTGCTCTCACAACTCCGAGATCAGAAGTTGCATGATCCACCAAGTGAGCCAGCCAAGCAAGCTCCCTACGAAATCTGCATACTTCATTAAAAATTGTTTTAATGTTTTATTTTATTTTTTTGAGAGACAGAGAACAGGGGAGGGGCAGAGAGAGAGGAAGACACAGAATCCAAAGCTCCAAGCTCTGAGCTGTCAGTACACAGCCAGACACAAGGCTTGAACCTGCAAGTCGAGATCATGACCTGAGCCTAAGTCAGATGCTCCACCAAGGGAGCCACCCAGCTGCCCCGAAACGTGCATAGTTTAAAAATAGATACGTGATGGTATTGCCTGCAACCTTCCTGGGCCTCAATTCTCCCTTCTATAAAATGCAATCAGAAATGACAGTTTCCAGACTCCTTTCGGGCATGAGGGAGGTTCTGGGTGGGGGCGGAAGGTAGAAGAATTCTATTTCTTGATCTGGGTGCTGGTTATACAGGTGTGCTCCGATTGTGAAAATTGATAAAGCTGTAAGCTTACGGTAGGTGCACTTTTCTGTGTGTATGTTATACATCAAAAGGTTTTAAAAAAAGGAAAATCAATAAAGGTTCAATATTTCCTATCACCGCCATAATGGATTATCACAAGTTTAGTGGCTTAAAATAACACAAATTTATGGTACAGTTGCTATGGAAAACAGTATGTAGATTCCTCAAAAAATTATAAATAGGATTACCATATGATCCAGCAATCCCAATTGTGGGTATGTGTTCAAAATAATTAAAAACAGGGTCTTGAAGAGATATTTGTACACCCATGTTGATTGCAGCATTATTTACAATAGCCAAGGGTGGAGGCCACCTAAATGTCCGTCAAGTGATGAATGGATAAACCAAATGTGGTCTACACACGCCATGGAATATTATTCAGTCTTAAAAAGGAAGCAACCCCATCATACGCTACAATAGGAATGAACCTTGGGGACATTAGGCTAAGTGAAATAAGCCAGTCACAAAAGGATAAAGAGTGTATGATGTCACTTCTATGAGGTATCTAAGGTGGTCACTTTTTTTTTTTTTTAAGATTTCAAAAATTTTTTAGAAATCTCTACACCCAGTTGTGGGGCTAGAACCCACAACCCCGAGATCAAGAGTCGCATGCTCCACTGACTGAGCCAGCCAGGTGCCCCTAAAGTAATCAGCTTTTTAGAAACAGAAAGTAGAATGGTGGGGGTGGGGGTGGCGGGAGGAGCTGGGCGGAGGGGAAAATGAGGAGGGAGGAGGCTTCTGTTCAAAGAAGAGAGTTACAATTTTGCAAAATGAAAAAGTTCTAGAGATTTGTTGCATGACAATGTATATGTAGTTAACACCACTATACTGCACACTTAAAAATGGTTAAGATGGTAAATTTTGTGAATGTGTTTTTTTACACATTAAAAAAAAAAGTCCCCACAAATTTATTATCTTACCGGTCTGTAGGTCAGAAGTCCAAAAATGGGTCTCACTGAGCTAAAATCAAGATGTCAGCAGGGCTGTGTTCCTTTCTGAGGTTCCAAGAGAGAGTTACCTTCCTGCTCATTTGAGTTGGCAGAAGCCAGTTCCTTGCGATTATAGGGCCAAAGCCCCAGCTTTCTTCTTGGTTGTAAGCTGGGGGCTGTTTCTCAGCTTCTAGAAGTTGTCCCGTTCCTTGGTTTCCTGCCTCCATCTTCAAAGCCAGTGTTGGTGAGTTGAATCTCTCATGTTGAATCCCTCCTCCGCCATCTTTGAGGTCTCATGGGATTAGATTGGGCCCACCTGGATGATTCAGGCTACTGTGCAAAAGCCCTTTCATCCTATAAGGTAACATATTCACAAGTTCCAGAGAATTAGGATGTGGGCATCTTTATTCTGTCCTCCATGGGCCCCCTGACCATTGTGATTTGTGTCCACATGATGGCAGAAGAGAAGATACAAATAGGAGAATGGATGCCAGTATGGATTCTAATACAAATACAAAGGTTCACATTTATCCAGGGTTTATTATGTGCCAGACACATTTCAACACCTCATAGGCCTCATCTCATATAATTCTTCTAGGAGGTAAATGTTATTATTTTATAGCCAAGGAAATGGAAGTCTAAAGTGATTAATTAACCTATTTAATGTCACGCTGCCACTGATGATGGACTTACCGTAAATTTGGGATTTATATTCATACAGTCTGCATGCTTAATCAATCGGCTATCTGCTTGTTTCATAAATGTAATGATGTTGATGACAAAATATTAATTAGGAGATTATACCTGTACATTTAAAAGGAATATCTATAAATAGTGAGTTCAAGAAGTAGGGAATTAGACACAGCACCACATTTATCTTAGAATCAAAGACACCGGAGTTCAGAGGGAGAATGAGTACTTATTCAAGGCCAGAGACGGAGGAACTTTTAGAATCTTAGTCTCTTCAGACTAGAGGGTCTTGAAGGTAATCTTTTTCATCTGTCTACCTTTGGGTAGGACCTTATACAGCCTGACTTACAGAGAAAATCTAGCTTTGGGGCTGTATGTGGTGGTGATGGGAACGTGGTTATTAACGTGTTTTTCTAATTATGTACGAAAGGAAGCATTCTCTCTGTCTCTCTTTTTTAAAATGTTTATTTAGTTTTGAGAGAGAGAGAGAAGGAGAGAGACAGAGCACAAGTGGGGGAGGGGCTGAGAGAGCGAGACAGAAGCCAAATCCGAGCTGTCAGCAGAGAGCCTGATGCGGGGCTCTGACTCATGAAACGTTGAGATCAGGACCTGAGCTGAAGTCAAACACTTAACCTACTGAGCCACCCAGACACCCCAGGAAGCTTCCTCTTAATTCTTGCTTGCATTCAGAAGGCCATGCTGGAGAAGACTCTCCTGCAGCCAGAGTCCTGGGTTTTACCCTGTGTCCAGCCCTCCCCATGTGCTTTCAGAGTAAATCCTGATTGGTCTAAACCTGGGCTTAGCAACGATCCTGGTCTGGCCAAGAGCACATGAGGGGAGTCTGCTGGGGGCTTCTGGGAAAGGTTCTTTGCTTTTCAGAAGAGGTACACAAAGAAGAAAAGGCTGCTGTTCCTCCTCGCTGGACCTGTCCCTGCCAGCCCACGATGCTTGGAACTGTGGCAGCCATGTTGTGACAACACAGGTTAATCAGAGGAGGAGACGCGGGGGTGGCCGAGCAGGTAGACAGAAGGACTGGATGACTTCGCTGAGCCACTGAACTAACTGGTCCTGGATGCTTCTGCTGCCGGAATTCTTACTTTTCAGCCACTGGTGGCTGGATTTTCTCTCACTTGCCGACAGAAGCCCCCCAACTGACTCACCCACTCACAAGTTTCAGTCTTTGTTTTCCCATTGGTCATGGTTTGTCTCAAGACGACAGTGGCACTGATGGCTGACCCCACTGCCTGCCACCCTTCTGAGGCTCTCCGATGTGTCTACTTACACACGATAGAATGGAGCATTAATTGAACATCTACTTCGCACCCAGCACTGTGTGAGGCTCAGAGAAATAAAACGTCTGCTCAGGATCCCACAGCTAGTAAATGTCTGATCTGCACAACACAACACTGCTTCTCCCCTCGAAGGAAGCTTTCTTACCTGTTCCGAATGCAGGAAGGGGTTCATTTAGTAAAAGACGATAAGAACGGCTTACTGGGTGGCTGCTCCCCTTTTCATACTGCGGTCTCTGGAAGGAGGTCAGTATGTGTGATTCACATTTGAAGAGTGCAGCATTCTGTTCTGCCTCCTTGCAGGCAAAGTATCTATATCTAAATTATGCAGAATTCGCTTGCCCAGGAGAATCTCTTGTCGAGTCTCCCCATTTATTTATTTATGAAATTATTTATATCAGTATGAACTTGTCTTTTTTCTTTTTCTTCTTTCTCTTTCTTTCTTTCTTTAGAAAGAAAGGTAAACATACTTTATTTATTTTGAGCCTCAGGTTATTTCAGCTTTGGCCACTGAGGCTCCTTCAGGTGGCTCCTGTGTCCCTTTGACATACCCCATCCTTGTGACTTTTTGTGTGACTATTTCCTTTTACTTTCTGGCACTACAAGGTGCTCCAGGCTCGGCTCATATGTTTCTTGGCCCTGTTCTAGCATCAGCCCCCTGTCCTTTGGTTGGAGAATGGTATTAAAGACTGAGATCTGAGAACCAAATGTGCTTGTTGCTACTGAGGGGTTCCTGCTGTTGGTCCCCTCGGTGGATAGTACAAAGCAAAGTACCTGTTCACTAACCTGTGTATACAGTGTATCATTAACTATTTCTACGTGGCACCATCTGAACGTATATTAAGCTCAACGAGAGTTCACAATGATCTTTCCAATTGTAAACCATTGCCACGTGGATCATTCTAGACTTCTCTGCTTGTTTATTTAAAATCTCCTACTCCAGGGACACAAGGGTGGCTCAGTCAGTTAAGCGTCCAACTCTTGGTTTCAGCTCAGGTCACAACCTCTCGTTTCATGGGTTTGAGCCCCACAATGGGCTCTGTGCTGGCAGTGCAGAATCTGCTTGGGATTCTCTCTCTCTCTTTCTCTGCCCCTTCACCGCTTGCTCTCTCTCTCTCTCTCTCAAAATGAATAAATATACATTAAAAAATAAAATGAAATCTCCTACTCCAATAATGAGAAGCTTGGTTTCCACCATTACTATCCATTTACTTAATTGTTCAATTCAAGCAAACACATATAGTGGTATGCCTTTGTTTTGACCAGCAATTCAACGTGTAGGAATTTGTCTTACTAAAAAACTCCCCCAAGAATATACAGATGCTTGTGGGAGGATGCTGATTGGTAGACTGACTTCCTGCCAATATCTGACTCCCTTCCCTGTGGGAGGATTATACTTCTCTGCCATTTGAACCCAAGATTGGTCATGGGACTTGTTTGGGCCCCCCTGCCCTCACAAAAAAAATGTAAGCAGGTCACATGTGTCACTTCCTGTCAGTCGCTTCAAGCCAGTGTATGTCTTGTCACCTCTTTTTTTTTTTTTTTTTTCTCTATGCTATGCTGTCCTGCAAATTTCAGATAATGGCTGCTCCATCAGTCTGGCTCCTGGAGCAGAGCTGACACAGGGCAGGGCTGTGGCTGGAAATAATGGAAATGCATCATGAGCAAGAAATAAATCTTTCTTGTGTTCAGTTACTAAGATTTGAAATATTAATTACAGCAGCCTAACTTAGCAGCCCATCCTAGCCCATCCGATAGAGTTTGTAACCGTGAAAACTGGGAGGGATGTGAATATCCGTCAATAGAGGACTAAGTTAATAAACAGGGTGTATTTCAATAACAGTCTATCAGTGCAGCTCTGACCACAAAAAATGTCTGCCTCTATTATTGGGATGGAAAACTGTCCACATTGTTAAATGAAAACACAAGCAATTGGTGGACCAGTTTACTTGGTAGGATCACATGCTGTAAAACAAATAATTTATGGACCGATGTTAGCATGTGCGTAGGAAAAAAACTCTGGAGGAATAAATACCAAATTGTAGCAGTGGCTGTCTCTACATTTTCGATTTCTGTACTTGAATTTTTACAAGTTCTGAGTCAAGATTCCCTCTGCTCTGGGCTGGATCTGTTTCATCTGTCAGTTGGCAGCCAGACTGGATTATGCAAATTGGCTTTCCCCTTGGATGGATTTGACAATCTACAAGGTTAAGTCTGGAGGCAAACATGTGGACTTGTTAAGTGGGGACAGGCTACTAAATAGGGCACTTTGAGCAGAATTCCTGGAATTTTTTCCAAGCCCATCAAAAGCAAGGAATGTCATTAGCACTCATCTTAAATCCCAGCATAAACAATAATGATCACAAACTGATGAAGGCTTAGATCCTTTCTCCACCTCCATTTGTCACTTATGACTCTTGGATAATTATTTTCCCAAAGGAGTTTTATCAACAATAAGGAGACATGTTGGGAGTGGAGGGTTTTGTCTTTTTCATCTTTGAAGCCTCAGTACCTGGCTCTGGCTTGGCCCAGGATAGTTATTCAATTAATGTGATTCAGAAAATGTCATTTTCAATAATTATTTTTTTAACATCTATTTTATTTAAAAAACTATCATGCAGTAAAATTGACCTTGCTTGGTATGCAGATCAATGATTTTTAACAAAAGTTTTAAATGTTCATTTATTTATTTTTAATTTTTTTTTTAATGTTTAGTTTTGAGAGAGAGAGTGAGACAGAATGTGAGTGAGGGAGGAGCAGAGAGAGAGGAGGGACACAGAATCTGAAGCAGGTTCCAGGCTCTGAGCCATCAGCATAGAGCCTGATGCAGGGCTCAAACCCATGGACCATGAGATCATGACCTGAGCTGAAGTTAGATGCTCAACTGACTGAGCCATCCAGGTGCCCCAGTGTTTATTTATTTTGGAAGGAGGGCGCAAGTGGGGGAAGGGCAGAGAGAGAGGAAGACACAGAATCCAAAGCGGGATCCAGGTTCTGAGCTGTCAGCATAGAGCCTGATGTGGGGTTCGAACTCATGAGTTGCGAGATCATGACCTGAGCAGAAGTATGACACTTAACCTACTGAGCCACCCATGCGCTCCACAGATCAATGAATTTTAACATATGTATAGATTTCTATAGCTACCACCACAATCAGAATACAGAACAGAATTCTATCATCCCAGAAAATTCCGCTGTGTTTTTCCTTTATAATTACATTCTGTCTCCCTCCCCATCCCTAACTCCTGGCAAACAATGATATGGTCTGTGTCTCTATGGCTTTATCTTCTCAAGAATATCATATACATGTGAGCATACACATTAGATAATATTTTGAGATTGGCGTGTGTCATTTGTTTTTTGTTTTTTGTTTTTTTTTTTAATTTTTTTTCAACGTTTTTTATTTATTTTTGGGACAGAGAGAGACAGAGCATGAATGGGGGAGGGGCAGAGAGAGAGGGAGACACAGAATCGGAAACAGGCTCCAGGCTCTGAGCCATCAGCCCAGAGCCCGACGCGGGGCTCGAACTCACGGACCACGAGATCGTGACCTGGCTGAAGTCGGACGCTTAACCGACTGCGCCACCCAGGCGCCCCTGTTTTTTTTTTTTAATCTTGAGAGAACACAAGCTGAGGAGGGTCAGAGAGACAGTGGGACAGAGGATCTGAAGCAGGCTCTGGCTGAAGCAGCAAGCCCCATTCGGTGCTTAAACTCATGAGCTGTGAGATCATGACCCGAGCTGAAGTTGGACGCTCAACCAACTGAGCCACCCAGGTGCCCCTGTCATTTGGTTATTTTTTTTATTGCTGAGTAGTATTTCTCATTAATATCTCTTTTTCTTGAGCACCTACTATGTGTCAGGCTCTGTGCTAGGTATTGGGGATATAACAAAATACAGGGTAGATATGGTCCCTATTGGTAGGGAGCTTACAGACAGCCTCATAGAACGTTCATAGAACGTCAGAGTCCTGAGAGGGCCCAGAGATAATCTCTCAGCTACTGAAAGTGTGGCCTTGGACCAGGAACATCAGCATTCCCTGAGAATGTGTTAAAAATGCAGAACCTCTAGGGGTGCCTGGGCAGCTCAGCCGTTAAGCGTCCCACTTTGGCTCAGGTCATGATCTCCCAGTTTGTGAGTTCGAGCCCTGCATTGAGCTCTCTGCTGTAAGCACAGAGCCCACTTTGGATCCTGTCTCTCCCCCCACCCCTCCTCTCTGTCCCTCTCAAGCGCAATCTCTCACTCTCTCTTACAAATAAAAACATTAAAGAAAAATGCAAAATGCAGAACCTCTTACACCTGAAACTAAAGTAACATTGTATGTCAACTATTCTTTTCTTTTAATGTTTATTTATTTTTGAGACAGCGCGAACCGGAAGGGGCAGAGAGAGATGGAGACAGAGAATCAGAAGCAGTCTCCATGTTGACAGGAGGGCGCCCAAACTGGAACTCACAAACCGCAAGATCATGACCTGAGCAGAAGTCTGATAATGATCAACGGAAAGAGCCACCCCGGAGCCCCCAGCTATTCTCGAATTAAAAAAAATGCAAATCCTCGGGCTGCATTCCAGACCTACCAAATTACAGTTTATATATTAGCAGGATCCCCAGGTGGTTTCTTTGAACATTCAACTTTGAGAAGTCCTACTTTGCCCTCCACAGAGCACAGAGATTTCTACATCCTTGTCCAAGACCCATTCAGTCTTTGCGTGACCGCCTCCAGCCACGGGTCTTATTTTGCACTCCAGCCACCTGATAAGCAGCTCAAATTATTTGAATCCTTCTTAGCCTAAATAGAAATTCGCTTTTGTATAAATTCCACACTATGATTCTAGTTCTGACTTTTGGGTCAATCCAAAACACATATTCTTTCACCTGATATCCCTTTGGTTATTTACTGACTTAGTGTCCTTTTCTCCAGCCTGGATACTTCCAGATGCTACAGTCACCCTTTGTGCATCCTTTTATTCACCCACCTAGTCTATTTTTATTGGTACCTACTACATCTAGTCACTGAACTTGACCTATGTCCCCGAAATTTGGACATAGTTAAAATGGGTTCACTGGATATTATAGTTCTGCATATTCCTGATAAGATTTAAATGAAGGAAAGAAAACCTTTAATGTGGGTGTCCATGATTGGAAGACACAAGCCCCCAAATGCCAGATAGGTAACCAAGATATGCCATTTAAAGGAGGGTAGTAGCTGCTATCAACATCAGCCTATTGTTCCTGCCTGGGAGTTAAGTCCCACGAGTGCCTCATCTTCTGACTTTTCAAGACAAGTCAGAAATGTGGGATTTGGGAGCGCCTGGGTGGCACAGTCGGTTAAGCGTCCAACTTCAGCCAGGTCACGATCTCGCGGTCCGTGAGTTCGAGCCCCGCATCGGGCTCTGGGCTGATGGCTCAGAGCCTGGAGCCTGTTTTCCGATTCTGTGTCTCCCTCTCTCTCTGCCCCTCGCCCGTTCATGCTCTGTCTCTCTCTGTCCCACAAATAAATAAACGTTAAAAAAAAAAATTAAAAAAAAAAAAAAGAAATGTGGGATTTGATGTGAATTTTTGGATTTTCAGATGTGTACAATTATACCAGTCAGGGTTATCAACTGCTAACAGAATTCTCTCTGGTTGGCTTAAGCAGACAAAGGGTTAATGGGAAAGGTATACCAGTTAGCTCCAAAATTGACCTAAAGGTGGGGAGCTGGGCTCAGGAGACCAGGCAAGAACCATGAGAGCCCCAGCAGCTGGGACAGAGACAGGTAGTACCCAAGGAGGTAGCTAGTAAAAGGCTAGCATTGGTAGGTAGCACTGCCCTTGGGACTTTGGGCAATGTTCCCCTAGCCCATCAGTCCCACTGCCCTTGATGTCTTCCAACTGCCACCTCCATTTGAAATGCCAGGTGTGCTACGTAAGTTGCAGCCTCTGGGGCACATGTCCCGGAATTCCTGTTTTTGAGAGTTTAAATGCTGGGAGGTTAGAAAAAAAAAAAAATGAGCACAACAACCATATTAGGAATGCCTTCGGCTGCAAGTTACTATGAACAACTGAAAACCTAAGGACAGGGATGCCTTGCTAGCTTAGTCAGCAGTGTGTGTGATTCCTGATCTCAGGGTTGTGAGTTCGAGCACCACACTGGGCCTAGAGCTTACTTTAAAAAAGTATATATACAACAAATAAAAATAAGTTGCAAACAGAATGCCCTTCATCTCTACACATTCCAGAGCGTATTTCCCTAGTACAAGTTTCTTCCTCCATGTAACCACAGAATGATCAAATTCAGGAAATGACACATTAATACAAATATTTGGCTTTTTCCAATCTCCAGAGTGGGTGACTGGCAAGAGAGAATGGAATTGGGAATAGCCATGAGGGTAGCCAAACACAGAAAATAATTTTGAAAAAGTCCCACCATATAGAGTGTCTACGGACTGTGTCCAGCCTGAGAGCCACCCACTGACTTTACTGCTTTAAACTTCCTGCTGAACTATCTCTTTTGATTAGAAGAGTAAGAATATATGATATAAATTTCCACTTTTCATATTGATACCATTTACTTTCTTTTTTTTTTAATTTACTTATTTGAGAGAGAGAGAGAGAGAGAGAGAGAGAGAGAATCTGAAGCAGGCTCCGCACCTGTGGAACCCGATGTAGGGATCAAACTCATGGAACTGTGAGATCATGACCTGACCTGAAACCAGGAGTTGGACATTTAACCTACTGAGCCACCCAGGTACCCCAATGTCATTTACTTTCTAAATAGTGTTGAAAAGAATCTATTGGAGGTAACCGGCAGGTGTAGGGACAGAGTATTATTTTCTCCAAATTTTTACTGAATAGATAAAAAATGAACAGGTTTTTTCTTTTTCTTCAATTTCCTTGTCATGTCAATTTCCTGAAAACCTTCCCTAAATGATATAATTATGTTGCTTTAAGTCTTACAATTTATAATGCAATCAGAATAAAAGAGGGATATTGAGAGTTCTTCCTCATCTCCTAGAAAAATGAAATTCAAATTGTGCTAGAGAGATAGGAAATGGTACACATGGAATATTTTTATATTATCCTTTTTAATGAAATGGAGGGTAGGAAGTATTTTGTAAAAAATGGGTGCTACAGGGGCCTGGCCTCTGGTCTGCTTGGGGGTGTGGGGAAGATTATGTGGGGCTGGCTAAAGGGTGAGTCAGAGATGGGAGAGCAGTTAAGAAAAGAGGAGGGAGGCAATGAGGTTCCACTTGGGGAGAAGGAGAGACATATTGACTGTATGCAGCCTTTTCTTATCTCCAAACTGTACCCTCTTTTGCCATTTTTTCATCTTTCTTTCCAGAGGTGCCAAGTCCCAAACTAAAGGTTTAAGCAGAGAATGTCAAAGAATGGGCTATAATACAGCTGGTTTCTCCACTCTGACAGGGAGGGAATTCTTTTTTTTTTTTTTCTTAAATGTTTGTTTTTGAGAGAGAGCAAGCATGAGTGGGGGAGGGGCAGAGAAAGAAGGGGGCAGAGGATCTGAAGCAGGCTCCAAGCTCCGAGCTGTCAGCACAGAGCCCAATGTGGGACTCGAAGCCACGAACCGTGAGATCACGACCTGAGCCGAAGTCAGATGCTCAGCCGACCCAAGCGCCCCCAGGAAAGGAATTCTTATTGGAATTGGGGTCTCAGGGGTTTGGCAGACCTGAGGGTCTGGGAAGGGCAACACAACCAGGTTCCCAGAGTGTCGGACCAGAAAAAGAGTACCAAGAATTGGGTTCAAGGAATGACCTATGGCTGGAAAAAAGAAAATTTAGGAAGGCACAGAATTTATCTGTATTGGAGCCACTAGTATGGGACAAAGACTGCATAGTACGTGTGGGTATGGGAAGCCTGTGGTGAATTGCAGGTTTTGGGGCTACTGGCAGGGTGGGGTAGGAGGTTGGGGAGAAGGGAGAGTTTGTGAGAGGAGGGCTTGCCAGATTAAAGAAATGAAAGATAGCCTCCCTTTTCCTCATTCCATTGTTTCTGCCTTCTAAAACTATTCTTATTTGTGTTGACATGGAAAGAAACATCAAGGGAAATATTAGATGAGTTAATCTTTAATTAAGTCAAGCTGAACATAGGTATTTGGGACAAGATGATTTAAAAAATCTAGTTATGGGGCGCCTGGGTGACTCAGTTGGTTAACTGACTCTTGATTTTGGCTCAGGTCATGATCTCACAGTTTGTGGGACTGAGCCCTGTGTTGGGGTCCTGTGTCACAAAGGGGGTCCTGCTTGGGATTCTCTTTCCCCCTCTCTCTCTGCCCCTCCCCTGCTTGCATGCATGTATGCATGCACGCTCTCTGTAAAATAAAAAACTAAAAATCTAATTTAGGAGTTAAAGAGCATAGGGTTTGGGGTTTAGATAGACCTGAGGTCTATCCCGGGTCTTCTATTCCCTAGCTGTGTGACCAGAGATAAGTTACTTAACCTCTCTGTGCCTTAGTCTTCCTTTACAAAATACAAATAGTAAGAAAATCTACCTTGTTGGGTAGTAGTGAGAATTACACAAGACAATGCAGGCTAAATGCCTAGTACAGATTCTGGTGCATACCAGGTCATCAATACCCCATAGTATCTCTGCTCCTGGTGACTTTAGGGACATCATTTAATCTCTTGGGGCTTCTGGAGTTCATTGTATGGAGAGATTAGACAAAGGATGGGAAATTGCCTTTAAAAATTACAAAATGTATTTGTAAACAGAAGGTTTTAAAAAATCATGCAAGAATACATAAATAAAGGGATACATAAATAAAGGGAATACATAAGCCAAAGGGATTTTGCTGGTTGCATTGAAAGCCAGGGGTCTGGAGGTCACCCAGAGGCAGCAGACATCCATGTTGACAGAAGCTAAGATCTTATTCATGACCAGCTTTGAGCTCCCCAATGGCTTGATGATAGGAAACTGTGTGCAGGATATCATGAAAGATACTGTTAGTTGCTACCTGGTGGACATTTCCCTTTCTTTCCTTTTCAGCCAAATTCTGGTTTTGTTCAGGTATCCTGTGGTCATGAGCTTTAAGGAATCTGGCCATCTCCTCAGCCCCACTGAATGGGGAGTGTAAATCCTGACTATTTCGAGCCAATCATAGTAATTCTGCTTCCTTGGCCAGTGACCGGTTCACAAATGGGCATGTGATACCATCCTGGCTAGTGAAGGAAAGCCTAGGGGGTTAGGCTTCTATGAAAGTTTTCATATCTTATATATGGACACAAGGAAGAAATATGTCCTCTTTTCTTGCTCTGGCCTTTGGATGTTGTTTTGTGGAGCTGTGATTTTTGGACCTGTGTCAGTCATTGTGCAACCATAAGAAACAACACTACATCTGGCAATGTGGAAAGCTCTAGATAACTTAGGTATTTGGTGATATTGTTGAACAATTAAGGGCATTCCCCCCCTCCATTCAGGCATCTTGTTATATGATTATTTTGTATATGGATCCTATTCTGCAACCTTGTTAAACTCATTTGTTCTAGTAGTTATTTTGTAGTTCTTTAGGCTCTTCTATATAAATAATCATGTTATCTGCAAATAGAGATTGTTTTACTTCTTCCTTTCTGATCTTTATGCTTTTATTTCTTTTTCTTACCTTATTGCAGTGGCAAGAACTGCCAGTACAAGGCTGCCTTGTTTATGATTTCATCTTGTTAGATGAGATTGTACTTTTATCATTGCTTAAACCAGTTAAATTGGGTTTTCTGCCAGCTTCAATGCTTCCAGCTGAAAGCACTGTAGCTGATGCTATTATTAAAGGAAAGATTGATCCCAGAACACTTGGTTGTATGCAGATTGGAATTATGGTGATACAGACAAAATAGTAACATCTCAGGTTACCTCTAGCTGCAGACCTGTTGGGTTCCATTTGAAAATATAGCTTCTTAAAAGAACGTTTTTTAAAGTTTATTTATTTATTTTGAGAGAGACAGCATGAGTGGGGGGGTGGGGCAGAAAGAAAGAGGGAGAGAGAAGAATCCCAAGCAGGCTCCACACTGTCAGCGTGGAGCCTGATGCAGGTCTATTAACCCACAAAATATGATTGGAAACCAAGAGTCCAATGCTTAACCAACTGAGCCACCCAGGCGCCCCTGAAAATATAGTTTCTTTACTCCTGGGGAACCAGGCTATTCCCAGTGATGCCGAGAACTGGATTTGCAATAGGGTGACCTGATAAGGCCAAGATCTGTCTCATGGAGAAGTCTGGCTGCATTCCCCACACAATCGAGAAAGTACTTTTACGGCCACATGTTTCTGTGACAGGCTCCCAGTCTCCCAGGAGGAAGGCTGGAATTTGAGCTCACTGTTGCCAATTATCCAAAAAGGATGTGATCCAGGAGCACGATAAGGATCAACAGGGCTCAGCTGGGATTTGGCCTTCTCCAAGAGGAAGGAATAAAATCTTTGATCGGCTCTGAAAACAAAACTAAACAAAATCTCAGGCAATGGCAGACACGGTTCTTTGCTATGTATAAGCTTTTTTTAAAAAAGAAAGTTTAACCAAATGTTAAGGTTTTCCTATGTGGATCTCAGACTCCAGCGTTTACTCTGAAACCCAGCGTCACGTTCGAAGTACCTGTAGGCCATATGTGCTCCAGCAAGGGCTTCGGGGGTGTCAGGTGGTGGCAGTGGGCACGTTTGATCCCCACCTGCCGCCACACGAATGCCCAGACCCAGAGACTGCCAGTGGCTTTCTGAGCAGTCACTGAGAAGCCTTGCCAAAATATAATGATGCCAAGTAAGATGAACAGAGGGCGCTTGGCCTTTCCCTGCAGCGGCCGGCTTTCTAACACCGGAGGCTCCGAGGTTCTCAGTGCCAAAAGCCATGCGGCAGCTCTTAACCTGGAGAGAAGGCACATGGGACAAGTGGCATTCTTCCAAAGCCTTTATTTGGTCGTTTTGGATAACCGCGTTTTAAAATGCCGGTGCTTGTCATGTTCTTTCCAGCCTGACATTTTGGAGAAGGCGTGTCTAACTTTATACATTTATGACGCAGCATGAACCATGGAGAAATCATTTCAAAGATGTATTCAGGCAGCTTCTAAAGGGCCACTCCCATGGCTGCTGACGCAGGTCATCCACGGTGCATGGATGAGGGTTACGAACAGTCAGGCCGTTTTGGGTTTGCCCTGGTTCTGACGAGAGCGGAGCTCTCTCTGGCCATATTTACTTAGGGCTCTGCGGTCAGTCAAAAGGACACGTTCACAAGACTGCAGGCTGGGAAAACTGTTCTCTCTTGCGTGTTCAAATAGCTCCGTATGGATAGCAATATCCTTTGTATAAGACAATAATATGAAACTCACAGGGGCATCTGGGTCGCTCAGTCGTTTGAGCCTCTAACTCTTCATTTCGGCTCAGGTCATGATCTCTCAGTTGTGAGACTGAGCCCCACATCGGGCTCCATGCTGATGGTATACAGCCTGCTTGGGATTCTCTCTCCCTCTCTCTGCCCCTCCCCTGCTCTCTCCCCCCGCCTGTCTCTAAATAAATAAATAAATAAATAAATAAATATAATATGAAGCTCACAGATCACCGATCATCTGTCCAAAATAGTCCAGACTGGGGTACCTGGCTGGCTCAGTCAGAAGAGCATGATCTTGGGGTTTTGAGTCCCACATTGGGTCTATACCTAGAGATTACTTAAAAATAAATAACCTTTAAAAAATTCCAGATTTTGTGACACTGTTAGGATGAACAAATGAATAGGTAGAATATTGTGGTAAATCACACAACATAAAATTGGCCATTTTATACTAAATGTCACTGAATTATACTCAAAATATCCACTCTATTACTAATTGCTTTGTTGTTCTTTTAAAACATTTTTTGGGGGTGCCTGGGTGGCTCAGTTGGTTGAGCGACCAACTTCGGCTCAGGTCATGGTCTCGCAGTTCGTGAGTTCGAGCCCCGCATCGGGCTCCGTGCTGACAGCTCAGAGCCTGGAGCCTGCTTCAGATTCTGTGTCTCCCCCTCTCTCTGCCCCTCCCCTGCTCATGCTCTGTGTCTCTCTCTTGCTCTCAAAAATAAATAAATGTTAAAACAAAATCAAAAAAATTTTTTAACGTTTATTTATTTTTGAGAGCGAGGGAGAGAGAGTGAGCACAAGCAGGGGATGGGCAAAGAGAGGAAAAAGAGACAGAGACAGACAATCTGAAGCAGGCTCTGCACTGTCAGCACAAACCCTGACGTGGTGCTGGAACCCATGGGCCCTGAGATCATGACCTGAGCTGAAGCCAGATGCTCAACCAACTGAGCCATCCAGGTGCCCCAAGTGCCTTGTTGTCATAGAATTTAGTTAAAAGTAGTTCATCTGGCAGCATCTTAATTTCCATTGCCAAAACCAAAGTCAAGGTTGAAATGGACATGTAGACTTTCTGTTATTATGATTTTAAATGTTATGTGTATTTAGTGTATACTGGTGTCTTAAACCTTTATCGATTTTAACTAATTACAAGGTGGGTATTATCAGTATCCTCCTTTACAGGGGTGAGATCTCTGAGGTTAACTGACAAACCTGAAGGGCTATACAGCTTTGAACCCAGATAGGCTCTAGAGTCCGTGTGCTTAACCAACAGGTTAAATTGGCAATAATTACTGCTGTGTCACTTTTGGTACCGGCATTGATTGAGGGCTGACTGTGTGCCTTATACGCGCGCATGTGTGTGTGTGTGTGTGTGTGTGTGTAGACTGAGAGAGAGAGAGAGAGAGAGAGAGAGAGAGACAGACAGACAGACAGACATGTCCAAGGTCATAGGCTTGACAAAGCCAGGATTTGAACTTGGCTCCTCTGCTCTGGCTTCTTGCATTACTTCATGTTGCCTCTGTTGATGGAATTAGCAAGTGCAAAGTAGGAACTCGAGCCTTGCCAGGGAGCAGGAAGTTGGGAACCAGGAAGATGGCTGGGCCTGGTCTGAAACCCAGCATCACTACACATCTGAGGACTGATTCAAAACCAATTCCAGAGAGGGACAGATGTTAACTGACTTATTGTCTTGTCTTCTGCAGAAGCTATCACCAGGGAGGGACCGACCAAGATGTGTG
Source organism: Prionailurus bengalensis (assembly GCF_016509475.1). NCBI lineage: Eukaryota > Metazoa > Chordata > Mammalia > Carnivora > Felidae > Prionailurus > Prionailurus bengalensis. The sequence continues at coordinate 26,982,253 of NC_057357.1, read as the reverse complement.
GGCACCTGGACGGGCAAATGATGTGGTGTCCCGTTGACTCAGGTGGTCAAGGTTAAAAGTCTGGCTCCATCACCTACCAGGTTTGTGACCTCGAACAAGTTCCTAGAGCTCTGTGCCTCACTTTCCTCATCTGTAAAATGGTAAAAATAAATAGTACCTACCTTACAGGGTTGTAATGAAGAGTCAGTCATCTGTATGCATAGGGAGAGCCTTGTAAGTCACTGTAAAAGATAATGACAATTTTCTCTGTCTGGTTGCATTTCCAGGGATGTTTTAGCACCATCCCTGTGATTTGGCTTGGACTGTCCCATCCCTTAATTCAGTTTGGACCCAAGTCCAAGCCACTGTGCTAATCAGGATCTTACCACATCTCAGTCAGTCCTCCCCCAGAGCAAGAAGGGAGCCCCTGGGTCCTGCTGGTCTCCTGCCACTGTCTGCGTGGCCCTTTGCTGGGGAGACAGAAACCAAATCCTTCCCAAAGATGCTGGGAAATTAGTTTAGCACCGTCTGCCGGTGTGCAGTGACTCAGAGGCTACCAACGTGGTGGGGCTCATGGGCTCGGGGGTTTGAACAAGATCGATGTTGTCATGAATGCAAACCAGGCCGAGTTTGCCGTGAGGCTGGGAAGCAGGGAGAGCCTGGGCCTTCTGCTTGCTTGCAGCTCTCTTTCGAGGTGAGCTGAGGTTTTGAGCTGCGTTGGCAGCTCTCACAATGATGGCAGAGAAGCCAGAGGGCCCTGAGGAGAGGCACTGGGGTGCCAGGGAAAGCTGGCCGTTGGCTGGACTAATCTGAGGGGGCCTCCATCCTGGTTGCTTACTGTGTGACCTTGGCAAGTAGCTTAACCTCTCTGAGCGCCCTCTCCTTGTCAGTCAAGTGGGGTTGCAGGGAGGAGGAGTGGGGTGACGTATGTGAAGGGCAAAGCTTAGCACAGGACACAGCAAATGCTCGGTCATCACACCAGTTCCTAAGGTTGGGCTTTATATGCTCCCTGTCTCTTCCTTTCCTCAAACGTCCCCATCCCCTTTGGACCCTTCAAAACGACTCTCTGAAGGCAAACGTTTACCAAAAAGGTGGAGAAGGAAAGGACTGGGGGGAAGTGTTGTGAGAATGTGTATGTGTATGTCTATGAGTGTGTAAGTGTAAGAAACAGAGGAAGGCACACACAAGGCAACACACACACATACACATAGACATGCACGTACACATAGAGATGCACAGACACACATAGAAAGAGTGGGGGGCAGAGGCAGACGGGGGGTCCAAACCCTAGCTCTGCCACTCATGAGCTGTGTGACCAGTCACCTAACTTCTTGGCCCCTCACCTTGCTCATCAGTACAACAGGGACCCTACAACTCCTTTATAGGGTTGATGTGAATGGTTGCACATAAAGCAGTTAGAAGGTCTGGTACATAGTAAATGCTCAGTGAATTGCGGCAGGCAGGATTCCAAAATGGAGCCCACGGTGAGCCCTCCCTATCCAATCCCTTCCCCTGGAGTGTGTGGGAGGGGGGACACGGGAATACGGTGAGGCATCACTCTGCCGATTAGGTTACATTATATGGCAAAGTAAAAGGGTGCTGTGGATGTAATTAAGGTCTCTAACAAGTTCAGTTTACCAAAGGAGAGATTATCCTGAGTGAGCCTGATTTAGTCACCTGAACCCTTAGAATGTAGGTCTAGAGGTCAGAGACAGAAGAGATCAAGAAATTCAAAGCCTCAGCGATGCTCTCCAGTTGGCCTTGAAGGAGCCAACAGCCGTGTGGGGAGAGGACTGTGTGGCAGGGAACAGTGAGAGGCCTCCAGGAGCTGAGGCCTCAGTCCCACAGCTGTAATGAAGTGAGCTCTGTCAACAACCAGTGAGCACTGGAAGAGGACCCTGGCTTCAGAGGAGACCTCGGCCTCACCTTGACTTTGGCCAGGTGAGACCCAGACCCATTATGGAATCAATTTATTCTTTAAATAATTTTTCTTCTTTTAATGTTTAGTTTTGAGAGAGCGCATACGAGCAGGGGAGGGACAGGAAGAGAGGGAGACAGAGGATCTGAAACGGGCTCTGTGCTGACAGCAGGGAGCCCAAGGTGGGCCTTGAGCTCACAAACCGCGAGATCATGACCTGACCTGAGCTGAAGTCGGACACTCAACTGACTGAGCCACCAGGGCGCCCCTGGAATCAATCTATCCACCCATTCTACAGCTGATAGCTGTTCAGATTGTGTTCAGTTCTGGTTGGCACTTTTACTTTGCCCTGCAAATTTTTTTTTTTTTTTTTTAACATGGACAATATAAAGCAGGCTGATGGTGAGAAATCCTGCCACGTGGTGTTCGTATTATGGTCTGGTTATACTTGGGTAGGAACTTCCGCTGAAGCCACCGACACTGCGGCCCTGCCCTTGAACGTGGAGCTGGAAGGAGAGATTACCACCGGCTCCATCACTCCACGGATGGCAGAGAGTACAAGTGACCTCCCCGAAATGACAGAGGAAAGAAATTACAGGGTAAGTTGACGGCGGAGCTGGCATTAGGTCCAGGTGCCCCAGAAAGAGCAAGAGCTTTGGACTTAGACGGACATTGGTTCCAGCCACTCACTAGCTATGTGACCTGGGAAAACGCCTCAAAGCCTCTGAGCCTCAGTTTCCTCATCTATAAAATGGGGGACGCAGTAACGCTTTGCAGGAAGGGTTAGTGAGGTAATACTTTATGTGCCTGGCCCTCGGCAAGCATTCAGGAAAGGGGCTCTGATCGCCACCCCACCCCCAAGTCTGGGGTACTTGCCGTGCACCTTGCGATCTCCGGAATAACAGGGAAGGGATCCCATGGTCTTGACAGCTTTTGGCAGAACTTCATGAGCGCCAGACTCCTCCCAGCCACTTCCCAGAGATAACCATCTATTCGTCTGGAAAGATCTATCTTGACTTCTCTGCAACGAGGAGCATATTATGCTCCTGTAACATTTCTCTTGGTGCAGTACAGGCAAGAGATAGTTTTTGGCAGGAGGTGGAAGGAATGTCCCAGAGAAAGGAAAAATCAAGAGCGCTGCCCACACTGCCCCTGGTCACTTTCTTTTTCTTTCCTTTTTTCCCTCTGTCTGCAGTCTCTTTCTTCATTAAGTCTTCTTAGGCCAAATAAGAATACTCTTTAGTATCTGGGAGTACACTCAAATTTTCAAATCCCTTCAACATGTGTTTTTCTTTTTTCTTTTGTAAAGTTTGTTTTGAGAGAGAGAGAGAGAGAGAGAGAAAGAGGGAGAGAGAGACTCCCAAGCAGGCTCTGTGCTGTCAGCGTAGTGCCTGACGTGGGGCTCGAACCCATGAACCTGAGTTTGACCTGAGTTCAAACCAAGAGTCGGACACTTAACCGACTGAGCCACCCAGGCACCCTGCTTCAACACATTTTATGTTTTTTTAAAACATTTTTAAAAATGTCTTACTTATTTTTGAGAGACAGAGTACGAGCGGGAGAGGCGCAGAGAGAGAGGGAGACAAAATCCATGAAGCAGGCTCCAGGCTCTGAGCGATCAGCACAGAGCCCAACAAAGGGCTTGAACCCATGAACCACGAGATCATGACCTGAGCCAAAGTCTGACGCTCAACCGAGCCACCCAGGCACCCCACATTTTGTCATGTTTTAACTTCACAGCAATTATGTACTTGGCACATGGCTATCACATGCTAATAGCTGCAGTCAGAGGCAATTAATAACTCATATAATTATATGATAATATAATGGCTAATATCCGTCGATCATTTACAAAATACCTAGCACTGTTTTAAGTGCTTTTATGGGTGTTAATCTTCCCAACAACCCTCAGAGGTAGATATTAACGCTGATACCATTCTATAGGGGAGGAAACTGAGGCTCAGCCAGGTTCGGCAACTGGCCCAAAATTGCACAGCTAGGAAACAGAGGAGCTGAGTGTTGAATCCGGGTGGGCACATTTTTCTCCCTTTGTCCCTTTAGATCCAATTGCTGTCCTCTGCTCCGTTCTGTGCTCTGGGACTCTGACCTCCATGACCTATTATTTCCTTGCTCTCTGGTTTCCCTTTGGGTTCAGCGGGTGGGAGGTTGGGAGGACAGGAAGAGACGAGGCTGTTTCTCACCCCTGCCCGCCTGGCTGCAATTCTGGACAGCCACGACTCTGGCGAGTGGCCCTCCCTCCACCGGCCTGGCTCTGGTGACACAGCCTCTCTTCTGGTACCCGTCGGGGTGGTGCGGCTCCCTGCTGATGCCAGTCCTGCGTGTGATGCAACACGTCGTCACGAGACTCGTTTGAAATAAACCTTGTACTGTGTGCCACATGCTTTCCTGGCTGAGACACCAGGCGATCCAACCTCAAAGCCTGAACACTCAGCCGCCACCTTACATGGCCTCGACCCGACCTGGAGATGAAAGCTTTAGGATTCCCCTCGGAGAGGGAAGTGAGAGAGCCTGTAGTCCAATGATCTCATTTCACCAGTGAGAATACTCTAGGAGGTGCTGCACGGGGAAATGTCTTGCCTCTGACTGTAACAGATCCTGGGCTCTCATCATTCTGGACGGACCCACACATAGCTTCTTACTGCAAAGCACCTGTGATTTTTCTGTCTGGGCCACTCTGTGGCCCCAAGAATCTGCTCACTGAGCACTCTAGCCAAGCTGCAAGCGCTAGAGGACTTGTGTCCTTGAGGCAGCCTCAAGCAGTGACAGATAGAGGCTGGTGGACTAATGCCCCCAACTCCCTCACCCTTTAGGTGAGTTCTGTACAGTCTCCCGGCTGGGCTGGGTCCCAGGTGCCCTAAGTAGTAACTCCCTCCTGAATGCACCCTGAGTTGGCTTCCTTCCCTTCCCTGTCTCACTTTCTCAGGGTCTGCTGGTGCTTCCCGGGATCGCCTTCCAAGTAAACGACGTGCATCAAATTCTTGTCTCTGGGGTCTGCTTCTAGGGAACCCAGACTAAGGTAGGGACCACCCAGGGTTTTCTCTTGCCCTGCACCTCCCTTTTGTTCTGAGAAGTAGACTTCCCACTCTTGGCAGGGGGGATAGATCTCACTCTCCAGCTCCAGGGCTTGGAAGTCTCCTATATCACACAGAGTACCCTGTCTGTCTGACCACAGGGATTCGTTCAAGGATGGACATATGTGATATTGTGATTTATAATAAGGAACAAATATTTGTTTTTCACCCACAGGCTCCTGGCTCACAGCTCCTAAAACCCTTGGATTTTCCTGTGATGAGAGGGATAAAGGTGTCTTTTGTTATGCTAAAGAGGGACCTTGGAAAGCATCTAAGGATGGGGGCAGTCTGCCACGGGAGCCAATCTTGTGAATAGAGCCTTGGAAATTTCAGTCCCACGCCTCTCTCTCACCCCCATCTCTGGGGAGGGGAGAGAGGCTGGAGACTGAGTTCAGCGGCCAGTGGCCAATGATTTAATCAATCATGCCTGTGTAATGAAGCTTCCATACAAACCCAAAAGGAAGGGTTCAGAGAACTTCGGGGTTGGAGAACATGTGATTTGGGGAGCTGGGGCACTGAGAGAGCATGGAAACCCCCCCCTCCTTCCCACATGTCTTGCCCTCGGTATCTTTTCCATCTGGCTGTTCCTGAATTCTATGCTTTTATCATAAACCGGTGATGTAGTAAATACATGCTTTCCTGAGTTCAGGGAGCCTCTCTAGCAAAGTCACTGAACCCAAGGAGGGGGTCACGGGAACCTAGCTGACTGGTCAGAAGTACAGGTGACAACATCGATTTGTAATTGGCATCTGAAATTGGGGGGGGGGCAGTGAGGATCAGTCTTGAGGGAATGAGCCCTTACCCTGGGGGATCTGATGCTATGTCCAGGTAGATAGTGTCACAACTGGCCAGAAGTGTAGTTGGTGACCACAACTAGGACTGGATACAGAGTCTTAGCATGTCACCCAAAGCCCCGCTAATAGCGATCAACTCTAAGACTGCTGGTGGAAAGAGAAGCCCTCCTTCCATGGGGGCCACCCAACTCCAAGGAGCAGGGCAGTGGGGCTGCTAGCAAACCCCTGCCACCTCTTAGGGAAAGCTTGTCTGTGAATGAAGCCGGCACCAAGCAAAACAGGGCTGAGAGAGACAGACTTCCTGAAGACACTGTCTGCATCCCGGTTTTATTACTATTTAGGTGTGGCAAGGCCAACAGAAGAGGTGATTGCCGTTAAAAAGATAACTTGTTATGCTCCCAGACCTCAAGAGAGAGTACATGTTGCAGGATGGGGGGACAGTCAGGGAAGTACCAGGGTCGGTCACCAGGTGGAGGTGGGAGGAGGGTCTGTGGGTAATAGCCTTTATTGTGGTTCCTGCAGGAAAAACAGGTGAGGCAGGGGAAGCACGTTTGGATAACTTCAGTGGACTCTGGGGCACTGGGGCTGTCCCTGATGGTTGTCACTGGCCCTGGGGTGATGCGAGCAGGTATATGGTGGCCCGGGTGTGAGAAATGGATCAGGGAGGATGCTGAGGTATAGACTCTGGATTGGGTGGTTTGTACCCAAAAAGTGCATTTGGAGGGGTTCACCTGAGGAGTGAGGGGGACAAAGGAGGCAGAAGGCCCAGGCGAGGTGACGGGGAACTCAGGCCTGTTACTGGGTTGTGGAGAACAAAGTGTGTCCTGTCCAGCTATGCACGCAGAGCAGACGGTGAGGCAACGAGTTTGCAAGGTAAAGAAACATAGTGAACACAGTCCCTGAACCCAGCCGTGTCTCGATTTTGGACTTCGTCACAGGAGCCGGTAAATTCCCTATTCTCTTGCAGAAGCCAGTTGAAGGTTGTCACTTGCCAACAGATAGAATCACACAGCTGAAGGCAGGTTTGGGAGTAAGAAACCAGGTATCTACGAGGCCAGTCTTGTTTTCCACTGTGCCTCTCAATGTGCTTGATGTGTCCCAAACAAATGCCAGGTGACCCCTGGATTTCAACAAACGGTGTGGGTGACAGGACTCTGTGGAGATCATAATGACATCTGGGTGATCAGCCACAGCCCCCGTCTCCGTGTTGACAGGAGAACAAGGGAACAGAGGTGTCCAGCGGGGGCAGTTAGTCCATGAGCAGAGGCTCCTTCACTGCAGTCTCCCCAGGACGACAGATTACAATTCCAGAAATGTGCACCTGCTCTGTATTCGGGAGACTGTTTTTTGTGCATCAAGAGACCACTTGAGGCCCTGTGAGCGAAGACGTAATGGAGCTGAGTCACAGTCTGGGAACGTGAGGAACTAATGTCCTCAGATGGAGGTGACTTGAGGGCATTTACCAACAAAGCAAATGTCACGAGGTAGTGATGACATTGCAGTTAAAGGGTGCCTTCCTGGGGCACCGGGGTGGCTCAGCCGGTTGAGCGGCTGACTTTGGCTCAGGTCATGATCTTGCTGTTTGTAAGTTCAGGCCCCGAGTCGGGCTCTGTGCTGACAGCTCAGGGCCTGGAGCCTGCTTCGGATTCTGTGTCTCCCTCTCTCTCTGCCCCTCCCCCGCTCTGTCTCTCTCTCTCTCTCTCTCTCTCTCTCTCAAAAATAACATTAAAAACAATTAAAAATAAATAAATATTTAAAAAATTTTGAAGGGTGCTTTCCCATCCTTCAGGGTCTGCTACCAAAACAAAGCAGATACTCTGCCTCTCCAGAGGGTTTTATCCAGAGACCAGAAGTTCTCTGAATGCAGAAGAATTGGAAATAGCATATTGTGTTGGTTAGCACAAGGGGTTGACAGCTGTATCCAGGACTCAAAAATAACTGTGGCTCTAACAAGATGAAAATTTGTCTTTCTCAGGCAAAAGTCCCCAGCTCGCGTGGTGGCTGGGGGTGCAGGGTCCCCCCATCTTGTTGGCCTGCCTTCCCTGGGTGCTGCCCCATCTGTAAGTTCCAAGATGGCCACCAGCATGTCCAAATTCCAGACATAAGGGAGGGGGAGAAGAGGAAGAGGAGGGGCACACTGCTTCCTTTGAAGTCATGATACAGAAGTTGCTCCTATCGCATTGGCCAGAACTTGGTCACAGGCGGCCATTATTCTAGGCAGCCCTGTGCTCAGCTAAAAATTGTGACCCTGCTCCTACAGAGTTGAGTTCCTCAGCCTTGGTGCCATTGGCATTTTGGGCCAGATAATTCTGTGTTGTGTGTGTGTGTGGGGGAGGCTCTCCTGTGTGTTACAGGGTGATTAGCAGTGTCCCTGGCCTCCACCCACTAGATGCCAGTAGCACTCCTCCACACTGTGACAACCCAAATAACGCATCTCCAGACAACAAGATTGTCCCTGCTTGAGAACCACTGCCGCAGACGAAGGGGAGGGTGGATATTGGGGGACAGCTAGCCATCTCTGCCACCTATTAGCTAAGAGTTTTCATTTCTTTCCTCCTCACAAACAGAAGAGAGTGGTCAGTTAGGAGCACAGCCACACGAGGCAAGTGGACGTGAATTCAGATGCCACCTCTGCTGAGTACAAATCTGTTTCTGCCTGAGGAAAACCTGGCTGGTTGCTGGGCGCACGGACAGGAGATGATGCACGGACAGTACATGGCATGGGGCCAGTCACATAACGAGCACTCAGCAAATACTAGCTATCTACATGGAGGCTGGCTTGGTTTTGGCGGGGGTGGGGGAGGAGTCTTGGTGAACTTTTCTGGACGGAAGGGACACTTGGGTTGTGGTTGTTTGCAAAAGAGGAGGGAGACTGATGGACCATTATTTGATGGGGGAACAAAAGAATTACAAAGAGCCAGGTGATGGTTAGAAGGTGAGCAGCAAAGATATCAACACTTTCTTATATAGAAGACAGAACTGGGGCGCCTGGGGGGCTCGGTCAGTTAAGCCCTGATTTCAGCTCAGGCCATGACCTCACGGTTCATGGGTTCGAGCCCCACAGTGGGTTTTGTGCTGACAGTGTAGAGCCTGCTGGGGTTCTCCCTCGCCCTCTCTGATTCTGTCTCTCAAAATAAATAATTAATAAACTTAAAAAAAAAAATAAGACAGAGCTGGGACTAGGTCCCTGAGTTCCATGCTAGTGTTTTGTTCTTTATCACTACAATGTGACTGGGTAACAGTGGTACAGCCGTTGATCCTAGGCTGATTCCTCTTCCAGGTGCAGCCCTCACTGACCTTCTGAATCAGGACTGGGTTCAGCTGCATAAAACAGCAAGCCCAGTTGATGGTACTTTATAAAAATAAAGCGCGGTCTCTCACATGAAAAAAATGTCTGGAGGTGGGTGTCCAGAGTTGGAAAGACAGCTTGGCATTTTCAGCAGGGACCCAGGTTCCTCTCACTTTCTGCCCCACCATCATAAGCATGTGCCTTTCAGTCTCAAGGTCATCTCATGGTTGCCAGTGGCGGCCACAGCCGCTGCTCTCCCATCCACGTGCCAAGTGGCAGGAAGGAAGGGACAGGCGCAAAAGCAAGACTATCATCTGAGCCAGCCCCTTTTGCTGGACAGTGTTACCAGAAACCCTAGCCAGCAACTTCTACTTCCATCTCATTGGCCAGAATGCTCCCTGAAAGGGACGCTGGGAAGTGTAGTTTTTTAGACAGGCACATTGGCTCTCCAGGTGTCACCAGAGCTTTCTGGAAAGGAATAAGGGGTGGAATGGATGTTGTGTAGGCAACTAGAAATTTCTGCCTCACCTTCCAAGGTGGGAATCTGTGAGTGACCAAAGGAGAGGGTGATGGGGGGGGGGGGGCATGAGCCAAAGAGAGGGAGGGAAAGAGAAAAAGGAGAGAGAAGTCATCTCTGAGTTACATTCTGAAAGGAGGGATCGCTCCTAGGAGCTCTTTGTGCTGGGCCTTCTCCAAGTGGAGTAAGATGTCAGCAGGGACCATGTCAAGGTGCTTTCATTGTGGGATTCTAGCTAACTTCAGAAAAAAGGCCATTTGTTAGAAAGAAATAAGGAAGCCTAAAGAATCATTAAAAAAAAAAATCAAAAAGGATCCTCAGGTGGAACAAATCAAGAGTCTTGTCAGTTCAAACCATGTTGCTGTTGTTGGTAGGTCCTTTGACTTCAGACTCTTAAGTCCTGGGAGAGAGCGTGCGGTTCACCTTACCTGCGAACTGTAGGAGGACACTACAGAGTCTGTCTGTAGTGGGGGGGAAAAGGGCTCCCCTAGAAAAAATTGGGATGTTGCAGCAGATAGAAAAGGATTTAGAGATCCAAGGGCCAGCACGATCAGTATCCACTAGCAGAAGTGATGGGAAGAGAAACTATTGTAGGTTATTAAGGGCAGGAGAGTAAGGGCCATGTTCAAGGAACATTCAGTTGGCCAGGGGTGAACAAGCAGGGGTGCAGGTGGTGGGAGGGGGACAAGGCTAGCGGGGTAGGTTGAAGCCAGACCCTAGAGTTCTTTGATAACCAACCCGAGAACTGTATATTTTTTTTATCAGGTGGGTGAGAAGTGTTTTTGCACAACAGGGCAAAGCAATCAAGCGTGAGCCATGCTATACATGTGGGGAAAGTCTCTCTGGGTTTCAGGGACACTGGATGAGGGACTCAAATGCCACCAGATCGCTCTCCCCCTCTTTTCCTCCCTCCATCCCTCCTTTCCTTCTCACCGCTTCTCTCTCTCGTTGGCTTCATTTTTCCAGACCATCTTCCTCACGTAGTTGAACTCCACGCAGCACCTATCACCTCCCTCAACTCACACTCAGCTTTAACCGTGTGAGTGAGCCCTGAGCCTTACCTCCTCGGGTGCCAAATGGAAGAAGTTAGAGAGGGGTCCTGATTGGTTCAGCTCAGGTCAGGTGACACCCCCAAGCCAATCAGGTCCAAGGAAGCCCACCTGAAAGGAGAGAGCCTCTCCCATCAAAAGCCCCCCGCAGGGCACCTGGATGGCTCAGCTGGCTAAGGGTCAGACTTCAGCTCGGGTCATGACCTCATGGTTCATGAGTCCCACTTCGGCTCTGGCTCCGTGCTGACAGCTTGCATTCTGGAGCCAGCTTCAGATTCTGTGTCTCCTTCTCTCTCTGTCCCTCCCCAGCCCACACTGTCCGTCTGTCTCTCAAAAATAAATAAACATTAAAAACAGCAACAAAAATGCTGGAAAAAAAAAAGCAAGCAAGCACACCACAAGAGCAGGGCAAAGAGCATTTCCCAGGAGGAGGAGGGTGGTGGGGCCTTGTAGAGATAAAGCAGCGAATATCCACTTTTCTCTTCCTCCTGTTACTGTTTCAAGAGCATTTTGAGCACCTACTATGAGCCAAGCACTGTGTTAAGTGTTTTATATGGCATATCCCATTTTGCTCTCTCAACAAGCAGGTGTCGTTATTACCCCATTTTATATTTGAGCAAACTGAGTCTCAGAGAACGTTAGAAAAACTCGTCTAGGTTAGGCAGCCAGTCTAAGTGGCAGAGTAGGGATTCAACCCCATTCTGCTGAGCTCTGAACTATCCCATTCTGCCGAAGATCCGCTTTGGGGCCTCCCTCACCTTCCTACGCAGAGAGACGTTTGGCAGGGTCACCACTAGCCCTTTTGGTGCCTTTATTAAATTAGAAAAACGCTCCCCTTCTTCAGGATGTGTTACCGTCATCTGCTGGAAATTGTCAATGCAGATATACAAATCTGCCCCCTCTGTGACGTGAATGATGCCCCTTTAGATGAGCTAGACCTTGCGTCGTTCATAAACCACCCAGCTCTGGGTGTTAATACAGGAGGCAGAAACTGTGGCCAGATGTTTATTGAATGGCAGGGACTAACGTGGATTCACTGGGACCGTGACTTATGTGGCCTCTGGAATAGGCAGATGTTTGGGGGAATGTCTGGAGCTGCTGGGTCTGGGTTGAAGAGACACAGGTCAGTGCAGAAGCTGGTTTCTCACTCCTATGCTGGGTCTTGCCATTTTGGCTCTTGGCTACTGAAGACACTGGCTGTACGGGAGGACCCTCGGTCAGGTTCAGACTCTTCCTGGGTACACATGACTGACCCATGCTTGAGCTCAGCTGGGCAATTCTCAGGGATATAGATGTCTGTGACCTTGGGGATGTGTAAGGGTATCTGGGGCTCTGGGATCCTGTAGCCACTGTGGTGGGAGGGGGCAGTGGTCAAGGCGGTAGGAGGTACTAAGTTCAAAAGTGCTGGGCTTGGTGCTTTAAGGGGCTGCGTGGCCAGATTCCTGGTGGAATCCCGGCGCTTATGTGAACTTACCTTGGGCTTTTTGGCCTTGGAACTCTTAGAATACCTGCTGGAGAATTTCGAGGCTTCGGAATTAGGCTGGAGCCCCGTCTTGGGGTATTCGTGATGTAGGTCACTGGTTTCATGAGTGGACAGTCATAGGGGACCGTCTTGGATGCATGGTTTGGGATGCTTGGAGGAGTCTGTGACAGGCTGGATGGCTTTGGTCTCAGCAAAGGCACCATGGGAACAACGCCCAGAGGTAGTGGTCTTGGTGGTAGTTGGAGGGTACCAGGGGCCCTCCGGGAGGGGGGTGCCGTGGGGACCTCGGGATTACTTGCTCTAAAGGAAATTTCTTGCCATGTACCTTTCGTCTTTCCTTTTGTCTTAGGTGAATGGCGGATGGGGTCTGGCAATGCCATTACATGGAACAAAATGGAAGGGAGTTTCATCCCTGAACGACTGCATGAATCAGAGTTGCTCTACCAGGCTGGACCACTCACCTCTGAACTCTTACAAAAGCAAGAAATCAATAAACGTAATAAATAATAAATAATAAAAACGAACAAACCTAGAAATGACTGTATTTTGGGATCTCTTTGTTACACAGCTTAGCTTTCTAAAAGATTTTTTTTTTTTTTAAATTTTTTTTTTTTCAACGTTTATTTATTTTGGGGACAGAGAGAGACAGAGTATGAACGGGGGAGGGGCAGAGAGAGAGGGAGACACAGAATCGGAAACAGGCTCCAGGCTCTGAGCCATCAGCCCAGAGCCTGACGCGGGTAAAAGATTTTTTTAATGTTTATTTATTTTTGAGAGAGAGAGAGAGAGAGAGAGTTGGGAGGGGTGCAGAGAGAGGGGGTGGAGGACCCAAAGCAGGCTGTGCGCTGACAGCACAGAGCCCCACACGGGGCTCCAACTCACCAACCAGGGACCAGAGCAGAGCGGAAGTGACACTTAGCCAGCTGAGCCACCCAGGAGCCCCTACACAGCTTAGCTCGTATACGAATATAGAATATATGCTCCTTTGTCCCTGCCTCCAAATCCTGTTTTCCTTCCCACTGCCCGCACCCTTTCTCCATTCAGCCCAAGGCAAAAGGAATACTCGTTTTGGGTTTCAGCCCAGTTCGCTTATGCCAGTTACTTACCCAGCCTGAGGAGCTCCTCTAGTGACATCAGAGCAGAGTGGGGGCACCCATCCTTTTGGCCTAGAGGCTACCATGTCAGCCCCAGCCCGTGAGCACAGCTGCCTTTGTCACGGTCACTTCTGTGCCAAGAGTGTGATGTTCTCACAACAGTCACCACAGGGAGTGCCAACTTCCCCACGTGGCAGTCACAGAGGAAGCGTCTTACCTGGTGGCCGGACCTGGACATCAGCACCCCTCCCACCCCCCCACCCCCGGCTCACTGCACCCCGGCCATCCAGGCTCTGCGTCAGAGCCCGTGCCCTACACCAGTAAGTGTGTAGATGCAATCACACTAAGAATGTGGAGAAAATGATAGACTTCACCCAGGAGTCGTGGGGCCACAGGACAGAAGGGGCACATTGAGCCGGCCACGTCATTCCCCTAGTGGCCCGTGGTGGGTGTTTCTGTCTTCCCGTGTCCTTCAGCTGGGATGCCACTGAGCCTGCCCACTGACTGCATTTCGTATCTAGCTCCCAACCCTGGTGTCTGCCCTCTCTCGGATTCTGATTCAAATTTGTTATCCAATAGTGTGTGGAGGGGCTTCTCCGTCCCAGTCCACATCCAATCATCTGTGATGATACTAAATAAAACAGAGGCTCCTTTGTGGGTAAGACCCCTCACTCTGAAAGGTACCTTAGTGGGGCATGTTTCGTTATTGGAGCATGACCTTTGACGGAGGGACATAGTGCGGTCTCATCCCGAAATATCACTGTATTTTACCTAAATAAATGTAGTCAAATTTTATGCAAACTAATGTATTTCTTATATAAATATAGAAAGATAAAGATGAATTTTCCTACCAGCTACTGAGACTGTAACAAATAGCACGCCCCCTATGCTGGACACCGTTCGAAGTGCTTCACAAATATTAACTCATTAAGTTCGCCAAAACTTGCCATTTGTAAGGAACCGAGGCACAGAGAGGTTAAGTAAAATGCCCAAGGCCGCCCAGCTATTAATGGGAGAGCTGAGATTCACACTCTGTCAGTACGACTCCAGAGCCTGTAATATGCTCAGCCACTATGTCATTTCTCTTTCCCTCGTTCTGAAGGAAGGAATAAATAGAGATTCCTTTTGTGCTTGCGCTCTCCTAGGGTGTCTTTGCATTTTGAACGATGTACAAATTAAGTCACGAATCCAATTAAGGGTACTGGCTAAACGTATAAAATAGAAATGGCCCTGTCTCTAGGGCAGTGGCTTCTCATGGTCGCTCTAAGGAAGTGATCAGAATTTGGGCACCTTAGTGAGAAACCCCGGGAGGACAGGTATGTTCCAATGGGGAGGGTACTGGTTTTGGAGTTAGCCAACTTGGAGTCAGAATCTTGACTCTGCCAATTACCAGTCATGAGACTTTGGCCAAGCTACTTAATGGGAATACTATTGCTTAACCCACAGAGTTACTGGAAGGCTTAGCCAAGACCACACCAATCCAGTGCCTGGCACACAGTGGGCTCACAAATAGCGCTGGCTCCCGGTATCATCCCTTTATTACAGAATGCGTCCCGCTCAGCTTTGAGCCCATTATTTTTATGTAAATACGTTTCTTCCACACCGCATTATAAACCCCTCAAAGGTTCAGGCTGGATATAACCCAGTGTTTTTAGAGGCACACCAGCCTGGTAGGCACAAGAATACGGTGATAAAACAGGTAGTGTACATTTCTATAGATCCATCCCATCCTGTGCTATGAAGGTCCAGATGGTCAATGCCTTCATGACTTGTAATGGCACAGGTGCTCAGAACACAGACCTCTCAATTGTAAGGCCACTTCTTCCATTTGCTCTTCCTTTAGTGATGGGCTCTTGGGAGGAAGTGGCTGGGACCAAGGCCATTGAACACATCCCAACTCTCAACAGAAGCTGCCACATTGCCTCCGCAAAAGCTTCACAACTTAACCTACCCACCAGCGTGTGAGGATGTCCATTTCACTAGAACATCTCCAACATCAAATCTTTCCGTTTTTTTTTTTTTTAACTTTTTGCCTATCTGAAGGATAGCACGTGGTATTTTGCTGATGTTTTGGTTCCCTTTACCTTACTATGGAGTCTGAGCACTATTTCGTAGGGTTACTGGCCGTGTGGTTTTCTAGGAGACACCTTTCAGCAGTGAGGGGGCATGTAGCTCGGATGACCACGTTGGGACCTCTTTTTCATGTTTTCAAGTCTCTGCCTCAAGGCCTACCACGGGGCATGGGACAAGGCTGGAGTTCATTTGTGTCTGTTGAAAGGCATTGAATCTTTTTGCAGTCAGCAATGGTCTAACTAAGCTGTTCCCTGGGGTTGGAAACCCTCCAGCTCTAGACATATACAAAAACAAATTGCAGAGAGTGAGTGGAATAAGTATTTGAGCATTTCAGAGCCATGGTGGCCTTGATTGTTAGGCTGAGTGTCTTGCTGAGGGGCAGATATCTAGATTGACGGATCACAGGCTGTGGAGCCCTTGATGGGCTGGACCCGCTGTGCTATTTGGAAAGTGTGCCCCCCAAAGATTCATTTGGAAGGTACAGAGTGAATAGTCCAAGGCTACTGCAGGAAGTGCTGCCTCACGGGACATGTGCTGGATGTGACCTGCTATGTGAGTCAGAGGCTTCTTGGCTGCAGGGAATCCAGAGGGACCAAGAGAAGCCTGCCCTGACCACCAGCCCTCCATGTCATGCCCTTGTCAGCCAAACTGCCCATAAAAATTACCCATGAGTCCCTCAGCCTGGCCCTGGGATCTGGCTCTGGTTTGGTGCCTGCTACCCGCGCCACACCCCCTCCCCAAACCCCCAGCCCAGGTCCCATCAACTGTTCTGTCCATTCCCTGCATCTTGAGTACAATTGTTCCCACTTTCTTGGCTGTGAGCACAAAGTTTGAGATCAGAGACCTCGGCAGTCAAGTAGTGGTCTCACGATCACATCCTGAGTGCTGAGGGCGATGCTCGGTATAGAAGAAGAACTCAATAATTAGCTTAAAAATAAATGACTCCTTGCCACTCAAAGCATGGTCCCTGGATCAGTACAAAAGGCATTGCCTGGGAGCTTGTTAGCAATACAGCATCTCGGGGCCCTGCTCCAGACCCTCTGAAACAGGATGTGCACTGTAAAAGACCCCCAGGTGCTTCATATGCACCTGAGAATTGAGAAGCACTGGCCTAATTCATAGACTTGTCCTGAAAATCAGTGACGTCAGGTGTGTACGTGCCCAGCAAAGAGCTTGGTATATTACAGATGTTCAAATAACATGAGTCATTTCTTTCTGTGTCCCTTCTGCCCTAAAGTGCAAAATCTCTGAAGCTAGAGACCATGTCTCATTTCCCTTGAGATCTCTAGTCAAGTTTAGCACCTGGCTTATAGTCATTCTCAGTAAGTTTTTAAGTGCTAAAGACTTAGCATGGCTTCGTACAGTGATTTTTCAAATTGCAGGTTGCAATCCATTAGTGGGTGGGGAAATAAATTAAGTGGGTTGTAACCACTTATTTATTTTTAAAAAAAATTTTAAAGGTTTATTCATTTTTCAGAGACAGAGAGACAGAGTGTGAGCAGGGGAGGGGCAGAGAGACTGACACACAGAATCCGAAACAGGCTCCAGGCTCTGAGCTGTCAGCACAGAGCCCGACGTGGGCCTGAACTCACAGACGGTGAGATCATGACCTAAGCTGAAGTCGGACGCTCAACCGACTGAGCTGCCCAGGTGCCCTGGGGTTGTAACAATTTAAAAAAATAATTAGGGGGCACCTGGCTGGCTCAAGCAGTGGAGCATGTGACTCTTGATCTCCGGAATGTGAGTTCAAGCCCCACACTGGGCATGGAGATTACTTAAAAATAAATAAATAAAAAGTAAAATAGAAGAGAATAGAAAATGTCAAAGCGCATCACATGTAATAAGGATACGTTTTGGGGGGTACCTGAGTGGCTCAGTCGGTTGGGCATCCAACTCTTGATTTTGGCTCAGGTCATGATCTCACAGTTCATGGGTTCAAGGCCCACATGGCTCTCCGGCAGTGTGGAGCCTGTTTGAGATATTCTCTCTCTCTTTCTCTCTCAACTTCAGCTCAGGTCATGATCTCACGGTTCGTGAGTTTGAGCCCCACATCGGGCCCCCTTTGGCTCCTCCCCACTCATGCTCTCTCTCTCAAAAACAAATAAACATTTAAAGTGTATTTCTTCCCGAGAGTCACAGTCTAACTTGGTCACACTTGGCCAAACTTAGCGATTCTGTGTGCAATTTCTGGAATCGGATGCCGGTGGATCTAAATCCCACTTCTCCTATTTATTGACTGTGTGACCTTGGGCAAGTTACTTAACCTCTCAGTGGCTTCCAACTATGAACAAAGTTGTTATAAACATCCATGTGCAGGGTTTTGTGTGGACATAAGTTTTCAAACCCTTTGGATAAATACCAACAAGTGTGATTGCTAGATTGTATGGTAAGAGTATGCTTAGTTTTAGGTGTTTTTTTTTTTTAAGTTTTTATTTAAAGTCCAAGTAGTTAACACACAGTGTTATATTAGTTTCAGGTGTACAACATATTGACTCCACAATTCCGTACAACATCCAGTGCTCATCACAACAAGTGCCCTCCCTAGTCCCAATCACGTATTTCACCTATCTCTGCCCCCAACGCCCTCAACCAACCTCCCCTCTGGTAACCATCCGCGTGTTCTCTATAGTTAAGATTCTGTTTCTTGGTTTGCCCGTCCCTCTCTCTTTCTCCCCTTTGCTCGTCTGTGTTGTTTCTTAAATTCCACATATGAGTGAAATCATCTGGTATCTGTCTTTCTCTGACTTATTTCGCTTAGCATTATACAGTCTAGCTCCATCCATGTCGTTGCAAATGGCATAAATATGCTTAGTTTTGTAAGAAACTACCCAACTGGCTTCCAAAGAGTCTGTACAATATATTTTGCATTCCCACCAGCAATTAATGAGAGTTCCTGTTGCTTCACATCCTCGCCAGCATACATTACCGTCAGCATTCTGGATTTTGGCAATTCTAATAGGAATGTGGTGATATCTTACTGTTATTTTTTTGTGATTCCCTCATGACTTCTGATGCAGAGCAAGCATAATGTTTTCAAGGTTCATCCACGTTGTAACATGTCAGAACTTCATTCCTTTTTATGGCTGAATAATATTCTCAATTATAGTAGAAGAAATAAAGGGAGTAGGTCCTGGGTTTGTTTGTTTTTTTTTAACTGCTTCAATATCCAAATGGGGAAAAATAAAAGTCACTTGTGTATAATTTTCATGAGGGTGACACCACCTCCCCCGTACAAAGAACTGTCCCTAACCAAGCTGTTTTATGGCCTTACTATGCTTCCAGTTAAATTGGCTTTGCTGGAAAGAAGTTATTTGGGTTTTGTCCCCACTTTCATTGGGCTGGCAACTTGGAGCTGACAAACTGTGTTGAATTTGTGTTATATCAACTTAGCTATGGTGGAACTGCCTTTCTCAGAACTCCCTTCCCCACAGAGTTCCCTGTCGGCACGGGTTGCAGAAATATTTGTGCAAGATTTGGAAGCCAGAAGTGGACTGGCAGTCATGTTGCTGTCCACACTATGGAGATTTTACTATGTTTTCGCTGTCGTTCTTCCGGCGTAGTTGTGTCCTTTGCTCTCCAAACAACTGATCACTCTAGTCCAGGGAAAAGAGTCAGATTTTATAGAATCTGTTTGAAAATATGTTTTGATGAATGTAAAACTATAACAAAACATATGGATATCCTTTCCAAATTTGAAAATAAACAATAAAGAGAACAAATTGGAAATGTATGAATCACCAGATGAAAGGATTAATTATTCATCTTCCCGTATGAATTCCTCCTGTGAACACTCCCTCAATAAGTCACTTGTTCATATGTCCTTGTCTTAGGTTCTGCTTCTAGAAAATGTGACCTAAGAGAACAGGAATTTCTGGATGCCTCGAACGCGTACCTCCTAAGTGCCAGTCTGGGGGTCCTGAATAGACTGGAGATGATAACAGCTCTCACCCACCTCTTCAGGAATAGGTGCTTATGTTTCCCAAATGCCAAATTCCAACATGTCTATTTCATAAACCCCAAATGTCTCCATGGCCCTTAGATGTTTCTATACTATAAGGTATAGGAAGGCAAGGGAAACAAAGTGAGGGGTGTTATGGCACCTTATAGTTTGTCATCCCCTACCCGTCACCTTAGAATTGTATCAAGAGCATGGTGGGCCGGGGCGCCTGGGTGGCGCAGTCGGTTAAGCGTCCGACTTCAGCCAGGTCACGATCTTGCGGTCCGTGAGTTCGAGCCCCGCGTCGGGCTCTGGGCTGATGGCTCGGAGCCTGGAGCCTGTTTCCAACTCTGTGTCTCTCTCTCTCTCTGCCCCTGCCCCATTCATGCTCTGTCTCTCTCTGTCCCAAAAATAAATAAACGTTGAAAAAAAAAATTAAAAAAAAAAAAAAAAGAGCATGGTGGGGAGGCGGTGGGAGTTGGAAGCAGGAGAAACATCATGGACTTGCATGAATATTCCAGTGCACCGGAATTCTGATTTTGGGACTTGGGATTTGTCCTGCATGCTGGCAGCAAATTGTGAAATCCCTGGGTAGGCAATGCTTCTCCGATATATTGATGTGTTTAAGCTCCTGACTCACCCATAGTTAAACAAAAACAAAAACAGCCCACTTGACCTAGGGCTGGGGAGTTAGGGGTGATGACCAAGGGGTGTGTGTTTCCTTTGGGGGGTAATTAAAATATTCTAAAAGTGATTATGGTAATGGGTGCACAAATCTCTGAATGATCTAAAAGCCATTAAACTATACACTTTAAATGAATGACTGTTATGGTGTGTGCTATGGACTGAACACTTGCGTCCTTCCCTGGCTCCCATTCGTGTATTGAAACTTATCCCCGGTGGGATGGTATCTGGAGTGGGGTCTTTGGGAGGTGGTTAGGTCATGAGGTGGAACCCTCATGAATGGAATTAGGGAAGACAATAAAAGAGACCCTTGAGAGTTCCTTCATCCTTTCCACCATGTGAAGACACAGTGGAAAGTTGGCTGTCTGTGAACCAGGAAGCAGGCTCTCACCAGGCACTAAATCTTTTGGTGCCTTGATCTTAGATTTCACCTCTAGTACTGTAAGGAAGAAACTTCTGTTGTTCATAAACTACCCAGTCTATGGTACTCCGTTATAGCATTGTGGACTAAGAAAGTGAGTGAATTATATTTCAGAAAGCTTTTTGAAAAAGAAACCCTCCCAGATTTCTTTCCAGCATATTCTGGTCATGACGGCAGTGCTGGGGTGCAGTGTGGGCCACTTGAATGTATGTGGTTAGCGGCCTCTCCCCAATCTATTGGAGAGTGACTACTAAGTCTTGGGAAGTCCTTTACACCAATAATAACCAAAATGCCACCCAACTCCCAACTTACTCCAAAGCCCTCTTGGCTGTCACATTGAGCTTTGCCCCTCTCCACCCCATTCCATCTAGGCCAACATATATCAACCTTCAAGGTAGACCAGCAGGCCAGCTTTCCCCCAGCCCCTTCTACCACCACTAGGTCTTGGTTGTCCTCTATCTGCTAGAGCGAGAGTCTTCCTCATTCCCTGAGCTTTGTGAAAGAGCTTTCAGATCTTCAATTCTGAGAACTCCTGAGAAGAAAGTGGCTTTCTAGACCATGAATTGTAGATCATTATAGATCACCGAGTCTCTATTGCTTAACTATCTTTTGGTTCCAAGTGTTAAGAACAATTATCCACGAGTTTGAAAAGGAGTAAAAAGATGGCTGTATAACTTTTCAAACTTAAATCAGAACACTATCTGCTTAAAGGCTATCTGATTTTCTAGGGGATGTAACTGTTTGACTTTGTTATTGATTAGGCCCCAGTTCTATAAAGGTAGGTGTTAACTTGTAGAAAATTGACAAGTTGCAAATGATTTTTGTCCTGTGGAGAAGGTAATCTCAAAGATCATTGACATAGTATTAGAGCAGGGCTCAGCAAACTTCTTCCATAAAGGGCCAGACGATAAATAGACTTTGTGGGCCATACATTCTCTGTTGCAACTATTCCACTCTGCCATAGTAGTGTGAAAGCAACCACAGACTGCTATGAATGAGCAGGGCTGCGTTCCAATAAAACTTTATTTATAGACGTTGAATTTGAATCTTACGTCACTTTCACATTATGAAATACTGTTCATTCTTTTTCCACCTGTGTAAAAAAATGTAAAAAAAAAAAAAAGAAAACTCTACAAAAATAGGTGGTGGGTTTGGTTTGATCATCAAGTCATAGTTTGCCAATTCTTGGCCTAAAGGTTTTATTGTCCCGCAGGTCTTTAGCTAGTTTCATATTTAACTTGGAAACTTATTCCAGCATTCTTTTTTTCTTTTTTAAATATTTTATTTTTTAAAGTAATCTCTACACCCAATACAGGCCTCAAGAGCAGCACGTTCCACTGAAAGAGGCAGCCAGGTGCCCCAGCATCCTTTTTTTTTTTTAACTTTATTTATTTTTGAAAATAAATTTTGAAAGAGAGAGACAGCGCAAGCAGGGAAGGAACAGAGAAAAAGAGAGACATAGAATCCGAAGCAGGCTCCAGGCTCTGAGCTGTCAGCACAGAGCCCGACAGGGGTCTCGAACTCACGAACCGAGAGATCATGACCTGAGCCGAAGTCGGACGCTTAACCATCTGAGCCACCCAGGTGCCCCAGCATTCTTTTTTCCTATGAAATGTGAGTGTGGATGTGGGTGTATATTGGTGGCAGCATGTATATATTAGTTACTTCTATCCTCTGAACCAGTTTTGCCATCTAGCTGGTTCCTTCATTAATGAGTTAAATACATCTTTGACACATGTTCGCCATATATTTTCAGTTCATTTTGAATGTGGAGTCATTCGGCTATCTCTTCTCTTACCTGGGCTCCTCTCCTCTCCACCAAGTGCTTATCAAGATGTTTCCCTAAATAAGGTCAGGTCTATGAGAAATTCTGATGCCTACAACTTCCTCCACACCTCTATTATTACTATGAGGCCCTTTTTCCAACAATATCCTTCTTCGTGAGGCCAACTGCTGGGGCTGGCAATGGGCTGGCCTGCATGGATGAAAGATACTGAGTTAATGACACTGATAGTGGCTGATGTGCAGTGGGGCTTGGCAATGAGTTGGCAGTGAACTTCAAGCTGCCAGGGCCCACGTGGAGGAGAGCGGGGCGTGTGGAGCCTCTGAAGGCTCCAAAAGGGCTTCTCCCCAGCTCCCCCTGCATCCACGCTTGCAGCACAGCTGGAGACTCATTCCTGCGGTATCATTACTATGAGCCAGGGCTCCCTAGAAGACTGGCTCTGACAGGCCAGCGTTATCTCTGGGGACTTTCTATTGTAAGACAAATAGTAATGACTCCAGCTGGGCGTGGGGAGAATCATAGGCTTCTTCCCAGGGGAAGTTCCCGGGGTGCCTGGTTGTTGTTTGGTTGGGCGGGGGTTGGGGGGGTAGGGGGGGCAGGTGTTAATTACACAGTCCCTGGGTGGTGGGAGGGAGCCATTTCCCAGCTGAGGAGGACCGGAAAATCTGGCACCTTCCTCCCAAGTCAAGATTGCCGAGACCACTATGATCAAATGCTCGTCCTCAGTGGGTGGTAATCAAAGGATTATTTATTTTGTAAAGTCAATACCAGCCATGAGTGTTATTATTTTTGTCATCTTTGCATAGATTGGGGTGGAAATTGGTATTACCTTCTTGAAAGTATTTGACAATAAATATATCAAACATATCAAAGTTTTGTCCCAATTACTGCAGCTGGGCCTGGGTCTGTGGCCAAGTCAAACCAACCCTAGGGGTTATGAGAGAGAATAGGCTGAACTTAGCATAGTTTAGAAGCATCTACATATTTTTAACTACACAAATGATGCGCATGTATATGATCACTGTGTGAAATCAAACATTACAGATAACGCTGACATTCTCCCACGGGACCATCGCTCTCATCTCTGAGGTCCACAATTTTATCAGTTTTGTGTGCATCTTTCCAGCTTTTTTCTGCCATATTTACAGATACACGTGTCTATAGAAATATGAGGTATAATTCCATGGGGGAGATTGTGGATATATAAATGATATAATATTTTATCCATTTTTCTACAACTTGCCTTTATCACTCAACAATATGCCTTAGGGGCGCCTGGGTGGCGCAGTCGGTTAAGCGTCTGACTTCAGCCAGGTCACGATCTCGCGGTCCGGGAGTTCGAGCCCCGCGTCAGGCTCTGGGCTGATGGCTCAGAGCCTGGAGCCAGTTTCCAATTCTGTGTCTCCCTCTCTCTCTGCCCCTCGCCCGTTCATGCTCTGTCTCTCTCTGTCCCAAAAATAAATAAACATTGAAAAAAAAATTAAAAAAAAAACAAACAATATGCCTTAGACATGTTTTGTGTCTGTACATAAAGGCTACATAGTGTTCTAGTGACACGTGCATAGTTTATTTAACTGACGGTTTCTTTGAGGGCAATGGTTCTCACCCTTGTGTACTGCCCATCTCCCTATTCCATAGATGATGAAAAGTGTTCACACTCATAACACGCTGCTCAAGAGATGCATATTAATTTGTAATAGTCTGGGAACCTCTGTCCTCACTCTGTCCCTTCCTTTCTCTTTTGAGAATGCATATAGGAACGCAAGCCAAGAGTTAGTGTCATTATAATTGGAGTAATCTTGAACTCGGTCTTAAAAAATGAGTAAATCACTGTCAGGCCTTCCATTTTAATTATTGTTACTATTAAACAACTTGGAACATCTAACAACTGGTCTCCGTGTGCTTCCTTAGTCCCATCCAGCTGGAAAGAGAGAAAACCCACTCCGTCCACCATGAAATTGAGTGCTTCCTTACATAATAGGCCAGTGCGTTATTCTCACATAGGACCCTAGGCTCCCTTTGCATAGAAGAAAACATAGCTTTTCCAGGGGCCCATCCTAGCTTATGGAAGAGTATAAGGGTGAGCCTTAGGAGTGAGGGAGTGAGGGGTAATTCTGCTTTTGGTGTCTGCAAATTAAGAGAGAGGACAGGGGGACAAATAATAAACTTGACACTGAAGGCCAAATGAAAAAAGAGAGGGGGGGGGTCAGGGGGTGTCCCAGGCCCAGGAAGTGGCCAAGACTGACGAACACCTCAGGACCCAACCACTCTGGCCTGTGTCCCAAGTCGAAATGCAGAAATGAGTCCACACCACGTGTGGCTGAGTTCCGAAAAGACAGCATGACTGAGTAGGCCTTGCGTGGGCCAAGTGCTTAGTCTCATTCACTGCAGAAAGCACCTGCCCAGGAGGCTCTGTCTCAGGTAAGCAGACAGCTGCCTTGGTGCCAGGTTCCAGCAGAAGTGTGTGCCTGGGTCCCCACCAGTGGTCTGGCAGTGGGGAAAGAGGTCAGCTCAGGATCACTAGTGTTGCAGCAGTGACATTAACGCGAGCCAAAAGGACCAGGACCCGAGGGCTGCCCATGTGCCTTGAAAGGTTTCTTCCTTTGCGGAGATAAACAGGAATGAACATCCCCTAGGGATCACAAATTGTCACAGAAGGAAGGTCTGTGGCAACAAAGACAGTCTCAGGTACTCACAATAGGTGCAAAGTCACCCAGGTTGAATACTAAATGGCGGTGTCCTGTCCTTGTCCTAGCTGATGAAGCAGGAATGCCAATCACCATAATGAGAGCGAATGTTTATTAACTGTCTACTATGTGCCAGCCACTGTGTGAGCACTTTTCGTGGAGTGTCTCACTCCATCCTCACAGCGTCACAGGAATGTTGGCATTTCCATCTGCATTTCCAAATGGAAGCCTGGCAAGGCGAAGCAGCTTGGCCAAGGTTACACGTTGCTGCAGTGGAGGATCGAGCCACGCATCTGACCCAAACCCACGATCCTCTCACCTTGAGGCTCAGCAGAGCCCCTGTTGTGGGGTTGTTGGGAGGACTGCATCGGCTTCCATGCTGAGGTCCCTGACAGTCGGTGGATGTTAGGAAGAAGTGCTGTACGGCCAGCCCTGGGTTGGAAAAGAAAGCCGTGGAATCTTCTAACATGGCATGTTTGTAAGGACTGGCTTCCTAAAGAGAATTCCCCAGCTGGTCAGAGTCGCCTTAAAAAAGATGGACACTGGGCTGTTGGCTTCGAAATTTTCTTCAAAACAACAGGGGCCTGTTTTCCCTGTTTTTTTCTTTTTTAGCATATGTGCTGCTGAAGCGAGCACTGTTTTTTTCTTTTTTTAATGTTATTACTATTATCCTTCAAATTGGGCAAACCACTTAACTATGCCCCATGTGTTTATTTTGACAGCTGATACACCTCCTGATTCTCTTTTGCAGCACCACAGGGAATATCCTACTTCTTCTTCTTTTTTTTAAGGAATAACATTTAACAATTTTTTTTAAGTATTGTGTTGTCTCCTTTTTAAATTATTTTTTTTAATTTAATTAAATTTTTTTTTTTAATTCACATCCAAGTTAGTTAGCATATAGTGCAACAATGATTTCAGGAGTAGATTCCCTAATGCCCCCTACCCATTTAGCCCAGCCCCCCTCCCGCAACCCCTCCAGGAACCCTCAGTTTGTTCTTTGTATTTATGAGTCTCTTCTGTTTTGTCCCCCTCCCTGTTTTTATCTTATTTTTGCTTCCCTTCCGTTATGTTCATCTGTTTTGTATCTTTTTTAAAATTTTAATGTTTATTTATTTTTGAGAGAGACAGAGACAGAATGTGAGTGCGTTAGGGGCAGAGAGAGAGGGAGACACAGAATCTGAAGCAGGCTCCAGGCTCTGAGCTGCCAGCACAGAGCCTGACACGGGGCTCGAACTCACCAGCTGTGAGATCATGACCTGAGCCGAAGTCGGACGCTCAACCGACTGAGCCACCCAGGCACCCCACATCTGTTTTGTATCTTAAAGTCCTCATAGGAGCGATGTCATATGATATTTGTCTTTCTCTAATTTCACTTAGCATAACATACTCTAGTTCCATCCACGTAGTGGCAAATGGCAAGATTTCATTCTTTTTGATTGCCGAGTGATTCTCCATTGTATATAGACACCACATCTTCTTTATCCATTCATCCATCGATGGACATTTGGGCTCTTTCCATACTTTGGCCATTGTTGATAGTGCTGCTATAAACATGGGGGTGCACGTGTCCCTATGAATCAGCATTCCTGTATCCCTTGGATAAATGCCTGGTAGTGTGCCATTGCTGGGTCGTAGGGTAGTTCTGTTTTTAGTTTTTTGAGGAACCTCCATACTGTTTTCCAGAGTGGCTGCACCAGCTTGCATTCCCAGGGAATATCCTATTTCTTATAAGCTGAGAATAGGAAACAAAAACTACTCCCTCCAAAGGCTCTTCATGGGAGTGAGCTGTGGTCTTGCTCTTCGCTGAGAAGACTGCCCTGAGGCTGCAGTCAGCTTTCTGTTTTCAACCTTCTTCCTAGTTTGAAATTTGGAGTTGGTTCCTCATGACCCTCTTGTACTAGAGATTTTTCGTTGTATCATTAGTGCTTCCACCAGCTCTTTTTTGATAAAACACACCTCCAATTCCTGCTGGAAAGCCATGCCTCTGCAGTTCTCAAAGGCTTGATTGCACAGACCATGATTGGCTGCAGCAATCAAGTTCCTTTACCTCCTGGCCACAGTGATTGGTTGAGTTGGCCAAATAACCCACATACAACCAATGATATGAAAGGAGATGGTTGCTGGGGCTTCTGGGAAAGAGGCACCCCTCCTGCTCTTGAAGGATGTAACTGTAGAATTACACTGGCCATTTCTGCTTTCCTAAGTGGGGAGACTGGAGCTTCAGGATCAAGCCAAAGCCATGGAGGCAGAGCAGGGAGGCAAACATCTTTGGCAATATCATTTAAGTCCTTGGATCAAGCTGAGCCTGAGGCTAGATACCTCAGGACTTTGCAGCTCAATCAGTAAACCAAAGTCTTTTTGTGTTTAAGGCAGATTGGGTTGGGTTTTCTGTCACTAGCAATCACAACAGCCTTGATGGTGCACTTGCCTCTGAGGACTGGCAAGGGAGCAGAAGGAGTATCCGCCTGCTTGGAGGCTCGGTCTGAAGGTGGGGATCAATGTGCTGGCAAGAGTGCGGGTGAAGAGGGGCTCTCATACACTGCAGGTATGAGTATAAATTAGTACAGCCTTTTGCGGGGGCTGTCTCATTATACTACAGGTATACGTGTTAATCTGGGTCCTCTGAGAAGCGGGCACCAGGATGGATTAAGTGTGCAAGGATTTTATCAGAGAAAATTGCCTTTGTGAAAGAAAATATGGGGGGGGGGCAGAGAGGGCTGGGAGAGGTGTCAGTCTGTGACACAAGTCTGCCCCCCCCATCCCCCCAGTGAAGGACAGACAGTGGAGGCATCCTAGACTGGCCTGTAGTCTAAGGCAAGTTCAGCAAGGCCATCAAGGTGTCCTTGAGCCGAAGTCCACCAACATGGGAATGCTCTCCCCCAGAAACAGGGCTGTCTCAGGACCCTGCCTCACTTAGTCATTGCCTGGGAACAGCCTATGGAAACTGAGGCCTCCAAGCAAACAAAATGATGGATTTCTTTTTTTTTTCAAAATGATGGATTTCAACAGGAGGCCCCGAGGTGCATTCTCATGGTGGTTGCAGGACACATACTCAGAAACCACTATTAAAAGTCAGCAGTGGTTAACTCTGGCTGGTGCGATTATGGGAGACACACACAACCTGAGACACCTTTCTCTATATACGGTTTTACAGTCCATGTCCATATTTTTATAAAAAAAAAAGTAATCCTATTTTAACATGGGCACACACTTTGAACAGGTAATTCCACTTCTAGGAATATATCCCCAAGAAAATAATTGAACATGCATACAGAGATGCTTTTCACTGTGTTATTTGTAAGAGTGGAAAATTAGATGGTACCTAAAAGGCTAACAATAGGAGTGTTAAATACTTTTTGCTACATCCACATGCTGGGATGGTATGCTTCATTTGCAATGATCCTATGGGTGATATATATTAATTGCCATGTGCTCCAGCATCCCTGTCTGTCTGTCCATCTATCTATACTCTAGGTGTCTAAAAATCTCTCTTGATTGTTTCCACCCCTCCCTCTATCCATCCATCCACTCATCCATCCATCCACTTACCCATCCATCCATCCATCCATCCATCCATCATTGATCTATTTCCCCCTCTCCACTCCCCCCCCCCCACCCCGGATTATTCTCAGGCTTGGTTGCCTGGCTTCCCTGCCCACAGCATCTCAGCAGCAACAGTCTAGAAAAGATGGGAGATTCTGTGGGCTGTCAGAGACTGGCACAGTGACTCCCAGATATGATAGGTGACAAAAATTACCTGAAGTAGACAAAGCGCATATGACCCTGAATCGTCAAGGAAAGGCTAATCTTGTTGGATATCATCTGTTTGAGGAAGCAGGAAAATGTATAACGTGGTTAAGAAAGATTCCCATCCAAAGTAGAAAAAACAGAGGTATTTGTGACGCCTGTGGAATGAGTTTTAGTTTTCTGGAAAAGTCACCTCGGCTGAGCTCCTCATTCCCCAAAGCTGCCTGATAAATCACAGTCAGAGCTGAAGGGGAGTGTATCTCCATTATATAAAAGAGAAAACTGAAATTCAGGGAGGTTAAGCCACTTAGATGAGGTCACACAGTAAGCCGAAGTGGTGGGATCCGAATCTATGTCTTTTTGATTCCAGTTGTGATATCATGGAGATGTGCCACCCAGATCCCTCCTTCAAGGATGAGGACAGAGAGCTTTCAGCTGTCAGTTCCTTCAGGGTCAGCTGCAGCCACAGAGAGGTCACATCCTTTCTAGGGAAGCCTGCATCACTGACTGAGTGAAGTATGGGTCTAAAGTCCTGGCCACTTCAGCCCTATGTGGTCCACTCCGACGATCAGGATTTCTCCCGGATCTCCTGGCCAGGTTGGCTGATAATTTGCCAGACTGCACCCCAGTTCCACTCCTTCCTCTGCTTTCTCTTCCCAGGTATTGGTTCCTAATAAACAATCTCTACTCCAAACTCTGTCTCAGCAACCACTGCCAGAAAACCCAGTCTAGAACCAGTGATGCTGGGAGCAGTCTGAAAAAGCCCCAAGACGGGGCTTAGGACCTGGACTGCTCTCCTGCCCCCTCTAGGTTGGCAATCAATAGCGGTGGGTGGAACACAGCCTCTGGCACAAGGTGGTCCAAACCTCCATAGACTGAGATGGGAGGGTGTAGCAGGGGGAGGGAATGTCCTAGCAGAAGCCACGTATCAGGTAGTTGATGAACAAAGAAAACAGTACCCCTAAGCATAACTAGGTTGGATGGCTATTGCTACAAGGCTTTGCAGGATACTAAACAGCCAAGGACAAGTAACAGGCCCTTCCTCTAGGAGTGAAAACCAGAGAGCCTCTTGGGTTGCAGACAAGGAAGCTGGCAGGAGGGCAGACCAAGCCCGAGACTCAGAGTGACCGAACTTCAAAGGCAGTTAAGCTCCCAAGGAAAGCAGTGTTACACTATGGTCAGGGCCCTGACTGGGACCCTGACACATGGGATGAGGTCATCTGGGTGGTGCCCCCCCAAAGACGTTTCCACTTGAGGGGCCATTATGAATAATGCTGCTATGACCCCTCATGTTTGAATACCTGTGTTCAATACTACTGGGTATATACCCAGAATTGGAATCACTGGGTCCCTTGGTAATTCTATATTTAACTTTTTGGGAAAGCACCATACTCTTTTCCAGAATGGCTTCACCATTTTATATTGCCACCAGCAATGTATAAATTTGTTGATATTTTTGGGTTTTGGGGGGAACGACTCTCCTCTTTGGGCCCACATGGTTCAGATGATATTAACTCCCACCACTCTCTGCCCCAGAGATGGGTATCTAAACAACCAGAATTTGCTAAAGTGGAATAGGCATGTGACTGAGCCAGGCCCGTGAAATTCAACTCTGAATCTCAAACAACCTTGGATTTGTGTTGCTTACATATATCCACCACCCTTGTTTCTTAATTAAGCCAGTTTCAGTGTGACCAAGTCACCACTCTGTATCATTAAGACTTGCTTGTTTAAAACCTCTGCCTGGGGTGGCACCTGGGTGGCTCAGTCGGTTAAGCATCTGACTCTTGATTTAGGCTCAGGTCATGATCTCATGGTTCGTGAGATTGAGCCCCATGTTGGACTCCGTGCTGACAATGTAGAGTCTGCTTGGGATTCTCTCTCTCTCTCCCTCTCTCTCTCTCTGCCTCTCCTCTTCTCTCTCTCTCTCAAAATAAATAAAAATACACATTAAAAAATTAAAAACAAAAATCTCTGCCCAGGAACTTTATCTCTTCCGTGGCTTGTATTTATTGAGTGTCAGATTTACACTAGATATACCTACATGATGTGCTGGAGTTGGGCTCACTTTTGACGGGGCAAGACCGGCTCAGTGAATGGTCAGAGACGCGATCTTGCAGACAAAGGGGAACTTGCGGCTGCATGTGTTATCATTCCATGACCTCAGAGCTGCAGTGAGAAGAAGCACAGAATCCGGGTGAGGGTCCACCTACCACAGTAAAAGTAACCTCACCGCCCCACTGGAGTAAAAGCCCTCTCCCGTGGCCTCATGCCTGCACTGGCACCCCTTTCTGGCTGGTGCTTGATGAGGCTGCTGTCCGGCCCTTCTCTCTCCTAAGGCTGGTCCTGACTTGCTGCTGTGGAGGGGCAGGACACCCTTTACCCAGGGGCTTGGCCCAGCTCTGACTCCCAGGCTCCAGACTGGCTCCCAGGATAGCAAGTCCCTGTTCCCTACCTCCCTATTCGAATCAGGAAAAGAAAAAGGGGCGCAGGAGGAGCAGGAGTTGGGTGCTTGAATCTGGACTTTGGTAGATCCAGGTTTGAAACCCATTTCACTACTTGCTGTGTGACCAAGAACAAATTGTTTAACATCTCTGAGCTTCCATTTCTTCATCTGCAAAATGAGAATATGAATCATTTTCACTTCTCCAGATAGGGTTGAGGAGTGATGATGTTGCTCATGCTGATGGCGGTGATTGCTAATACCACATGCAAATCGTTGTGGCCACTTTATGTACATTAGCTTCTTTCCTCTTCACAGCAACCTTGTGCGTTAAGTATCATTAGCCCATTTTGCAGATGCAGACTCTGAGCCAGGAGGTTAAGGCATTCACTTTGGACCACGTGATTAATACGGGGTGGAGCTGGGGTTCGGAGAACAGCTGGATCAGCTGTGCCTCCTATAATCCTCATGTCTGCCCTGTGGGTAGAACGGTTACTAAATCCATTTTACAGAAGAGGAAGCGGAATCTCAGAGTGAATAAGTGATTCCCTGCAAGGTTACAGAGCTAGAAAGCAGCAAGGCAAGGGCTTGGACCCAGGTGTATATCCTTTTCACTACTTCCACCTCGGTGCTTCTCCAGGCATACCTCTGCTCTGATAGGAGCACGAGCCTGGGGTCGGGGCTGGCACTCCAGCGCACTGGGGAGCTGACACAGAAGCACCATCTTTTGACTACGGTCTGTGCGACCCCGCCCCTCCAACCTGCCCCATGCTTCTGCCTCTAGTATCTTTTTAATGCAAGCACGGTCTGCAGGTCAACAATGCCCCGCTACCTACTGTTTAAACTGTATCCAGGGCGGAGAAGGGCCCGGCCCCCCAACCCCGCCCACTCCTCCCCCACCAGCCCCCTAACGCCCAGGAAAGGGGGGGGGGCAGGCAGTCTCTCTGCCATCCCCGGCTCCTCCCCAGCACCCCTGCAAAAGCCCTGATCTCGCGGGCACTCACCGCTGGTGGGCCGGTACCATATCTGCACGCAGTCCTCTTCTGGGTCCTTGTGGACGCCGTCGTCCGGCTGGCTTCCGTCCCAGTAGCTGTAGTCATAGGAGGAGCCGTCGGTCCATTCAAACTGCCCTTCCTGGGCAGTCCCATCCAGAGTGGAGGAAGCCAGTCCGTGAGAGAAAGATCTGGCATCAGAGCCAGCCCCAGCTCAGGGCTGACATTCTAACGCCTCCATATGGAACAGTGCAGAAGTCCTCACTTTGGGGGCGCCTAGGGGCTCGGTCCGTTAAGCCTTGGACTCCTGATTTGGGCTCAGGTCATGATCTCACAGCTTGTGGGATCCAGCCCTGCCTTCTCGGTATTCTCTCTCTCCCTCTCTCTCTCTCTGCCCCGCCCCCACTCGTGGGCGCGCATGAGCCTGCATGCTCATGAGCTCTCTCTCTCTCTCTCTCTCTCTCAAAAAGAATCTTAACAAGGGGCGCCTGGGTGGTGCAGTCGGTTAAGCGTCCGACTTCAGCCAGGTCACGATCTCGCGGTCCGTGAGTTCGAGCCCCGCGTCGGGCTCTGGGCTGATGGCTCAGAGCCTGGAGCCTGTTTCAGATTCTGTGTCTCCCTCTCTCTCTGCCCCTCCCCCATTCATGCTCTGTCTCTCTCTGTCCCCCCCCCCCAAAAAAAGAAAATAATTAAACGTTGGAAAAAAAAAAGAATCTTAACAAACATTTTAAAAAGTCCTGGGGTGCCTGGGGGGCTCACTCAACTGAGCTTCCCACTTCCACTCAGGTTATGATCTCAAGGTTCCTGAGTTTGAGCCCTGAGTTGGGCTCTGTGCTGACAGTATGGAGCCTGTTTGGGATTCTCTCTCTCTCTCTCTCTCTCTCTCTCTCTCTCCCTCCATCTCGCCCAGTCTCTCTCTCTCTCTCAAAATAAATATATAGGGGCACCTGGGTAGCTCGGTCAGTTAAGTCTCCGACTTCGGCTCAGGTCATGATCTCCTGGTTGATGGGTTTGAGCCCCACGTGGGGCTCTGCGCTGATAGCTCAGAGCCTGGAGCCTGCTTCAGAGTCTGTGTCTCACATTCTCTCTCTCTCTCAAAAATAAATATTAAAATATTTTTAAAAAGTCTTCAGTTTGATGCGAGATACTGCTATTATACCATCACTACTAGCTGCTGCTTATTGAAGGTTCATTAGTTGCCATCGGGGCTCTACTTGTTTTCTCCCCACCGTCGTCCAAGCAGGCATCGTCATGTCTATTGCACAGATGAGAAAACTCAGATTCAGATTGGCCTAGCCAAATTCACATAGCTAATAAAGCATTGGTGCTGGCATTCAAACCCAGGTCTGTGAGACTCCGTGCCCAAGATTTAACTACTACACTTTTTTTTTTTTAATTCAATTTACCAGCAGACCGGAGTCACCCTTCATTTCTTTCCTTTTGTCCCTGTACTGTGTATTTTTCTTGCCTGATGTGAGACTTCTCTGTCCAATTACAAGAAAACTCCTGTTGGGAATTTGATTGGTGTTAAAATAAATGTGCAAATTAACTGTGGAAAGAACTATATCCTTGCCATGTTCTGGAACACGAGCCATCTCTGCATTTATTCAAGTCCTCAGAAAAGTCTCCCCCGAAAGACTGATGATTACGGAGGTGGCATCAGATAATGGAAACAGCATGCTGCTTCTGAGAGAGAGGCTAGAGCTAGATGCTACCCACCTCCTCACTGCCATCTGGACAGGTTACCTAACCTCCCCAGCCTCAGTTTCCACACCTTTACAATGGAGCTAGTCTCTCCCTCAGAAAGCTGTTGTGAGCAGTGATGAAATAAAGGGCACAAAGGACTTAGCTAGTGCCCTGCAAGGAAGATTTTAAAAAACAAGATCTTTTACTGTATTGTTTGTTATTACTACACTCAATTATTGTAATACAAGTTCCTTAAACCCTAAGTGTATTCACAATCCTTTTTTTCTCTAAGTTTACTTAAGTAATTTCTATACCCAACGTGGGACTCACACTCATGACCTTGAGATCAAGAGTCACATGCTCTTCTGACTGAGCCAGCCAGGCGCCCCTATAATCCCATTTTTTAAATTTATTTATTTATTTGTTTGTTTGTTTATTTATTCATTTATTTCTGAGAGTGAGTGGGGGAGGGGCAGGGAGAGAGAGGGAGAGAGAGGAGCCCAAGCAGGCTCTGCACTGACAGCAGCAAGCCTGATGTGGGGCTCGAACTCATGAACTGTGAGATCATGACCTGAGCCCAAGCGGGATGTTTAATTGACCGGACCACCCAGGTGCTCCTATAATCCCATTTGAAAGTTACTATTACGAATAGAAATTTTGCGGTTCTTTTTTTTTAAATGTCTATTTATTTTTGAGAGAGAGAGCATGAGCGGGGGAAGTCCAGAGAGAGAGAGAGGGGGACAGAGGATCCAAGGAGCCTCTGTGCTGATGGCAGTGAGCCCGATGAGGGGCTCGAACTCATGAACCATGAGATCACAGCCTGAGCCGAAGTAGGACACTTAACTGACTGCGCCACCCAGGTGCCCATTGTGGGTTTGTTTTTTTTTTTTCAATTACAACTTCTATGTAGGTTCTTGCAAGATGAATTCTATTGATTTAAAAAAATATATATCCGGGACGCCTGGGTGGCTCGGTTAAGTGTCTGACTTCGGCTCAGGTCATGATCTCATGGTCCGTGAGCTCGAGCCCCGCATCGGGCTCTGTGCTGACAGCTCAGAGCCTGGAGCCTGTTTCAGATTCTGTGTCTCCCTCTCTCTCTGCCCCTCCCCCGTTCATGCTCTGTCTCTCTCTGTCTCAAAAATAAATAAACATTAAAAAAATAAATAAAAAAAAAAAAAATATATATATCCATCTCTGTTGAGTCTGGCTACTACTGTTGCTTCTGCTATTTGACAGCGACTTCTTCTACCAGCCCTAGTGAGCTCTTAGAGTGTCCCAAGTGCCAGGCTAAGCTCACTGACTTTTCATAACAAGGCACTGTTAACATTACCCCTATTTTATAGCTGAGGAAACTGAAGCTCAGA
The DNA here is from genome assembly GCF_016509475.1 of Prionailurus bengalensis. Taxonomy (NCBI): domain Eukaryota; kingdom Metazoa; phylum Chordata; class Mammalia; order Carnivora; family Felidae; genus Prionailurus; species Prionailurus bengalensis. The sequence continues at coordinate 26,947,218 of NC_057357.1, read as the reverse complement.
GAGGTCAACAAAAAAAAATTGCCCAGAGTCGCCTACCAGCCAGTAAGAGGCAGGACGGGGGCTGGAACCGGAGCCCTATTCCCCGCAGTACTCTGGGGGCAGGGCTGGTAGCATACATGCAAAACAGAGACAGTATTCAGCTCCCCCAGGGAAAGTCTGGGGACAGAATTCCCAGGGGGACTCTGCTGCGATGTCGCCAGGTATGAGATCTGGCCTTGCTCTTCACCATTATTCCATCGACCCCTGCCCCATTTTGCATCCCAGACCCACTTGTGTTTCAGGTCCTCGAATAGGTCATGATCTCTCACGCCTCAGGACCTTTGCCCATGCTATTCCCTCTACCCGGAATGCTCTTCCTCTGGCTGACTCCTATTTATCCATTAGATACCAGCTTAAATGTCTTTAACTTAGGGAGGCTGTGGCAACCACGCAAGTGCACTGCTTGGAACTCCCTCAGGAGGACCAGCTACAGGGAGCACGGCTGACCCACAGCCTCAGCTCTCCTGCCCCTTCAGATTCACCGCTGCGTTCATAGCCAGACCAGGTTTCCTCCAGGCTGTGCCCAGTCAGTCAGTGACTCAGCAGGTACTCAGGGGTGCTGGTGCCGGCCCATTCCTGCCCCAGGCGGGGTTCCTCTAGTGACCATCCTTTGCCTGAGGACTCCCCACTGGCCTAGCCAAGTCTTTCTCAGAACTGTGCTATCATCACACTTATGTCCCCTCCTCTTTTCTCCCTCACAGATCTTTCCCCCTCAGAAATATTTTACACATCTAGTCACATTTTTGTGTCCACTGTTTTGGGAACTCACACCCAAACAGAGGCCTTCCCTGATCCTGCTATGTCCCCGTCATATACTCTTTCACAACACTACCTTCTACCTGGGGCATCCCGGTATCTGGTTTCTCTCCACGTGCTGGGCACGCCGCAGTGACCTGCCGTATGGGCCCCAGGTGAAAGGTCGGCTAAGTCAAACTGGCATCCTGGCTGCAGCTGCCAAGAGGGCCTGATGGCCCCTGCTTCCTTACCTGTCTGTGATCGTGAAGCCCCGTCCAGATGTCAGCTGGGATCCCAGGCACACAGCTGTTCACAAGGTCATACACAAAGACATTCTCTTCCCAGCTGCAAACGTAAGAAACGCAGTAGTGTTACTCGTCTCTGTTCATAGGACAGAGCCAAAAACTGAAAGCAATCCTTGTTTTTTCCTTCGTTTTCTTTTTTAACATTTATTTATTTTTGAGAGAGAGAGAGAGAGAGAGAGAGCTCACTCTAGTGGGGGAGGGGCAGAGAGAGGGGAGGGGAGACAGAGACTCTGAATCAGGCTCCACGCTGTGAGCGCAGAGCCCCATGCGGGGCTCAAACCCATGAACCATGAGATCATGACTTGGGCTGAACTCAAGAGTCGGCCACTTAACCGACTGAGCCACCCAGGTGCCCCTCCTTCTTTTTCTTTTTTTCTTTTATTTATTTAAAAAAAATTTTTTAACACTTATTTATTTTTGAGAGATAGAGAGAGACAGAGCACAAGCGAGTGAGGGGCAGAGAGAGAGGGAGGCACAGGATTTGAAGCAGGTTCCAGGCTCTGAGCTGTCAGCACAGAGCCGGACATGGGGCTCGAACCCACAAACTGTGAGATCAAGGCCTGGGCCAAAGTCGGGTGCTTAACCGACTGAGCCACCCAGGCGCCCCTCTTTTTCTTTTTTTAATTACACCACCCATATGTGACTGTCTTTTCATGGCCACCTCCGGATCAGATCCATGCCAGTTCAAAGCAGATCTCAGCCCCACTATTCATCCTAAAAATTTGCATCTGTCTCAAACACACCAGCAAATGAGGTGGATTATATTGACAATATCATGAAGAGACAGAGAAAGGGGTTTCTCATGCGCTCTGCACATCAAATAACTTGATGGAAATCTCCACTAGACACTTTCGTTTTCTCTCAGAAGCCCTCCTATGCTGCCAGTCCTTACATATCCTACCAGGTTTTTGTTCACATACCGCCTCCAAAATCTTTTGCCTCCCTGGAAAATTCGGCTCCGGGCTTGAGCTCGCATAGCCCACTCAGCAACACCAAAGCCCTTTGGTTAACAGGCCACCCCCGCTTAGAAAGTGTCAGCCTCTTCAGGCTGCAGTAACAAAATATCATAGACTGGATGGCTTTCAAACAACAGAAATCTATTTTTCACAGTTCTAGAGGCTAGAAGTCCAAGTTCAGGAGGCCAGCATGGTCAGGTGAGGGCCTTCTGGGTCACAGACTTCTCGCTGTGTCCTCACACGGAGGAGGAAGGGGCAAGACAGCAATGTGGAGCGTCTTGTATAAGGGCACTAATTCCGGGGCACCTGGGTGCCTCAGTCGGTTAAGCATCTGGCTCCTGATTTTGGCTCAGGTCATGATCCCAGAGTCATGGGATTGAGCCCCGTGTCAGGCTCCATGCTGAGCCTGCTTGGGTCTCTCTCTCTCTCTCTCTCTCTCTCTCTCTTTCTTTCTCTCACCCTCAAAATAAGTAAATAAACATTAAAAGAAAAAGGGTGCTAATCTCATTCATGAGGGCTTCACCTCATGACCTAATCACCTCCAAATGTCCAACCTCCGAATATGGTCACGTTGGGCATTAGGATTTCAACCTATGAATTTGGGGGGTGGGACACAAATATTCAAACCATAGCAGAAGGCATTGGTGTCTTCTTGGGGGACCCTCACCTCCTATTTCAAAGAACTCAGAAAATACTTCACCTAACAAAAGACATTGGTGGAGGACACTGAAAGCAGTCTGCTGCCCAGAGCAACAAAGAAATAGAGATGGATGGATGGATAGAGAGATAGACACATAGAGATTTTCCTTGGATCATTAAAATGTTTCCTGAGCGCTGACTTCATGACAGGTACCGTGTTGCATGTTTTGCATATGTGAAGTCACCGTATTGCCTTTTTTTTTTTTTTTTTTTTTGCATTGTCATATCAATGGGACACTGGGGTGGACACCCCTGGTTGCTTACTCCATAGCCATTTCTGGTCTCTTTGCCTGTTGCCTACATAAGAAGTTAGGAGAGGAAGGGCACCTGGGTGGCTTGGTCAGTTGAGCATCTGACTCTTGATTTTGGCTCAGGTCATGATCCTAGGTTCGTGGGATTGAGCCCCAAGTCAGGCTCTCTGCTGAGCAGGGAGCCTGCTAGAGATATTCTCTCTCTCTCTCTCTCTCTCTCTCTCCCCATCCTCTGCCCCTCTGCCCTGCTTGAGCATGCCCACATGCTTTCTCTCTCTCTCTCTCTCAAATAAAAACACCACCCAAAAAGAAGTTAGGAAAGCTAGGTTTCACTTCCTAGCCTCCTCTTCAGCCACTGCTGGCCATCAACCCCAGGTGGGCCAACTGGATGTAAGCGGACTTCTGTAAGGGGCGTCTGGGAAATACTGCCCTCCCTGATAAATGGAGACAGGTGTGCGGAAAAGGCTGCAGGGTCCATCGTGGCCTTTCCTTCTTGGGTTATAGTTGAGGGTGGACCTGATGTTTGAAGCTGCTGCACTGAAGAGCCTGGAGATGGGAACAGCTCACCCAGCGCCCTGCTACCAGGGAGCCTGGAGAACGCCATCGGCAGAGGCCAGAAGGGCAGGTAAGGGAGGTGAGGGCAACGGACACACAATAGACTCGGCTCAAGGAGCTCACAGACCCAGAGGGGCAGATCCCACCAGACCAGGGGTCCCATTTTCGGCTTCCACGTGGCATTAAGGTAGACTTCAGTATGTTCAAGAAATCTTTATCAAGTCATAGTTAGCAGCCTCAGACCAAATAACCAGCAAATAACTCACTTTAAAACAGGACTCTGGTGAGGTGCCCTTTATGCTGCAACAAAGCGTATCTGCTGTCATCGGCTTCACCGGATGGCCACTCTCCACGGGCTGCCACCTTGTCTAAAATGCCCCCTATTAAATTCCCTTTGTCCTGAGGCCCTGGTAGCCAATCAGAGCACCCACGTTTATTCTGCTTCATTCTGTGTTTGTGGAAGACGTTGCCAATCCGTTCCAGAAGCACTCAGAATCTTTCTCAACACCGTGCTGCAGGCAATCCCATTCAGGGAGCTGCAGATACAGTTGGGAACTCAATCTTTGGGTCTCCCCCAAATTCATTTGTTGAAACTCCATATTCATATGTTGGGAATATATGAACCCAAATTCCTATGTTCATACCAGTGTGATGGTATTAGAGGGTGGGGACTCTGGGAGGTGATTAGGTCATGGGGGTGGAGCTCTCATGAATGGGATTAGTGCCCTGAAAAGATGCCAGAGAGCTCTCACCCCTTCCCCGGTGAGGATGCAGCTCGAAGATGGCCATCGTGGACCAGGGAGCAGGCTCTCCCACTATGAACCTGACCAAGCTGGCACCCTAGCTTGGACTTCTCGCCACCAAACTGGGAGAAATACATTTCTGTTGTTTGTAAGCCACCCCGTCTGTCGTGTTTTTGTAACAGCAGCCTGAATGGACTAGGAACCGAGATACCGTTGGAGGAAATGGAAGGGAAAAAGGGTGAGTGGGGCAGGGCTTGCTGGCCCTCAGAAAAACGATCTGACATGGGAACCTTAAGTAAGAACTGGCCCCCTGGAGATGCCTAGAATTATAATAAACGGAACTATTAATGGCTCCCTCTCTTGAGCACTCAGTGACGAGCTAACTTTGTAAGAACTTCAGATGCTTGGTCTCCTTGGTCAGACGGTGTAGGGAGGAAGTGGCAGAGCTGGGACTAGTCCAGGACTGTCTGAGTCTAGTGTCCTTGCTTCTTCCTTTGGAACATCTGCTGTTTCCATTCTTTAGGCTTCCTCATCCTTGAATATCCTGATCCAAGATGGTCCTTCCAGGAAACCTTCCCTGAATACCCCCTATCCACTCCGGACCACCTGGAGCACACATTTCTGACTTCCCAGAGGCAGGCTGGTTGGTTTATTTCTCTATTTCTTAAGGTCTGGTGTCCTCAAATCAGCCACAAGGACCACATAAACAACACCAAACCTTACTTCTACTTGACATCAGCAGGGCTGTCTTCAACATTGATGTTCCAAGAGTATGTGTTCCGCCGTGTGAGGGAATCCACTTTCTGGGGACAGGGTGTTTTTACCCTAGTGGGTCCTTGAGCTTGGTCCTGCCCCGCTGCGTAAGCACTGGCATCCCCACACGCCTCTCTCACGCACAATTTGGGGTCTCCTACATTGACTGCTGAGCATACACGTTGAGCAGTCATCGGGTAGAGTGGCCGCCTAGCCATTTTAGCACTTTGTCATCTTTGTTCAACAGCACCTGCTTGGGAAGAAATTTCTATATTTCATTGCATTTTCCCCATAACTGGTCAAAATAACTGGAACATAGAGAAGCCCAAGGTGCTACTGCAAGTAATAAGGAGCACAGAGCAGTTGAACTTAATTCAACTCAACTGCCTCTTGAAACAAAGGCGGAAATGATTAGGTAAGCAGAAAGTATGAGGATCTTAAATTTCAATCAGATGCTTCACAGACAGACATAAGCTGATTGTGTGTTTAATTATGAAAGAAAAAAATAAAAGCATGAAGAAAACACCAGAAATATAGAATTGGATTGTGTCTCAAAGACAAGATGTAATTAGGGATTTTATAATAGCGTCTAGCTTTCTGTGAACTGAACTTCACATACAACAGGTTAAGGAGTTGTTCAGATCCAACTTTCCAAAATGTTTTCATAAAAGTATCATAGACCGGGATGCCCCGGGTGGGGGGGCTCAGTCGGTTAAGTCTCTGACTCATGATCTCTGCTCAGGTCATGATCTCATGGTTCATGAGTTTGAGCCCCGCGTTGGGCTCTGCACTGACAGAGTTTGGGATTCCCTCCCTCTCTCTGCCCCTTATCCACTTGCTCTCTCTCTCTCTCAAAATAAGTAAATAAACTTAAAAAAAAAGTATTAATACCAAAATGGAAAACTACCTGTAAAAGAGAGGAAAGGGAGAGAATGTTACTAGTACAAGAAGGAAAAGAGGGGGCATTCGGAGTTGAGAAGACAGGAAGAAGGTAGGTTGAGGCAGCAAAGGACCAGAATTGGGTCAAGAATTGCCTGGAAACTCCCCACATTTGCCCAGAATCTTTGCTGATGCCTAGCTAAGGTTGAGGTTATAAGCACCATGAGTGGCTGAACTGTCCTGCCTGTGGGCTGGCTAAAGAGAAATTTTCACTTGGAATCATTTAAAAATGTACTCTTTATTCCGAGTATCTCATTTTCCTCTACAGCCTTGAAAGTTTTGACAACTTCTTTGATCCACCGGTGTGCGGGCCGGTCCTGTGCTCTGCCTGTATCACAGCGGATTTGCCCTGAAGACTGCCTTTCCCACATTTTCTTGTCAGCTTCCCCGCAAGCAGTGGGAAGGGCCAGAAGAGGAAGGGGGCAGAGAGAAGCCGAGAGAAGCCCGGTATTTCTCTCCCTGCCTCGGGAGTCGCTGGCGGGGGCTGCCTCGCCTTGGTGGCTCCAGCTCTATGAGACTGGTTTGCCTTCCCATTAGGGGTGGAATTGGCTTCCTGCTGTTGTGAATCTCTAGACTGCCTCATTACGATCTAAGATTCCATCACTCGTGCGTATTAAATTCTGTTCTGCATGTCTGAAGTGGTTCCCGTTCTCCTAATAGACCATGACTGCCTCCCATCTTCTTCAGCATCACTGAGAATACAGTGGGAGCTCTATGTATCTGTTGGCTGAATACATGGAGGATTCATTTAAAAACTAAGACGGGGGCGCCTGGGCGGCTCAGTGTGTTGAGTGTCCGACTTCGGCTCAGGTCATGATCTCATGGTTCATGAGTTCGAGCCCCATGTTGGGCTTATAGTGCAGAGCCTGCTTCTCTGTCTCCCTCTCTCTGCCTCTCCGCCACTCACGCTCTCTTTCTGTCAAAAATAAACATTAAAAAAAAAAAAACAACTAAGATACAGGACCCCTTCTCTGTTCTTAACAAAAGTCCGTGACTCTAAAGCATAAAGAACCAACTGTCTTTCTGACTTCAAGTCTCTGAGATCCTTGAAAAGAAGCCATACATCGGCAAGGCCGTCGGGTGTGAAAGCAAGTCAGTTAGAGGTGATGAAGGGGCACCCGGGTGGCTCAGTTGGTTAAGCGTCTCACTCTTGATTTTGGCTCAGGTCACGATCTCACGGTTCATGAGATCGAGCCCAATGTCAGAGCATGCTTGAGATTCTCCCTTTCCCTCTCTGCCCCTCCCCAGCTCGTGCTTGTTCTTTCTCAAAATAAATAAATAAATAAATAAATATAACAAACAAACAAATAAAAGGTGATGAAAAATGGGCTCCAGGAAAGGTGGGCAGTGAGTGCAATTACGGTGCCACGGAGTTAGGGTGACTTCAGTGAAGAGACGGAGGAGAAGGGGATGGGAATTCCCAGCAGAGGGAACAGAATGTGCAAAGGTCTGGAGGAGTAAAACGGTTGCACCAGACCGTAAAACTTTGAGACGGTCAATGTGGCTGGGGCTTAGGAGACACAGAGGAATGCTGAAGGTGGCCTTGGTGGGTGGTCATTCGACTGTTCAGGTTCCAATCCCAGCTCCACCACTTTAAAGCTATGTAACTTTGAGCAAGTTACCTTCTTGGAGGATCGGGTTCCGTGTCTGTGCAAAGGAAGATACTACCTACCCAATATGGTTTGAGAGAGCTTCAAAATGATGCTGTACACAAACACTCAGCAAATAGACGTCAGTTATTATTCCTTGTATTATATTCTTGGTATATATATTATGCACACTGTATCGCAGGGTCAAGCCCCGTGTTGTCATGCGGGGCACAGCACAAAATCAGCACATGTGAAGGTGGATCCTGCAGCAGCTCTTAGCTTCCCATGCTACACGCTTCGCCTTCAACTGTTTCAATGAGAAATTGGACTGGATCGGTTTGTTTCTTTCTTCTTCTTCTTCTTCTTTTTTTTTTTTTTAATTTTTTTTTTCAACGTTTATTTATTTTTGGGACAGAGAGAGACGGAGCATGAACGGGGGAGGGGCAGAGAAAGAGGGAGACACAGAATCGGAAACAGGCTCCAGGCTCTGAGCCATCAGCCCAGAGCCCGACGCGGGGCTCGAACTCACGGACCGCGAGATCGTGACCTGGCTGAAGTCGGACGCTTAACCGACTGCGCCACCCAGGCGCCCCTCTTTCTTCTTTTTTTAATGTTTATTTAATTTTGAGAGAGAGAGAGAGAGACAAAGCAGGAGTGGGTGAGGGGCAGAGAGGGAGGGAGACAGAATCTGAGGCAGGCCCCAGGCTCTGAGCCGTCAGCACTGAGCCCAACGCAGGGCTTGAACCCATGAACTACGAGATCATGACCTGAGCCGAAGTTGGACGCCTAACCGACCGAGCCCCCCAGGCCGGATCCGTTTCAATGAGAAATTGGGCTAGATCAAAGTTAGCTTGAATTACCAAAGAGAAACACCAGTGAGAAACGCCAGTTTTCACTCTCCATTCCAAAGGGGGTGCTTGGTTGGGCTATGGGGGACGGATGTCCACTCACCTGTGGATGGAGGCCAGTTTCGCAGATTTCCTGCCAATGGAGAACTCAGAACAGTAGAAGTCAGCCTCGGCCCAAGTCTTATTGAGAGGGAAAAATCGGTAGCAGTGGCCTTTGAACTCCATCCAGAATAGTGGGCACAGAGAAGCCGGGGGCAGCTCGGGCATGGCTGTGGGCAGAGAAAGAGACTGGCGGGAGGGCTGGTAGCGCGGAAACATTGTTCCTACAGCTTGTGACACCTTTTCAAGAGTGAAAGTAAAACATGTCCCATTGTGATTAGTAACATTCTGTGCTTGAGGTCCAAAAAATACATGCGTACCTAAAATTTACCAAATGACAAAAGTAATATATGCTCATTGTAGAACACTTGAAAAATGTTACTGCTTTGGTGTGTTTTTCTTCGTATCATGCTTGAACGCAGTGATTTGTAAAAATTCAATTATTATATTGTACTTTACATACCTGTCAATATTCAGAGTTCCAAAAATTAGAATATATTCCCCTCCTGTTATTATAAATTTTCATAAACATTGTTTTAAATAGCTCTTGAATACTCCACGGAGTGGTCCCCCTAGAGTTTATTTAATCATTCCCCTATTTGTGGATAATTAGACTGGTTCCCTTTTTTAAAAAACAAATACACATAATGCTGAGATGAACAGCCTCGTACATCAAGCTTTTTTCAGCATTTCTGAAGATTTTCCAAGGAGAGATTTTTAAGGCTTTGATACAACTTGCTAAATTGCCTCCTGAAAGCAATTTATCCTCCCACAGTAATGTCTGAGAGTGCCCATCTCACAGTGCCCTCGCCAGTGCCGGGTGTTGTCACTTTAATGGCAATCTTTGCAAATTTTATAAGCAAAAAAAAGGTGTCTTGTTTCAATGTGCAACTCTGGGCTCTGTGGTGAGGGCAGACATTTCTCCACGTGTTTACTGACAAACGATAGCCAAGACTATTTATATCTGTAGCCCATCGAACTACTGGGGTTCAGGAAGCATCCTTAATTCTGAAAACGCACAGATGGAAATCCACTTTTGAGACAATAAAGTTCCTCCAAGCCTCAACCCCCTTGAAGGCCTCTTAGGAGATATCTTTTTTTTGGAAACCACAACTCAAGATAACTGGTTTGCGAGGAAGAAGGCACACTGAGAACCTGCCTTGAGCTATGTTAGGTAGCTCACCCACGGTGGGGGGGCAGGGCTAACATCTGTTGGACTGGGACTTTGGAGGTCCGGGTCCCAGCCGCCAGCTCTGTGCCTAACATGCCAGGTGACAATGGCACATTCAGCTGTCAAACTGGTTGATCTCTGGGGCCCCTTTTGTGGCCCCCCAAGGGTGTGGGATCTTTGCCTTTCAAGCCACTGTAACAGCTGGCTGAGCTCTTGAATAATAAAGTAGTGGACAACATTTATGAAGCATTTGTAATGTGTCACACACCTACAGGGAAACTGAGGCTTGGACAGGTTAAGTGACTTGCCCAAGGTCATCCTGCTCGCAAGTGGCAGGTAGGGATTTGAACCGAACCTCCTGACACCAGAGTCTTTGATCTGAAAGTCCACGTGATGCCTCATCATGGGACACCAACGGGGCTGAGAATGGTTCACTGTCTTTCAGCACCTTACTTCATAGAAGTTCGCCAAATGCTTGGCGTCCATGGATTGCTCTGTAATAGTATGATTATTAATGATTAGCTCAGGGTTTCATAGCCGGGGTTGATGGGGTTTCGGGGATCCATTGTGTCCCCTGAAATGAAGTGCAAAATCAAGAGTGTGTACATGTGCATGCGCATTTATCTGGGGGAAAGAGTCAGATGTCTTAATCCAGAGAGCTACGCTAAGCAGACAGGTTCCATGTCTCCCATCACTGACCAGAGCCACTGGGCTTTCTCATTTGACCAGAACTGCCCTTCCTCCCCTGCCCCAGACAGCCACACCATCAGTCCTGCTTTGTTCCACCTCTTGAAACAGTGGATGTTGCTGAGCTCTTTGTAGGAACTTTGTGGCACTACCTTTGAAGATGCAGAGAGACTTTAATAATTAAATGAAAGGGGTTGGAAGGGGAAAGGAGGCGGCCAGGGTTCCTACTCCCCTCTCCCCAAGGTCCAAAGGCTTCTCCTGGGTCCTAAAGCCTGGTGGATATTTCCAAAGCAGGTCTCCCTGTGGAAAACAAGCTCCCTCCTTCACCCTCCTGGTTCCTTTGATTTTGTCTACTGAACAAATGGTGGTTATGGATGCCTGGGGTGAAGCATACCAGAAAATGGGGCTGTGACAGGTCACTGCTCAATTATTCCCTTTTCCACCTGGGCAGGCAAAGGCCTTTAATTGGAAGGATCTGGGAGGCAAAAAGCCACGTGTTTGCACATGGGATAATGAACTCCACCCTGCCTGGTATCCCACACCCCCCTTCCCTCTGGGATTTCTAGAAACTGAGACTAGAAGGATCTTAGAGGCCTTTTATCAGCCTGAACCCCAAAGTAGCCTTCACTAATCTGTGTCTCTCTCACAAAGGGATTTCTACAGGTTTACAGCTTGATGAGTCAGGTAATGATGGCAGGTAATGATGGTAACAAACAGGACCAACCCCACTGGCTGTCACCTGAACCAGGCATGGTGTCAGGCTCTTTGTACATATCAGCTCAGTTAGTCTTCACACATCCTACAAGGTAGATACCACAATCACTCTAGTTTTTCAGAGGAAGGAACCAAGGACAGAGAGGTTGAGTAACATGCCCAATATCACACAGCAGCTGAGTGGCGGAGGTGGTTTTTAAAGCCAGGCTGTATGGCTCCAGACCTAATTTAGAGATTCCTGTCGGATTTAAGCCCATTTCCTTTTGACTCAGTCTTGATGGTCTAGACATTCATTCATTTCCTTTTTCATTCAACAAATTCTATTTGAGCACCCACTTGGGCTCAGGCAGTTAGCTGGAGATACCGTGGCCAGCTACACAGAGGGGGCTTCTGATCACTTGGGTTTTACAAGATTGACATAAAGAAAAATAAGAATGGGGGCGTCTGGGTGGCTCAGTTAAGCGTCCAACTTTGGCTTAGGTCACGGTCTCATGGTTCGTGGGCTCTCCGCGTCTGGCTCTGGGCTGACAGCTCAGAGCCTGGAGCCTGCTTCCGATTCTGTGTCTGCCGCTCTCTCTGCCCCTCCCCTGCTTGCACTCAGCCTCTGTCTCTCAAAAATAAGTAAAATGTTAAAAACTTTTTAAGAAAAATAAGCACAGAAATAAATTATTATGTCGTTTGTGGATGTGGGTCATGCTGGCAAAAACTTGAGGGAGCACCCCCAAATTATTTTTGGAGGCTCTTATTTGTTTACTCGTTTTGTCTCCCTAGTTGAACTGGTGGCCGCTCCAACTGTCTCCTCAAGGAGCTCATGGGTTGATTAGGACAGGACACCAGAGCCCCCTTCCCAGATGGGGAAACTTCAGGGTGTTGCCACAGGAGCACCTAAAAGTGGCACCTAGGATTTGGAGATCTGGGACGCTTCTGGGAGGGGATGATGTCTCAACTGAGTCCTCAAAGATAAGAGTCAGGGAACATGTTTCCAGTGAGGACACAGCAGGTGCAAAGGCCTGGGGGTATGAGAGAATATGGAACATTTGGAGAACTGCAAATGGTTCAGCCAAGCTGGGAATCGGAGAGGGTGAGAAGGTAAGAGATGAGGCCAGAGGTGGCAGAGGGAGGGTGGAGGGGAAGGAAGGGGAGGGGATGCACAAAAGGGCTCGTTGCTCTGGAAACCGGGAGCCTGCAGTGGTCTTTTCCTTCAGTTAGCAGCACTAAAGGCCACCAAGGTCTCCCAGCTGGGGTGGGAGTCAAAGTCTTTGGGAGCTCTGAGCTTGCGAAGAAAAAAGAACACACCAGTGGAGTTCGGGCCTCATTTTTCCTCTCTCTCTCTCTTTTTAAAAGAAGAAATTGTCACCTTCCCACTCAATCTGGCTGCTCGCTCCCCTGGCACCAATCCAGCCGCCCACAGTGCACTACCACGCTGCCTCCCGCCCAGATCCGCCTTGGGAGCCAGCCAGGAGGGGCGGTGAGGGAGGCTCTGGGGGCCACGTCCCAACCCCCAGCCCCACCCCCACTCCTGGGCCCCAGATGTCCCAGGAGACCCGGAAGGTGGCCTCTGGGAGGGCTGCCTCACTTCCCGCTGCCTCCCTGGTTCACACAGCCCACTGTCAGGCCGTCCTCCTCCACTAGTGAGTCCTGGATCCGCACTGGTGGTCCTGGGCTTCTCATGCCCGAGTTTTGCTCTCCCTTCTCTGGGCCACTCTCGTGGCCACAAGATACAGAGGAAAGAGCACTGGGAAATGTCTTCCATTCTTAATAGCAGCAGCCATTCATTGGGTGGTGAGTGTATAACTGCTCAGATCAGGCTTGGAGGGGTATCGGTATCATGCCCGTTTTACAGTTGAGCAAACTGAGGCTCAGAGAGCTGAAGTCACTTGCCCCTACAGCTAGCAAATGGTGGTGGTATCAGGATGGACTCAGACATCCCTAAACACTAAGTGCCTCCAGGAAACCTCTTTTTTTTTTTTTTTCCTGGTCTTGGTTTTCTCATTTGTAAGACAAATATACCAAACACCAAATTTAACAGTTCATTGCTGAAGCCCTAACTCTTCAATGTCTTTGGACATGGGGCACTTGGGAGGTGATCAGGGTTAGATAGGTTCATGGGGGGGGGGGACCTATGATAAGTGCTCTTATAGGAAGAGAAAGAGAGAACAGAGCCCCCCACCCCCCCCCCCTCTCCACTGTGAGGGGAGACAGCATCTGGAAGAGAGTACTCGCCAGGAACCAAATTGCTCAAGATCTTGATTTTGAACTTCCCAGGCTCCCAAACTGGGAGAAATAAATTCCTATTATTTCAGCCTCCCAGTGTATGGTGTTTTCACCATAGGTTATAGCAGCCTGAGCTAAGACCAAAAGTTAATTAAGCAAATAATTCAAAGTTTCCTGGGTGCCTACTGGGCTTTGAGGTCTGTGACCTCAAGTCGCTCAGTATGGAGAGAGGAACACACACATGGCAATGAGATGCACTTCAGAAATATGCAGAGGGCTCCGTGACCGTGGAGGAGGGGTGGGGAACGGGCCAGAGCGTCCATGCGGCACTCTGGGATCTGACTCTATGATCCAGGCTCTGAGATGTCTTCAAGGAAGTAGGGACATCCAGTTGCTCAGACCTCCATGCTCCAGCGTGGACTCTGGAGTCCAACGGCCCCAGCTGGACACTCAGTGCTTTGTGCCTCTGTTTTCTCATCTAAAAATGGACATGACGATAATGTCTACTTCACAGGGAAGCCATGGCCTGGCTCATGGTTGGCATCCGAGTAAGCATTAGATATTACTACTACAGAGACAGCTTGGGCCCCGAAACCTGCCTGGAGCTGGGAGTACAGTGCCAGCTTCCTGGAGGAAAGAGAAGCCCGATTCCCCCTTGCCCACCCCCGGGGGCCTGCGGAAGCAGCCAGTGAGCTTCAGACTTCAAACGCTTTGCTGGAATGTCCTTTGCTGTGAAGAGTACTTGGCCTCAGGAGCCAGGAAATGAAACTTGTTGGTAACGGTTGAAGAATCATAATGGCAAATATTTATGTAGCTTTTACTAGGTGCCAGGCTCCCTTCTAAGCACTTTACACTCATTAATCCACTTAAACAATGTGATCAAAGCCAGGTTCGGAGAAAAGGTTTTACGGAAAGGCTGTAGTCTGGCTAAAGCCTCCCAAGCCTTCCAGAAGTGTCTAAAGTGATCTCAAGCAAATCTAGAGGTGTGGCTCCGATGCACTGTGTGCATATATCTTCACGTGCATGGAAGGTGAGGAGCGCTGGGATCAGTAATAATATGACCAATGCTCTTTTCTGCAAGGAAAAGTTGGGGGTATCCAGGGGAGGATAAACTAGGCCCATTCTCAATAAGGAGGGCTTTGACTGTGCCCTCAGCTTCATGGTCTGCAGGGGCCCCCTGACACCCTAAGATGAGCCCTCCCTAGTCACACATCAACATGCACACTCATACACACACACCTGCACGCACACGTTCTCTTCTGACTCGAAGTCACTTTCCTCTAGAAGATCTGTCTGCCCAGGCCCCAACTAGACTTTCTGCTGGACTGGGAACCTGGAGAGAAGGAGAACTACCACTTGGACGGATGATGACCGTGGCAGGGTCACTGGCCTCTGTAGGCCTCGACTTCCACACCTGTAATATCGAAGGGTTGGGCTCCATGGATTCCCCAACCCTTCCTGCCAATTTCAGTTCTGAGCTTTCCAAGGTTGCCGGGGTTTGAAGTGATCTCAGTGCCCCTCTCAGCTGAGCTGGGGGTGAGCTGGGGGAGAGATGTCTGGAAGTTCCTTTCTCCAATGGAGGTTTTTGTCACAGCAGAAGACCGTCTCTGGCCATTTCTATCATCTCGTCAACAACTGCAGTAACAGAAGTACTAGTGGTTAAGAACTCAGTTTTTAAGCACTTACCGTGTGTTAAGCACTTCACGTCATGACCTCACTGAAGATCCCCCAAATGTTTGGTAGGCACTGCTAATTATCCCCACTTTCTAGAGGAGGAAACTTGATGCTCAGAGATGCCAGGAGCATAAGCAGTGAGAGAGAGAGAGAGAGAGAGAGGGAGAGAGAGAGAGAGGAGACTCCCCAGTTGTTTCCACTTGCAAACTCAGCCTCAGGCCCTTTCCACACACTGGATACAAAGGAAAGACTGGAATATACAAGGCAGACTTCAAGGATATTTTGTCCATCTCTCTCCTGCTTGCCCATTGCATGGATGCACAAACTGAGCCATAAGAGCAAGGATGAAAGACCATTATTATGGACTGAATGTTTGTGTCCCCCTGTTCCTCCCCCATTCATATGTTGGAGCCTTAACCCTCAATATAATGGTTAAGTGGGGTCTTTGGGGGGGGTAATGAGGGTTCAATGAAGTCAGGAGGGTGGGACCCCCATGATGGGACTAGTGTCCTTATAAGAAAAGGAAGAGAGGGGTGCGTGGGAGGCTCAGTCGGTTGAGCATCCAACTTCACCTCATGGTCATGATCTTCCTGCTTGTGAGTTCGAACCCCGCATCGGGCTCTGTGCTGACAGCTTGGAGCCTGGAGCCTGCTTCTGATTCTGTGTCTCCCTCTCTCTCTGCCCCTCCCCCGCTTGCACTCTGTCTCTGTCTCAAAAATAAATAAACATTAAACAAATTAATACAAATAAATAAATAAAAATAAAAAAGAAGAGGAAGAGGGACCAGAGTGTGCACATGCTCTTTCTCTCTCTGCCATGGGAAGACATAACAAGAGGGTGGTCATCTGCAAACCGGGAAGAGGGCCCTCACCAGGGAACTGAATCAGGCAGCACCTTGACCTCCCAGCCTAGGAAGTTTGAGAAACAGATTCCTGTTGTCGAAGCCACCCAGTCCATCGTACTTTGTGATGGCAGCCAGAGCTGACTGAGACAGATGCTCAGAGATTTTATGACAGAACTGGAGCCTGACACTTGCCTGAATGAACTCATCTCCCACCATCAGGGTGGCCAGATTAAGAAGGAGGCCCAGGTAAATCTGAATTTCAGATAAACAACTAATTTTAAGCCTACCTCCCACATAATTTTTTTAAAAAATGTTTTTATTTATTTTTGAGAGAGAGAGAGAGCATGATCAGGGGAGGGGTAGAGAGAGAATTGCACAGAGGATCCGAAGCGGGCTCTGCGCTGACAGCAGAGAGCCTGAAGCAGGGTTCGAACTCACAGACTGTGAGATCATGATTTGAGCCAAGATCAAGAGTCACTCAACTGATTGAGCATTCCAGGCCCCTGTCCCACGTAATATTTGAGACATGTTTATGCTGAAAGATGACTGTTTACCTGAAATACAAATTTACACGGGCACCAGGCATTTTCTCTGGTAACCCTATCACCCACTGTTTAAGTTGGTCCCAACACTGTAACAGCCCAATAATGTGGTCTTATGGGAGTCTTACAAGTAGTTCATTATTAGTCATACTTTAATGGGCATCAAAACGGTATCTCTGCCATAAAGTTATTGTGAAGGTTAAATAAATCTATACACACAAAAAAGTGCTTAAAACAATGCCCGGCATATAGTAAGGGCTGTGTAAATCTCAACTGGTTATAGGTATTAATTAATTAATTAATTAAGAGAGAAACAGAGTGCAAGTGGGGGAGGGGCAGAGAGGGAGACAGAGAATCTAAAGCAGGCTCCAAGCTGTCAGCATAGAGCCCGACACAGGGCTCAAACTCACAAAAAGCAAGATCATGACCTGAGCCGAAGTCGGACACTTAACTGACTGAGCCACCCAGGCACCCCATTAATAATAATTATTATTATTATTTTCATATATTTTAAACAACGTTTGGAAATAACCTTCGCGGCAGAGGTGACAGGCAAGATTCTCAGCCCTGAGCAGGCTGCAGGATTCAGGAATCTTCCCACCCGGACGGGTCTCTCAGAACGAGCCCCCAGCCTCTGCATTGCTCATTTGAAACTGAGCTCATTTGAAGCCCTGAGACTTTCAAGCTGGAGACTGGAACGCCACACACCAGAGGCTGCTAGGTCCCAATTCCCAGGGACACAGAAAACCCTCAGAAGTGGGCCACAGAGCAGTGACCTCCAGGGAGATCACGAGAGGGACAACTGTGTCCCCTCAGCCTGCCCAACGGTGGTGGCACAGCATCAGGTCCGAAAGCTCCCTGGGGGCAGCTGCCACAGCCAGGGTGGGGGTGGGGAGCCCAGGTGCCAAATCCCTAACAGAAACAGCCTTTTCAGATCTTCCTACGGTGCCAGGCACCAAGCCTGAAGTACTCCCCCACTTTATCCGACTTCCCTTGCAGAGTAGCCCCAGAGGGTGCCACTCTCACCCCCATTGTCCAAAGGAAGCTGAGCTCAGAGAGGTTGAGAAACTTGGGCAAGGTCACACAGTTTTTAAGTTGCAAAACTGGGATTTAAAATCAGGACTTTTGGGGCCTGACCCTAGCACAATGCCCCTGGGGCCCCGGAGGGGAGATGGAAGGGCTGTGTGTGTGTGGGGGGGGGGGGGCCAGCTCAGCTCCCGCCACACCGTGGGTCAGGCAGGCCTGCAGCCCAGGCAGGCCCCACGGATACAACCTCAAGTATCTGTGAGGTGTCCTCCTCTCCGCCTGCTCCGGCCCTGGCCCCTATGCTCACCTGGGCTGATATTGATGTCCGTCTGTGGAAAAGCCTGCGCAGAAAGGAGGGTCAGTGAGGCCGCGGCCCACAACCCCCACCTTTGCATCCTGAGCCCCGAGGAAGCCACCTCCAGGCCTGAGTGGAGGAGAGAAGCCTTTCTGGGAGCTCTTCTGGGCGCAGGCGAGAATTGCTGGGAGCTCCGGACTCACTGGGTAGACCCCAGTCTCCTCCTCCTCCCCTCCCTTCTCTCCTCCCTCCTCCCGGCACTGGCACTGCTGGAGACAGCTCCGAGTGACAGCTTGAAGGCTGCCGGGGTCAGCCCCCTCCGGGGAACTAAGAGAAACCCGCAGCCCTGCTTCTGAGCCACTGCGTGGCCTTGGGCATGTGCTCACTTCTGTGAGACTCAGTTTTCTCCTCTGTAAGATGGGATAATAACAGAGTTTGTATCTGGGCCTGTCACAGGAAAGAAAGTATCTTGGATCCTGTAGAGGAAATACATACATACCAGAAGATAAAAATGCAAGTCGGAGCCCAGTGCGGAAGGAAGTCGGAAGTCGGAAGTCCACAGCAGGCGGGAGGCTTGCTTCGGCTCAGCTGTCCCTCCACCACGGCCCTGCAGGCATTAGAACTAGCTGCTTTCGGGGCCTGGGTGGCTGGGCAACCGACTTCCGTTCAGGTCATGATCTCATGCCTCGCGAGTTCGAGCCCTTCACCAGGCTCGGGCTCGTTGCTGTCAGTGGAGAACCCACTTTGGATCCTCTGTCTCACTCTCTTTACCTCTCCCCTGCTTGCATGCAGTCATTCTCTCAAAACTAAATAAACATAAAAAAAAAAAAAAAAAAAAGAACTAGCTGCTTGCCTAGGAAGACCTAAGTGAGTTAACCTCCTCCCCATCCCTCCACCTTTCAGGGTTTCTTAGGGGTTAAAGGAGGTGCCTGTAGGAGGTTCTTGACACAGAATAAGTGCTCAACAAAGAGAAGCAAAAGTTATCATTCATGCATAGTTCTAGTGTGTGGTTTGCCCGGACTTAAGTATTTTTTTACAAAAGCAGAAATGAACTACTGGGACCTCATCAAAATAAAAAGCTTCTGCACAGCGAAGGAAACAATCAGCAAAACTAAAAGGCAACCGACAGAATGGGAGACAATATTTACAAATGAAATATCAGATAAAGGGTTAGTATCCAATATCTATAAAAAGCGTATCAAACTCAACACCAGAAAATAAATACTCCAGTGAAGAAATGGGCAAAAGACATGACTAGACACTTCTCCAAAAGAAGACATCCAGATGGCTAACAGACACATGAAAAAATGCTCAACATTGCTCATCATCAGGGAAATTACAAATCAAAACCACAATGAGATACCACCTCACACCTGTCAGAATGGCTAACATTAACAATTCAGGCAACAACAGATGTTAGCGAGGATGCGGAGAAAGAGGATCTCCTTTGCATTGCTGGTGGGAATGCAAGCTGGTGCAGCCACTCTGAAAACAGTATGGAGGTTCCTCAAAAAATTAAAAATAGAACTACCCTACAACCCAGGAGTTGCACTACTAGGTATTTATCCAAGGGATACAGGTGTGATGTTTCGAAGGGACACATGCACCCCCGTGTTTATAGCAGCACTATCCACAATAGCCAAAGTATGGAAAGAACCCAAAAGCTCCTTGATGGATGAATGGACAAAGAAGATGTGGTATATATATATATATATATATATATATATATATACACATATACAACAGAGTATTACTCAGCAATCAAAAAGAATGAAATCTTGCCATTTGCAACAACATGGATGGAACTAGAGGTATTATGTTAAGCGAAATTAGTCAGAGAAAGACAAGTATCATATGACTTCACTCATATGTGGAATTTAAGATACAAAACAGATGAACATAAGGGAAGGGAAGCAAAAATAATATAAAAACAAGGAGGGGGCCAAAACATAAGAAAGTCTTACAGAGAACAAACTGAGGGCTGCTGGAGGGGTTGTGGGTAGAGGGATGGGCTAAATAGGCAAGGGGCATTAAGGAGGACACTTGGGATGGGCACTGGGTGTTACAGGTAGGGGGTGAATTACTGGATTCTACTCCTGAAATCATTATTGAACTTTATACTAACTTGGATGCAAATTTAAAAAGTGGCTAACAATTATGTTTATTCACTAAATAGGTCCAAGAATTTAATGAATATTTATTTCCTAAAAAAAATACATGTTAAAAAATTTTTTGTAATGTTTATTTATTTTCGTGATAGAGACAGAGCGTGAGTGGGAAAGGGGCAGAAAGAGAGGGAGACACAGAATCTGAAGCAGCCTCCATCCAGGCTCTGAGCTGTCAGCACAGAGCCTAACGCGGGGCTTGAACTCACGAACTGTGAGATCATCACCTGAGCCTAAGTCAGGCGCTTAACCGACTGAGTCACCCAGGTGTCCCTAAAATAAATGTTTTCACATCCACTGGTGTTTTCACTGGGAATGTCATTGCATTTAGGAATTAATGTCTCTAAAAACTGGAGTCTTTCACTCCTCCACTTTGTGTATTGTCAGGCAAGTCACTTTGCCCTTCTGAGGCCTCAGCTTCCCCCTTAATAAAATAGGGGACACCAGCAGAACCTACCCCACAAAGATTGAATGAAATAATTTGTTCGTTAAAACTTAGCATAGATGCTGGCAAGTAGTAGATGTTCAATAAATGATAGCAAATGTTGCTAGGATTATCACTGAGCCAGTGCCAGCCCTTTCCTGGCAGGGGACCCTGCATACTCCCCACTCCCCACTCCCTGCTTCCACTCCTGAGATGCTCCATCAGGTACTCTGACACTTTGTGTGGCTGGCACTGACAGGAGGGAGTCAAATCCGTCCCAGTCGCTGGTTTTCTCTCTGGAACACCCGCGGCTGTGCCTGTGAGGCATAACTTCTAACTTAGCTTGTGCCCACGCAGCGTGCGTTGCCCTGCTGGCTCTGGGCCGGGGCGGGGGGGGGGGGGGCACGGGGGGCCTGCCAAAGCCTGACTCAGGCTCCGAGCACAGCTTAGGCTCAGTTTCAGCCTACAGCATGCCTCATATCTACCAGTTGCCTCATAACCGGGTGCTGGTGCACATCCCAGCACATGCACGTGTATTTATTTAGGAATGACATACATTTATTATATAAGTGATGTGTGTGGATTACTTACTGTGCTAATATATCAGGTCTTACAGAATACTCTGCCCCCAAATTGAGAATTTTAAAAAAGTTTTTTTATTTTTGAAAGAGAGACAGAGACAGAGAGATACAGAGATAGAGCATGAGCAGGGGAGGGGGAGAGAGAGCTGGAGAGTGAGAATCCAAAGCAGGTTCCAGGCTCCTAGCTGTCAGCACAGAGCTTGACGTGGGCCTCGAACTCAAGAGCAGTGAGATCATGACCTGAGCCGAAGTCGGACAGTTAACATACTGAGTCACCTAGGTGCTCCAACAATTTTTTTTTTTAAGATTGATAACAAAACATAAAGTTTGGATAATTTCTCCTTACTCTCCGTCATCGGGTGCACTGCACTTCGGGGTCCCTGCTGTCACGGAAATCAAGCACGTTCAGAGTGTGAACCCACTAAGTGGGGAGGAGGGTGGTCAGACACAGGCCACTGGAAATTCTTTTGAAACATGAAAGATACTGGGGCTCCTGGGTGGCTCAGTCGGTTAAGCATCCGACTTTGGCTCAGGTCATGATCTCACAGTCCGTGAGTTCAGGCCCCGCATCGGGCTCTGTGCTGACAGCTCAGAGCCTGGAGCCTGCTTCAGATTCTGGGTCTCCCCTCTCTCTCTGCCCCTCCCCTGCTCATGCTCTGTCTCTCTCTCTGTCAAAAATGAACATTGAAAAAAATTTTTTTAAAAATTGTATGTATTTAAGGTATGCAGTGTGATGACCTGATACACACATACACAGTGAAATGATATTACAGTCAAACTATTTATCATCTCCTCACATAGTTACCTTCTTTTTGGTGATGAGAGCACCTGAAATCTACTCTCTTAGCAAATTTCGGTATTCGGTCCAGTGTTATTTACCTATATGCATCATGCTGTACGTTAGCTCTCTAGACCTACTCATCCTACATTACTATAACTTCAACTTCTGTAAAGAGCCACAGGGCAAGTATTTCAGGCTTTGCAGGCCACGGGGACCCTGTCACAACTACTCACCTGTGCCAAAGACTAGGAACGGGCCTGGTCGGATGCCAATAAAACTTCATTTACAAAAATGAGCAGTGGGCTTGTTTGCCAAACAGTAGTTTGCCAACCTCTGCTTTAGACCTCAATATACTGACCAGAAGGTAGGTAATTTCCTTAACAAATACGATCTTTGCTGTGATTTGGAGGTTGTAATAGAGATCTCATCATAACATAGTATATATATTTTGTCTTCCTAAAGCTGTATTTATTGTGTGATGGCATTACTGCCCCATCCCCGCCCCAGCCACTCATACACACATTCACACACACTGTGCTCATGGTGACCTGAGGACTCAGTGAAGATTGCTCCCTCCCCTCCCCTCCCCTCCCCTCCCTTCCTTCCTTCCTTCCCTCCCTCTTTCCTTCCTATCTACCTACCTACCTATCATCTATCAACCATGTCCTTTAGTTTCTTAGCTTTTATTTATTTAAAAATATTTTTTAGTGTTTATTTTTGAGAGAGAGAGAGAGACAGACAGAGAGGGGAGAGAGAGAACAAATGGGGGAGGGGCAGAGAGAGGGAGACACAGAATCCGAAGCAGGCTCCAGGCTCTGAGCTGTCAGCACAGAGTCTGACGTGGGGCTCAAACCCGTGAACTGTGAGATCATGACCTGAGCTGAAGTTGGACGCTTAACCGACAGAGCCACCCAGGTGCCTCTATTTTTTTTAAAAGATTTTATTTTTAGGTAATCTCTACACCCACGGTGGGGTCAAACCTACAACTCCAAGATCAAGAGTTGCATGCTCTACCTACTGAGCCAGCCAGGCACCCCAATTCCCGAGTTATTTTAAATGGTCTTTTTGAACATGAAAAAGGGCAGGTACCCCACTGGCAGTAGAAGACAGGTCACCCAGAAAGGAAAGGAATCCTTTTCTTCATTCCCCTGCAGTGATCCCAGCTTTCTGGAAAAAAATCCCCTATCAGTGCTCCAAATAGACCTTCCTGGCGCCCCGGGACTCATCATGTCTGAGCAGGGCTGCCACAGGTCACAGCACATGTCAAGTCCCAGGGGGTGGGCTGAAATCCTAAGAGGCTCTGGGTCCCAAGAGCCGAGAGGACTCAAGGACCGGGGGTGGGAAAACAGACTCGCCTTCTAAACTTCACAGCACTGCTCCTGCCCTACCTCCTCCCCTTGAACTTGGGTCCCCAGGCCCCAAAGAGGGTGTGTAGGTGGCCCGTGAATCTCCTTTCCCACCTTCTCGCTGAGGAGGAGGAAGATGCTAACGAAAACAAATGGGGAGCCCCGGCCAGGGCACCTGGGGCTCAAGTTTTATAGAAACCAAGTCATTCCTTCACCTTCCAACACATTTCCCTCGTCCCTGACAAACTCTCTCCTCAGAGACGTGGACGGCTCTGACATCCGTCCTACAACCGTCCCCTCCGGTCAACCAGCAAACGTCGTCTGACGCATGCCTCCTGGGAAGAGCCAGGACGCACCGCATGCTTAGGCTGTGCGAGCATCGTCCAGGCAGATCCTCGCATGAGCCGTACTGGGGGGGAACTGTCACCCTATTTCAGACAGGACAGCTGGCAGTGCCCATAGGCCACACACCCGGCCGATCACATGCCCCTCATTCTCTCTGCCTGAGGATTTCTTGGTGCTACTGAAGCTTTCTGAGCCCACACGGGACCGTCCTAAAGTGCCAAATGTTTAAGGTCTCCAGCGACAACCCTCGGGCCCTGAGGGATGAGGGTCAGCAGTTAAATATTCCAGTTTCCCCATTGCGATCGTTCTCAAGTGTGTTCTGTGGGGTCCCCAGCATGACTGAGCCCCAGCTGCCCGCAGTGCCGGTCGATGCAGCCTTCATCAGCTTTTCTCCTCTTACTCTTCCACTTAGGCTTCCGGGGCGGTCACCACCCCAGCGCCCAAGCTGCATCCAAGCCCTTACTTCGAGGTCTGCCTTTGAGGTGATCTTAACTAAGACAACGAGGGGACCGAAGCCCAGAGAAGTCGTGAGGCTTGGAGGACACGTGGCTAGGGAGCGGTGGGCCCACGACTTGAACCGTGGCTTCTATGGCTCCAAAGCCCAGGGGCCCGAACACGGTTATCACCTCATCTCTAGTGCCAAACGCCTGCTGTGTACCCACCTTCCCTCACTCCCTGTTTCTCTCATGCTTTTACCCTCTTCTGGACAACCATGGGAAGAAAGCCATTTCATTTCATTTCTCCAATGCATTTTTAAAATGTTTATTTATTTATTTTGAGAAAGAGACGTAGACAGCGAGCAGGGGAGGGGCAGAGAGAGAGAGAGAAAGAGAGAGGGCACGGAGTCTGACACAGGGCTCACACCCATAAACCGTGAAATCCTGACCTGAGCCGAAACAAAGAGTCAGACATTTAACCGACTGAGCCACCCAGGCGCCCCAAGGAAGTCATTTAATAGAGAAGGAAAGTGCTCTTTTTTCCTCCTAAGAAGCTTAACCTAGCCCTCCTGCCTTTTGCCCTTGACCTCCAGGCGATACCAGTGCTCTGAATTGCTGGGATGGTTTGTTACACAGCAGTAGTAACCAAAACACCCTCGCACGCTTTATGCCCCGTGTTCATGAAGAAAAAGAGAACTCAAATGCATGGCACAAATAAATAATCTTTAATTTCAATAAATAGCTCCCCATTATGCCAGACAATAGGCTGTGGGAAAGATACAGAAGCATCCAACGGGGAGAGATCTAGCCTAACTACACTAATTCCTTAGCATGAGAAAAATGACTTTGGTTCACACACAAACACAGAGAGATCCTCGGAGTATGACAAGGAAGAAGTCATCGTGGATGGGGGGTGCGGTGGCCATTTTAATCCGCGTAACTGTCCTTTGCAGGTCTTCTGTGTGTCACTGTTACCAGGATTCGGTCAAAGAAGGTTACTTTTGCTCTATCATATTCTATTTACTTGACATACGCACATGCTGTTACTGAAGGTGGGGTCTTGACAGACGGGAGGACACTGGGTGAAATTTCACAGGGAGAGGCAGAGAGAAGGGAGAGCTCAGGACGGAGGTGCTCACCAAGAGGACACATGGGGACACACACACACGTTCACCTGTGAGGGCACCCACGTGAGAACATCCACACACGTACCCACAGGGGGTCCCCAGGAATAAGCTAACACAAGGACAAATTCAGTGAAGCCAGGGAAGTTTCTTACACTGGAATATTTTTTGTTGCCATTTGTTTTCTCCAAATAGTCTAATCTATCACGTCCACTAAAGAGAAGGCAAAGTACTTACACTTTGGGGGAAAGGTATCAGGTTGGAAGAACCCCAGGGATCAGCGGCCTGCTCAGAAGTCACCCAGTCAGCGGGTGTGCATTTTGGACATGGGGGTCGGGCCTCCCACACAGTGGCCACGCTCTTGCAGAATTTCATCTCAAAGGAGGCTGGCGCCCTTGAAGAGGCCCTTTCTCTGGCCTGAGGGTGGAAAGTGCATTTTGAGGCAGGGGTATCAACAGGAACAAACACTGCCAATGAGTCTCACGGCAGAGCCCAGTCAGCTTGTGACATATAGATGGGGTTTCCAGAAAGTTCTCAGGCCTTGCTCATTGAGGGCAGCCATTTTGTGTTCAGTAGTCAGCTTCCTCTCTGTTCTGAGAGGATTTAGGGTGTGTGTGTGTGTGTGTGTGTGTGTGTGTGTGTTGTGAGTGTGTAAGTGTGGATGTAACAGGCATGTGACACATTTTTTTCTGTCTTAAATTTTCTTCCCTTTTTTTTTTTTTTTTTTTTTTTAAACAAACGAAAGCTGCTTTTCCTGCAGCCCTCAGGTCACCTCCAGCGAGGCAGGGGACACACGGTCACACTCAGCCCGGGACCTGAGGCTGTGCCACTGCTCCACGGCAGTGCGGTGAGTATTGAGCATCCGTCGCCAGTGGTTGGACTCGGAGGGGCCCGAAGAATACTGGCCGATGACAATTCTTCCGATGAAGTCGTTGCTGCTCTTCATGTTGTGGCCGAACACTGGGGAGCCAGAGGGGCGGGGGTGGCAGGGGGGAGGTCGTGAGGAAGGAGGAGAACGGAACAGGGGGGCAAGAACAAGACAGAGGTCGTTAGTCTACACGGTCCTCCGCTGCAGACACGGGCTCCTGCTTTCGGGCACCATCTGTTTCTCTTATCGGTGAGAACTCCCCCCGTCCCTCATCCCCTCCTCTCGTGGTCCCTTCACTCCCGTGGCACCAGGTGGCCCTCACCACACCAGGCGTGTTGCCGCCGCTCAGACTTTGTCGTGGCTCCACCAGACAGCCGCATACCCTCCAACGTGCAGCTTCAAACTTACGGCCGTCGCCCCACCCCACCGTCCGCGGAGCACTACAGCTGGGGACTTCTAGCGGGACAGTCAGCCGTCACTGGAGGCTGGCCGCGGACTTAACCCGGGGCTTCTCATTCATGGCATTGCTGACATTTGGGGTCGGGTAATTCTTTGTCATGGGGGCTGTCCTGTGCCCTGCAGGATGGTTAGCAGCGCCTCCGGCCTCTACACACTACATGCCAGGAGCTGTCAGAACCCAACGTGTCTCCAGGTGGGGCCAATGTTCCCTGGGGGGCCAGTTCATGCTGGATGAACCACTGCGGGCCACGTGGCCAGACATCCTGGGCGATCATTTGCCAGCTCTAGGACCCTGGGACAAATGCAGACTGAGACTCAGTTTCCTCCTAGGTGATACAGGAACCTTTTTTTGGGGGGGGGGGGAGGGAAAGAATTTTTTAATGTTTATTTATTTATTTCAAAAGAGAGAAAGGGAGTGAGCAGGAGGGAGGGGCAGAGAGAGGGAGAAAGAGAATCCCAAGCAGGCTCCACGCTCTTAGCACAGAGCCCGACCTGGGGCTCAAACTCACAAAGTGTGAGATCTTGACCTGAGCCCAAATCACGAGTCGGACGCTTAACCACCTGGGCCGCCCAGGCACCCCGCAACAGTAATCGTGATAGTACCTGACCTCACAAGTCACCGTGAGGTTTCAGTGAGATAATGTGTGGAATGCTCTCAGCACACAGTACCTAGATAAGCACTCAATGAATGTTATCCTGCTATTTTGATCCCACATTTCTGTCTGTGGACCTTTTAAAAAAATTTTTTTTTAATGTTTATTTATTTTTGAGATAGAGACACAGCATAAGCGGGAGAGGGGCAGAGAGAGGGGGAATCCGGAGCAGGCTCCAGGCTCTGAGCTGTCAGCACAGAGCCAGATGTAGGGCTTGAACTCATCAACCACGAGACCACTACCTGAGTCAAAGTCGCACGCTCAACTGACTGAGCCACCCAGGCGCCCCTGTCTGTGGACCTTTTATAAAAGAGATTTTATGTTTCCTCTGTTCCAGGCCATGAAGGCAAGTTTCCTGAGAGAAACGGCCATGGCAATGTCTTCTACCCCTTGTTGTAATGTGTGTCTCTTTGGAAGGCTTCCCTGTTAATTCTAATGCAAGCTTAATTTGTGTCTTTCAAGCCTAATGAGATAGTTAGCTTGATTTATCTTCTCGGCCAAGTTCTGCCTAATTCTTTATCTGCGTGTGGGTAGTCCGGGCATGCCATCTCGCTAACGGGAAAGCAGGCTGTGTCTGTGTTATAAATGAAGGACTGCAGAATGGGAAATATCACCCAGCATGAGCCGAGCAAAAGCGGGCTGGATCCCAGGAGGGATGCCGATTATCAAATAAACCAGCTAAAATATGCAGCCAAAAACAGAACTTGAATGCTAATGAGCCTCTGTTCTCCCCTGTGAGGTTCATACCAAGAATTCTAAATGATGAAAATTGGGGAGGGGGAAATGGGAAGAAAAAAAGAAAAGTGGAAAAACAAAACCCCAAAACCCCATCCATTGTCTAAATACCAAAAAGGCCCAGGATGAACAAGGCTAGCCTGTACCAATCAGGTCTAGCACCACTCAAGTGTCCAGCACCTGTCAGTAACGTGGACGAAAATTGGACCACGTATATTTTTTGTAACTTGGTAAAGTGTTCAGTATGCGTGGGTAATCTTGTTTATGTGAAGATCCCTTACAGAAGGGAGAAATCAGGACTGGAATCTTTGCTTAATAAGACATTACTAAGGAGCTCTCTGATGCATTGATGTTTTTTTTGAAAGGGTAACACTCAGGATTGTTTTGAACCATGCTTTGTGGGCAGTGTAAGGTTTGATCTCACCAAACAAAAACAAGTTACCAGAGTGCCCTTCTCTGTGGGCCTTGGTAAAGCAAGATAACTACCATGAGGCCACTCCAGGCATTCCTTGGGGGCAGAATGTTCTACCTTCCTCTGCCTCTCCAAAGCTCAAGAAGGAAAAAGGAAATACATCCTAGTAAATGGAATGTAGGTTTTCCTTGGGAAAGGGGTTTTAATAAAGAAAGGAAATCTCAAACACTCCCATGCACTGTTGGTGAAAGAGGAAGTTGGTTCAACTTTTGAGAGAGGTTCACAGTATCTACTCAAAATAAAAATGTTATAACTTGTGATCCAGCAATTCTATTTCTTACGAATTTATCTCATAGATTTATCTGCACAAAGATATACATACAAGGGTATATTCTGGATATTAGATATTGGAAAATATCTGGATATTAGAGCCTTTAAGCCAAATCTGGCCTAATACCTGTTTTTGTAAATAAAATTTTTATTTATTTTTTTGAGAGAGCGAGCATGTGCCAGTGCATGCAAGCAGGGGAGGGGCAGAGGGAGAGAGAGAATCTTAGGCAGGCTCCACACCCTGCAAGGAACCCGATGCAGGGCTTGATCTCATGACTGTGAGATCCTGACCTGCATGAAATCAAGAGTCAGACACTAAACCGACTGAGTCAGCAGGTGCCCCTGTAAATAAAGTTTTATCGGAACCCAGTCAAATCCATTTGTTTACATAATGTCTGTGGCTGTCATTACACTACAGTAGCAGAGCTGAGGACCTGCAAAAAAGATTGTGTGGCCCCGAAAGCTGAAAGTAGTTTGTCTCATGCCCTTTCTGGAAAAGTTTGCTGACTTGCTCTAGAGCATTGTAAGAATGGAAAATGGAGGGGCATCTGGGTGGCTCAGTCGGTTGAGCATCAGACTCTCGATTTCGGCCCAGGTTGGGATCCTAGGGTCATGGGATCATGCCCCATGTTGGGCTCTGTGCTGAGCATGGAGCCTGCTTGGGATTCATTCATTCATTCACTCATTCATTCATTCATTCATTCTCTCTCCCTCCCACCCCCCATCCCCTGCTCCCACACTCTCTCTAAAATAAAATAAATAAATACATTTTAAAAAGAATGAAAAATGGAAATAATCAAAATGTCCATGAAGAAACGTAGCTGAGGCTGTGGTCCTCTGTCCACCCCCTCGGCCCACCCTAGGGGCCACCCAAAGCCTCTGTGGGTCGTGTTCTACCTCAAGCACATAGAGCCCTCTGCCTGGGCCATGCCAGTCTGTGCTAACTATGATTTCTGGCGTAATGCTTGGGCCACTCAATAGCAGGGGCTGGAGACTAGGGTCAGCCAGCCACTGGGATGCCTATGTGACTGATCCCCTAATCAGTATCCCAGACATCAAGGCTTGAGTGAAATTCTCTGGTTGACAACCCTCCAAGTGTGTTTCCACTTAACTGGGACAATTAAGTGCTGTCCTTACAACCCCACTGGGAGAGGGTGACTGTAAACTCTGGTCTGGTCTCTCCTGCACTCTGCCCTGTGTGCCTCTTTCCTTTGCTGATTTGAGTCTGTTTCCTTTTTCTGTAATAAACCATAACCGTGAGTATAATAGCTTTTCTAGGGCCACCTCAGTGGCTCAGTAGTCCGAGCATCCGACTTCGGCTCAGGTCATGATCTCATGAGTTCGAGCCCCACATCGGGCTCACTGCTACCAGCACAGCCCGCTTCAGATCTTCTGTCTCCCTCCCTCTCTGCCCCTTCCCCGCTCACACTCTTTCTCTCTCAAAAATAAATAAACATAAGAAAAATAATAATAATAGCTTTTCTAAGTTGGTGAATGCTTCCAGCCAATCACTTCATGGTCTTAGGGACCTTCCAAGCTGCAGTTATCCACTTACCAAATGTCCTGATTGGCTTGCCTCCCTTTTCTGCCTCACTTCCTCACTTTCCTGTCAATACTTCCTGGGATCACCTCCTTAGTAGTTTACCTGAACCCAAGTCATTGTCTTCAGATCAGCTTTGGGAGGCATCCAGAGTAGGATTGGAGGAGACTAATTAAATCATCCTGATGTAATAATGCCATGGAAACCAATGTCACTGTTAAAAATGAGATAGACCTATATATATATGAGATGGAAAAATCTCCAAGGCATATTGCTAGGAGACAAAAGAAGATGCAAAATAGTATACATAAACACACTCTCTTTTTTTGTTAAAAAAGTGTTAATATATAGAATAGAAAACAGTCTGGAGGAATTTCACCAAACTGTTGAGAGTGGCTCTCTCTAGAGAGGGAAAACAGGGAACTTTTTGCCTTCTGTATTATATAAGTATGTACAGTTTGCACTTCTTCCAAGTACATATTGCTTTGGAAAGAAAACAAGAGAAAAACAAGTTGCCATTAGAGAATCCACATCTAAATCGCCAGAAGGGGAAGAAGACTAAAAGGAAGTCTAATATCCTACGCTCCTTAGCCCACTTTGCAAAGTAACTTGGCTCCGTGAATCATTTGGCCCTCGAAAGGCAGGCGCTCCTCAGTGATTCAGCCTTTCTGACGGGGAAACAGTAGCTGCCGTGACCATCTGAGTTAACTGGCAGGCTTCAGCACTCGCACACCATTGGGTAAAGTTATGGCAATCTTAACAGTCTTTTAGAAATCGAACATTTAAAATGCAAATGAGGGGCGCCTGGGTGGCGCAGTCGGTTAAGCGTCCGGCTTCAGCCAGGTCACGATCTCGTGGTCCGTGGGTTCGAGCCCCGCGTCGGGCTCTGGGCTGATGGCTCAGAGCCTGGAGCCTGTTTCCGATTCTGTGTCTCCCTCTCTCTCTGCCCCTCCCCCGTTCATGCTCTGTCTCTCTCTGTCCCAAAAATAAATAAACGTTGAAAAAAAAAATTAAAAAAAATAAATAAATAAAATGCAAATGACAGTAAGCCAGAGCGGAATAAAACTAATGACTTCTATTATAAAAAAGTGGCCTGGGAGAGTATCAAGATTTGCCACCACTGTGAATTCTAGGGAGCGTGTTGTTGGAGAAACGGGGACTTAAGACCAGATACACGTAGAATCCAGAAAGGGGCCCAGAGACAGTGGGCTGGATACCCCAACCCCTCCATTTTACAGATAAGGAAACCAAGTCACTGAGCTCGTTGTGACAAAACTTGAATATCTGCAGCAAATACCCCGTGAAGGGAGCCAGTTCTTCGTAACTAGATCCCTGCTTTCTTCCTCTTTAGGAATAATCACAATCGGCAATGTCGTTGTAAGGCATCCCCAAATATTCCTACTGGTTGTTTTGGGGACTCATGCTACTACAGTCACTAGTATTAGTGGACGATGTACCCTAGTCATCTGAAAGCAACTTTCCAATGACCTGCACCGTGGTAGCACAAAGGCATCACAATAGTCAGAACAGATTCCAAGCCCGTGCGTCAAACCCATAGAGAGGGCTCCTCACATATTCTCTAAGAATCTACTTCCTCTTCGTGGATTCAGACATACTCCGAATAAGCTTGGTCATCTGATTTCCCCATGTGCAGTAATTTAAATTAATTTAGTGGATTGTGACTAGCAGACAGATACAAGAACTTTAAAAAGTACAGCAGAGGGGCACCTGGGTGGCTCAGTCGGTTAAGCGACCGCCCCTAGACACGGGCTCAGGTTGTGATCTCGCAGTTGTGAGATTGAGCCCGGCGTTGGGCTCTGCACTGAGCGTGGAACTTGCTTGGGATTCTCTCTCTGTGCTCTCTGCCCCTCCCCCACTCGCTCACACACACTCTCTCTCAAAATAAATAAACATTAAAAAAAAAAAACTACAGGAGGGGCACCTGGGTGGCTCAGCCTTGGTTAAGAGCCTGGGTGGCTCTTGGTTTTGGATCAGGTCATGGTCTCACGGTTTTGTGAGTTCAAGTTCCATGCTGGGCTCTGCTTGGGATTCTTTTTCTCTCTCTCTCTGCCCCTTCCCCATTCGCATTGTGTCTCTCAAATAAATACATAAACTTAAAAAAAAAAAAAGTTATAAAAAAAAGGTACAGGGGAAGGGAGCCACTTCGTAAACGGGCAAACAACCCTGTACTCCTTCATCCAGCCAAGGGATATTCACTTTGTAACCATTTATTTTTACAGCTATGGCTCCGAATCAGTCAGAAAGTTCAGTTTTCCAGTTAGCGGGTCAAAGAAAGTATGAAAAGTTTTCTATTAAGCACAGTTAAAATTTTAAAGCCTTTTTAAAAGTCAAAGGGGAGAGGGTCCAGTCAGTGGAAGATTTACTCACACAAAACCCCTTTAGTGCCCTTTTCCCCCATGGTTATAGAGCAGAGCTGCCACCTTGCCCAGCAACATGCTGTCACCTGTCAGTCACACTGTGTTCTCTCCCTAGCCTTGACAAATCTCAAGCACCCTGATGCTTCTGTCTCTGGGGACGGTCCTCTGTGCAGACAGATGAGCCACCAAAGTCCAGTTCCATCCTCAGACAGGGCTTGGGTACACCTGGCACGTTCCACATCCTAGAATTTTAGGCTCAACTTATCTCTAAAGAATTATCAACAAATCTGTCTGCCTCTGTGGCACCACTCACCATGGCAATTCAGGCGAGGGAAAGAACTCTGGCAAAGCCAAAGCATGATGAGAGGCACCCACTGGGCTCAAGGACCAGGCTTCGAAGGAGCATGGAGAGTAACGCCCCTTTATTAAGCACCTACCATATGCATGGTCCAGGGCTAAGCACATCATGTGGATTAACTTGTGAAATCTCCTATCAACCCTCTAGAGTGAGGCTTCTCACCCTTAGCACTAGTGACATTTGGGACCAGATCATTCTGTGTTGTGGGGCTGTTCTGAGCATTGCAGGATGTTCAGAAGCACCTCTGAGCACCGGATGTCATTAGCAAGCAGTCCCCTCCCCAGTTGTGACAACACAAAGTTATCTCCAGACACTGTCACACATCCCCCAGCAGCAGCATCCAACCCTTCTCCATTGAGAACCACGGCTCTGAGTCAGTTGCTATCACTGGCCCACTTTACAGCTGGGGAGACTGAGGTGCAGGGAGGTGCAGGGAGATTGCCCACTGCTCCAGTCAAAATCTGGGTGCCCTGAGTGAGTCAGGAGCAAGCTAAGGCTTTCACATGTTGATATTTGCTGTGAAAATGAAGCTGTTCTACCCCCCAAGAGCTAAACTCTTGGGTTGTTAACTGAGTTTGCCAAGGCAGCTGGTCTGGAAGGGAAGCTGGATGACTTAGCGTGTGGGTGTCATAAACACTGCAAATTAAAAGGAAAAAAAAAAAAAAAATCTCAACAGCTCCCCATTTTGCATGTATGGTTCCCAAGGTGATACCCCATGTGCAGCCTCAAGGCTGACAGCACAGTGCAGGGGTGCTCTCAGGTCACGGTCAGAGCCCCACCTCGTCACAGACCCTGTAGTCCACCTGTTGGGTGCTGAGTTGAGCTGTTCCCTCACTTCTGAAAAAAAAAAAATGCATGAAGCCAGCAAAACCCATCCTGGGCTGTTTTCCAGTCCTCCCTAATTCCTCAGCACGGAGGGATCCCCAGACTTTGTCTAGATGTTCAAGAGTTACCTCAACCCTCAGAGAAGCCCCAAAGCAGTCACCCTGGCCCTGTTTCCTCCTGTCTCTCCTCCCCACTGGCCAGCTCAGACGCACCCCAACAAAGATGGTACCCATTCTCTTGTCAACCTTTGCAAAACTTCCTCAAACTATAGCACTCCCTTTTGTTTCTTTTTCTCTCTGAATGTTTCAGATGTTTCTTCAAAACTAGGTAAATCATATCCCTTCCCTGGGCCTCAGTTTTCCCGTTTTTACAACGAGTATGTCTATTTAGGTTTTAAGGCCCTTTTCAACTGTAACATTCCTTTGGTTCTAAGAAGTTTCATCCATGACTTAAGGGTGAGGTTTCATTTTGTGATTCATAGCAGCTATTCAAACAGCGAGTTCTTCTCCATGTTTTTCCTTCCGACAGTCACAAGGACAATTTAGATAACAATGTTATTGTAATTAAAAATCAGCAATACCAAATCCTGAGTCCTGTAGCTAGGCAATGAAAAAAGTAGTTTATATACATTTTTTGACTCAATCCCCACCACATTCCTATCAGAGAAGGTACTGTTTATATCCCCATTTTGCAGACAGAGAATTAGAGGCTCAGAGGGGTTAGGAGGTTGAGCGCCCAAGGTCACAGAGCCTGCCTGTGGCAAAAAGGACGGACATTCAGAGCTCAACATCACTTCTTCTCTTAGAAGGAAAAGTCTCACCCATTCCCCCTTCCACGGACCCTGATATATGACAACAAGATTGGGAGTAGAAATATTTTGCATGTGAATGTGTTTATAGGGGAGTTAGGCCCTCCAGCTGGTGTGTGAGGCGCCATGTTGGAGACCTTCCCATCATCTCTCTGGGCTTCAGCAGGTCTGCCTCCAGCATCTGAATGGCTACTTCTTTAGGTAGGCAGCAGACAAGGAAGTTGTCTTATGTCTACCGACTGTCGATACGAAAAACAGTGCATATGGTGTGTCAGCCCCCGTTCTAGGGATTCGTGATGACACTAATGATTTCATTCCCACAACTCTATTTACAAGGTGAGTACTATTATTGTCTCCTTGGGCCCACACACTACCGTCATGGCCTGCTTTCCTGAGGATGCGCTAGAGAGAGCCCCGAGCGTGCGGTGGGCATGTTACCTTGACTCCTTGGACTTGCCTTCAGACCTCTCACCCCACTGAAAGCGCGAGGCCCAGGGACACCTGGGTGGCTCGGTCAGTTGAGCATCTGACTTCGGCTCAGAGTCTTGCAGTTCGTGAGTTTGAGCCCTGTGTCGGGCTCTGTGCTGACAGCTTGGAGCCTGGAGTTGGCTTTGGATTCTGTGTCTCCCCCCACTTTCTCCGCCCCTCCCCCACTCATGCTCTGTTTTTCTCTCTCTCAAAAAGAAATAAACATGAAAAAAAATTAAAAAAAAAAAAAAAAAAAAAGAAAGAAAGCACAAGGCCCAGGGTGGAAGTCCCTTTTGGCCAGGTCTACAGGATATATACGAGCTTAACGAGTTGTTCAATTCCTTTCATGCAGTGGTTCTCAGCTGGGCCTGTTCTGTTCCCCAAATTTGGCAAAGTTAGGAGACATCTGGACTGTCACAACCAGAGGGGGAATACAGCTCAACACCCTACTGTACTCAGGACAGCCTCACAACAAAGGATCATCTGGCCCCAAACGCCCGCAAGCACTGAGAATGAGCAACCCTGCCTTAAGGGAAAAGCATGTGGCCTGGGGTTTCCCTTCATTAATCCACAAACCTGGGAGTGGAGGAAGAGGCTCTGAGAACTGTCACTGTGGCCTTAGAATTAGGTCTTTTCCACCTTCCTCAAGACATAGGACTCAAGATTGAGATTCCCTTTGAAATTCCTTTGGACCACGGCTGGTCCACTTTTTCACTCCTCTGTGCGGAAACTGAGCCATGTGGAGCCTGCATTTATAAAGATGGCATATGGGTGGAAGAATCACTTTCAGTTCTGGGTGTGAATCACACCGTCTAGGAGGAAGCATTTAAAGGTGTGACTATAATATAATGTGCTTGTTTTTACACGAACAACCACAATGTATGTATCTGAAAGAGGATCATCTTTGTACACTTGTTTCTGAGCTGCTGGCATCCCTCTGGGGGAAATGTTCGCTACAAACTGGCTTCAGAGCTATTTGCAAAACACCTGCTGAACCTCCAAGGGGGTAATTAATCGAATCTTCCCCTCCCAGTCTTCAGAAATAATTGAGAAACAATTGAGAAAATAAAGAAGAAATATCGCAGACATGTGAGTCACTTGGAAGGCTTTGAAAAAGCCTAGTGCCTGGAAACTCAGTCCAAGAGATTCTGTTGATTGGTTTGGGGTCAGGGGCTAGATTCCAGGGTTTTTCAAATGCTCCCCTGGCGATTCTCATGGGGCCAGGTTAGATACACTGTGTTAGGTGCAAACAAAACAGTGGTTGGATTGGTAGTTCAGCTGGACTGTGGGAGGGGGCCTGGCCCTACTAGTTGTTCTGGAATTAAACTTCTCTGACCAAAACCAGTGGAGGCCTTGTCCCTGCAGGGCCAAGCCTGAACAGCAGGTGCCCTGAAGGAGCTACAGAGAATCCCACCCCTCCCCACCCATCGTAGGCAGGTAGGTCCCAGCGAGAGGAGGGCTGGGACCCACCTTAATCCCATCCAGCAGAAGGCTGTGGACCTCCAGAGGAAAACTGTTCCCAGTCAGGTAAGTCAACTCTTCCCTGGGAGGAGTGGATACAAAATAACAGAGAATAAATCAAATAATAAGATGAATGAAAGAGAGCCCAGAGGTGTTACATCAGGGGAAGGGTAGGCAGACTTTTTCCATAAAGAGCCAGACAGTAAATATTTTAGGCTTCAAGGGCCAACTGTAGTCTCTGTTGCAACTACCCCGCCATTGCAGCAGAAAGCAGCCACAGGGGCGCCTGGGTGGCTCAGCTGGTTACGTGTCCAACTCTTGATTTTGGCTCAGGTCACGGTCTCACTGTTCATGAGATCGAGCCCCACGTTGGACCCTGGGCTGCCAGCACAGAGCCTGCTTAGGATTCTCTCTCTTCCTCTCTCTGCCCCTCCTCTACTCTCTCTCTCTCTCTCTCTCTCTCTCTCTCTCTGTAAACAAACATTAAAAGAAAGGAGTCACAGACAATATGTAAATGAATGCACATGAAGTGACATAATAAAACATACATATTTGGTCTCTGCCGCCACTTCCTGACACAGAGCTCCTAAAACCCTTGTAATTTCCAAGTGAAACGGATGATAGGAGCATCTTTTATTATAATATTTGGTCTTAGTCCCTGGTTCACGGCACAAGAGCCTCTAAGACCCATGGAATCTTCAACTGGTGAGTGTCTTCTTGTATACTAATGATATGGCTGAGGTCTCCAGATGGTTTCAGGATGGGATCTAGCTGCCAGAAAGCCCAAGGCATGATTAGAAGGTTGGACCTTTCAGCCCATCCCAACTGCCCAACCTCTGGAGAGAGGAAAGGGGCAGGAGACTCACTTAATCATCAATGGCCAGTGATTTCTTCATAAGTCACGCCTGTGTAACGATTTTCTGTATGCCAAGCTTCAGCAAAAAGTCAACTTTAAACAACAAATGAATGGGAACTAAAGTTTGCCACTGGTCTCGAAAGGCGTGGAAACAATATGAATTGAGAGATACACAGAGAGATGGTTAGACGTGTGACAAAGCAAACAGCAAAATAGTCATTGTAAAATCTAGGTGATGGGGATACAGGTGTTGACTGAATAATTCTTCCAATATTTTCTTAAAGGGTCTCAATAAAATGTTGAGACAGTAAAAGACAAACACACAAACTCAACCATTTTTGTTTCATAGCCGTTAACTTGCTTCTTTCTGCCCCAGAAATCTGTTTCCGGGTCTGTGCGGCTACTCCGTTCACAGGCTGGTCACAGGAGGGAAAAAGGCCACAGTCCCCGGAGAGAGGCCGAGGAGCTTCCGGTGGGTCCCGCCAGGTTATCCCAGTGACCACAACAACCAGACCACACATGGCCAGAAACACCATCCTGGGCCTGAACAGAAGGGTCCAGCACCCTGATGTGCTGTCTAATCACAACAGCAAATGAAAGATTCAAGTCTGCTTTTGACAGATGAGCACGCTGGACCCTGTTCAAGGCGCACCCCTGCCTTAAATGCCTTTCTCCTTCCACAGGCATGTTCCATGCCACGAGACTCCCAACAAATGCAAATTAAAATCACATCCACATATTTTATTTAAAAAAAAAAAATACTGGGGCGCCTGGGTGGCTCAGTCGGTTAAGCGGCCGACTTCAGCTCAGGTCATGATCTCTCGGTCCATGAGTTTGAGCCCCACGTTGGGCTCTGTGCTGACAGCTCAGAGCCTGGAGCCTGCTTCAGATTCTGTGTCTCCCTCTCTCTCTGACCCTCCCCTGTTCATGCTCTGTCTCTCCCTGTCTCAAAAATAAATAAAACGTTAAAAAAAAAATTAAAAAAAACAAACAAACCACTTATGGGGCTCCTGGGTGGCTCAGTCAGTTAAGCGTCCAACTCTTAGTTTCGGCTCAGGTCACGATCTCCCGGTTCATGAGTTTGAGTCCCATGTCTGGCTCTGCACTGACAGTAGACAGCCTGCTTGGGATTGTCTCTCTCTGCCCCTCCCTCGATTGTGCTCTCTCTCTCTCTCAAAATAAATAAATAAACTTAAAAAATAAAGAAGTCACTAAAACTAAAAAAATAAATAAGATAAAATTAAAAATTAAAAAAAAATTCTCTTCGGTTTTGTTTACTAAAGTATGATTTTCACAGAATAAAATCCATCCATTTTAAGTACACAATTGGATGTATACTGATTATTGTATACAAACACGTAACTACCACTATAATCAAGATACATAGTTCTCTCTCTCCAACAAAGTTCCTTCTTTTCCCTTTCCCTTCCATTTTCCTTGACCCAAGTGGGCCAAGTTTTGCTTACGCCAGAATTTCATAAAAATGGAATCACATAGTATATAGTCATTTGCATTATACCGTAATGTTTTTGAGATTCATCCATGTGTATGTGTATTAGTATCTTTTTCTTTTTTATTGCTGGGTAGTAGTCTAATGTATGATGTATCATAATTGGTTTATCCATCCACAAATTGATGGACATTTGGGTTGTTTCCAGGTTTTTGGCTGTTAACAAATAATGCTATTAGGAACATCTGTGTGCATGACTTTTTGTGGATGTATGTTTTCGTTTCTCTTCCACTCCTAGTGGAATGCTGGTCTGTATGGTAAATGTGTATTTAACTTTAGAAGCCCATGCATACTGTTTTCCAAAGTGGTTACAGCATCTTGCATTCCCACCGGAAATGCAGGAAAGTTCCTGTTGCCCCACATCCTCGCCAACCCTTGGTATTTTCAGCCCTTATTTTTAAATTAAAAAAAAAATTATTTATTTTTGGGACAGTGTAAGTGGGGGATGGAAAGAGAGGAGGACAGAGGATCCAAAGCAGGCTCTGTGCTGACAGGCTGACAGCAGTGAGCCCGATGTGGGGCTCAAACCCACGAACTGCGAGATCATGACCTGAGCAGAAGACAGAGGGACACTCAACCAACTGAGCCACCCAGGCGCCCCAGTATTTTCCGCATTAGCTGTGCTAGTGGATGCGCAGTGGATCTTACGGTGGTTTTACTTTGCATTTCTGATGACTAAGGAGGTAGAGCATCTTTTCTGGTGCTGCTTTCCCGTTCCTGTGTCTTCTTGCGAAGGGCGTCTGTTCAAATCTTGGCCCGCTTTTTACTGAATTGTGGACTGTTGTCTTGTTACTGAGCTACTAGAATTCTTTATGTATTCTGGATACAGGTTCTTTATTGGTTATGTTTTGCAAAAAATTCCTCTTTTTTTAAATTTATTTTTGAGAGAGAGAGGAGACAGAGCAAGTGGGGAAGGGGCAGAGAGAGAGGCAGACACAGAATCCAAAGCAGGCTCCAGGCTCAGAACTGTCAGCACAGAGCCCGATGCGGGGCTCGAACCCACAAACCGCGAGATCATGACCTGAGCTGAAGCTGGATGCTGTATGGACTGAGCCACCCAGGCACCCCAAAAAAATTCCTCGAGGTGTGCCTTGCTCTTTTGTTTTCTTAACTCTTTCAAAGAGCAAAAGGTTTAAACCTTGATTAAGCCCATGTATCCCTTTTTCACACAGTTCATTTCAAAATAAAATAATTGCACACCCTGGGTTCTGGAAGCCAGCAACCAGTGTGGAATTGCTTTGCCGAGGGCAACTGAGAAATGAAAAATTAATCTGAGGCAGATCGGGGTGGGGGGGCAGGGAGGGTGGTGCTGATTGCCTGTGATTATTTTTCTGTACTTTTCCATATATTTGAATTATTATATAATATATATTAAAAATCAAAATGCTTTTTAAAGGTAAAAAAAAAAAATCACCTTGTAGCTGTTCAGCACTTCAGAATCTTCAAAACTTGTTTATTTCAGCCTTACAAGAATCCTTTTTTGGGCGGCCAGGAGTTGGGGCCTCCCTGGGCCACAAAGGTGCAAAAATATTTGCCAAAACCATCTGTTTCGTTTGCAAGAAGACAGAAAAGAATAAAACTGTGCCACTTTTTTTTGGGGGGGGGGGGGCTTGCAAATTTTGACACTAGCTATCAAAACAGACAAACATCTATGCTTCGACCAAGCAATCCCATGGCTGGGTTTTAGTTCATGGTATATTTGGACACATCAGCAGAGACGCGTTGAGGATGCCAACCCCAATGATTCTTCTAACTGCAAAAAAAACCTGGCATTAGTCCCAATGGTACCAACAGGGGACTAATTAAATAACTTCTTCAACTCCTGGACTTAATGAAATATCACGTGGTTGTTACAAATAATTAGGGGAATCTGTGCTTCGGGTCAGCCACGCTGGTCTGCCGGCTATCTCTCCCATGTAAAGGCTTCTACACTTGCTATCCTTTTTGGCTGCAATGCTCTTCCCGCACTCACTCACATCCACGTGGCACATCTCCGATCTCCTCTCTGATCGCCTTTACATCCTGGCTCAGATGTCCCCTTCTCCATGAGGCCTTTCCCGGCCACCTTGGAAAAACTTGCAATCCTCACTCCAAAACTCACTATTCTCTTTCCTTCCTTCTGTTTCCTCCTTAGCACCGAACATCATCTCTACATGGCATCATACGGATTTGTTTTGTTTGCTACTTGTCTTCCCATGTTCAAGTAGCCACCTAATGAAACTGGGACTTTTTTTTAACGTATATTTATTTATTTTGAGAGACAGAGAGAGAGAGAGAGAGTAGGGGAGGGGCACAGAGAGAGAGGGAGAGAGAGAGAGAATCTCAAGCAGGTTTTATGCTGTG
Organism: Prionailurus bengalensis; assembly: GCF_016509475.1. NCBI lineage: Eukaryota > Metazoa > Chordata > Mammalia > Carnivora > Felidae > Prionailurus > Prionailurus bengalensis. The sequence continues at coordinate 26,906,333 of NC_057357.1, read as the reverse complement.
AGTGCAGAGCCCAACATGGGGCTCGAACTCACAAACTGTGAGATCATGACCTGAGCTGAAATCAAGAGTCAGACGCTTAACCGACTGAGCACCCCCCACCAGGTGCCCCAAAACCAGGATTTTTGTCTAATTTGTTCACTGATATATCCACGGTGCCTGGCTCTCCTATATATAAGTATGCTAATATGAAAAAATGCCCAAGAACCATTATGTGAAAAGAGCAAGTTACAGAAAAGCATATATATTTTGGATACTCACAATAGCAGGTGGAGATACACACATGCACACACACACACACACACACACACACACACACACACACTCATGTACACCTGCCAGATATATAGGCACATACATGTGCACATACACATAAATGCATATATTCCTAGAAAGAAGACTTGTTAGGAGTAACCTTCTTTAAGCAGGGAGAATTTTTACTTTTTATTCTACTCTCTCCTAATGGTTGTATTATATACACATACATGTGTGTATAAATATATATCCTTTATAATTACTGAAAAGCCATCAGAACCCCTCTTCCCTTGTGAACCCTGCACATCACCACATGCAAGTGACACGTACCCATAAACCACAAGGTGGGGAGGAGCAGAGACCGGATTTAAAAATACCCTGCTCCTCTTCCTGAGAGGGCCCCCCACCCCCTCGCCCGCAGAGCCAGGCTGCACTCCATCTGTCCAGGTCATACCACCTGGGAAGGCGGCTTGTTTGCAGAGCATGCTTCTGTCTGCCCACATTTTTATGGGTGGAAGCAAGGAAGCCATTTGAAAAATCTGCACAGATGAGCACACATTCACCCAAGAGTTTCTACCCCTGAATTCTTCACACTCAGGCAGCCAAAGAAAAACCACTAAGAATGAAGAGAGCTTAAAATGCCGTAAGAAGAAACATGCCTCTAACAGGCACCTAACTGGAGCAGACTGGCTCTGAGCCGGCACCTGCCTGCCCTTCACAGAGGTCACCACCTCACCCCGCAAACTCCAAGACCAGCAGATCCACCCCTCTGGTTCGGGGGTGTCTCTACCTCAGCACCATCGTGGGGGGTTGTCAGTGCATTGTGGGATGCCAGCAGCATCCCTGAGCCCTACCCACCAGATGCCAGTGACACCCCTGGAGTTGTGACAACCAGAAACACCTCCAGACCCTGCCAAATGTCCGCTGGGAGACAACATCAGCCCAGCTGAGAACCAGTGGTCAACTCCTTTCGTACGTCAGCAGGTACCCAGGGCTTGCCAGCCAAAAGGTATCTGGCGAATTCACTACAGGAACTGCTCTCGTTGGGCTGAATTCCCCGAGCTTGGGGTTCGGTGAGGTGGGATCCCCCCAACACTGATGCTCATGGGGGAGCTCAGAGGCAGCAGGTGCTTGGGGAGGCAGGGGAGCAAGCTTGTTCAGGGCCCAGGTTGGCTTTTATTTGCCCAATTGGGCCCCTTTGGCAGAGACGGCCATGAGGTCACCAAAGCCTTTTCTTCCTGGACGAGCAGCAGGACTGTTATCTCAGCCTCCCCCTCTTGGGGAGCTGGAGCCAACGGAGTCTGAATGGAAGTGAAAGTGATATTCGTAACTTCCAGGCTTGGCCTATTAAAACTTCCCACACAATCCTCAACACTTTCTCTCTCTTTCCCAACCACCAGCTGGAGGTGAAACCCTCCATGGCCTGAGAAGACGGCAGAGCCACAAAACAGAAGGGGCCTGGGTCGCTGAATCCTTGCACGAAAGGCTACTCGTGAAGGAGCCCGCAAACACCAGTGTGCAAGCAAGAAAGAAGCTTCTACCGTGCTAAGCCCCACACAGCGTGGCTGGTCTACTACAGCAGCCTTCCCCTCCCTTAGTTCATACAGTGACTTTAAGCAAATCATCTGAGTTCTTCCTCCTCTATAAAATGGGGATAACAGTAGCACCTCCCTCGTCTGGTTGTTGTGAGGGCCAACTCAGATAGTCCTTGGGGCGGTGCCTGGAATCCACTAAGCCTTAATGAAGGTTGCCTGTTATTAAGAGTGGGAAGAGGGGCGCCTGGGTGGCTCAGTCGGTTAAGCGGCCGACTTTGGCTCAGGTCATGATCTCGCAGTCCGTGAGTTCGAGCCCCGCATCGGGCTCTGTGCTGACAGCTCAGAGCCTGGAGCCTGCTTCAGATTCTGTGTCTCCCTCTCTCTGACCCTCCCCCGTTCATGCTCTGTCTCTGTCTCAAAAATAAATAAACGTTAAAAAAAAAAATTAAAAAAAAAAAAAGTGGGAAGAGAGCTACCACTGAGTTCCTGCCCTTCCCATTATCCCTTCTGTGACTTCTCTTGTGAGGCACCCTCAATAACCTGGGAAATAATGATTTGCCCCAGTCCTCAAATGCCTCAGGAACACCCTGGGCTTTACAGAAACTTCTTGTAGTAAGGCTGGGGACCCTCATTTGATCACAGAGTTGCCCATGCCCCCCTGGAGTGTCCTGACCCCTCCTGACCCAAGACACCACTGAGAGGGCCAAGATGACCCTGAACCAGGATGGAAGAGGATCCCACCCACGAATCATCCATAGGCTGCCTCTCTTCTGCTTCTCCAGCCCTGATAAAATTAGGCAGAATAGAATCTAAAAGCAGACACGTAATGAGAAGTTTGGTGCCCGGCCAGCGGACACCTTCCTGGGCCTGTGTAACTCAGGATCACAAAGAAAGCAGCCGTGAGGTAAGCCGCAAAGACCCTCCCTCCCCCGGCCGGAGTGGGGCACCAGCGCCTAAAGACAGAGGGAAGGCCTACCCCTTGTGCCCGCTCTGCTCATTCTTCACCCACCTGTTGGCGGGTGAAGAATGCCCTTGCCTAAGGCTGTCTCCAGAAACGATTGCCATTATAAGCCAACTACATCCTGCTTTCCTGTGGGGGCTGGGGGTTAGGCAGAAACCTAGGGGAGCAGCTTTCATGTCAGCTTACACACATGGAAAGAGAAAATTACACCCACTGAGCATCTGTTATGTGCTAAGTATCCCCACACGCACATCATCTCACTCCTTTGGGAAGGCAGAAGCCACATCTGTCACGTTCGCCAGTTTTCTCAGTGCCTAACAGTCTCAGGGGGGCGGTTTGTGAGATCAGGCCCCGCACTGGGCTCTGCACTGGCGGCACAAAGCCTCCTTGGGATTCTCTCTCTCCTTCTCTCTCTGTCCTTCCCCTGCTCTCGCTCTCTCAAAATAAATAAACTTAAATAAAAGAGAAAGAAATATTTGTCATCTAAGCTTAACAAGTAAGCTTAAGCTACTTTTGCTCTGACCTCTCATGTAACTCACTCCCCTCATTAACTATGCTCTGGCCACTTTCGCCTTCTTGCTCATTCTTGCCTTAGGGACTTTGCACTGGCCATTTCCTCTGCCTAGACTGTTCTCCCTGATCTTTGCATAGCCAGCCCTTTCTTTTTTTTTTTTAATTTTTTTTTCAACGTTTATTTATTTTTGGGACAGAGAGAGACAGAGCATGAATGGGGGAGGGGCAGAGAGAGAGGCAGACACAGAATCGGAAACAGGCTCCAGGCTCTGAGCCATCAGCCCAGAGCCCGACGCAGGGCTCGAACTCACGGACCGTGAGATCATGACCTGGCTGAAGCCGGACGCTTAACCGACTGCGCCACCCAGGCGCCCCAGCCAGCCCTTTCTAAGCTTATATTACCCAGTTTAAAGTGATGCTCCGGCCCCTGTCACCATACTCTGTAATTATTTAGGTGTTTCTTTGTCTCACTCCAGCTAGCATACCAGTCTCATGAAAGGATTAGTTATTTCTGCCTCTCTGCTATTTCTCTAGCAACTAGCACAGCACCTCAACATAGTAGGGGCTTGATAAATATTTGAGGCTGTGTAACTCAGTGACCGAGAGTCCAGATTCTGGACCCAGAAGACCTTGAGCACAGTACTTCCCCAATCAGTGCCTCAGTTCCTCCTTCATAACATAATTGCAATTCCTATGTCACAGTGCCATGAAGATTAAATGAGTTAATTCATGTGAAGCACTCAGAGCAGTGCTGGGCACGCAGGAAGTGCCATGTATGTGTTTGCTATCATTGCTAAAGACAGAATGAGCTACCTTGAGGTAAACCTATGTTTTTATATTTTCATTTTATTTATTTTATTTTATTTTAGGCGCAAGCAAGCAAGGGGCAGAGAGAGGGGGAGAGAGAAGTGGGGCTCACCCAAAGTGAGGCTCGAGCTCACCCAATGTGGGACTCAAACTCACTAACTGTGATATCGTGACCTGAGCTGAAGTCAGGCGCTTAACTGAGCCACCCAGATGCCCCCTCCAGGTAGATGTTATTTAAATCTGACAGGTGGAAAATGGACGTTCAACAGCATGAAAAGGTCCTACTTGAGATGATTCAGTTACCACGCTCTTTGGATCTGGTTCTCTGACTTCTAAGCCAAAGCTTGATCCACAAGGTCTCCCCGAGATGCAGGCAGATAAGGGACACTCAGCCTGTGCCCCACAGTCCCTAGTGTTTTAAAGGTTAAGCCTTCTCCCGCACGAGCAGCTCTGGGTTGGTGCAGTCAAGACAAAGAATGGACAGAAGGACTCTCCGGAAAGGATATTCATGGTGTCTGGTTTATTCCACCAGCAAGCCTTCGTCTTACAGCCAGCAGGTGCTGGCCTTGGCTGCTGAGCCCGGCGGCTTCTCGCCAGCACTGAAGCACAAGGCAAGGCTGAATCTGGCCTTCACTGGCTCTCCTTTCCCACTCCTTGCTGAGGCTCTGCAGGGACACGTGTGGTTGGATAAATCCCCAGCCCCCTGATGCTTTCCCCCATGGAGATTTGCCTGGAATGAGGTTCCCTCCAAAGGCACCAAACACATTAAACAACCATGCAAATGGAGTAAAAATCCCCAGGAGCCCTGGCAGCTGGCCTGGTCTTTAAAGGCTGCCACCAGAACCCAAAATGAATGTTTAAGATCCAGCCAAGTTTTACCACCTGGGTGGATGGACTCTGGCAGCCTCAAGGAGCTCTCCGGAGGAGAAGTGAGGTGGGAGTGCTCTGCCAGGAGAGCCAGGCGTCTGCTTCCATCTGCTGACTGCCTATGCCCACATCCAGGCTCAATGTCACATCCACCGAGCCCTCACTAAGGGCCAACTGCTGTGCTAATAACATTACGTACATCATTTCCTTTTGTCCCCATGACACTCTAAGAGTTGGGAGACTGAAATCTACAGACAAGGAAATGTTCATTCAGAGGAGTTAAGGAGCTTGCCAAGATAGAGGAGTGTCCTTTACATCTACACCATGAGCACTTTCTGTTGACTCTGCCTCCTACCTTAGATCTCACTGTTACTTTTTTGAACCCCCTTTTGCCACCTCTGTGGTCCAAGCCACCATCACCTGTCCCTTTGACCAGCACTGTAGCCTTCCATAAGGTCTCTTTGCTCCCCCTCTTGCCTTCTGACAACACCATCCTCCATTCAACAGCTGGGGTGATAGTTTATTAATTCTTTTAAATGTTCACTTATTACTTAGAGAGACAGAGAGAGAGTGCGCACAAGGGAGGGGCAGAGAGAGAGGGAGACAGAATACCAAGCAGGCTCTGCCATCAACACAGATGTGGGGCTTGAACCCACAAACCACTGTGATCATGACCTGAGCTGGAATCAAGAGTCAGACACTTAACTGACTGGGCCACCCAGGCGCCCCTGGACTGATACTTTAAAACATGATCATAGCACTTCCCTGGCCAAATACCCTCCAAGGGCTTCTCAAGGCACTTAGGAAAAAAAAGTGAGCTTCTCATCCTACAGCCTCTACTTGACCTGCCCTGTGGTACTTTTTTCCAAACTCACACTGCCTTCTGTGCCCTGGACATAATGGGGTAAGCTGGGAGAACAGGTGAAGTGTCTTCCTACTATTCAGAGCGTGCTCTTCAGGCCAGCATCAGTGTTACCTGGAGCTTATTAGAAACACAGAGGCTCAGGTCTCTCTCAGACTTACTGAGTCAGGATCTGCATTTTAACAAGATCGCCAGGAGATTCACACGGTTATCAAAGTGTAGTTGGTTAAGAGTGAGGAAGACTTGGGAACCAAACAACTTGGGTTGGAAGCCTGGCCCAACCATTCACCAGATGGATGACCTCGTGGCCCAAGTGCCCAGTTATTTCCTACGTAGTAAAGAATTCATTGTGTCCACAGAGTGATCTTGTCTATGCCCTTGGCTCCTGGGAGGTGATCTCCGGGTTTCTGGAATATCCTGCAGGGGCTGTGTTTGCTTCAGGGCCCTGGCCACTGGACAATGTGATTTATGGGGAGAGCTTTGGGGTCTCCTGGAGGAACTGATGATGAGAGGTATTAGCTGGACCTCTGGGAGGTGCTGGAGGCTGAAGTTCAGCTGTCAGAGAGTGCAAGATGGAGCCCCAGTACAAGTTCTGGACACCAAAGACTCGGTGAACTCCCCTAATTGCTAACATTCTATGCACAGTGCACACCTAGTGACCAGGAAGAGGCAGCGCCATCCAGGACTCCTTGCGGAGAAAATGACCAGAGGCTCTGCATCTGGACCCGTTCTGGACTCTGCCCTGTGTGTCTCCTTCCTGGGCCGATTTTCATTTGTGTCCTTCTGCCACCATGAGACTGTAGTCATAAGTAACACTTTCTGGAGTCCTGTGAGTCATTCTTGTGCATCATTGAAACTGCACGGTCACAGGGACCTGACTTTCTAGCCGGCTGGTCTGAAGTGAGAACAGGGCAGTCTTGTGGGGACCATTCTCACAGACTTTGCAGTTGGCTCGACTCACTGCAATCCCTTTCTCTGAGCTTCAGTTTCCCCAATGAATAATGGCCACTTTATAAGTTTATTGAAAGACCAAATGAGATAATGAACTCACAGGGGTTTCACGATAAATATAATGTCCCCACTATTCAGTCAAGGAAACTGAGCCTCACCAAGGCAAAGCCACTTACCCACAGTCACGGTCTGAGGGCAGGGCTGGCTGAATTCAACCACAGCGTGATACTGCCTCCTCGTGACTTGCTAATGCTTTCTGGGAAGGGAAGGACAGTCGTGGGGCCCCTGAGCTAGTGGTCCAGCAACCTGGTAAGGAACTCATGGGACGTCTGGGGGGTAAGTCCCCCACTCCCATCCTGATGGTCCCCACCATACTTCTCTCTTTTCCCCTTCTGTTCCTCTTTCCCTCTAATCTTTTTACTCTGCTGATCACAGTACATCATTTCTCTTGATCTGTCTGTAAGTTCACTCTTTCCTCCATCATCTCCATTCTGCCTTTGAGCCCATCCAGTGAATATCTGATTCGTCATTCTACTTTGCCGTGCGAAAATTTCCACTTGGTTCTTTTTTCTGTTTCTCTACTAACCTGCAACATTCTCTCCATACCATTCTTTCCAAGAGGATTCACGCTTACTTCTTGGAGCATGGTTGTAAGAACTTCTCTAACGTCTCTGTGTGATCATTCCAATATCTGGGTCATCTTGCAGTGGGTGCCTGCTGATTATATTTCCTCTGACAATTTGCCAGACTTTGCTGGTTCTTTGTGAACCAGGTCATTCTGGAGTGTATCCTGGACATTTTGAATATTATATCATGAGACTCTAGGTCTTGTTTAAATCCTTCTAAATAGGGGCGCCTGGGTGGCTCAATTGATTAAGCGTCCAACTTCAGCTCAGGTCATGATCTCATGGTTTGTGAGTTTAAGCCCTGCATCAGGCTCTGCAACCTGCGTCCAATCTTCTGTCTCCCTCTCTCTCTGCCCCTACCCTGCTCCCACTCTCTTTCTCTCTCAAAAATGAAAATAATAAAAAATTATTTTAAAATAAATAAATAAATAAATAAATAAATCCTTCTAAATATATTGGTTTTTCAGTTGCATCAGGCAACTGACTAGGTTAGGTTCAGACCACATGTTCTAACCCGCCTTCTATATGCTGTTTTTCCAATGTCAGTTAGTTTTCAAGGTCTTTTCAGTGCTATTCCTATCTGTCCCCAAGGGGCCAGCTCCAGACCCGGGTAGTAGTCTACACTTTGTAGTTCGGTTCTCAAAGTCTCCCATGTACTGCTTAGGGTCATATCCACTCACGAGCAGCTCGGGGTGAGCCCAGGAGTTCATATGTAAGTTCATGGGCTTCCTTCTGGGGCTGCCTTCCTCTCTGCAATCTTCCTCTGGCCCACAGGGGCCCACTTTCATTACCCTCTGTCCAGAAAGCGGAGGCTTTGGTCTCCATGCTCGGCCGCTCGCTTCCTGTGACCGGATCTGGGTCTTGGCTGGAGCCAAGCGCCTACCGCCGGGTCCTCCCACACACTGCCAACCCCAGGGCACTTCAGGGAGCACAAGCCGGTCTGGTTCTATGGCTGAGTTGGCACAGCTTTCGTGTCAATCCCTGGCTCGTGGACACTGTACCAGCTGGCAGCTTTGGGGTGACGATGATTAGGTGAGGGAGCTAGGCTAGGGAGACAGCCACAGGCAGCCGGGCCGAGCCATTAACCTCAAAAGCGCCAGCATTTCAACTCTTACACACTGGAATTATTCAAACGACAGGCATGATTTTCCAAGGGGCTATTTCTGGGGTGGACAAGGCCACATGCTGATTTGCCTTTACTTCCCATCATAGGAATAATTTGCTACATTTTACACAAGAGAAAGTCCAGACTCAGAGGGGTGGAGTCCTCTGCTTGAAGTCACACAGCTGGCTAACAGTGGGGCCAAGATTCAAGTCCAAGTCTGTATAACTCCAGAGTCCATCCGCTCCTCTATGGCAACATCCGTCATCATCACCGTCACCATCACATTGGTATTCACGGAGCACAAACTGTGTACAAGGCACCGTGTAAAGCTTTTTATATGATGTACAGAGGTCGGAAGGGTGTAAGAGGAGGAAACTGAGGTTTGGGAAAGGGACGTCTCTGACTCAAGGTCACATGCACTTGCTACATGGTAAGGGTGTTATGTGAACCAAGCCGTGTGTCACCCCGATCTATACTCTGAATGGCTGTGCACCCGTTTCTCTAGGAGGCAGAGCTGCGCCTGGTGCCCAGTCAGTTGGGCAGGGAGAGGAGACAGAGGCTGTGGGGAGGCTGGAGAGGAGGCGTGGCAGAGGTGGGCTGAGACCAGATGCTGGGGAACATCTGTGGCCCCGAACAAGCCCACAGCGTCTCTCCATCTCGAGGGAGTTTCTGGCTCTCGCAGAAAGGCTCTGCCCCTCTCAGACTGGCCTCCTCTCCTGTCCTCAGCTAGAAGCCCTCGGCTTCTTCAATGTCCTGCTTCCCAAACCCCAACACTTTTTCCAGCGGGTCCTCCACTGCCCGATCAGCCCTGAAGTCTTCCCAGGCGCGAAGGTAGCAGCATCGCTCCAGACCTTCTATCTCACCCTCCACCACGTGACCCCGCCCACCTCATCATACCAGCAGATTCAATGAACTAATTTGATGCTAGAGCTGCAGAAAGCCAAGCAATTATGGAAGCAGACCAGGTGCCTTGGAACTCACTCTCAAAGAGAGGCCTGGGAGGCCTCCAAGCAGACAGTGGGGTGAGGAGGGAGGCAGAACAGTGTGGGCGAATGCTGCTAACCTAGGCTGTGCAAGAGAATCACCTGGGGAGCCGTGAAACACACACCCCCTTCTCCTTCCCCAAACACAGATGCTCTGGCTCATTCAGTTGCTCTGGCCTGAGGCCTGGGCCTCAGGATTTTTTAAAGTCCCAACATAATATATGTAATTTTTTTTTTCAAAAAAATTGTTTTACATTTATTTATTTTTGAGAAACAGAGTGAGACAAAGTGTGACCGGGGGAGGGGCAGAGAGAGAAGGAGACACAGAATCTGAAGCAGGCTCCAGGCTCTGAGCAAGCGGTCAGCACAGAGCCTGATGTGGGGCTCAAACCCACGAACCGTGAGGTCATGACTTGAGCCAAAGTCGGATGCTCAACCGACTGAGCCACCCAGGCACCCCAATATATGTATTTTTTAAGTGTTTATTTTTGAGAGAGAGATAGAGCACCAGCAGCGGAGGGGCAGACAGAGGGAGACAGAATCTGAGGCAGGCTCCAGGCTCTGAGCTGTCAGCACAGAGCCAAACGCAGGGCTTGAACCCATGAACCGGAGATTATGACTTGAGCCAAAGTCGGACACTTAATCGACTGAGCCACCCAGGCGCCCCTATAAAATAAGTTTTCCTTCCCTTTTTGGGTTTTCCACAGAAACTCTGACTTTAAGTTTAGCAAGTGGGTAGAAAATATTATTTATTTGTGTGTACTGCCCTGCTTTCTTTCAGAAAAGCCTTAAGGTGGACCTAGCTATATAAATATGGTGTCTTCTGAGTAATAATAATAATAGCTATACTGATGGGGCACTTTCTCTGAGCCAAGCACCATTCTATGCCTTTGTATACATTATTAACCCAGTTTGGACTTGACAATAATCTACTGATGTAGGAACCATTATCCCCATTTTACAGATGAGGAAGGTGAGGCAAAAAAGAGGTCAAGGCAAGCGCCAAGATCATAGAAGGAACCCCTGGGCATCTGGCTCCAGGGCGTGGCCCCTAACCATGACATTTAGGTCGTTCAAGTGACAATAAAAGGGCAGGGACTTTTCTCAGGAAAACAGTCGGCAAGGGGCCAGCCTCAGCATCCACGTACTACTCTGAACCGCCTGCGTTCTGTGGAGCTCCAGCTGCATTTCTTGTTTTTGTTCTTTAAATTGTCATAAAATATGCGCAACATAAAATTTACACTTACACACTTTTAGGTATTCAATGCAGTGGCATTGAGATGATTCTGATTGTGGCAGAACCACCGCACTATCCGTCTCCAGAAGCTTTTATCTTCCCAAACTAGAATTCCACACCCGCCAACAAATTAGTCCCCATTCTCCTCCCCACCCAGCCCCGGTTAAACCTCTATTCTATTTTCTGCCTCTATCAATTTGTCTACTCTAGGCATCTCATATAAATGGAATTATATAGCATTTGACCTTTCATATCTGCCTTATTTCATGTAGCAGGATGCGTTCAAGGTTCATCCGCTTTGTAGCACGTCACCATTTCCCTCCTTTGAAGGCTGGATAACAGTCCACTGAAGGGACAGGTCACATTTTGTTTATCCATGTAGCCATCTATTGACAGACACCTGGGCTGCTTCCACCTTCTAACTACTGGGAATCATATCGCTATGAGCGTGGATACGCCAATGTCTGTTTTGAGTCCCGTTTTCGATTCTTTTGGGGATATACCCAGAGCGCAATTGCTGGATCACATAGTAATTCTATTTTTAATTTTTTGCAGAGGCACCATCAATCTGCATTTCTATTTTTCCTTCTTTTCTTCCCCCACTTCCAATAATAGCCCACTAACCACAGTGGCCAAATCCACTTTACTTTCCCCGGAAGACCTTTGGGCTGCATGTTTCTCCCCCATGAGTTGAAAAGCCACCCCACACCCCCTTTTTAAACTTCAGCTGCAGAAGTCACCTGATTGAAAACTGCAGAAGAACCCTCATCCCACACAGGAAAGTAACTGCCAAGAAAGCCCCACCCGCCAGCTAATTACAGGCTTTTACCAGGATTCTCCACAAATGCTCAAAGTGCAGATCAACCTTACTTTGGTTGGGAAGTGTTTGGAAACAAGCTAATAGGTAGGTTTCAGATCTTTAGCCTGGAGGTGACAGCTCTTTCCCCTAGCTGATAAATAAAGCAAGTTAGAACATTCTAGATTTGAATTCAGGACAATTCCTCAATTGCCTAGATAGATACTAGTTCAGTCTGTATTTCTTTTATTATTGCAGCCAGGGCCCTTCATGAAAAATGCCATCCCAGCTGGGATTTCCACTCACAGCTATGGTTCTCAACCCTGACTGCGTTGCTTTAAACATCTGGGGTGCTTTAAAAATACACATACACATATACAGAGAGAGAGCTGAGACCCCAGACTCAGTCCAGTTGGTCAGAGTCTCTGGGAGTGGGGTCTGGCCATTGGTAGCACTTTAAAGCTGCCAGTCGATTCTGAAGTACATACAGCCAGAGTTAAGAATCCCTTAGTGAAGAAGGCAGGGAGACCTGAGATTCTTCCTTCTCTAGAAAGAATATTTTCAATGGGCTTTAAGCTGGCAAGAGGTGCCCTCGAGCTAGGAGCCTGAAACCCCAACATTTATAAATTTTTGAAAAATGTTTATTTATTTTTGAGAGAGAAAGAGAGAGAAAATGAGCAGGGGATGGGCAGAAAGAAAGGGAGACACAGAATCAGAAGCAGGCTCCAGGCTCTGAGCTGTCAGCACAGAACCTGACGGGGCCTCGAACTCATGAACCGTGAGATCATGACCTCAGCCCAAGTCAGATACTCAACCGACTGAGCCACCCAGGCACCCCTCAAAAACCCCAACATTTAAACAAGAGAAGCAGGTCTTCCACAAATGGAGAGCACGGGCCTTGTCTGATAACTGTCACCATAAGTGCAGGGGGGTGACTGAGAGCTGTATGGGGGTGGGGGCAGGAGAGCTGCCCCAGTTTGAGGCTTCTGCCCTACGGTGTTCACATATGGCACTCAAGGCTTCAAAACACCTCTGAATGGATGTCAAAACTTTCTGTCCTTCTGGGTATTTTTCTGCTGCAAGGTTCTTACCACATTATCTCAAGCTCTGTCACATGCCCCTGGCCTTCCCACACCCTCCCTCGCTCCCCACTATGTGTAATCTCTGCTGTTACTATACTATACCAGGGGACGGCATATAATGCGATTATAAAAAATAAGGAGCTAGGCCCACTAACATTTGCATTGACCTGGAGGGACTGCACACATTCGTTTGTTAATGAAACAAAAGCAAGTTTCAGAGTAGTGTCCACAGAACAGTCCCAAAAGCTCCATGAGAGCAGGAAGAGCAGGGGCTGTTTTGTTCACTGCTATATTCCCAGCCCTCGGAAACAGTGTCTGGGACAGCACACGTGCTCAATACATACTTCCTGAATTAATAACTTCTTTTTTAAAAAGAAATGTTTATTTATTGATTTCGGCAGGGGGGAGGGGCAGAGAGAGAGGGAGAGAGAGAACCCCAAGCAGGCTCTACACTGTCAGCACAGAGCTGGACGCCGGGCTCACACTCACGAACCCTGAGATCATGACCTGAGCCGTAATCAAGAATCTGACACTAAACCGACTAGCCACCCAGATATCCCTAATGAATAACTTCTTAAAGGAGCTGAATTTTCTGTATGTGGATGATGTTTGTGTGAATAAGGAAGAAAGTGTGAAATGATACATACCGGGTGGTGACCGGTGACTTAAGGGAGACTAAGGGAGATTAAGGGTGACTTAAGGGACTAGAAGGGGGATGAAGAAGAGAGTAAAACTGCCTTTTAATAATAATTAACAGGGGCACCTGGGTGGCTCAGTGGTTTAAGCGTCCAACCGGCTCAGGTCATGATCTCACAGTCCGTGAGTTCGAGCCCCGTGTCCGGCTCTGTGCTGACAGCTGGGATCCTGGACCCTGCTTCGGATTCTGTGTCTCCCTCGCTCTCTGCCCCTCCCCCGCTCTGTCTCTATCAAAAAATAAGTAAATGTTAAAAAAACTTTTTTTTAAATAATAATTAACAGTTACTGGAGCACCTGGGCAGCTCAATCGGTTTAGCATCTGACTCTTGATTTCAGCTCAGGTCATGATTTCGAAATCGTGAGTTCGAGCCCCAAGTTGGGCTCTGTGCGGACAAGGTGGCATCTGCTTGGGATTCTCATTCTCTCTCTCTCTCTCTCTCTCTCTCTCTCCCCCTCCCCCATGCACTCTCTCTCAAAATAAATAAACAAAAAATAATAATAGTTAACGGTTACTAAGTGCTTGCTGTGCACTAGACACAGTGCTTAGCAAAGATTATGTCTTGTTCTCATTTAACCCACATAACAATCTTTCAAGACGTCCTTGTGTAGTTACACCCATTTTACACCCTAGTAAGCATATAGCTGTTAGAGCAATAAATGCTCAAATTTTAGAAGAGATGATTAAAGACGCAAAAAAAATAAGAACATTCTTTTAAAAAAAAAAAAAAAAAAGCTATGGATGACCAAGAACTGAAAATAAATCCAGGTAAAACCTAGAGCTATGTTGTCCAACTGATAGCCATCATATCTTGCTCAAGGCCATAAAGCCAAGGCCCAGGCCCTGGTTCCACAGCCCATGCATTTAAACCCCCCTGCTCTTCTGATTCTCTGTCCATTCGCATCTTTTGGTTGTAACGGGCGTGTGCTACTTTTGTCATAAAATCTTAAGTAAAGTAAAATACCCAAGTGTCAGGGCTTTCCTTATGGGCACTCAATGCCCCCTGGGCCCCCTCCTGATCTCCACGTGCAACATTAAGTCCTTTATTTTCAGTAGGGTCTTGGGAATCCATATTCCATGCTTGGATCTTATCTTGGTTCAATAAAGCTCCCACTGCCTGCCCTCTACCACTTAAAGATTCAGGGGAATCACTGTCTTCTGTCTTCACCTGAAACCTTGGGGAGAGTGGGACCCTTGGACAGCAGCCATCGCAGGCTGCAATAGATAGGACTGTCGTGTCTGCTTAGGGCAGGCATCCCCTGAATGGATGCAGACTCTCTGGGTGACAGGCCCTTAGAAAACCCAGAACCAACGTGCCTCGGGGGAGTCCTGGAGCACAGCGCATTTGCAATCTTGGCGATGAGAAGCAATAAGCCCATGCAGAGGAAGCCTCACATGCAACGGCTTTTCAGCCACAGCCTTCTTTCTTGGGAGACCTGCAGCTAAGGGTTTTAGACTAGATCTAAACAGATGAAGCTTCTGACTACTCTGGAGCAGGACTCTTCAGTGTGATGCCAGAACCCCAATGCCAGCACTACCTGCGCGTTTGGGAAAGGCAGACCCCTTCATCTTTGGAGCGAGGAAGACTAGAGCCTGAATCTTGATTCTACCAGTCTGACGCTGGGTGGCTCGCTCAGGTTTTAAGCCTTGGTCTCGATCCCCAGCCCTGTAAGTCTACAGGGATGATACTGACTTGACAGGGGGAATCATGATGAGTATTAGCGATAATATAAGTGAAGCCCCTCCTATGACAAGGACACAGGAAATAAAAACCATTACTTCTATTGGTTCTATGCTGTGGGAGCAAGCTTCCAAAATGGCTCCCAATGATCCCTAACTTCCAGTATTCACACCCTCCTGTAATCCCCTTCCCCTAGAAGGTGAGCTGGACCCACTGGGTCGCTTTTACTGAACAGAATACGGCAAAAGTGGCAGGACATCATTTCTAAGGTTAGGTTAACAATAAGACTCCGGCTTCCATCTTGCTCCCTCATGTGCCTGCTCTGATGGAAGCCATCTGTCATGCTGTGAGTTACCCCATGGAGAAGCCCACGTGATGAGAAACACAAGAAGGTCACTGGCTGACATCCAGGAAGGAACTGAAGCCTCCAATCTCATGCATCTCCACTGCAAGAAAAGGAATCCTGCCAACCGTTGACTATGTGCATAAGCTTAAAAACAGATCCTCCCCCAGATGAGCATTAAGATGAGACTGCAGCCCCAGCCAATACCTTGAGTGCAGCTTTGTGAGATAACCTCAGCCAGGAGCACCAAGCAACGCTATGCCTGGGTTCCTGAGCCATAGGAACTATGAGCTTAATAAATGTTCACTGTTTTAAGTCACGAAATACGTTTTGCAGCAATAGATAACTAATACACCCTGAAAACAACCGATTAAATTCAACCAGAGTGGCACATGGAGCCTCTACTTAAACACCATGTCCTCTGGGAAGGCTTTCAAAATCCTCCCGAGTTAGGTGACCCTATTTCCTCATGTTTCCCTATTAGACTATAAGCTACTGGAATGATCATGCCACCAAAACTAACATAGTGAGCACTCATTACTATTTCCAGGTTGTAAGTCCCTTAGTCTTCACGACAAACCTATGAAGCAAGTACTATTATTGCCCATTTCATAGGTGAAGAAACTGAGGCTCAGAGGGGCCAAGCTACTTGCCCAAGTCTTCAGTAATTATGTGGAAGCGCCAGGAAACCTGGCTCCAAAGTTGACATTTGTAATAATCATGCTGTACAGTTTTATGAATCTTGCCCAAGTTCACAAGTGGTAAATGAATTCAAACCCAGGTAGCTGAATACCAGACATAAAGTTCTTAAAGACTGTCCTCTCTACATACCTTCTGTTTTTAGGACAATAAGTGGAATAGCCTCACCTGGAGATCATCAGGATCTGGAACACAACGTACCTGTAAACACTAAGCTGGCATTTTCCAGTTCTTCTTGGGGAACTTTGAAGCTGAAGGATTCATTGTAGAAAGGATCAATTGTTCCTCTTAAGAAGGATGTCTTCTTTGTTTTCACAAGCTTGAGTCCATGTACCAGCTGGATTTTCACAAACGGGTCTGGGAATCGGACACAGCATTATACAATGTTGGAGCTCATGAAACTCAATCCATCCATCCAACTTGCCATCTATCTGATAACCCAACCACCTACCCATCCTTTCGTCACTCTTTATCCCCATCAATCCATTTATCTTTCCATCCATCAGTCCAGGTATCCACCCCTCCTTTTGTTCATCCATCTTCCCAGCCATCCGTCCATTATCCATTCCTCTCTCTTCCCCATCCAGCTGCTTATCTATTCATCCCCTTCTCTCTTCCTCCAGCCATCCAAGATTTATTGAGCTCCTTCCATGTGTTAAGCACTGTATGCATTTAACAGATGAAGAAACTGAAGACTCAAGATAGGAAATGATCTACTTAAGATCAGACTAGTGGGAGAAGAGTCAGACCCAGAGCCTGCCCTCATTTTTCTGCCCCTAGAAACCCATTACCTTGTCAGTGAGCCCATAGCACATACGTAGGAGTATCAGAATAGTAACTATCATTCTTAGATCACTTTCTAGTTTACAAAGAGATTTGCGTACCTTATCTAATATTTGTTGAAACAATCCAGTGAGATGGGTACTATTATTATCTCAATTTTTCAGATGGAGAAATTGAGGCTTATGGAGGTTAAATAACCTCTTCAAGGTCACATCATTTGTAAGCAGTAGAATTAGGACTTGGTTCAGGCAGTTTGACTTTGGAATGCTTAATCAGTTTATCATACTGACTCTCCCATGGTGATGAGTCTGAAACTCTCCAGCCTTAATACCATCCCCTCCAATGGCCCCTTCAAAACCTCTATTTTTATAATGTGGTTTTTGAGAATGCAAGTTGTCTTCTAAATGCAGCTGTCACCTTATAGCAAAAGTGATTTATTTTAGCTACTGTACTTAGAGGAGACAGTAGTTCCTCCACTGAGCTGAAGAGGTCCCAGAGACCCTGGCTACTTTCATGATAATATCCTTTGCTGTCAAGGGAGAAGCTACATACAGATGGAATGGAATCTGTTCCATTTCATTAAAAGTCATGCTTGAATTGGTTTGCTATACAGTCAGACACTTTAAATACAACAGTCTTTTCAGAGCTCAGATTTAAAAAGATTCACGGTCTACTTGAAATGAGCTAAGGAAAAAAACATCAGGGTATACCCCACACGCCCAGAGACCAGAAGGTGTGGTCAGTGCACACTACCGCCACCTGGAGCATAGCATCTGCATTGCAGGCATAGCATCTGGATAGGCAAGTAACTTCCTTGGGGCTGCGTGTATACAAAGAGCATGCAGAGGTCAGTAGTTATCACACGTGGTCTCAGTCAAATCCCCAGTTCAAATGGGTTACTGAGATGGCATCATTTACCTGCCTCATCCTAAGAGACATCTGATTCTTTATTTTTCCTCTTGGTCTAACATCCTCGTTCTAAAAGCTATTTGTTTACCCTCACAGGGTCTTCTTAATAGTCTCAGGAATGCAGGAAAAAAAAAAATCAAGTCCCCATGTCAAACAAACAAAGGTGCTATGTTAAGGAAAGGGGGAAGGAAGGGTCACACTGTACCTGAACCTTGGCTCACATCTGTCTGAAGAAGTTGCTTGGCTCGAATGACGTCAACGTTCAGTCTCCCAGCACTTGGGAGATAATTCAGCGACAGAAGCAGCTCCCCCAACTCTACCTCATTCTGCAGAGAAAAGAAATGGTTGGGAAGTTGCTTTTTTCTTGTATTCCTTTTTGTACCTAGCTTGCAGAAAAGTGATTCCAGCAGCTTATGAATGGGCTTCTGTGGGTGGATCGTTTGACACTGGGTGCCTCTTTCTTGGGCTTCTCTTAGCCTCTGCCCTCAATCATCCCACCTATCTCAGAAAGTTCTTTATTTTCTTAAAATACTTAGCAGTAGTAACAACAAAGCACTGATAATGATAATAAATACATGCTACATATCAAGTACCGTGCTAATGTACATGAGTCTGTAACAATGTTACTCCACAATGAGTCTGTAACATGTTACTATTAACTCTCATTTAATAGATGAGGAAACTGAGGAACAGGATAGTGAAATCCCACGTTCAAGGCCACACAGCTAGAAAATGGCAGCACTGGTGTTTGGACCCAGGGAGGCTGATTCCAGACACTCCGACCACTGTGCTTTTCTGCCTCCCAACAGAGTTGGGAGCACCTATGTGGGCAAGAAATCTGTTCTCAACCTGGGGTCCACAACAGAGCCCTGGCTTCTAGCCTCACTATGGCAACACTCAGCCAGTGACATCCCTTGTTAAAAAATACCCATTCCAGGGCACCTGGGTGGCTCAGTCGGTTGGGCGACCGACTTCAGCTCAGGTCATGATCTCGCAGTCCGTGAGTTCAAGCCCCGCGTCGGGCTCTGTGCTGACAGCTCAGAGCCTGAAGCCTGTTTCAGATTCTGTGTCTCCCTCTCTCTCTGACCCTCCCTCATTCATGCTCTGTCTCTCTCTGTCTCAAAAATAAATAAATGTTAAAAAAAAACATTTTTTTTAAATACCCATTCCTTTGATGTCAACACTACCATGCTTGTGAGAAATTCACCCAGAGCCTGATTCCACACTTCCAAAAGTACCAGGAAAACAGGAGGCCCCACTTCTCTGTCCCATTAAAAAAAAAAAAAAAGTTATTGTAAAAACTTGCAACCATATACAGATTTACACAGGCCCATGTAATGAATCTCTATATACCCACCACCCAGTGGTAACAACGATCAACATCTTGCTAAAGGATGTTTCATCGTGTCTTAGTCTGTACTTGTCTTTGTTCATACAACAAAATACCATAGATTGGGTGGCTTATAAACCACAAAAACTTCTAACAGTCCTGAAAGCTGGGAGTTCAAGATCAGGGTGCCGGCATGGTTGGGTGAGGGCCATCTTCTGGGTCACAGGGTTCTTGTTGTGCCGTCACATGGTGGAAGGGACTGGGGAGCAATGTGGGCCCCTAATCCCATTCAAGGGGGCTCCACCTTCATAACCTAATTAGCTCCCAAGGGCCCTCTCTTGCAACAGCATCACATTGGACGTTAGGATTCCAGCATATAAATTTTGGGAGGACACAAGCATTCAGAGCATAGCACATCTATACACCGACTTGCAAAAAATTTTAGCTGAATATTTTAAACCATGTCCCAGACATGATGTCATTTTACCTGTATATCCTTCAGAGTGTATCTCTAAATGACAAGAACATTAAAACAAATATTTTTAGTATGGGAAATTTCCAATCATATTCAAAAGAAAGCAAAAAAGTATAAGGAAACTCCTCATGTCCACCATCACTCAGATTCAATAATTATCTTGATTGACTTATACTCTCATTCAACTCCCCATATCATTCTGAAGTAATTCCCAAACATCATATGATCTTATCTATAATACTTTAGTATATATCTCTAAAAGATCAGATTGATCTATTCATCCATCCATGTAACCACCCATGAGCTAGCCATCCTCCATCTATTTATTCATCCATCCATCCTTCCTCTACACATCAGCCATCCATCTTTCAGCCATCCATCATCCATCTATACTTCTTTTATCACTCTGTCCATCCACCTGCCCACCCATAATCTCTATCCCTTTTGGATATCAGTCATTCCAGCAAATTTACGTCAAGCGGCAGGCAGCTCTGGAACATAGTTTGGCACGTGGTAGATACTCAATAAACATGCGCTGACTGCATCCACAGTCAAGCCAAAAGATTTCTGGGCTGAGTGAGTTAGTCCCCAAACAAGAAGTAACCTCACACATTACCTCAGAGGTTACAAACTGTCAGCCTATAGATAGATGCATTTCATTTGGCCCACATCAAGTTGAAACATACTAAGTTGCTAATTATTATAAAAATCAAGAATCAAGACATCCCACTTTCAAAAAAAGTTCTGGATTTCTTGCCTTTCTTGAACAATGAAGGTCCGGCAAGGCTGGGCTCCACATCCCCACCTCGTAACATCTGGCCACAGTGCAGCCCACCCTCCCCACCCCCAGATGGAACCTGCCTGCTTCATTTCACTATGTCCCCATCTATCCTTCACTGCTTTACAGGCAAGCTTGCAGGTTTTTAAAGACAAGAATGGCCAACTCAGTGTGCTGATTCATCAGGGAAGTTCAGACAGCCCCTATACGCGGCTGTAAGGGGTTTCCCCCTTTTTCTTTAAGGCCTGGAAGACACAGTATCCTCAGGGCCTGACTCTGCAGACATATTTATCCTGAGGCGAGAAATGCAGAGAATTCTCCAGGGAGAAGCATTCCTATCCTTGTAGACTTAGAGCAAAGACTTTCCTGGTTGTACAACTAACCAGCTGCTCAACTCATGATACAGCTCTCCAGGTAGGGATCATAAGGTGTACTTCAGTCCACTGAGCTGGTAAAAAATAAATTCAACACATCTAATGTCATCGAGGGTAATTCATTTAGAGATAGGCCCAAACTGAGGGACAAAACTGTATGGCAGGAAATCAGCCTACAGAGATAGACCAGTGGTTCTCATATGGGGACAATGTTGCCGCCCCTAACTCCCCCGGGGACATTTTCACTCTCTAAAGACATTTTGGGTTGTCACAACTGAGGTGGGGGACGCTAGGGAAGCTAGTGGGTAGAGGTCAGGGATGCTGCTCAACATCCTGCAGTGTACAAGACCGCCCCTCCCACCCCGCAAAACAAAGAATGGTCCAGCCCGAAATGGCAACAGTGCTCAGACTGAGACACGGGTTACAAGAGAGAAAGGGGGACAGATGTCTCTTTTAGGATAACAAAAGAAGGAAATATCCATCGACTCCATAGTTCCATTTCCAGGAATTACCCCATCAATGTACCTCACTGTGTGTCAAGATGTGCACACAAGGTCTCTGACCCTCCCCCATTTATGCTCTGTCTCTCTCTGTCTCAAAAATAAACGTAAAAAAAAAAAATTAAAAAAAAAAATGGGGCGCCTGGGTGGCTCAGTCGGTTAAGCGGCTGACTTCGGCTCAGGTCATGATCTCGCGGTCTGTGAGTTTGAGCCCAGCCCCGCGTCGGGCTCTGTGCTGACAGCTCAGAGCCTGGAGCCTGTTTCAGATTCTGTGTCTCCCTCTCTCTCTGACCCTCCCTCATTCATGCTCTGTCTCTCTCTGTCTCAAAAATAAATAAACGTTAAAAAAAAATTAAAAAAAAAAAGATGTGCACACAAGGATAATAAATACAGTATCATGACCTTGATAGATTGATTGTGGGCCATGCCATGCAAGGAGTGGGGAACAACACAGTCCCTGCCTCCATGAACATACACTGTGGTTGGACAGAGAGAGAGTAAACAGACTAAAAAAGGCACAAATGGGGGCACCTCGGTTGGTTAAGCATCTGACTCTTGCTTTTGGCTCAGGTCACGATCATGAGTTTGAGCCCCATGCTGTCATTGCAGAGCCTGCTTGGGATTCTCTCCCCCTCTCTGCCCCTTCCCCACTCGCACGCTCTCTCAAAATAAATAAATAAACTTAAAAGAAAAAAAAGTCACAAATGAGGTGATTTCAGATAATGCTGAATATGAGGGGTGCCTGTGTGGCTCAGTCAGTTAAGCATCCGACTTCGGCTCAGGTCATGATCTCATGATTCGTGGGTTCAAGCCCCGCATTGGGCTCTGTGCTGACAGCTCAGAGCCTGGAGACTGCTTCGGATTCTGTGTCTCCCTCTCTCTGTGCTCCTCCCCACTCACTCTCTCTGACTCTCTCTCTCAAAAATAAACATTAAAAAATTAAAGAAAAAAATTTTTAATTAAAAAAACAAAAAGAAAAATCCAGCAGGGTAGGGAGATGAGGGACGTTTCTGGGGCGCGGGAAATACTCTGTATCTTGATTATAGTGGCAGTTACATGCATGCATTTGCCAAAAATCAACAAGCTACGTATTTAAAAATGTATGTATTTATCGTATGTAAATTATACCTTAATAAAGTTGATTAAAAGGGGAGATATGAAATAACCAAACAGGGAAGAATATTATTAGCATTTGTCAGACCTCGGACATGGTTACCTGGGTATTTGTTTTATTCTTTTAAGTTAGAAATATTTCATTTAAAAACATAACACAAACATTTAAAAAGCAAGCACGAAATCCTAGGCAGGGTAAGAGAATGGTGACTGGTGGGGCACATGTGGGGGCCGTCACGTCAGCCAGGGCGCTCAGGCAAGGCCTCTGTGAGGTGAGGTTTGAGGAAGGCCTAATGGAAGTGAGGTGGAGAGGGGGACACACCAGGCAGAGGGGTGGGAAGAGGGAGAGATTCAGGAAGAGAATGAAGGCCAGAGTGGCTGGAGTGAGCTAAGAGGTGGATTCTAGAAAGATCCATGGCAGCTAAAGAAAGCTGCCCAGAGGCTGACCTGCGGGAGTACGTCCACCCCAGAGGCCCTTACAGGAAATGGAAAAAGGAGCAAGGCCAGCTACAGGGCTCTCAGCGCCTAAGGGGCCCTCAAGCCCTTTCCAGAGTGAAGAGAGTTGCTCTTTTCCTCTTGGGGGGGGGGGGGGGGCATTGACCAACCTTCAACAAGGCAGCTGCTAGTGTCATCCTCTATCTTCCGCTTTCTAAGAAAATTGTTTTTCATGTCAAAAAAAAAAAAAAAAAAGCTCTTTTATTCCTCTTTCTCCTCGAAGGTTATGAGCAGCTGCTCTCTCCAGCTCTCCCCCACCCTCGCCTCCAACACACAACTATCAAGGTTTTCACGCTGTATTTTTCCAAGGGAAGTGGTCCCATTGATCCACTACTCCTTCTCTCTGCCTCACCTTGGGAGTGATCAATTTGCAAGACAGTTGTCTCAAATTCAGGGAACAGTTGGCAGAAATAAAAAAGAGGGCTAGTTGAGCAATATCCAAGGGTTCACTGATTTATTTAATTAACACTTATTCTACAGTTACTCAGTCCTAGGCACCGGGACATCATGATTGTGATAATTACGGCAAACCTGTATTGCGAAATCACCCTGGGGCAGGCACTGACTCTGGCTCATTTCTGCCCCTCAACAGCTCTGGAGGTTCCCATGTTAGAGGAAAGAATCTGGGCTCAGAGAAGCCGAGTGACGTGCTCAAGATCACATTATAAATAAGGACAGGAGGCAAGCTCAGCCCGCTCATTAACTCTTATAAAATGTGGCTGGTAACGAAAGTACAATGCCACCAACAATTCGGCTTATGGGTGGGGAGCAGGAAAGATACAAAAACAAATCAAAATTCCAGTGGCCTCACACTCACTGGGTTGGCTAGAAAAACAACAACAACAACCACAAAATAGCAAGTGTTGATGCAGATGTGGAGAAATTGGAAGCCTGGGTGCTGCTGGTGGGAATATAAAATGGTGTCGCCACTGTGCTACTTGCCTGGCTCTTCCTCAAAAGGATAAACCTAGAGTTACCACATGACCCAGAAATCCTTCTTGGTATTTCCATTCTCCCAAGAGAACAGAAAAACTTGTACGTGAATCTTCATGGTTGCACTATTCACAATAGCCAAAAGGTGGAAGTGGGCCAAATGTCCACGAATGGATGAATGGATGAACAAAATGTAGCATAACCATAGGACAGAAAGTTATAAAAGGGAATGAAGTAGTGATACATGCTACAATATTTTGTAGGTGAACCCTGGAAACATTATGGTAGCCGAAAGAAGCCAGATACAAAATCACTTATGGTATGATTCTATTTCTGAGACATCCAGAACAGGTAAATCTAGACTGACAGAGAGCAAATTGGTGGTTGCTAGGATCTGTAGGAGACAGGCTGGGGGCTAGCGGGACAGATATGGGGAGTGACTCCTTAGTGGGCATGGGTCTCCTCTGGAATGATGAAAATATTCTGGAACTAGAGAGAGGTGATGGTTACACAACACCGAGAACGTACTAAATGCCACTGAGCTGTATACACTTTAAAATGGTTAGATTGAGCGGCACCTGGGTGGCTTAGTTCGTTAAGCGACCATCTCTTGATTGCGGCTCAGGTTGTGATCTCGTGGTCACGGGATCAAGCCCTGCATCAGCCTCTGTGCTGAGTGAAGCCTGCTTGGGATTCCCCCTCTCCCTCTGCTGTCTCTAAATAAAGAAATAATCTTGAAAACAAAAGTTTAGATTGATATTATGTAAATTTTACCTCAGTGAAAACAAATTATGGGTCCTAAGTGTTAATGAGCCACATAAACCTGACCTAGTGCAAGACATAGTAAAGTACAACCCATTCTTGGGAGGGGCATAGTCAGGGAAGGCTTCCCAGAGGAGGCATTCAAGTTAAGTATTTTTTTTAAATGTTTTATTATTTATTTTTGAGAGAGAGAGAGAAAGAGACAGACAGACAGAGCATGAGTGGGGGAGGGGCAGAGAGAGAGGGAGACACAGAATCTGAAGCAGGCTCTAGGCTCTGGGCTGTCAGCACAGGCACAGAGCCTGACATGGGGCTCGAACCCACGAACCGTGAGATCACAACCTGAGCCAGAGTCGGATGCTTGACCGACTGAGCC
Organism: Prionailurus bengalensis; assembly: GCF_016509475.1. Taxonomy (NCBI): domain Eukaryota; kingdom Metazoa; phylum Chordata; class Mammalia; order Carnivora; family Felidae; genus Prionailurus; species Prionailurus bengalensis. The sequence goes on along the minus strand of NC_057357.1, from coordinate 26,881,511 downwards.
ACCCAGGTGTGCCCCTCGAGTTAAGTCTTTCTTTAAAAAAAAAAATTTTTTTAACATTTATTTATTTTTGAGACAGAGACAGAGCATGAACAGGGGAGGGGCAGAGAGAGAGGGAGACACAGAATCTGAAACAGGCTCCAGGCTCTGAGCTGTCAGCACAGAGCCCGACGAGGGGCTCAAATTCACGGACCGTGAGATCATGACCTGAGCCGAAGTCGGACGCTTAACCGACCAAGCCACCCAGGCGCCCCTCGAGTTAAGTCTTTCAAGATAAGTAGGATGGGGGTGCCTGGCTGGCCCAGTTGGTGGAGCACGAGACTCTTGTTCTTGGGATTGTGAGTTTCAAGCCTGCCATTGGGTGTGGAGATTACTTAAAAAAAAAAAGAGGGGCGCCCAGGTGGCTCAGTAGGTTAAGTGTTGGACTCCTGATTTTGGCTCAGGTCATGTTCTCACAGTTTACGAGATCAAGCCCCGAGCTGGGCTCTGCACTGAGCAGGGAGCCTGCCTGGGATTCTCTCTCTCTGCCCTCCCCTGCTCATACTCTCTCTCTCTGTCTCAAAATAAATAAACTTAAAAAGGTAAGTAGGATGTATTAACTAACTGTATCATGGTAATCACTTCAAAATATATGTGTATCAAATCATGACATTGTACACCTTCAACTTACATATTGTTATATGTTACCTATATCTCAATAAAACTAGGACAAAAAAGATAGGTAGGATTTTTCCCAGGAAATATTTCAGGGAAGGACACTCCATGCAGATGGACCCGAGTAACAGAACCGTGCACTGCAGTCCCACTACCCTTTGCTGTTCTGGTCCTGAAGTTCTTGATCTCAAAAGATAAAGTCCCAAGTAACTTGCTATTAACAGTAAAGCAGGCAAAGATGGTTACTAATTTGGATTTCTAAATAAATTAATGAAGATTCTCTTCACAAATAACATCACCCCCACTTATTTGTACTCTTGGTTTTTATATTTTCCTTTGCTTTTCAAATGGGGAAGATGATGCTGGCTTCACCCTCAGGCGGAACAGGTTTGTGCTGTGGATACCCTCAACCTGCATTTCAAGTAAAAAAAGAGAGGGGGCGCCTGGGTGGCTCAGTTGGGTAAGCGTCTGATGTCGGCTGAGGTCATGATCTCACGGTCTGTGGGTTCGAGTCCCGCGTCGGGCTCTGTGCTGACAGCTCGGAGCCTGAAGCCTGCTTCGGATTCTGTGTCTCCCTCTCTCTCTGATCTCCCCTGCTCACACTCTGTCTTTCTCTCAAAAATAAACTAAAAAAACATATAAAAATTTAAAAAAGAGAGAGAAATACATTTTGGGGCGAGAATTTAATATTTGATATTCAGAAACAATTCTGAAGTAATCACTGTGGAGAAAGTCAACCATTGCTGTTCTCTTGAGTGACTTATGATGACAGGTCCCATAATTTTCAGGGCTTGGGATCTCAAGGTTGTATCTCAGCCCAGCCCCCAAGAAAGTGGAGGGTTCTCACTAAACTCAGGGCCTTTGTTCCAGAATGTGTGACACATCTGAACAATAACATCCACTCAGACATCAAAAACTACGGCTCTAAACAATCTGAAGGCAAAAATGTCCCTGGAGGATTCCTGAAGACAGCATCTTCCTTGTCCCTCCTCCCTAGAAATATCCGATGCTAAATTTGAAAGCTGACCGGCGGCCAGATGGTAAGGAACTTAGATTACAGAACAGAAAAAGCAGGACCATCTAGCTCAATAACTCCCCAACCTGCCCCACCCTCCCCAGAAGAATCATGGAATTTATGGTGATCTTTGTGGACACCCATGAAGTATTGGCCCCTGAAACTTACATCAACCTGGGGCAATTTTTCCCTCCCTCACACCTCTAGGGACATTTGGCAATGTCTGGAGAGATTTTTTGTTGTCACAAATTGGGAGGGGGTTGTTACTGACGTGTGGGGGGTTGAGGCCAGGGATGCTGTTAAAAATCCTAAAAAGTGCAGGATACCTCCACCCCACCCCCCAACGAAGAATAATCTGGCCCAAAATATCAACAGTACTGAAATATTAACTAATATTCTCTTCGTATCCATGATTCTAGCCTGGACAAATGTTAGTACCAACCAAAGACTGAATTTTTCTCCAATAGATATGACGAGAGTCTATTCACGACCTCAGCTAAGCTTGTCTTGGGTCTTCTTCTCCAGATTGAAGGAGGCCAAAGTACCAGCTGGAAGCCACATATCAAGTACAATTTCTATCCTTCTGCTTCCTCTTTGAGACTTTCTTCTTTGCTGTAAGCAGAAACCCAAGCACCCGACACAAAACCCAGGAAGTGGGCTCAGCCTCCCCAGGAAGAACGGACTGCTTATTCTGGGAGATTGCTTATTCTCCAACGCTATGAAGTCTCCCTTCTCCCACCCAAATTTAGTCAGATAAGGTTGGCATGTCAGAGCTGGATACTTTGGTCCAACACTCTGGTTTAGAAAAGAAAACAGAACCGGGCCACTCTCTCGCTTCCCTAATTAACACCCTCCATCCACCGCTCTTAGAATGAAATCCAAAGTCCTTAGCCTAATCTAGGGGTGCCTGGCTGGCTCAGTCTGAAGAGCATGTGACTCTTGATCACATGGGTCATGGGTTTGAACCCCACCTTGGGTAGAGAGATTACTTAAATAAATAAACTTTAAAACAACAACAATAACAAGTCCTTCGCCTCATCTACAACAAGATTCGTCAACCTCGGTACTATCTGGGGCTAGATCATTCTGTCTTGTGGGGGCAGTCCTGTGCACTGTAGGATGTTTAACAGCATCCCTGGTCTCCACCTACTCGATGACAGTAGCATACCATCCCCAAGTGTGACAACCCCAAATGTCTCTCTACATCACCAAACATCCTCTGAGGGCAAAACCCCCCAACTGGGAACCAATGCTCTGCCAGGATCTAAATAATTTGACCCCAGCCTACACCTCAGACCTCACCCGCCAGCCCCATCTGCCTTCTTTCTATTCCTTGAAAACAAGACCATTTCTGCCGCAGGGTCTTTGCACCTGCTATTGCCTCAGCTTGGGAACATCAACTCAAACATCACCGCCTCAACCACGCTTTCCAAGACCACCCAGCTGAAGATAGTCCCCGAGCCTCCCTCCCTCTCAATTGCTTGTTTTCAGCACCTACTTTATTTCTGATAAAGGCACTTTGTCCTTATCTGATATTTTCTGGTTCTCCATGGAGGCAAGGACATTATCCATCCATTATCCACAACTACATTCACAACACACGGAGGAACTTCAATCCAGATGACCATGAGAACGAGCTATGCAGCCCTGACGTGGAGGCCTGCTACCACTACATCACGGTCCAGAGAGGGGGCCCCGTGTCTGTTGCCTGCCCCCCGACCTCAAGAGAAGTGAAGCGGAGTTGGCAGACAAAAGCCAGGGGACAGGTGCCATTTCTACCTTTTCTCATTTTAACGCAATGTCACAAATAAACAGGCCTGGTTTCCTTTTTTAAGAGTCCGATGAGCTGAATTTGGTTGAGCCACGTGGGGTGGGCTTGGGAGGATGGAAATAGACCATCTGTAAATTACTCAAAAGAATCCAGAAGCCATCCTCTCCGCAACCCCCCAGCAGCCGGCTTGTACAAATGCTGCTCCGTTCTCTACCCAGACAAAAATTCGCTCTCCCTGCAGCCTTTGAAAACAGCTAAATTCTAATCAATAAAAAGGAAATCAAAGAAAACCATTTGGGACAAAAGACACTTTCTGGGGAAAACAACAGCCTGGCTCTCCTCCTGAGACTCGTCCTTTTAAGTGCTTCTAAATGGCGCTCTGGCTCTGGCCCTTGCTCACCGAGCAGAGGGTTTCAGAGGGTATGCACACAACTTTTAACGAGGCCCAAAGAAGCCTGCTCTGTGTTTCCCTGACTTTGTTCTCATGTGTTGGGAGAAACCCTTTGTCTCTTAATTTACTGTGTAAACAATTAAAATAGGAACGGATTTTTTAAAAAGCGAAATCCAACAATAATCCCAGCACTTTACACGTTTCATCACATGCTTCCTTTTCTCCACTGCTGCCCCACCCCCATCCCAAGTGTGTGGCTTGAACTCATGACCCCAAGATCAAGAGTCACATGTTCTACTGACCAAGCCAGCCAGGCACCCACAAAGCTTCATTTTTAATTAGTTATTTATTATTATTTATTTACTTACTTATTTTTCATTTATTTATTTTTTTTTAATTTTTTTTTCAACGTTTATTTATTTTTGGGACAGAGAGAGACAGAGCATGTACGGGGGAGGGGCAGAGAGAGAGGGAGACACAGAATCGGAAACAGGCTCCAGGCTCTGAGCCATCAGCCCAGAGCCCGACGCGGGGCTCGAACTCACGGAGCGCGAGATCGTGACCTGGCTGAAGTCGGACGCTCAACCGACTGAGCCACCCAGGCGCCCCTTTATTTTTCATTTATTTTTGAGAGAGAGGGAGAGGGAGAGAATTCTGAAGCAGGGCTCGAGCTCACCCGATGTGGGGCTCGAACTCATGAACCCTGAGACCATGAGCTGAGCTGAAGGCAGATGCTAACCTGACTGAGACCCTTAAGTTTCATTTTTAATGTCTATGCAGAATATTCCATTAGACTGAAATACTGTAACTTATTTTAACCATTTTCCTATCGCTAGGTACTTACGTTATTTTTTTTTAATTTTTTTTAACATTTATTCATTTTTGAGAGTGAGAGAAACAGAGCATGAGTGGAAGAGGGGCAGAGAGAGAGGGAGACAGAATCCAAAGCAGGCTCCAGGCTCCGAGCTGTCAGCACAGGGCCCAACCTGGCACCCAAACTCACAGACTGCGAGATCATGACCTGAGCTAAAGTTGGATGCTTAACGGACTGAGCCACCCAGGCGCCCCAATTTTTTTTTTTTAATTTGAGAGAGCACAAGCAGAGGAGAGGGGCAGAGGGGGAGGAGAGAGAGAGAATCTCAAGCAGGCTCTACACTCAGCATGGAGCCCATTGTGGGGTTCCATCCCACGACCCTGGGATCATGAGCAGAGCCAAAATCAAGAGTCAGATACTCAACTCACTGAGCCACACAGGCACCCTGCTACGCACTTAGGTTATTTTTAATGACCTAAAATTGAGCACTTTGGTATTTTTCTTCTTTCAGATTATATCCTTCCAATAAAACCCATCAGTGGTATTACTGGGCCAAGGAATATATCAAGATATATAAAAAACATCCAAATATTTTTATGCTGCTCAATATCAACTGCCAGACCAGCCCAAAGGGCTAAAATAACTTCATGGCAACCAGCAGGATAGAAATCTCCTCACAAAGTCACCAGCACCGAACATTAACATTTTAACACATGGGTATGGGATCTGTGGGGCTGCTGAAATATTTTTTTGTTTGTATTTCTTTGATTGAATATCTAATCATATATTGATTCAACTGCATTTCCTCTTTTGCATGAAAATGTTGACAGTCTTTCTGGGTGAGTTCAATGCCCTGCTATATGCCCACGGCTGCCTGACAACATACATTTCCCACCGGAATGTGTCTACCTGTTCCTGTCAGCCATTCTAAGTGTTCCTGTCCACTGGGTATCTTATTTTGGATTTACTTTGTATTTCCCTGGCTGCTTTCACGTTCATTGGCTATTTATACTTTTAAAAGACTCTGCTCATTTCTTTGTGCCTATTTTCTATTGGGTATTTGTCTTTCTCTTATTAATTTACAAAAGGCCTTTAAATATTATGGATACTAAACTACCCACCTGTTATGTGTTGTTATGGATTGAATTGTGTCTCTCCCCCACCCTCAGATTCATGTTTAAGTCCCAACCCCTAGGATCTCAGAATGTGACCTTATTTAGGAATAGGGTCCTTACAGATGTAATTAGTTAAGATGAAGTCATATGGGAGTAGGGTGGACCTCTAATCCAATATGACCATTGTTTTTATAAAAAGGACAAATCTGGACACAGATATGCATATTAGAGACAGTACCATGTGGAACTAAGTTATAATGCTTAGAAAAGATCCTTCCTAAAACCTTCAGAGGGAGCATGACCCTGCAGACACCTGGATCTTATGCTACTGGCCTCCAAAACAGTAAATTTCTGTTGTTTAAGTCACTCAGTTTTTAGTACTTTGTTACAACAGCCCCAGTAAACTAATATACGTGTACAACAAACGTATCTTCCCAGTTTGTGGCTTTCGTTAAAAAACAAAATTTTTTACTGTATTTTCTGACGAGCAGAGTGCATAATTTTAACATGGTAGAATACACCCATCTTTTTCTTCTATGGTTTGCACTTTATGACTTTTTTAGAAATGCTTTGTTATGCTAAGGTTGCAAAGATATTCTCTTTTTTTTTTTTTTCTTTCGTTTGTTTGCTTGTTTTGCCTTCTAAAAGTTTGGTCTTTCAAACATAAATCCTTGGATTATCTGGACTTGATTTTGGTATATGGTGTGAGGTAAGGCTGTTTTCATTTTTGAGGTAGTGACCATCTTTTTTTCTCCTGTCTTTCTGCCCCATGAGACAATGACTTTGTAATTTTATATTACTCTGTCCATCCCTCCAGGTACAGAACAGACTCTTGATAAATGCTGACGGACAGAAACATTTGTTTATATCCTGCAAATGAAGCTAAACTTTCCAGGGAAGATAGGAGAGAAGCTCAATCTTTGGATATGGAGAGTTCCTGTACAGCACTCAATGGCCATCTAAATTCAGTCCACATACTTCAGACCTACTCAAGCATCTCAAAAAGAGTGAGATCTTGACTCTATCATAAATTGAACTCCCAGAGAACATCTTATAGCAAAGATGGCTGGTCTAACAGAGATCACGCCACAACATGCGGCACTATCAACCCAAACCTGAAGTGACAGCATGAAGCCTTGTCTCCAGCTACCCAGTATCCATAACAAAGGACTAACAGTGGACACAATTATGTTAAGGGAGAGTCTCCCTCAAGTAGAAGGAGCAGCACCCAGGAAAGGCCAGGGCACTAAGGGGCAAGTGGCCGGGAGAAGTTCTACCAGCTAAGGGAGAGCTTTTGAGCCAAGAGGGCCCAGCCCCAGACCCTTCTTCCATCTGCTCATTCTATTTTTGGGTAGGAAGTCCCTCTCTGCTTCTCTGTGTCTCCCCAACACCTACCCAACTTCAGATCCAGCCCGAGCATCCTGTCAATAGTTACTTATAGACCACATGTAGGGCACAGGGCTAGCATACAGGAGTCACTCAATGATTATCCTGACTGTCCTGACACCAAGCACCCAGAAGTGAGCAAGACAGTCAAGGTCCCTGTAATGCAGTTCCTGAGAGTAGGGTGGGCCCTAAATCAAACATAATTGGTGTCCTTATAAGACAGACGTGGTCAGAGAAGAACACCACGTGATGACAGACAAGAGATCCAGGTGCTACATCTGTAAGCCAAGGAACGCCAAGGACTGCCTGCCACCAGAAGCTAGGACAAAGGCATGCAACAGAATCTCCCTCAGCCCCTCCAGAAAGGAACCCCTGCCAACACCTTAATTTTGGACTCCCAGACTCCAGGACTGAGAGAGAATAAATTCCTGTGGTGTTAAGCCACCGAATCTGTGGAACTTTTGATGGCGGCTCCAGGAAACTAACACAGTGATAGATTAAGCAAAGGAATCAGGTCACAGAGCTACCTTCCAATGCCAGCTCTAGCAGGTCCTGACTGTGTGGCCTTGGATATGCTGCTGAACCTCTCTGGGCCCCATTTCCTATCCTCCTGGGAAAACAGGGGACAAAATATATACCCCATGACATTCTAGTAGAGAATAGCTCTTTTTTAAATTCCTCTGTTGCTGGCATCACCGGGGTCCCTCCTGGTTTTCCGCTTACTCCTAGCTTCCATTTTTTGGTCTTCACTGTTCTCATTCCTTTTCCTTGGCCCTTAAGTACAGTCTTCCCCAGAATTCAACTCCTGGTCACCTTTTCTTCTTACATTATACAGTGTTTCTTGGCAACTTTGTGCCAGGCACAGAATTCTGAATGCTTTCCTTTAGTCTCCCATTTGATCGTCACTACAGCCCTCTGGGAGAGGGACTACTAATACCCCCACTGCACATATGAGTAAAGGGAGACAATGGATTGTTAAGGCATGCGCCTGACATCACACAGTGAGCAGGGGGCAGAGCCAGTGTGTGATCTAATAAGAGATACATATTTGGATTTTTTGTCCCCTGTTTCTGGCATACAGCTTCTAATACCCTTGGAATCTCTGGGGAGATAAGAAGGGCTTGTGTATGCTAATGAGATGACTAAGGGCTGGGGTTCCCTACATAGTTTCAGGAAGAAGGCTGGTTGCTAGAGAGACCAAAGCACAATGAGAGGGTTGGAACTCTGGGGAGGGGCGGGGGTGGAGGCTGAGTTCAATCGCCAATGGCCAGTGATGTAATCAGTCATGCTTATGTTATTAAACTTCCACTAAAAAAAAACAAACAAAAAACAAACAAAAAAACTTTCCTAAATAACAGGGTTTAGAGTTAGCACATCGAGGTGCTGGGAGGATGGTGGACCCCGACAGGGAACAGAAGCTCCGTGCCCCCCTCCACCCAATACCTTGCCTTATGCATCACTTTTGTTTAGCTGCTCCTGAGTTTATATCCTTTAAAATAAACAAATAGTAAAGTGTCTTCCTGAGTTTTGCGAGCAATCCTAGCAAATTATGGAAGCTGAGGCAGAGGTCAGAAGAACCCCTAGTTTATAGCTGGGTCAGTGAGAAGTATGGGGACACCTGGGACTTGCAATTGGCATCTGTGATGGGGGCGGTCTGGTGAGACTGAGCCCTTAAACCGTGGGATCTGAACAAACGCCAGGCAGTGAGTGTCAGAACTGAACTAAGTTGTAGGATACTCCGTTGGTGTCTGGACAAACGGGGAATGTGTTGGTGTGAATAAAACACTCCATACATTTAGTGTCAGAAGTGTTATGAGTAAAAACGGCTTATAGGGTATGAGTCTAAGGAGGCTGATTCCAGATTGTGCCTTTTTTTTTTTTTTTTTTTTTTTGGAGAGAGGGAGAGAGAGACAGAGTGTGAGCAGGCGAGAGTAGAGAGAGAGGGAGACACAGAATCTGAAGCAGGCTCCAAGCTCTGAGCTGTCAGCACAGGGCCCAACGCGGGGTTTGAACTCACAGACCGCAAGATCATGACCTGAGCCGAAGTCTGACGCTTAAACCGACTGAGCCACCCAGGCACCCCAGATTGTACATTCTTGACAACTGTGCTCTTTGGCTTTGATCCCCACTGTCCCCCACTGAAAACTGAGGCTCAGAGAAGGCAAGTAATTTTCCCAAGGTCGCACAGTGAGTATCCCCTGCCTGGGTATCCCCATAACATGAGTGCCCTGCCTGAGAGCTCAGTAAATATTTACTGAATGGACGAAGGTATATGTGGTCAAGTCAGGATTTGAACTTGGGTCTGTCAGGCTTCAAAGCCCACCCTCTTACCTAGTCCAGGGCCTGGCACATGGCAAGAGTCTAATACACCTAGTGATCAATTTTAGAAAAAAAACAAGAAAAGCACAGGCATTCCTGTAGCTACTTTGCTCTCTTACGTCAGCTGCCCTCAAAAGCCCTGTTATTAAAAAAATCGCACTTTCTCTCAGCCTCAATTTGGGGGGGGTGGCCATAGGCAGCAAATGTTTCTGTCTACTTGGCATCCTTTGCCACTTATTCTGGTATCAGAAGCAGTCTGGCTGTGGTTTGGGTGGGGCTGACCTTGGGCACTGGACCCCACGGGAGAAGTCTGTGGAGCTGTGCTCAAGAAGGTCCCAGAGCTTCCCAGGTGCCTCGCGGTTCAATTCCTCCTTTGCTTCTATGCCCTGTCCCAGTGCCCTTTCTGTACTACCCTCGTTTTCTCCCAGAGCTGGTGAATGCCAGCTCCACCATTTACCAGGTTCTCCAACTCCTCAGCCTTCGTGTTTGTCTCTGCACAGCGGGACAGTAGGAACACCTGCCATGTAGAGCTCAAGAAAGAATTGAGGGGAAGAACTGAGAGCCCAGCAGTTAGCAAGCGAATCCGTTATCATTTTACGTATCATTTCCCTCACGCTGGCCAGAGTCAGTTCTGCGGCTGCTTGAACCGAAGGCCCTTCTCTCAGTCCCACTCTTTCACTTTGCATCCTAGTCACTGATGGCCATGACTTGTTTGGCCGCTGCAGGAAATGAAGATGCACTGAGCTCCAGCGTCACCTAAGTTCGAGTCCTGGCTCCGCCATTTATTCCGTGAACTTCTGAGGAAAGTCATTCATTGCCTGGAGTTTCAGTTTCCTCAGGTGTCAAACGGGGATGATCGCTGTCCCTCAAGGCTTGTATGATTCGGCGGGGTCACGTTGGAAAATGCTTCCTTTGGACGGTGTCAGGAAATAGGACGTATTGACAGATGCTCACTATTTGTTTGAGTGACAAGTCTTGAGGGAAGGGACCAGGTCTCACTCTTGCCTGTAGCCCCAGAACCTACGACTGGTACAGGCTCCGTCAGTGGTGACAGTCCACCGAAATCTTCAACCTCTGCCTCTCTGAGCGGAGCCCCAGCATTGCCTCTGAAACTTACCATCAGACACCGGGGCCACCCACGCACCAGGCACTTAAGAGCTCCAGCTTCACCGTCTCGACCCCTCCCGGGGTTGACAAATCACTTGCTGGCTCATGTTGCTTTAATTTCCTTGGTCAAACTGAGTCACCGTTCCTTAGCTAAGAAGACTTTAGCACAATCCCATGGTAGTGATTGCCAGCAACATTTACTTGGGGCTTACCAGCAGTGAGTGCACATCAACAGAAGCCTTGCGATGGGCTGGGCCCGTGCGAACGCCATAGGCATTATCAGATGCCACCCTCACTGCAACTCTTGAGGTCGCATTTGCTTTTCCTGCCATTTTCCATAGAAAATAGAAGGAAGCTGACCTTCAGAGAGAGAGAGAGGGTGGAGGCCAAGAGCAGATGCCAGACTTCGAATGCAGACTCCTCCATTCACTAACTGCATGGCCTTGGGTAAGTTATTTCAGACTTTCTGTGCCTTAGTTTTTTAATTTTTTAACATTATTTTCTTTATTTACCTATTTTTAAGATTTTTTTAAGTAATGTCTGCCCCCAACATGGGGCTCAAACTCACAACCCTGACATCAAGAGTCCCATGCTCCACCAGCTGAGCCAGCCAGGCACCCCTGTGCCTCATTTTTTTTTTTTTTCATGAAAAATAGGGATAATGATAGTTCCTGGGTGATTTTCAAATTTATATGGAAAGCCCTAAAACGATATAATCCCTGGTCAATGGGAAGACTCAGGAAGAGTCAGAGATCACCATTATTTTCAGGACAATCAGTAACTGCCCCAGGTCACCTCACTGCCAGTGGCTGGGCTGACTCTGGCCTGAGGATCTGTGGGATGGCTGGGCTGTACTCTTTATATGGCACCACTGTATACATACATTGTGCCCTGTGCTTTGAGCCTCAAGGGGCCCTCTTGTGGCCCACAAACACACCCTGAAGTAAGTACCACTGTGATCAGCGGTATGTGGATATTTAACCCTCCAGGAGGGGAAAAGGCTCTGATTTGCAGTATTTGTCAATTTCATACACAAGGGCTGACCTCAATGTGAAGTCCTTTGGCTTCTGAAATTCCTGACAATTTAAAATGAGCTCTGTGAACCAGCGCAAGCTAGCTCCAGCACACCATATCATCCCCATTTTATAGACAAAGAAACTGAGGCTTAGACATGATAAGATAACTCTCCCACGACCACACCTCTAGAGGATATAAAAACCAGGACTTGAACCCAGGTCTGTATATTCTAGGGCCTATGCTCTTAGTCACCACAGACCCCTTCCCTTGTGGGGTGAAGGAGTGTGGGACAGCACCCCCACCTAAAAGTCAGGCAACTGACTAGTCTCTGAAAGCTGTCACTGAAAGCTGTGTGACCTTGGACAAGTCACTCAACCACTCTGTGCTACAGTCTTCTCATCTAGAAAACAGGCTTGGTGCAAGTCATTACTGGTTCCCCTTCTAATTCACATTATAACTAGGAATCAGAAACTCATGTTGAGATCGGAAATGCAAACTCTACTTCTTTTCTAGGAGGAGAAAAACAGGAAGGACTACATGAAAAGAAACTTCTAGTTAATGTTCCCTTCTAAGGCTCTGCTCGGGCCGGCCCTGGCTGCACAGTGTTGCCAAAACACTGCTGTTCACCAAAACCTGGGCGGGAAACCCTTTTAACACACACAGAGGCCAGGATCCGACTGAGAGGGTCAAGGCTGACAGCAGCTTAAAGAGGGATGCTCATTAAAAACCTGACATTTGCCTTGTCGAGGGCCTCGCCGGTTATGGTATCAGGTGGTGAGTGATCTCAAAATACAATATGCAGTCGGGAGAGGCCGGGGCCGTGTATCACTCCAGGCAGTTTCCAGGAACTTGGCCCAAGCTACACAACTCTGGATACCTCAAATCGTCAACTATTTTTCCTTTCAAAAGATGTCCTAAATTCTTTTGATCTCTGTCTGCCTGACACATGGTAAGACCAAAGTATATGCTGAAACACAAACTGGACCCTATGGCCAATTCCTCATGGCCTGGATCTTACTTGCTTCCCAACCTCTTCTTTCTTTTTGGCTTCCTCCCTCCTCCTTCCCAGTGCACGAGCTCCCAGTCAATACTTACTCAGTGTATATTATATGCCAGGTGCTTTGCCTGCCTGATCTTGGTTTATCAAGATGTAATGTAGTGGAGTAGAGTGGCTAACAGCACAGCCTCTGGAGCTGGACAGCCTGGGTGCAAATCCCAGTTCTGTGGACTTGGGCATGTTACTTAATGCATGCCTCAGTTTTCCCCATCTATAAAATGGGATGATAACAATAGTTAATACAACAGAAACGCTTAGCACCATGCCTGTCATACAGTGAGTACTATGTCACAGTCAGCTCTCTGTATGTATTATCTGCTCCAAGTCCCCTATGCCGTAAGCACTGCATTATTATCCCTCATTTACAGGTGAGGAGTTGGACTCACGTTCATGCAGCTGGTAAATGGTGAAGCCGGGACATTGACCAGGTCAGTCTAACTCTAAAGCTAATGCTCTTTACACAACAATATTTATTCAGTTCAAAAAACATCTACCAAGTTCTTTCTATGTGCCCCAAATACCAAGAATAAGTAATAGGAGACGCTGATATTATGGAAAGTCTGGCCAAGCCTTTAGCCATACATTGACAGGATGCAGAAGGGAACCTTTCCTTTGGCCTCCTGGGCCCAAAGCTGGGGACAAGACACAGGGACTAAGGAGCCAGCAACAGTGGGTCCCAGCACCTCCCTCTGGGATCTTCAAGAGGCAGAGGAGTACTGCTCGCAGGACTCAAGCCCACCCCCATTCCCTGCCTCTGTAAGCAAAAAAGTTGACACTGGCTGAGTGGGGAAAGCTGAGGGCTGTCCCTGCCCATCCACCCCAAAGCCGAGAGAGATGGCTGCCAAGCAAGTCATGTGCAAAGTGACTCATGCCCCTACAGGAAGGGGACACTGGTGCCTTCTTCTCTAGGGGTGTCTGGTTAGCCAGGGGTCTTGCTCGTCTGTTTGTCACCATCCTGACGAGAGGAAAGGAGAAATGGAGAGAAGCGGCAAGCAGAGAAAGGGAGAGCAGGGAAGATCCTGCATTCGGGGCCCTCGAGGTGGCAAGAGTAAGTGTGGGGACGCAGAAGGTGTCACCCCAGCTCCCAGACCGCCGAGCTCCCTGCTGCCAGTGCTGTATCTTTCCAGCCAGGAGTCTCGCTGGCCACCGCAGGCCTCTCTCTTCATGTCCACAAAGCAGGCTGGAGGAACCCAGGGAATTAAGGGTTCCTGAAGCAGCCCTCAACTTATGACTGCCTTAGGGAGCTGGTGAATAGACGCCCTGGCACCCTCGCCCCTGCACCGAGTGCCTGGGAAAATTGCACCCCATGGTGGTAACCTGCCTGATAACATGTCCTGTACAGGTCTCACTCCCCTACTTCCCTTCTGGTTTTTCTCAGCAGCACCCCCAAATAAAATACTTGCACTCAAATCTTGGTCTCGGGGTCTGCTTCTAGGAAAGCCCAGGCCAGGTCACAGATGACTTTCCCATGGCCAGTGAGCCCCATAGAAGGCAGTGGGATTGGGCCATCTGATCAGGACCCATCTTTGAGAGCTGGTCCTCCAGTGAAGGTAGCCCAACAGCAAAAGGCCAAAGGCTACACTCCCAGGGCCAGGGCAGCCCCCCTCCACTCTGGGAACTTCCAAGAGGTGACATCTGCCTGCTACCAGGGCCAGGTCTTAAACCCCTGACTGCCAAGGTTCTTTGGTGTGTTAGCCAGGGAAACGGCAACAATACCAAAGAAAGAACTGGAACGGTGGCAGCTAAAGAAGAGACATTCACTCTTCCTTCTCCTAAACCACGCTCCCTCCCACTGTGAGGCCGCTGAGTGGCAGTGACAGGCTGGAATGTGGATGTGGTGACAAGCCTTCTTCTACCAGGTGGACAGGGGCAGGACTCAGGGAAGGACAGGCCCCTGAGAATCCTCCCTGGGACTTCTGGAACTTTTAGAAGACAGGATGTCTCCTCCCATGTGTGTGACCTGGCTGGTGGGAGCTTAGCCTGGGGCATCTTGTGGCTGCTTTTGCTTCTGCACAGGAAAGATCTTCCTGGGAGAAAGGTAATGGAGGAAGGCACAGGTGAGGAACATTCCGGCTGAGAAAGATTCTCAGCGCACAACCTACCTCCTAGACCCAGGGGTGCCGGGAGCCCACACTACCACAGACCTTCCTCTCTGCCCAAAGCTAGTTTGAGATGGGTTCTGTAAGCTTTTTTTTCTTTTAATGTTTATTTATTCATTTTGAGAGGGGGACAGGGGGAGCGGGGAGAGAGAGAGAGAGAGAGATTGAGAGAGAGTCAGAGTACTAAGTAGGGTCCGCACTGTCAGTGCAGAGCCTTACGTGGGACTCGATCTCATGAACAAAGACTACATGACCTGAGCCAAAATCAAGAGCTGGATGCTTATTAAAAAAAAAAAAAAAAAGGTGGGGGGCACCTGGGTGGCTCAGTTGGTTAAGCATCTGACTTCACCTGAGTTCATGATCTCACGGTTCATGAGTTCGAGCCCCTCATCCGGCTCTATGCTGACAGCCCAGAGCCTGGAGCCTGCTTTGGATTCTGTCTCCCTCTCTCTCTGCCCCTCCCTGACTCGTGCTCTGTCTCTCAAAAATAAATACACATTTAAAAAAAAAAAAAAAAAAGAGTTGGACGCTTAACCAACTGAACCATCCAGCTGCTCTGGTTCTCTCAGTTTTAACGAAGATTCCTGATGAAAACAGACGTTTTGAGGGCCATCCAAGAAAGTAAATCTCTTTACCTCAGAGTCACGTGATTTTTTTTTTTTTCTATTCCTCAATTTAAAGAAAGGCAGTTCCCACAACGACACCTATCTTGGTCACCAAATCAGACTGTTCTATGCACATTTTCAAAAATCCAATCAGTTTGGTGCTCCCGAGGAAAGCCATGAGCATGCCCCCTGGTCTCTAAAGCCTTTCCTAAACAGGCTCCAAGCAAACGTAGAATTCCTTCTAAGGGGATAACTCCAAAGGTAGAAGGAAGCAAGGTACATATTCATATAAAAATACAGGGGCGCCTGGGTGGCGCAGTCGGTTAAGCGTCCGACTTCAGCCAGGTCACGATCTCACGGTCCGTGAGTTCGAGCCCCGCGTCGGGCTCTGGGCTGATGGCTCAGAGCCTGGAGCCTGTTTCCGATTCTGTGACTCCCTCTCTCTCTGCCCCTCCCCCATTCATGCTCTGTCTCTGTCCCCAAAATAAATAAACGTTGAAAAAAAAAAAAACTAAAAAAAAAATACAGTTATACTTATGAGAGATACAGTCTTATCACATACTCGAGTTACATGGGGGTAGGTCAGTTTACAAAGTCATCGGCCAGGGCTGTCTCCTAAATAGATTATATCATGCGGTCATGGGTGTGGGCTTAGAGTTAGTCTCAGGTTCAATTCCCCATTCCAGCTGTGCAACCATAGGTAAGTTCCTCGAACTCTCTGAGCCTCAGGCTCCTCATCTATGAAATGCAGGTCCCATTACTATCCACCGGGTAGGGTAATGTAAGTATTGCACCCAGCCCAGGGGGCTGGGATGCAGGAGTACCCAGAATACATTTATTGCTAAATGTGGGTCTCTGAATCTTATCTGGCAAAGGCAATATGCACAGACTTCACTTCCTAAGCCACGAGACCCTGAATACTAGGCAACGAAGATCTAAAAGGCGTTCCTTTGGTCAGAGTAAATCTCAGGCTAAAGCAATTTTCAGAAACATAAATATCCAGCATCCCAGTGTGCAAATATCACTTTTGACTAAACACATTTTCTTCTTCTGAGCGCAAATCAAACACTTCTCCTCAGTAGGAAATCTGGCTTTGTAATAAAAGATGCTACACCCCTACACGACTCAGAATTATGCCCCAATAACTTTGAAGAGCACTCTAACCTGAGTCTGCTCCTTCCCAAATGGCTCCATAAAACATAACCCTAATGGCAGTCTGTGTGGGCCACCCGGCTCCTTCAACCATCACAAGAGCCAACCAGTGAGCCATGCTTTAGACCCGTATGCCCGGCTTGGACAGCTGGCCCTTTCCACCTGCCCCCAGCCACCCAGCGCTGCTCAGCAGGAGACCGCATTTAGAATCTCCTAGCACATTCGCCCAACTGCGATTCATCCAAGACTCAGGACCTTGGAATCGGTGAGGCTGAAGTCCGGGAGCCGCCACTGCTTGCGAAAATAAGGGCAGAGCCAGCATGGTGGCAAAATTCCCACTCTGTCAGACAGTCTCGTCTACAGCGCCCCGAAGCCAGAGTTGAACGTATAAGGGTTGGTCCTGGACAATAAAGATCGTGCCTTTATTTTTTAATGTTTTTAAATGTTTATTTTTGAGAGACACAGAGTGTGAGCAGAAGAGCAGCAGAGAGAGAGGGAGACACAGAACCTGAAGCAGGCTCCAGCCTCCAAGCTGTCAGCACAGAGCCCGACGTGGGGCTTGAACCCACAGACGGTGAGATCATGACCTGAGCTCAAGTCAGACGCCCAACTGACTGAGCCACCCAGGTGCCCCAAAGATTGTGCCTTTAAGTTGTCTCTCCAGCTGGCCCCTCGTGCCCCTGCACCTCACACACAGGTTGGGGCCATCACCTCCTATCTACAAGACTGTACGTAGCAAATGACTCCTAAGTGTGCCTCTGCTTTCTTCTCTCTTTGCATCCCAACGCTTTACTATAAAGACGGTTACATACAGAAGAGCTGAAAGACCTATACATTCACCTCCTTTATACTCATCACCTCACTTCTGCAATGCAGCTATTAATATTAATAATTCTACATTAATAATTTAGAGATAGGCTAGACTTGCCTTATTGCGTACCTAACGATCTTTTTGGAAGGCTTTTTATTTTTTTTAATTTTTTTTTTTTAACATTTATTTATTTTTGAGACAGAGAGAGACAGAGCATGAATGGGGGAGGGTCAGAGAGAGGGAGAAACAGAATCCAAAACAGGCTCCAGGCTCTGAGCTGTCAGCACAGAGCCCGACGCAGGGCTCGAACTCCCGGACCGCGAGATCATGACCTGAGCCGAAGTCGGCCGCCTAACCAACTGAGCCACCCAGGCGCCCCTGGAAGGCATTTTATTTATTTATTTATTTTAACGTTTATTTATTTTTGAGACAGAGAGAGACAGAGCATGAACGGGGGAGGGGCAGAGAGAGAGGGAGACACAGAATCGGAAACAGGCTCCAGGCTCTGAGCCATCAGCCCAGAGCCCGACGCGGGGCTCGAACTCACGGACCGCGAGATCGTGACCTGGCTGAAGTCGGACGCTTAACCGACTGCGCCAACCAGGCGCCCCTGGAAGGCATTTTAAAATAAGTTACAGACATTGGTACGCTTCTCCCTGAAACACTTCAGGAGGCAGGTCAGTAGCCAGCGTTCATTGTGTGTTTACGGCTCTTTGGGTTCGTGTGTGTGTGTGTGTGTGTGTGTGTGTACAAATGACACTTATGTACAACCAGATGCCTGAACCTCAAGTGTACCATGTGAGTTGGACAAATGCACACACCTGGGCATCAAAGTCCCATCGGGATGCAGAACCTCACTATTAGTCCAGAAATGTCCCTCTTGCTCCCTTCCGTTCGATCCCCGCCCCTACTGCTAACTTCCCATAACCAGTGTTCTGACTTTTCACCACAGATTAGTTTTGTTGGTTCTCAAACCAGTCATGTAGACGTGCTCTCCTGGGTCTGGCTTCTACTTAGCGTGATGTTGTTCAGAATAATGCTCTCCTTGTCATACTGTTTGTGACACTCCTCTATGCTGTTGTGCGTATTGGTACTTTGTTCCTTCTTATTGCTGAATAATGTTGCATTATATGAATATTCTATAGTTTGTTATCCTTCATCCTGTTGATGGGACACCTGGCCGTGTCCAGTCTGGGGCCTGTGACACGTAAAGCTGCTGAGACTATGTGTGTGCAATTTTTTGTGCAGACATAACATCGTCATCTCTCTTAGATAAATACCTAGGAGTGTCACAGCGAGATCATAGGGGCAGATAAATGTTTAGTTTCACAAAAAACTACCACAACTTCTTCCTAAGGGGTTACACCACCTTATACACTCCCACTGTCTGAGAGTTCTGGTTGCTCCACA
Organism: Prionailurus bengalensis; assembly: GCF_016509475.1. Taxonomy (NCBI): domain Eukaryota; kingdom Metazoa; phylum Chordata; class Mammalia; order Carnivora; family Felidae; genus Prionailurus; species Prionailurus bengalensis. Next base: position 26,862,791 of record NC_057357.1, on the reverse strand, counting down.
TCCTTACCAACATTTGGTGTTGTCAGTGTGTGTAGCTTTTAGTAGGTGTGCAGTGGTATTTCGCCATGCAGGTCTCTGATGATTCATGATGTCAAGCACCCTTCCATGTACCTATAGACCATCTGTATGTATCTTTTTTGGTGGAGCGTCTGTTCAAAACTGTTGCCCATTTTAAAATTGGAATTTTTTTTTTGAGTCATTGGAGTTCTTTTTATATTTTGGATATAAGTATCTTGTCTCCCAGTGATTTTTCTCCAGGGCAGCCTGACCAAGTCCCCTCTCCTTCTCAAAACTCTCCAGGGCTTGCCATCACATTTAGGAATAGAATTCAAGCCTTTACCTATACTTTTAGCTCTAAGACTGATGTGAAGTGACCTTTTATACCAATTCAACCTCATCTCTCATGCTCTCCCTCTCACTTACTCTACTCCAGTCATCAACGTGCCAAACCAGCCTCAGGGCCTTTGCACTTCCTCAACTCGCTGTTTGAATGCTCTTCCCCCAGACATCCTCCAGGCTGACCCCCTCACTCCATCTAGCTCACCCATTTAAAGTAGCTTCCCCACCCTCACCACCCAGCCCTCCCTCTCCAGCTCCATAGCCTACCTTGTTTTCTCTCTTGGCATAGACAGTGAAACATGGCATTATTTGCTAACTCACTTATTTGCTACACACCTCCCTCCACTGGAATGTCAACTCCACGAGGGCAGGGACTTGGTTTGGCTTGCTGTGGAGAACCAGTATAACGCTGTGGTTATGGCACTTCACTTTTCAAGTCAAACAGCCTCAGTCCTACAGTCTAATTTAGCCTCGGTCTAAATTAGTTGCACAGACAAATTACTTAACTTCTCTCTGCCCAGTTTTCTCCTTTGTAAAATGGGCCCCTGTTAGGATAAATGAGTTAGCACATATAAATCATTTAGAGCACTGCTGGGCTCACAGGAGACACTGACTTATAGCTACATTAGAAATCCCAGCCCCTGGGGCGCCTGGGTGGCGCAGTCGGTTAAGCGTCCGACTTCAGCCAGGTCACGATCTCGCAGGCCGTGAGTTCGAGCCCCGCGTCGGGCTCTGGGCTGATGGTTCAGAGCCTGGAGCCTGTTTCCAATTCTGTGTCTCCCTCTCTCTCTGCCCCTCCCCCGTTCATGCTCTGTCTCTCTCTGTCCCAAAAATAAATAAACGTTGAAATGTTAAAAAAAAAAAAAAAAAAGAAAAAAGAAAAGAAATCCCAGCCCCTACCACACTGATGGTACAGAGCCTGCTTGGGAAAAATCCCAAGTCTCTCCTTCTCTCTGACTCTCCCCAACTTGTGCTCAACTCGCTCTCTCTCAAAATAAACAAGCTTAAAACAAACAGAAAGAAAGAAAGAAGGAAAGAAAGAAAGAAAGAAAGAGAAATCCCAACCCCTAGAACCTGATCAGCACCTGACAAATGTATATGAACTAAATACATGAATAATTTATATAGGTACAATATTTGTGTTGTGTATTTACTGGGTCAAAATAATTATAATCTCCCCCCAGTTCGAGGGACTTTCACTTCCAAAAAGTACTTTCTCCTGAGAAGAGTTTAGCTCCATACAGACGTGCTGTAAGGGATGGAAGGTCGTAGGTGCTGTGTCTCCACTTGGGCACAACCAAAGCACGACCCACGCGTTACAGGATTCCAGCCACAAGCTGGAGTAAGAACTCTGGTCCCTGTATTTATTTTATTTATTTTCCTTAGAGAGAGAGAGAGAGAGAGAGAGAGAGAGAGAGAGAGAGAGAGAATCTTAAGCAGGCTCCATGCTCAGCGTGGACCCTGATGTGGGGCTCAATCCCACCACCCTGGGATCATGACCTGAGCCGAACTCAAGAGTCAGATGCTCCACCGACTGAGCCGCCCAGGCACCCCAGGAACTCTGGTCCTTCCTAACACTTTGCGAGTTTCTGCTATGTCCATGGGGCACCTCCTCTCCCACCACCTTGCCCACCCTTCCCAAAGCCACGTGATCTTAAGAGAAGATAAGCTGCCTTTATCCTTGGATATTTTTCTGGCTTCAAAAAGGCCTGAAGAAATATGTATACACCCATGTTTGTAGCAAAATTATTCACAATATTATCATACATTAGAGCATTATATATTTAAATTATAATAATATATATCACATAATATATTATAAAATATCACAATATATACTGTAACATATATCTCAATAACCAAAAGGATGGAAACAACCCAAATGTCCACTGACAGATGAATGAATGGACAAACAAAATGGGGTATATACATATAAAGGGATATTATCCAGGGGCGCCTGAGTGGCTCAGTCGGTTAAGCATCCGACTTCGGCTCAGGTCATGATCTTGCAGTTCGTGGGTTCGAGCCCTGGTCAGGCTCTGTGCTGACAGCTCAGAGCCTGAAGCCTGCTTCGGATTCTGTATCTCCCTCTCTTTCTCTCTCTCTCTGCCCCCTCCCCCACTCGCGCTCTGTCTCTCTCTCTCTCTCTCTCTCCTCTCAAAAATAAATACACTTTTAAAAAAATTAAAAAACAAAAAAAGTAAGGGATATTACTCAGCCTTCGAAAGGAAGGGCATTCGGACACCTGCTACAACACAGATGAACCTCGAGGACACTGTGCTGAGTGAAATAAGCTGGTCATGAAAAGACAAACACTGCGTGATTCCACTTACATGGTACCTAGAGTAGTCAGATTCATAGAGACACAAGGAATGGTGATGGCCAGGTGCTGGGGGCTACGGGGCCTGGGGAGCTGTTGTTTAATGGGTGTAAAATTTCAGTTTGGCAAGATGGAAAGAGTTCTGGAGACAGATGGTGGCGATGGTTGTATCATGAATGTACTTAATATGACTGAAATGTACACTTAAAAATGGATGTGTGTTACTGAGATATCACCTCACGCCAGTCAGAGTGGCCAAAATGAACAAATCGGGAGACTATAGATGCTGGCGAGGATGTGGAGAAACGGAAACCCTCTTGCACTGTTGGTGGGAATGCAAATTGGTGCAGCCACTCTGGAAAACAGTGTGGAGGTTCCTCAAAAAATTAAAAATAGACCTACCCCATGACCCAGCAATAGCACTGCTAGGAATTTACCCAAGGGATACAGGAGTGCTGATGCATAGGGGCACTTGTACCCCAATGTTTATAGCAGCACTTTCAACACAGCCAAACTACGGAAAGAGCCTAAATGTCCATCTACTGATGAATGGATAAAGAAATTGTGGTTTATATACACAATGGAGTACTACGTGGCAATGAGAAAGAATGAAATATGGCCCTTTGTAGCAACGTGGATGGAACTGGAGAGTGTTATGCTAAGTGAAATAAGCCATACAGAGAAAGACAGATACCATATGTTTTCACTCTTATGTGGATCCTGAGAAACTTAACAGAAACCCATGGGGGAGGGGAAGGAAAAAAAAAAGAGGTTAGAGTGGGAGAGAGCCAAAGCATAAGAGACTCTTAAAAACTGAGAACAGGGGCGCCTGGGTGGCGCAGTCGGTTAAGCGTCTGACTTCAGCCAGGTCACGATCTCGCGGTCCGGGAGTTCGAGCCCCGCGTCGGGCTCTGGGCTGATGGCTCAGAGCCTGGAGCCTGTTTCCGATTCTGTGTCTCCCTCTCTCTCTGCCCCTCCCCCATTCATGCTCTGTCTCTCTCTGTCCCAAAAATAAATAAACGTTGAAAAAAAAAATAAAAAAAATAAAAAATAAAAAAAATAAAAACTGAGAACAAACTGAGGGTTGATGGGGGGTGGGAGGGAGGGGAGGGTGGGTGATGGGTATTGAGGAGGGCACCTTTTGGGATGAGCACTGGGTGTTGTATGGAAACCAATTTGACAATAAACTTCATATATTGAAAATAAATAAATCAATCAATCAATAAATAAAATTTAAAAAATAAAAGATAAATTAAGTGATTATTATGTGAATAGAAAAAAAATGGATGTGTGTTTTGTCATAATGACTAATAATTTTTTAAAAGAAAGGTTTACACGGATTTCACCTTTAACGGCCAAAGTGTCGATTCACTGTGGACCACTTAGAGCAGAATTTCTCTTAGCAGCAAGAGTGACTTCACACTTATGTGATCACCCCATATGCTTCTTATTTCTCTGTCCCCATTTTCATGATCTCCTAGCCAAGCCTTATCAACAAGCCCCCCAAATTTACAGTAGCTCCATTAGCTACTAGCTTCCTGAATGTCGAGATCAAAGACACAATGTTCAAAGCCACAAAACAGCTGGGACATTCCGCTGTGAGCCAGAGAATGCCTACACGCTGGCCCGACCAGTCACCCGCTCCCATGGGTTCTCCAAGGCACAGAATGTAGAAGTAGACACTGAGATCCTACGCCATAGAGGCAGGCCAGGAACAAGACTGGAGAGTTCTGCCTTCACCTTATTGCACAACCCCATCTTCCCCGCCCATTCAACTGGCCAACAGATGCTTTGGTGAAGGTAGATGTTGGCCTGCAATGAAAATCAGCATTGACATCCAATGGCCTCAGCAACACTGCGTGAGGATTTTGTTTTCTGTCTCCGACACAGGCCTACTTTGCTCAATGTGGATTTTTGTTCAGAACCAGTTTCTCCTTTTCTACATATGGAATGAAAAACAACAGAGTTACCTGGATATCTGCTCCTAACACCCTCTGACCCTGTGTCTCCCTGCTTCCCAACAACTGTTTCCCCTGGAAAAATGCTCCCCACCCTGCGGGGACCAGCCCTGCCCTCACCCTGCCTGCATGGCAGACCCTGCTGTGGTCCTTGAACCTCCATTCTCCCCTTCTTCCATAGTGGGCTTTCTCACGCTGACACTGCACACATTTTGGGCCAGACCATTCTTCATTGTGGGGGCTGTCCTGTGTCCTGCACATGTTTACAGCACCCCTGATCTCCACCTGCCAAACCCAAAATGGTTCCCAGGGCTGCCCAGTGTCCCGAGAGCAAAGCTGTCCCTGGCTCAGAACAACTGTTCTGCAGGAGAGAAGCTTTAAGCAGGCCTGTGGCTGCCCAGCTGCAGATCAGATTTCCCAGGCTTGTCCCAACCGACGTCTGGCAGATACGGGAGTACAAAAGGCTGGCTCCTGGCCTGAGGGAGGAAGGCACTGCAATGCCAACCCACGATCCAGAGTCCCCTCCCCGCCACAGATCAGCTGAGGCCAGGCCTTGTTAACACCATATCTTCGCTGGGCTCTCACCCTTTCCCTAGACTGCTCCCTTCCCTCCCCTGCAGGGTTTTCTCCTACATTCGGGTTTGGGCTAAATGACACTCCCCCTCTCCAGAATATATGTTATCATCTAAACCCCCCACTACCTCAGAATGTGACCTTATTTGGAAACAGGGTTGTTGCAGATGTAATTATTTAAAATGGGAACATAATGGAGTAGGGTGGGCCCCCGGTGTCCTTATATGAAAAGAGAAGACACAGACACACACAGAGAGAAGGTCATGTGATGACGGAGGCAGAGACTGGAGTGACCACCAGAAGCCAGAAAGAGACAAGGAAGGATTCTCCCCCACAGGTTTCAGAGGGAGCGTGGCCTTGATCACGGACTTCTTACATCCAGACTGTGAGACAGTAAATTTCTGTCATTTTAAGCCTCTAATGTGTGACGTTTTGTCACAGCGGCCCTACAAACTAATCCACAGCCAAATCCTTATCTCAAGCTCTGCTTCCAGGGAACCCAACCTCAGACAACTGGCCTGTCTACTCACGGAGGTAAACTGCAACTGAGCCAGCCAGAGACCCCCAGAGTGTGAAGTCCAGAGCTGCCTTGAGTTGGGGGATGGGAGTCTGCTCTTCTCTCTGTCAGTTTCCACGAGACTTTCTTTGAGGGAGAAGGAAGGTGGCGGAGGAGAGGAGGGGAGGGTGGCAGGTGGGAGAAAGAAATTCACTTGGGGGAAACCTTCCTTCCTTCCATCCTTCATTCATTCAACAAATGCCAGGCACTGTTGTAGGTCCAGGGCACAGAGAAGTGAACGAAAGAGACAAAAATCTGTTCTCATGGGGTTTACATACTAGTGCGGGAGGTAGACCATAGAATATATGGTCTGCAAGATGATGGTAAGTGTCGTGGGGAAAAGTAAAAGCAGGGGAGGGGGAGAAGGAGTACCTCGGGGGAGGGGGAGGGGGCTGCCATGGCAGCAGAGGGATGCAGCAGACACTGCCTCCGGTGCCAGCTACAGACGGTCTCAAAGCGCCACTTGGGCACATTATCAGCAGCACACGTGGTCTCTTTCTCTTTTCTGTCCCCGCCCCTGCGTGAGGCTATGGGAGCCCACCTGACCAGTGTGCAGGGGCCAGACGGCAGCCTGAAGAGTCACCACTCACTCCAGAGGTGCCCTCCTTCCCTGGGTCTCCTCAGCCCTCACTCCTGCTTCCTGGGATCACCTCCTAAATTAACTGCCTGCACCCGCGTCCTGGCCTTGGCCTCAGATTTCAGGAGATTCGGAGGCAAGGTGTGTGGATGTCCACATTCTCTGTATGTCTAGGGTGTTCCATAGATGTGCAGAATCAGGCTGGCCACAGAGTTTATTTTGTCCAGTGGGTCTCCCTCTTTCAATGGTTTCCCTAATTTCTCAATGGTTGAAAACCCAATGATATCACATATTGAGGAGGATACACGGAAAGCATCCAATATATCCTGATCGTGTGATGGGAGGAGGATACGGGATCAGAGCAAGCACTGCTAACACCTTGACCACCACCTCCTGGTCCTGATCACCTCAGTGCACACACACTTGCATCCAGCTGCCAGCTCTAGAGTTTTGTTTTTTGGGTTTTGTTTTTTTTTTGTTTTTTTGTGTTTTTTTTTGCACCTGTGGATGTCAAAGGTCTCTTTATTGCCAGGAACAGGCCAGGAATGCCAGGGGAAGAAAGTTCCCATCCCCCAACTGCCCTCATTCAATGGCTGATAGGAGTCAGTGTATAACCCCTCCGGCTGCACCACCCCTCAGGTGGAAAGACTCTTAGGATGTGTCTAATGCTGGCTTCCAGTTTTACAGCTCCAGTCACCCACAGGGGTGGGGGCCTGATAATGCAGACTTTATGTGACCTTCCCACTGCCTCCTGGTATTTCCTCTGGTGTCACCTCCCTAAAAAATGACTTCCTTTGCCTTGGGATTTTCTTCTTCTGGGGAAATACAAACTAAGAGAAGGATAAATCTCTCTTTGTACGGACCGATGGATGGACACACACACACCACACACACACACACACACACACACACACACACACATACACATTAGAGCAACCCCTCCAGTCCCCAAGTTTAAAACCCATACCCCAAATGTGAGGCTGGATCATCAAATCCCTGGCCAGTACGGTTCAGCTCTGAAAAACACCTTGGTGTGTCTGACACAAAATAATTCCGCCTGCATTACACAGAATTGTCACCCTCAGCATGAATGGACCAGACTGGCCTCCAAACGGCTGGGTCTTTTCCTTCCCTCGGACTTCTACCTCATCCTTCCACCCACAGTACGTGCGCTGTTGTCCTCCAGTCCACAGAATGCCCAAGGGAGGGACTCTATCAGCCCACTGGGGACAGAGCCTGGTCCGTGGGTGGTTTCCCAAGCAGCCAATTACATGTCTGTGGGCTGGTGGAGGAAAGAAGCCAATCTCACAATTTGCCTGAAAAATATCCATATATCACCCGTTCTTCGGCCTTCATTTTATTTTTCCCAAATCAATTTCTGAAAGTCAAAATGACTGATCGCTTCATACCCTGGATAATCATTGTCCTTATTAAATACCTCAGCATTGATGACAAAAAAGCTCCCAGGGTGGTAGTGGTTACATGAACCTATACATGTGATAAAATTTCATAGAACACACACACACACACACACACACACACGCAGTGGTGCATGTAAAAATGCGTGAAAATTGAATAAGGTCCGTAGTTTAGTTGACAACGTCAATTTCCTGGTATCGCTAACGCACTCTGGTTGTGTAAGATTTATCACTGGGGTTGCTGGATAAAGAGAACAGAAGGAATCTGTGTTGCATTTGCACCTTCTTGTAAGTCCAAAACTATGTCCACCAAATAAGAAGGTTTCAAAATGCAAAGACACTTTAAATAAAAAAAATTAAAAAAAAAAAAAATCATCTTTTTTTTTTCTTTTTTAAAGTCCCCAGCCAAGAAACAGCACAAAGTCACCCCCTTACCTGAGAACTGGGGATCAGCGCCTTCCACCAGTGCCCGCCTTTCACCAGGTCAACCTCGCACAAAGGCACGGAGACCTTCCCAATGACACAGTGGCGGGAGAACTTATCAAAATCCACCACAGTTAGCAGCAGGGTCCTCCTCTGCGCTTCCAGGAAGGGGATCTCGAAGGTGTAACGCTCCTCAAACACGGGCTTCTGGGTCTTGCGTTTGACCCCCGTCTGCTTAGAGTTCTTCTGGTCTGGCAGGAGACAGATCTTGACATAGGGGTTGGAGTGGGCCATGTCCTGGCGCGAGCCGTCGTGGGAGATGGGGGGCGGCAGGTCCCTGGCCTCGATCACCCTCACCGTCAGATGGTTGTGCAGCAGGTCGTACTGGGTGCTGAAGTGCAGCATGCCCAGCTGGTACTTGGACAAGATCTCTTCGTCTGTCAGAAAGTCCACATCGTCACTGTCGGAGTCGAGGGAGTAGAGCTGGGGCTCGAACTTTCTGAAGTAGTCATCTGGGGTATAGGTCCGTCTGAGCACCGAGGGCTGGATGGGCTCCTTTTTGGCGCTGAGAACGCCAAACTCGATGGGTTTAATATCAATGAGTGGGGAGCTGGGTCGTCTGGATTCAAGACCTAAACAGCCGCCAAAAAAGAACAATTAGCACCACCACATATGGGGCCAAGCCTGGGCTGCTTCTTGAGATTGGCAACATTTCCCAGACTCCTATATTGTTCACTCTGTTTCACAATGCTCTTCCCCATCTGCTCTCCACACCTTGAGATCCTCTTATTTATTCTATGAGAGGCAACAAGACGGCATTATCACCTCCATCACTGCCAGGCACTGTTCTAAACGCCTTGATATATCAAGTCACCTGATGGCCACAAGGTATTAGGGAATGACTAATCTGACAGATAGTAACTCTCCAAAAGGGACACAAGTACTAAGAGGAGAAGCCAGGAGTCAAGCCCAGGCTGTCCGGCCCCAGAGTCTTGACTCTAGCTGGTACCCTATACTGTCTCCACTTTCAGAGAGTGGACTCTGGAGCCAGAGCTTCTGGGACTCAGTTTCCCCATTTGTAAAACGGAGTCAATAATATCACCTACTTCAAAGATTGTGGTGATTCACAGAGCCAATGCATGGAAAGGGCTCGGCATAGAATGTGCACAGGGTACGAGCTCACTCAATGGTAACTGATGCACTTCTGCAAGAACCATGTTTGGACTTCACCGCTTGTGGGGCGCCTCCTCCCTGCCTATCAACCAGCAGAGTTCATTGCTCCCAAGTTCATCATTTGAATCTTTGCTCATCCCTCTATTCTAGCAATAATCACATGGAATTAAAAAAAAAAAAAAACTATTTAATTGAGGCACAACTGACATACAAAAAGCTGTGCATATTTAATGTACACAATTTGGTGAGTTGGGAGGTAGGCAGGCATCCTGAAACCGTCACTACAATCTATGCTATAAACATATACCATCACCTCCCAGTAGTCCCTCCCCCATTTTTCTCTCTGTTCCTAGGAGTTTGACCATTAGATTCCCCATCTACATGCAGTCATACGGCATTTGTTCTTTCATGACATTCTTGTTAATTGCTTGAACACCGGTCTTGCCTGTGAAAATTGTGAGACTCGTGTCTCGTGCATGGTTGGTATTCTGACAGCTGTGTGCTAAATGGAAATAATCCGTGTACAGAGCTGAGCATGAGACCCAGGAACTATCTAGACCAGTGCTATTCAAGAGAAATACAATGGGGACCAGAAATACAAACCACACAGGGAACATAAAATTTTCCAGTAGCCACAATTCTCTTAAAAGTACAAAGAATTGGGTGAAAGGGCACCTGGGTGGCTCAGTTGGTTAAGTGTCCGACTTTGGCTCAGGTCATGATCTCACAGTCCGTGAGTTAGAGCCCCGTGTTGGGCTGTGAGCTGGCAGCTCAGAACCTGGAGCCTACTCCCCCTCCCCCTCTCGCACTCTGTCTCTCTCTCTCTCTCTCAAAAAGTAAATGAACATTGAGAAAAAGATTATATAAAAAAAAGAAACAGGTGAAATTAACTTTAATTTGTTTGACATATAATCAAAATAAAAACATTTTAGTGAGACAGTTTAAAGTCTCTTTCACGTACTGTCTTCAAAATCATGGGTACATAACACATACATCATGTCTCAGTTGGGCTTAACCTCCCATTTAAATGGTCACCAGCAACATGCATTGGACTGCATAGGTCAAGAAGAGCCCTCCCATTTTACAGACGGAAAGACTGAGGCCTAGAGAAGCCTCACATCCCCTCTTTTCCACTCTTTCAAGCCCTCGAACTTTTCTCTGCTTCCTTTTTCTTCCCTATTTACTCCCAGGAAAGATCAGACACCAATATTTCCACCTGAGTGGAATTATTTCATGAATTTTAAGCTTTTTCCCTCTGTTAAGTGAATTGCAGCAGCTGAATGAGACAGCAGAGACACTTTCAGGAGGTGAGAGGAGGCTGGGAGTCTTTGGGCTTTATCCTCCTTTCTCCTCCCCATCCACATCATGCCATTTGGTCAAACACATACTCTGCACATCAGAGTGGACAAACTGGGGGCCTAGAGACCAAATTTGACCCACAGATACATTTTGTTGGAGTTTAAAACAAAGGAAGCTTCATATAGAAACACAGATTGCCAGTTTCTCTTTGGAAAAGTCAGGTAATACGGAGCCCACCATCTCCTTCAGCGAGGGCCAAGTAGCAGCTGCCCCCTTGCAATGGGGCATCAGCTCTCATGGCCACAGTCCCCACCCTGCCCTGGTAACTCTGGAGGCTGAGACAACCCCTTCCCTCACGTGGATCCATGCGGGGATGCCGTCAGCTCTCCTCTTTTGTCCTGGGGACCCGGCTAACTGGATTTGAATCATGGGCTCTGAGCAGAGGCTGAGCAGCACAGGATTGCTGAGCCACGAGCCCTAGACAGTCACAGCAAAGATGCTTACTTGAAATCCTCCGGGTCAGGCTGTAGGTAGACTTAGATGTGTCTGAGGACGAGCATCTTCGATCTGGGGAGTTGGTCCTTGGGGTCAGAGGGACTTCACTGGCTGTATGGACGGAATCCCCATCCTTGTCGCTGCTCCGGCTGGCCATCCTACAGGAAAAGAAGAGGTTCCAATGGTTGTCACAAAATCTCCAGGGGCTGGCATCTCTCTCTCCCTTAGAGGACAGACCCATGATGAAACTGTCGCGAATCCAATTTGTACTACTTGCAATAATAGAAACTCGAATCAGTGTGGTAGCCCTAAGCTCTCAAAAACAACTCACTTTTTTTTTTTAAGTTTATTTATTTTTGAGAGAGAGAGTGTGCGTGGGAGCATGAGAGCGTGTACATGAGTGGGGGAGGAGCAGAGAGAGGCGGGAGGGGGGGTGTGGTACAGAGGATCCAAAGTGGGCTCTGAGCTGACAAGAGAGAACCAGATAAGGGGCCTGAAGTCAAGAACCGTGAGATCATGACCTGAGATGAAGTCAGACGCTTTAACCCACTGAGCCACCCAAGGTGCCCCAATAACATCTTACGTTTTGCACAAAATATGAAATGATATTGAATAAATACCTTCCAATTTAGAACAATCTGTCAAGAATGTGCATAATTTCACATTCACAGACTGGAGGGGGGAGGGAACTTACTCAGGGTATTGCCACATGGGGGCACCACTTAGGCTAAGTCAAGACCAGGCCTGTTGGTCTTCAGTCTGGAAGACACCAGAAGGTTGTTTCTACCCATCTGATCTTCTGCAGATGGCTTTTGGTGAGGAATGCCCTAGTATTTCAACCTTCACTGTGTCTCTACTTTGATATCTTTAAAAAATATCCTATAACAGGGGCGCCTGGGTGGCTCAGGCGGTTAAGTATCCAACTCTTGATTTTGGTTCAGCTCATGATCTTACGGTTCGTGAGTTTGAGCCCCGCTTAGGGCTCTGCCCTGATAGCATGGAGCCTGCTTGGGATTCTCTCTTCCTTTCTCCCTGCTCCTCCTCCCCCACTCACACGCAAGTGTGTGCACATTCTCTCTCAAAATAAATAAATATCTAAAAAATACCCTATAACAGTGTCACTCGAGAGTTCTTGGAGCGGCAGGGCAAGAGCTACAAAATGGTGCTGAGAATGAATGACTTGAGAACAATAGTTGGATGTGAAGAAACAGCTAAAAAATGAGCAGCAGCTCTGATTCCATGTGCTCCCAATGAGGATGAAAAATACTGAAAGAATAAAAAAACACCGTGCCGGGGGGTAGGGAGATACAGGGTGGTAATTAAGAGCACAACCTCTAGGTTTGAACCCCGCCTGGGTGACCTTGGGCAAGGCCCTTCCTCTGTGCCTCCATCTACCCATCTGTAAAGTGGGAATAATAATACTCACCTTGTATGGTTCCAGTGAACACTGAAGGAGTCAACGCATATAATATGCTTAGAACAGTTCTGGGTATGTAGTAGGTATGTGCTCAATACATTTCAGCTGGTATTATTAGAACCTGTAAGATCCCCCAATCCCCATAAAGCTAGGTAAGGATGCTTGGGGAAGGGGAAGTGAGGGGGCAAAGCTGGCGGTGTGGCCTGTGAGATGGATGCCGCTAATAACATGCCCCTAAGCTATTGTGGCTGTAGACTGATACTTTCCGAGACTGCACCTCCCACCCCCCAACTTGACATTTAAGCCTGCACGGAGCTGGTCTTGAAAAATGCAAGTTTCCAATTCTAGGAGGTCTTCAGATGCATCCTGTGCATGAAATGAGACTGATCTCATGTTCTTCCAAAGCAAGATCAGGGTCACAGCCAGGACAAGACCAGGCATGTTGCAGGGGGAGGGGAGGATGCCCAGTCCTTGCTTGCCTCCTCCTCCTGGTCTGTAAAAGGTGAATATAGCAGATGAAATGTGGAGGGTGGGAGGAGGAGAAGGCAAAGAAATGCAATCATATTGTATCACGCATTCTTCTCTCTCTCCCTTAGATGCAAGCAGCAGCACCTTCCGAAGAAGGCAGAACCACCTCAGCACCTCCACCTACACCTGTGAGGCCCCACCCAGCTTGGGCGCGATCGCCCCCCGGAGCTCCGGTCGAGTCCTCTCAGCCCTTGTCTGAGCAGCCCCTGCCCTCTCTGCACCCACCATGCTTCCCGGCCCTTCCTCCAACACAGTGAGCCAGGCCACGCTGTTCTCTCTGTTTGGGATGCTCTTCCTGTCTCCATCTCCTGTGCGGCTCCTTCTCATCAGTCAGGTCTTGGCTTCAACAGCACCTCCTCAGAGAGCCCCCACCCTGTCGCTGTCACCTCCTCCTACCCCATCAGCCCTTGGCCCTGCACCTTCTTTCCCCCCTTTAACAACGCACATAACTCCTCTCTAGTTGTGGCTTGTCTTCTGCATCTGACACCAGATCCTTGCCCCACGAGGGTGGTGTCTCATTCACCACTGCCCACCCTGCCCTGGCACAGAGTCTGGCACGTGCGGAGCCTTCCACATTCATTTTCTCAGTAAATGAATGAGTGAACACACCCTTCTTGGGATTCTTATCTGATTTATCTGGTCTCAAGATGATCTGAGTGCTTATCTTGTCCCACCTCCCACAGCAGGTACGCTTCTTAAATGGGGGGGGGGGGGGAGATGTGTACTTATCTTGATCAAAGGTACCAGGTGCTGAGCACCAACTATGTGCCAGGCACTGTGCTAAATGCTCTGTCTGAACCATCTCATTTCACCCTTAAAACAATCCGAAGTTTACTTCTGTTACTAACAACCCTCATCCTCTTTACAGACCGGGGAATGGAAGCCTGGTGGGGTGGGGGTTGGGATGGGTATTTATTTTGCACCACTGTTAAACTCCCAATGAAGTCCAGTAATACCAGCCTCTAAGCTGCACACCCCAAACTACTGAGCTGGGCATCCCTTGTGAGGCCTGTAAGAGCTATGCATATAGTAGGTATTCAATACATGCTTGATGGACACAGAAACAACCTGAGTAGTTCACTCTTCAATGATGATCTTTCTGGCATTGCTCCAAAAGGAGCCAGTGGGATTGTACAGTTTTCCTGACCTTCCCCAGCCCAGCCCAGCCAAGGAAAGAATGGGAGATTCAAATGACAGGAACATATGTGGCAATTAATGGTGTGTCCCCCCAAATCACACACACAAAGGACCAGCTCATCTGATACCTGCCACCCCACAGAGAGGCATGTCCTGTGGTTCTGAGCTCAAATGTCACAGTAGGAACAGCACTGCAAAGCCTGTACACTTGACATTTCTACTCCCTGCCTGTTTGATAACATGCAACTGCCCACTTGGTAAATAAATCTGGGGAAAGCACAAGCTGTAAATTCACTTTCTGAATGATTTAACCCGCCTCCCCTTTACAGATTTCTCTTAACATTTTGCATTATGTTGCGTGCCACAAAGGTACTAAGTTGTTACCCAGGATGCAAGATATTCATCCTGGGAAGCATGGAAGGTCATGTACCGCTGTTCAGGCTCTAGACTGCAGAGTTCTAGGTGTTATCATTCATAATGACGACCATATGAAAGGGGCCTTCTGGAGTTGTGTCATGCGTCGGCTGTGCTGGGAAGGTTCCAGTGCTCTTCTCTGCTTGTGGCAAAACCAAAGTGTCATCCCAGAGGGTCCCAACTCCTTACCCCCTGAAAGAGTCCCCCGCTTGCACAAAGGGTCAGCAGCCCAGGTAAAGTGCAACTGTTCGCCAGCTCAGTGGTAGAACCCAGGCCATGCATCTGTAATACTTAACATCTGGGTATCTGGGGAGAAAAGGTACCTAACTGATTTTCAATGTCCATCAGGATTCTCCACTAACGGACGGCTGGGTGGCTCAGTTGGTAAGCATCCCCCTAGATTTTGGCTCAAGTCATGATCTCACGGTTCAGGAGTCTGAGCCCCACAGCAGCCTCCAAGCTGGCAGTGTGGAACCTGCTTGGGATTCTCTCTCTCCCTCTCCCCTCTCTCTGCCCCTTCTCAGCTCATTCTCTCTCTCTCTCTCTCAGAGTAAATAAATAAACTTTAAAAAAAAAAAAAAAAGGATTCTCCAGTGGTTCAGAAGCAAATTCAAATTCTAACTCCACAATCTGACGTTCAAAGCCCTACATGCTCTGAGCTTGCAGGCTCATTTTCCATGATTCCCCTACTCTTTCTAGATATTGTGACCATTTGTGGTATTTGCCTACCCTGGGTCCATTCTCTCCTCTCTGGTTACAGCGCTCAAATTGTCTATTACAGAGATCAGCAAACTATGGGGCCAGATTTTGCTGCCTGATTTTGTAAATGAGGTAAGACTGGAACATAGCATGCCCAATCATTAATGCCTCACCTATGGATGCTTTCGCATTACAATGACAGAAGTGAGTGGCTGAGACAGAGACTAAGCCGAGGCTAAAATATTTACTGTCTGGCCCCTTTACGGGACAAGTTTGCCAACCCCTCGTCCACGAGCTGAGTTCATGTGTGTCAGGTGGGAATGATCCTTTCCCTGGTTCCAGGTGGTCAGACAATCCAGGCATGATCCTAGCACCATTTCCTCCAAGCAAAAGTGATTGACTCAATGTTTGGCACATGACCCAAACCAGGACAATAAGAGCCTCTCCTGGTTTGTTTGCTGCTATTGAGAATGAAGCAAAGAAGAAAACAAGCTTAAGAATCAGGCAATACAGAAGAAACAGAAAGAGACAGGGAGGAGGAGAGGGCACAAATGCATGCCCATGACAACATTTGTACCCCTGGATCCACCGATGCCTGAAGCCATTATCCCTGGACTTTTTCCACAGTGAGACTCTATGAAAAACTGTCATATTGGTGTGCAGGGTGTGAATGCACAACTCCAGGGGGTAGCTGGACCTATGTACCTGCCTTATCTCCTGTACTAGATTTTAAATCTCCTGAGCACAGGAATGGGACTCTATCTAGCCTCTGCATCCCACAGTGCCTGGCACACAGTGCCTACTCGAGAAATAATTACCAAAGAAACTGTAAGGTTTCAACCAGATGACTGGCACTTCCAGGATTCAATTTTTGCCGGTAGGTTAGTCAGTTAGTCAGTAACTATTTTTTGGCGTGAACAACACGGATAAAAACCCTGCCCTCACAGAGCTGGCACTGCCTGAGTACGGCTTTCAAGATACCAAATGGGCTGAGCCAACCTCTGTACCTAGGGCACCAGAAAATGGGAATGACCTCTTGATTAATGAACTGGTTCCACCAAACACCTCAACCCTATGCACACCTGCAGGATTCAGGCTACAATCCATGACTGATGAAATAATTTCTTAACACTATCTTTACACCAGTTTAAAGAATCTCTAGTGGGGCTCTTGGGTGGCTCAGTCAAGAGCATCCAACTCTTAGGGCGCCTGGGTGGCTCAGTTGGCTAAGTGTTCAACCTCGCTCAGGTCATGATTTCACAGTCCGTGAGTTCAAGCCCCGTGTCGGGCTCTGTGCTGACAGCTCAGAACCTGGAGCCTGCTTCGAATTCTGCGTGTGTCTCTCTCTGCCCCTCTCCCACTTGCACTCTGTCTCTCTCTCAAAAATAAATAAACATCAAAAAAAATTTATTTATTTATTTTGAGAGAGAGAGAGAGAACAAGCAGGGGAGGGCCAGAGAGAGAGAGGGATAGAGAATCCCAAGCAGGCTCAGCACTGTCAGCACGGAGCCTGATGCGGGGCTCAAACTCATGAACCGTGAGATCATGACCAACAGTCAGACACTTAACTGACTGAGCCACCCAGGCGCCCCTAAAAAAATTTAAAAAGAGCATCTGACTCTTAATTTTGGCTCAGGTCATGATCTCAGGGTTGTGAGACTAAGCCCTGCATCGGGCTCTGCATTGGGTGTGGAGCCTGCTTAAGATTCTCTCTCTCCCTCTCTCCCCAACTCACTCTTTCTGTCCCTAAAAGAAAAAAAAAAAAAGAATCTACAAATAACAGAAATGATTCCTGGGGCCCCTGGGTGTCTCAGGTGGTTAAGCATCAACTTCGGCCAAGGTCATGATCTCATGGTCATGGGTTTGAGCCCCACATCCCACATCAGGCTCTGCTGTCAGATCCTCTGTCCCCCCACCTCTCTGTCCCTCCCCCGCTCACACACACTCTCTCCCTCTCTCAAAAATAAACAATAAAACAGCAATAATAATAATAATAATAAAAGGTGATTACTTACTGCTCTGCGAAGCAGGTTATGCTTAATCACAACCCTAGAAAATAAGTTCTATTACTGTTCTCACTTTACAGATGAGAAAACTGAGACCAAACAGGGTGAGATGGGTCACCTACATTTATGACTGCCGACCAGGTGACAATCATTCTTAAGTGCTCTTCTGTGTACTAATCCATGCAGTTGCCACAACAACCATAGGAGATAAACACTATTGTTTTTATCACCCCCGTTTTACAGATGGGAAATCAAAGCAAAGAGATCTAATGGCTTGCCCAAGGTCACAGAACTAGAAAAAAAAAAAAGGAGAAACTGGATATGAATGCATGGAGCCTGACACAGAGCCATTTTGCTATGGAAATATTTGATGCTTGCTTCTAAGGAGAGCAGGTGAGAGGGGTGAGCCATGACCCGCCAACGTGAAGCGAAAGAGGGGGCATCATGGACTTCCAGAAACGCGGCTGAAACAGCACCGGGTTCCCACTGAGGCTCTGGCTGTGGGCCCTTGCACTGTCTCTTGCCCTCTCTGGACCTCCCCGTCCGTGTCGTGAGAACCTGTCCTCGAGGACGGCCAGGCCCCTTCTCGGCGCTGGACCGGCAGACTCAACCCAGACTCTCTGGCCACGTTCCTCTCTCAGCCACAGAGAGGTGGACCAGACACGTGGCTGAGAAGCTTCAAAACTGTGTTCCCAAAATATCTGAGCGACTGGCAGATGGAGATGTTGTGTGCAGGCGCGGGAGGAGCACGAATTAGAAATAAAATGAGAGATGCCAGAGAGAACATAAACAGCGTTGGAGGACAGGATGGAGCCTGGGGGTGCTCTTCTGCTTCCCTGTTTCTGAAGTTCTTGTTCAGACCAGCAAAAAGGCATTTGTTTGTTCATTCCATCTACCACCCATGTAGCAGTTTTTACTGAGCATCGACTATGTGCCAAGCACCGGGTCAGGCGGTGGGACAGTTTGTCATACTGACTTGGATGGGAATCTTTAGAACTTGGACATCCCTTGAAGCATACAGATGCTCACAGAGCTCTTCCTCCACTCGGAGTGACACTCAACGTGATTAAAAGTGCCCACACGCTCGGCACCGCACGGTTCATATCTCAGGAGGACCAACGGGAAACCAGTTCAACGACAGCCTCACCACCAGCTGCCCCCCGCCCCCCGGCCTGCCCAACAAGAGGAGAGGCAGAGAGTATGTCCTCATCAGCAGCAAAGACGTCAACGGACACCCAGCCTTCCCTTGTTTCCTACCCCTATCCTCCTGCCCGCGCCCTCTCTCGCAAACCGAGAAAAGAAAGGTCTTGAGGTTGCCTTCAAGGAAGTTCAGAGCGGTTCTACTTACAGCCAGGGGGGAGTCTGGGCAGGGAAAGGTCCCAGAATTTCAACTTCGTCCTCACTCGACTGGCAACAGCTGGACTCATAACACTTCTGACAGCAATGCCTGAAAGTCCATCTGCACAGCAGCAGATCGGAGATTCTAGAAAGAAAACCCTGAGGCCATTGGGGGGAGGTGGGCAGTGGAGAGGGGGAGAGGGGGAGCGGGGGGGGGGTGTGGGGGGGGCGTGTGGGAGGGGTGGAGAGGAGGAAAAGGAAAAACACCCGAAATTACAAGCAGCTGATCCCTGATGAGAAATAATGACATTCAGGAGGTCTGTCTCTGCTGCTGAACACTTAGAACAAAATGTTTTCCGTTTCTATTTACCAACTGCAGGCACAAAGATGGCAAACACCAACTCGCTGGAGCCATTAATAGCGAGCAAAACATTCACAGGTATTCCCTTTTGTAGTTTATGTGAATGTCATTCTTGACATGTGGGTGGTTTATACAACATCATGAGGGCTATACAATATGTTCTCGAAAACACAATGAATATTACTGTCTTCTTGAAAGCAAAGCAAAAAGATTTTTTTTTAAAAATAATCTCCGTGACATGAAAGTAAACAGAGGTAATCAAACGGAGTAAGGAGGGGGTGGGGAGGGATATCCACCTCCTTTCCCTTAGTGTGTTTTCATCGGGATCTCCCTTCCACAGAAACGCAGCGAAACTGTGCCGCTCTTAACCTCCAGTTATTGCTTTAATATTCAACGTCCCCACAGCCCCACATAAGACTCCAAAATGAAAGGCAAGCACTTCGTGATCAGAAACCAGACCACACGAATCATCGAATTAACCCACCTCGTTTAAAGGTTCCAACTGCCCTTTTAGAGATCCACGAAGAAGCCAAGGGGCGTCGGGGGTGAGAGGATTACAAAAAGAGAGACAAGACCAGTTTAGCAATATTCCAGCAACTCACAAAAGAAAAAAGAAAGCAAGAAAGAAAGAGGGAAAAAAAAAAAAAAAAAGCCCTGCATCTTTCCACTTACCATCCTGGGAAGGGAGCTGACTCCCTAACAAGGTGCTGCTATCTGCGGGGCTGCTGGTAGCCTCCTGGCTAACCAACACCGAATAAATGGGAAACTTTAGCATTTCGATTTGATTTGCACCGTATGCTGTTATGAATCAGAGCGGGTGGATAGATAGTCATGCTATCCAATGCAGCCACGCTTGGGAAGAGCAAACCTTCCTATACAGAAATAGCCATAAAGCCAACCCAAAAGGACATGACTAGCTAACATGCAGGCAGGCACAGAGTGGATGTCACTTGGCTCCCGCACCCTCCCAGAGGCCCTACCTTACAATTCTGCTCCAATGGTGATGGTGGGGAGTTCCTATGACCACCCACAAACACAGGGAGCCCAAAAGGAAGCCATAATCTGGTCCTGGGGAGGGCGGAGGGGGTGGGGCTACCTCCCTTTTCAGCCCCACCTCCCACCCCCACTTCTTCTCACAGGTTTCCAAGGCACAGATTCCCTCCCCCTCTTCAAGGGAAGAGTCACAGTGGCTTCCAGATGAATGGGCCAAGTAAACCAGGTAGATTAGGAACTCCACATCCCAGCCTGGGATATATCCCAGAGAGGAACTCAAACTTAGAACTTTAAATCAAGAGGGAGAAATTTACCCTCTTTTTCATTTCCCTTTCCAGGAGGTCTCCCTTTGGTATCATCATGTGTTAACGGGTTTCTAACACTTGCAAATCCCCCCCACCCCCTCTTTCTTTTTTAAATAGAGAGCAAACCTCAGCTCAGAGCCTGGGACCTAACTAATCACGTGGCATTACTATCATCCTGTTTATTCTTCCAGTTGCCTTCTGCTCATATCAAGTGATTCTGGTCTTCCATTATGCTAGTGACATAAAGTTTCCTTTTCAAATGATTTTAAGTAAAAAAAAAAAAAAAATAAGCGAGCCCATTTATAGGAAAAAGTATTAAATAAATCTGGTACAAGTGATAGCTCACAAATTCAAAAATCCTTGAAGTGATAAGGGAATGATTACGGCTTGGGAAACGAAGTCTCTGGCACTAATCACAAACTCTTCCAAAAGCAAAACTGGGAACCCTACATGGCAAGGCCTGAAGACGCTTGGGGGCCACGCAGAGTTGAGTGGTTAAGTGTTAGTGCTGCCGTCACCACCGGCCAATCACGTGACTTGGGTGAAGTCAGGGGGCCACTCTGAACCTTAGTTACCTCTCTTTCATGGAATGGCTAAGCTAGGACTTGGACTATGCAAATACCCCACTACAAAATATCTGCACCCTTTCTGTGGCTTTATGAGAACGAGGTGGTTTGTCAAGACCAGTTGGAACCTACTAGGCACCACAGACTGTCCAGGCCGGCCCACGCAGGTAAAAGCAGGAAAAAGCTATGCCCTCATGCGCTTACAAATGAAAGTGCTTGAAAATGTTTCAAATCAAGTGCAAGGATAAAGTGTTTTTTTCCAACCGTCCATGCCCATTCTTTTCATAGAGGAAAGCATTTCCTGGGTGTGTGGCAATCAAAAGACACCATTTATAAAACCATGTGAGTAGAGACCAGGCCACTACAGGGGCCCAATCATCCAGATTTCTCAAACGCCAAGTTTGGCAAGATGAGAGAAACCAAGGAAAAGGAAGAGGAGAGGGAAGAAGCTAAGACATGCTTGCCACGCATTGGGTCCACTGGGTTCATGTATTTGACTGGATGGAGGAGCACTGATTCAAGCCAGAAAGAAACAGGAAGAAGGAGAACCCAGACATTCTAGAACAAAGGTTGGCAAGCTATGACTTGCAAGGCTAAATCCAGCCCGCAACCTGTTTTTGCACGGTCCTCCAGTTAAGGATGGTTTGTGCATTTTTAAATGGTTGCAAAAAATCAAAAGTACTACTTCTTGACTAGTACAAATAGTTTTATTGGAACTCAGCCACGCCCATGCATTTACTATTATGTATGTGTGGCTGTCCAGCGCCACGGTCAGAGTTGAATATTTGTGACAGGCCACGTAGGTCTCCAAGAAAAAAGTTTACTCTCTGGATCTAGAAAAAGTTTCACACCTTGTTCTAGAAGCAAAGACAGTATCACCAAGCCATTCTCATATTAACTGTTTAACAAATTCCTCAGATTCCCCATCCTCCCTTCTAGGTCCCACCATGACCCCTAAGCAGCTGTGTGACCTTGGGCAAATCACTAATCTCTGTCCTGAAGGTGGTTATTAAAAACCACAGAAGCATGTTCTAATATTATTTCTCACTGGATTCTGAAGGTCAGAGACTGCTGTTTTCACAGCTGTATCCCCAGTGCCCACACACATTAGGTGGTCACTTGGGTGTTTGTTGGGTGACTGCTGAAAAACCCCACAACAACATTCAGCACACAGTATGTGCACAGTAAATGTGACCTTCAGTGAACTTGAAAAGAGGACCTAAAGATTGCATGGAAGCCAATGGAGCAAATCTGAGCCAGGAGAGGGATGGGGAGACCAAGGCAGGTGACAGAGCACAGAGTTCCTGGCAGGCTGAAAAGTCTGAGGATGAGAGAGATGTGACCAGTGGGGAACTGGGAGACCAGCAGCCACCCTCCCCCCAGCTGTAGCCGAGGGTAGAAGTGAGCCCAGATGCACCCTAAATGAGGGAACCTGTAGGCTTCTCTGCTGGGCTCTGAGGAGCCAACCCCAGAAAGCAAGCGGATCCACGGGTCTGACTGCAGGTCTGACTGCATGACCTTGGAGCTGACCTGTCGCCACTGCCTCCCCCACCCCGCCCGCCCCACCCCCCCACCCCCCACACACCTCGTATAGAAGAGAAAGGTCTGGTAGTCAAGCAGCCTCCCCTCAAGAAGGATGCTTGGAAATCATTTCAGTTCAAGGATTCTTGTGAGAGTTTCCTCAAGGTGATGGGGGTCCACAACTCCCAGACCACAATGCAATGGCCGAAAGTGATCGGTTGTTCCCGCCCCCCACCAATAGCACGCCTATGGTGTGTCCCCCACCCCTCAGCACCCAGGGTCCGGGAGAGACGACGTCCTTGTCCCTCCTGGCCGGAACAGCCGCCTCAGGCTCGCTCCGCCGGCCAATTAGCCAGAGCCGTCGCCACGGCAACGGCAGCTGGCGGGCCGGGCGGCTGGCGCGTCCCGGGCCGCCCTCCCGGCGGCCCCTCCCCAGGGGTGGGGTGCAAGGGGAGGGGGTGGGGTGGGGGGGCTGAAAAGTCCGCCCCAATCCCATTCCCTCCCGAGGAGGAGAGGGCACCCGTGCAGAGTCCGCAGGGGCCGTTCATCCCCGGGTGTGGGGGTCCCCAGCCCCTTCTCCTGGGGCGTACCCCACCGCTGCACAGGTTGCGTGCCCTCGGGCACCCTTTTTCTCGAAGCAAGTTTGTGGGAGCCCAGCCGTGTGCCCTCCCTTGGCGGGCTCACAGCCGGAGGGGGCGCGGCACCCCCCACCCGCACCGCGGACCTTGCCCCCCAGCCTCAGCCCTACCTGGATGTACGCCATTTTCGCCCTCGCGCTCACTCCGGCCCGGGCATGGCGCCGCCACGGCCACTTTGCCCTCGCCAACAGGGGAGTGGGGGGAGAAGGCGAAGGGGGAAAGGAAGAAAAAGGCAGCCGGGTGGCCCCAGACGTGACTGGCGTGGCTGATGAGCGGCGCCCGCCCCTCCGCCGGCCGCCCCGTCCTTGCCTTTCCCTGCGTTCAGGCTCTCGGAGTCGGGGCCGCCTCCCAGGTTGGGAGAGCAAGGGCGCCTGGAGCCCCCGCCTCGGCCACCCTCGCTGTCCGGCGCTCCCCCCGAGGCGCTCCCCTGGCTGGAATGAGGCCGGGGCGCCTGGGGAGGGAGCCCGGGGCGGCCGCGGGGACTGCAGCGACCCCGGCGCAGGCGGGGCTGGAGACGCCGGGGCCGGTGCGCGCCAGAGGCGGGGGAGGGGATGGGGAAGCGGGTGGGAGGGGGCGGTGCGCGGGTCAGCCCATCCGGTCGGCACGCGGGCTGGCACCTACCGAGAGCAGAGCCCCCGGGACAGCCTTGAAGCCGAGGGGGCACAGTCCTGCCCGCCATGGAGTCTGGAGCGGGGAGGGTCCTCCCCACCACCCCTCTCCCAGTCCAGCTCGGACAAACTTTATTCCCGCCCCACCCGACGAGCCTAGAACTGTTGCGGCGAGGAACGCAGGGGCCAAATGAACCGGAGCCTTAAGATAAGGTGGGGCTTGGGGCACCCCGAGGGAGGTGCTGCGGCCGGGGCCGCAGGGGCGTGCGAAGAGAGCGGAGCGCCCCTTTGCCCTAAACCTGCCCGAGTTGCGCCCTCGGCTCAACAGGTCTGGCG
Source organism: Prionailurus bengalensis (assembly GCF_016509475.1). NCBI lineage: Eukaryota > Metazoa > Chordata > Mammalia > Carnivora > Felidae > Prionailurus > Prionailurus bengalensis. The sequence continues at coordinate 26,838,793 of NC_057357.1, read as the reverse complement.
CGGGGCGGCCCGGCAGCGCCACCCAGCGTCGCGCCCGCGACGTGCGCGCCTCTGCCGGCTTGAAGCTCCGCGCCAGCGAGCGTGCGCCCTCGGGCGTGTCCATCCTGTCCCGCTTGCTCGCGTCTCTGGGGCGCCCAGGGCCTGGATTCCTCCCCGGAGCCGGTTCTCCCACCCCGGGGCCACAGAATTGGGGCCCACTCTGCACAGAGGGATTTGAAGTGGAACATTGCCCTCCGCCGGTTCTCTTTTTAAAATCCCCAGCCGTCTCCCGTTTATCAACTCCTCTGTCTTTTCATCACTAAAAATGGCTTAAAATCTCTGTCTGCCCTGCCTTTTCTCCAGGGCCAGCTGAGGGAATGAACGTGCAAGTCATAAACAAAAGGTGTAATGTGCACATGTGTATATATTCTTTGTAAAAATCTAACAGGTTTACATTTTTTAGTATGTAATATTTCATTCGAAGCACGTGGCATGCAAAGTGCCCAGCGTTTGTAATCCGGCAGGCACTGTGCTCAACTCTTCACAGGCGTGATTGCATTTCATCGTCCTCTGCCTTGCTCGCTATGCGTCAAGCACAGCGCCTGGCCAGAGTAGGCGCTCGGTAGTTTCTGCTGTTGCTGTTGACTCCTCTTAACCGTTTGAGGGGGGTGCTGCAGTTGCCCCCGGTTCCCAGATGAGGAAACCGGGGTGCAGTGAGGTAGATCCCCTCCAGCTACAGCTGGTAGCTACACGCACTGGCCTTTGAATCCGCACAGTGTGCGCTCCTGACCACTTAATGGTATTTATCTATAATGTTTCTTCAGCGCTGGATGGAAACGGTGCTTGGGGGGAGAGGGCTGTCTACCGGGGTGGGCGTTTGGGCGGGGGAGCGGGGGGTTGGGGGACTTGAGAGAGGTGACAGCGTTTGCCAAGTGTTCCCAGGAAGAATGGCTAACCTTTCTGAGACCGTGTGCCAGGCTCCGCTTTAAACCTTTTACACAAGTACAACTTTCAATTCTGATAACCATGAGGTGAGCTCTGTTACTATCTCTAGATGAGATTACTCTCTCTAGATGAGACTAGAGGAGGTTGAAAGCGGTGAGGTAACTTGCCCCGGGGGTACTGGCATTGAGGAGCTGAGACTCAAACCCTGACAGCCTACACCAGAATCCTTCCCCTAGCCGCCACACCATACTGCCTCACAGTGCTGGGTATTGGGGGAAGGGGGAGGAAACCCTTGGGGTTGGTTTGATCCCTTAATCCCTAAAGACTTAAAACTGTCTGAGAAAACCAAGCACCCCTCCTCCAATGCAGGCAGTTATTTTAATTTAACTCTCAAGGCCCAGCTCCTCACAGCTGTGCCATTCTGCCTCCAAAGAAAGCATGAACAAGAAGTCAGCTCGAAGTCATTCGTCAGACGTCACTCCAAGACTGGCTTTCCGGGTCCCCAGCTCTGTGAGCCTCTCCCTGCTCTTCACAGGGACCTGTAGTCTGGGCTTTGAGGTATAATCTGGACTCAGACCAAGGCTGTGCCTGTTAGGACAAGGCAGCTGGCACCCACCCGGGTCTCGGTGGGAAAACCCCCAGTTCGGAATTCTGCGGGGTCCCTGAACTTAGGAAAGAAAAGAGTTACATCTCCCTTGTCACCAACCTCTGCGTGCGATCCATTATCTCCTTTCATTATGGATGCAGGCAGCAAACCACGACAATCTTAACTTTTACCTGGGTTTGTCACCAATAGAAATAGAAGTCAATAGAAATCAGATATATTCACCTCACATTACAGTTGTTGTGAATAACTTGAAATTTTATTTACATTCTTTACTGCTTGAAAATCACAACCAGTAGATCTTTCTATTGAATGCATTAATGAAGAATCACATGCATTACCATATTTAAATTCGTTTTAAATTTTTTATAAGTGTGTTTCATTAGAATCATTTCAGGGGCACCTGGGTGGCTCAGTCAGTTAAGTGTCCGACCCTTGATTTGGGCTCAGGTCATGGTCTCATGGTTGGTGAGATTGAGATCCACATCGGGCTCTGTGCAGAGCCTGCTTGGGATTCTCTCTGTCCCTTTCTTTCTGCCCCTTTCCCCACTGTCGTGCTCTCTCAAAATGAAGTAAATGAAAATAAATACATATATAAGCAAATAAACATTAAAAAAAGAATTATATCATTTCCCTATAATCCTATGTATTCCACTCTATGATTTAAAGACATTATTCTGAGATGGGGTCTACAGACTTCAAAAGACTAGCAGGGGGTCCATGGCACAGAAGGGATTAGGAACCCCCGCAAGTGGCAGGTTCATTAGCTTAGGGGTGAGAGTCAAAACTGCCACATAGTTGTCTGGCTGGAGCAAAGGGAGAGTGTTGCCAGGTGGGGTTAACATGTAGGAGAGGCCAGATGCCTGGCAACCTGGTAAGTTAGCCCGTAGAAGAGCAGGGTCAGGCCCAGAAAGATTTTGGCAGGGGTGTGTGTGTGTGTGTCTGTGGACATGGGGTACACAAGCCTGGAGGCAGGGAGGATGTTGTAGCAATCCAGGTATGAGGTGATTCGAGACTGAACAACGGTCATGGCAATGAACCGATGGCTGTAACTGAATAAGCAGTGATGAGGTTCTGGAAGGCAGGGGAGGCTGGAGGAAGGCAGGTTTGCTGGGGGAGTAGTTGGGGTTTTATATTTGGGTCTGTTGATCTCAGATATGTATTATATAGGGTTCCTGGAAGAAACTCAATTCCATCCAACAAGAAAGAACTTATGGGCTCATTAACTGGGAAGTCCAAGGGCAAATCCTAGTGTCAGGGCTGGATTAGAGATGCAAAAGAAGTCATAAGGACTCACTGTCTCCATAGCGCACCTCTTCGCAGCTTTTCTCTGAACATTGGACTTTTTTTTCCCCTGGGATAGGTTTGCTTCACATGGCAGGAAGATGGCCATTAGTGCACTTGAGTTTAGATTTTAATAGCTTATGCTCCAAAAGTAAGGGGGACTTTTAATGAAATCTTAAGGAAAAATTCTAAGTGGTCCTGCTTGGGTTAAGTGCCTACCTCTGGACCAAGCACTGTGTCCAAAGGAGCCAGCACGCTGCTTGCGTCCACCTGGACCAGGTGCGCAGAGGTCGTGAGCCACTATCTCACAAAGACCACGTGGAGAGGGAGAGGATCGGGTTCCCTAAAACAGTTCAGACCCTCCTAACAGAGAACGGGGCTCAGATTAGCGGAAGAGTTAAGGCTTCAGCCACCTCCTGGGGGCGCTTGTGGGCTCACCTCAGTCTACAGCCTCTTAGAGGAACCTGGCGCCTCATCAAGACCCAACCCCAGATGGCAGACACATAATAATGGTTTGCTCTTCAGGGTCCTTCAGAAGGTAGTTAGAAATGGCAGTGCAAACCACAGACCTCAGGGTATCTATTGTAATTAAAAAGTGCCAGAACAGCAAAAAGCAGTCTCTGGCAACCATATAGGCAATACACATTCTGGTTAGGTGACTTTCTATTTCTGCCAAACAGGCTGACGGTACTTGTCTCCTAAGTCAGTTTTAATTATACGGCTTCCCGAACATGCCATTCAGATCCTGTTTTAGCTGTGCCTGTAACCCTGGGCAGTGTTTCTGAACTCTGGGGAAGTAAGAAGGCTCTGGGCTAATTAAATCGCTGGTCTGGCAATAGGAAGGGCAGCCACCTGTTAAGTATGAGCTCCAGGGCTGACATGACCAAGTAATCCCATGTAAGGAGTTGGACCCCTTTCTTCTCCATCTTTACCAAAGGGCAGTGTGGTTTGATGATCACAATAATCTGGAGTCCAGTCCAGCCTTGTCTACATAATAGCTGTGTGGCCTTAGGCAAGCCCCTTAATCCCTGGAAGCCTCAGTTTTCCTTACCAGCAGAATGGGTATAATACTTCCCTCTGAGGGCTGGCGTGGAGTCAAGCAAATGAGAAAAATGTATGTGAAACACTAGCGTGGGTTCACAGTAAGTGGTTCTCTGTTTCTTTCTCCCATAACACTGAATCTGTGGCTGTGGTGCCTCTTATTCTATTTTAGAGTTGGATGGAAATGTGGGTTAGGGAGAAGGAAGGGACAAAGTGGAGGTTAAAATCCTGGCCTCTAGGATCAGCCAGGACTGGGACTAAATCATGCCACCTGCCACTTAGCAGCCATGGGACTTGAGACAATTCTGCATCTCAGCTCCCTCTTCACTGAATGGGATACTAGCAGCCACTATTTCATGGAGGTGAGGACTCTACAGGCCAGCCTATATCCATCCCTTGGCATGGTGCCCACCACTGAGGATCTGCTCCAGAAATTCTAGCTATCACTATTTTTGGTTTTCAAAATAGAAACAACCACACAAAGTTGCTTTTATTACTAAAGCACTGTACTAGGTGCTTTACTTACCCTAGACGGTTTTCTCTTTCTTGTTGGTGGCCAACACTTGGAGGAGAGAAAGCCACATCACACACTAGCAGTCATTCCCAAACTTGACTGTACATGGACATGGGGGGCGGGGGATGGTGTTTGGTTAACATCCCTATTCTCAGACTCCTCACCCAGACGTTCTGATGCACTGGTTGGAGGACGCGGTCTGCAGGTCTGCATTTCCTAACAAGCCTCCCAGGAGATGCTGATGCAGGTGGTCCACAGTTTGACCTTGACCTTGGCATGCCAGGACATCATCTTTGTGATGCTCACACACCCTCCTGCCTAGGAGGACCGGTGCCAATCCGTTGGCTGGAATGAGTCAGGGTGGGGGGCTGCACCGGGGCAGGGGTGCACCTGACGGTGCCCATAACCCCTGAAGATGTCTGGCTCACCGGTGACACTTCACCTCCAGCTGATCTCTGCATGGCACTAGACCTGTCATCTTGTATGCTGCCTGCTGGCATCACTTCCAAGGATCTTGCCGAAATGAAGGAATCTGATGGCCTAGCTTTTGCAACGTTCACCCCGTCTTACCTCCAGCCCCCACACTGGTTCAAGATTTTCTACCACATATGCCCCCGTCTGAGGCTGGTGACTACATTCACCTCTCCACCCCATGATTCAGAAAAGGGTAGCTAATTATTTAGTCTTCAAGAAGGAAACTCTGAGGGCGATTTAATAATGGGCTGCAAACATCTGAAGAGCTATTAGCAGGGCACTGGTGACCACCTGTTCCCTCTCTGCACCACATACAGGAGAAACAGAGATGGGATTTAACTGCACAAACAGAACAGAGAGCCAGGGGAGACACGAGTGTGATGGCACAGATGTGGTTTTAAGGGGCAGCATATAAAATCCACCTTCGTAGGACATATGACAAGGAAAGAGCTTTGAGTCTGATGTGTCATCTTCCCCCAGAGGCCAGCAGCAGGGTCTGATGCTCTGGACAGCTTCAAAGGAAAGATTCTGTCCTTCCTCAGCCCTGCGCCCTGGTGCCAGGCACACTGTAGAGCAGTGGTTCTCAAAGCATGGTCCCTGGTCCAGCAACATCAGCAGCTCTGGGACCTTGCTAGAAATGCGGACTCTCAGTCCCCACCCTGCACCTAAGTGAATCAGAAACTGCAGGTTGGGGGAGGGGGACCAGCAAGCTGTGTTTCAACAAACACTCCATCCAGGTAATTCTGATGCTGGCTGAAGGGTGAGAACCACTAAGTTTCCAACTTCACTGTGCATTCCACTCACCTGGGGATCTTATGTTCTTGTTTTGTTTTTTAATGTTTTAGTTTTTATTTTTGAGAGAGCGCAAGTTGGGGAGGGGCAGAGAGAGGGGGTCAGAGAATCCAAAGTGGGCTCCGCACTGTCATCAGAGATCCCCACATGGGGTTCAAGCTCAGGAACTCAAGAACCCAAGATCATGACCTGAGCCAAAGTTGGATGCTCAACCGACTGAGCCACCTAGGTGCCCCATCACCTGGGGATCTTGTTAAATGCAGTCTCTGACTCATCAGGTCTGGGGCAGTAGATCCTAAGATTCCACATTTCTAACAGCCTTTAAGAGTGGTCCACAGACCACACTTGGAGGATCGAGGATCCAGAACAAATGCTAGCTCATGTCATTCCTCCACCTGAAACCCTCCAGCAACTCTCATCTAAGGTAAAAGTTAAAAAGGTCCCACATAACCTGGCCCCTCATTAGCTCCCCCGCTGTCCTCACCTCTGCTTCCCTACCCCTTGCACATTCCACTCCAGACACAATGACCTCCTCACTGTTTCTTGAACACCCCAGACAAGTTCCTGCCCCAGGGCCTTTGCACTTGTTTCTTCCTCCTGTTACACTCCTCCCTCTGAGCTCCCCCTTGGCTTGCTCACTCGTTCACCTCTATGCAGGCAGCCTACGAGAAGGCCCATAATGATTCTGCCCCTGGTATTGACATCCTTGCATAAAATCCTCCCATTCAATATGGGCAGAACTTATCACAGGTGATGAGATGTCACTTCTGTGATTAGGTTACATAAGGCAGTAATTTCTGTCTTGGTAGCTGGCTCTTTCTGCATGACGCAAGCTTCCATGTTGGAGAGACCCACATGGCCAGGAGATAAGGATACCCAGCTAGAAACTGAGACACCCCCTCCCCTGCCCCACTCCAGTCCAATAGTCCTAGAGGAGCTAAAATTCTGACAACAGGGGCACATGGGTGGCTCCATTGGTTAATTGCCCAACTCTTGATTTCGGCTCAGGTCATGATCTCACAGTTTGTGAGTTCAAGTCCTACACAGGGCTCTTCACTGATAGGACAGAGCCTACTTGGGATTCTCTCTCCCCCTCTCCCTCTGCCCCTCCCCTGCTCACACGTACTCACTCTCTCTCAAAACAAATAAACATAAAAAATAAAATAAAATGGATACTTCCCTGGTTGAACCTTCAGGTGAGACCCCAGCCCAGCTCACCTCTTGACTACAGACTTGTGGGAGACCCTGAAGCAGAGGACCCAGCTCAGTCATGCCCAGACTCCTGGTTCATCGAAACTGTGAGATAATAAATATGGGTTATTTTAAGCAGCTAAGTCTGTGGTAATTTATTAGATAGCTTCAGACAATACAACGTCCTTTAGGTTTTGCTCAAATGTCACCTTTTCAGTCTGCTCTTCCTCAACTTTCCTCTTCAAAATAGCAACCTCTTGCCTCTCCCAGGAACTCTGTTCACCTTCCCTGCTTAATTTTCTCTATAACACATATCACCATGCGACATACCTTACATCTTTCCTATTTTTTATGGTCTGTCTCCCCAACTAGAAGTGAGCTGTATGAGCTGAGGGGGACTTTTTGTGGGTTTTTTTTTTTTTTGGCTGTTTCTCCCACACTTGTATCCTTAATACCTAGAACAGTACCTAGCATGTAGAAGGCACTCAGTAGTATTGCTGAATGAATGAATGGATTTTGCCAACAATATCTGCCTTCCACGGAGAGGAGACAACTTTACATTTTCTCAGCCTAGCCACCCCACTGACCAATGAGATTTTTCCAGACATCCATATGTATCAAGCCAGGGAGGAACTAATGGCCCCACCTGGGTCTTGCCCCATCTTGTTAAGAGAGACACGGGGACATGTCCTGTATAGAAACCGAGACCTGCTGATACCCCCTGGGAGCAATTTTGCCTTCTTAGGGGAGCATGTGAGGTTTAACTCTTTACCCATGTTTCAAAGCAAGGCTCTTGGAGGCCTAGTACTCTTCCAAGAAAGAGCTTGTTCGAGGTGAAGAGGCATTCAGCATCATCTAAAGAGCCATCGCCCTGAATGGCAGCTTGTATGTGAACATTCACAGCAGCATTATCCATAATTGCCTCAAAGTGGAAAACCATCCAAGTGCCCATCGATGGGTGAATGGATAAACAAAATGTGGTATAGCCACACAATGGAATACTTTACAGCAATAAAAAGAAAGGAACATGCCACAACGTGGGTAACCTCAAAAATATTTTACTCAGTGAAAGGAGCCAGACAAGAAAGACCACGTGTGGTATGACTCCATTCGGATGAGATGTCCAGAAAGGGCAAATCTGTAGAGACAGAAAGGAGATTTGTGGTTGCCTGGGGCTGGGGGCCTGCGGGCTGGGTGTGGGGAATGGATGCAGAGAGTTTTGGGGGGTGACAGAAATGTTCGAAAACTGTTTTTGTGGTGATGGAGGCATGACTCTGTGAATTGCTGGAAATCATTGAATTGTACACTCAAAATGGGTGAGTTTTATGGTATGTAAATTACATGTCAACAAAGCTATTTTTAAAAAGAAATTAAAATGAAAGCTCTTGCTTTCAAAAAACCTTTTGGCTTTTTCTTATTGTTCTATGTCTACAGGCTCTTCTCTCAAATTCGCTTTAAGAATTACACTTCCTCACTTTTTAGATACATGTTTCTATGAAAGATCAATGCATAGCCCTCACTGGTGTTCCCATTAATACAAATCAAGGTTATAAACAGGCCTTATTTCTGCCCTGAGTAAGACAGTAAAAGGGGTCATAACATTCTGACACTTAAAAAAAGTTTGTTTAGGGGCGCCTGGGTGGTGCAGTCGGTTAAGCGTCCGGCTTCAGCCAGGTCACGATCTCGCGGTCCGTGAGTTCGAGCCCCGCGTCAGGCTCTGGGCTGATGGCTCAGAGCCTGGAGCCTGTTTCCGATTCTGTGTCTCCCTCTCTCTCTGCCCCTCCCCCATTCATGCTCTGTCTCTCTCTGTCCCAAAAATAAATAAAAACGTTGAAAAAAAATTAAAAAAAATTTTTTTTAAATAAAAAATAAAAAAAAAAAGTTTGTTTAATGCTTATTTATTTTTGAGAGAGAGAGAGAGACAGATGGAGCATGAGAAGGGGAGGGGCAGAGAGAGAGGGAGACACAGAATCCAAAGCAGGCTCCAGGCTCCGAGCTGTCAGCACAGAGCCTGACGCAGGGCTCCAACCACGAACTGTGAGTTCGTGACCTGAGCCAATGTTAGACACTCAACCAACTGAGCCACCCGGGAGCCCCACATTCTGACATTTTTGAAGTGTTTGCAGACCTTTGGTTGTCTGACTTCACCACTGAGTGAACTGCACCAGCGCTAGGGATCTGTGCGCATCAGAGCTCCCACATTTACGCAGGGAGTAGGAACAATAGGAATAACATCTTACATTGTCATTACAGGGGTTGTTAGAAGCACGAAGTACTACTCTTGATTAGTCTGTTTCTGGGTGACTGTAAGGTCCATCACAATGCAACTTCAGCTTTGGTAGCCCCTAAACTGCCACTGTGAGTCAGTCGCAGACGTGAAGGGGGACGGGGCACTCTGACCTGCCCAGCCTGGCTCACGTCCCCGTGTCTAAGGGGGGAGACGACACACTGTGATTGGCAGCACCACAGGCAACAAGTGGAAAACAGAAGGGCAGAGCCCACAAAGAAAATAGGGAGGGTAAAAAGACAAACACCGCATGACCATTATATTACTCTCGTGTGCAGAAAAATCGTAACAGGCCAGGATGTCCCATGGCCAAGGACAGCCAAAGTGGACTTCATAGTAGGTAGGTGATGGTCTAACAGGTGCTCATAGGGATATGCCCTCCTGGTTATATTCAGATCCACCCTGAATATATCCAGGGGCAGCAAGATTTTCTTTTTTTTTTTTTGAGAGAGAGAGAGGGCCACAAGTGAGTGAGGGGCAGAGAGGGATAGAGAGAATCCCACAAGGGGCACAGAATGAGAGGGAGAGAGAGAAGCAGGACTCACCTGAAGTGGGGCTTGAGCTCATCCGATGTGGGGCTCGAACTCACAAACTGTGAGATCGTGCCCCGAGCCGAAGTCAGATGCTTAATGACTGAGTCACCCAGGCGCCCGATTTTTCCTTCTTAAAGACAGCGCCATACACATCCGTGTCCTCTCTCTTCATTCAAGAGGAATTACAAGCATTGAATGATTCTGGGAAAGCACGGGATCCCAAGGTGATGGTCGCTGGCTAGCCCACGGGGCGGGGGGGGGGGGGGGCACTCGGTGTCTGCCAAGCCCCCTCCGCTCCTCACTCCTCTGCTTATACAGGACTGATTGTGCATCATTTTCAGGGCTCTGTGCAAAATGAAAATGTGGGGCCCCTTGTTCAAAATTATTAAAACTCTCGAGACGACAAGGACAACAGGGCATCAAGCCAAGTTTAGGATCTTCTTGAGCACAGGAGCCGTACCACTGTCACTAAAGCCAGCCCTTTCCTCGTGATACAAATCTCTTTTTCCTTGTCCTGCTTGAAGGACTCTCGTAACTCCTCTCCTTCTCTGAATCACTCCTGCATCCTCTCCCCCTTTGCCCACACTCCCACTCTTACCCAGTATTGAAAACTAACACATACAAAAACACCTTCCCCGGCAAACTCAAATCCAAATATCTCTGGGGCTGGAGAGTTCTGTGAGGAGAAATAGATTCTTACTGTAAGATTTTTATTCTGGGGTGCCTGGGTGGCTCAGTCAGTTAAGCATCCAACTTCAGCTCAGGTCATGATCTCATGGTTCATGAGTTCAAGCCCCACATCAGGCTCTGGGCTGAGAGCTCAGAGCCTGGAGACTGCTTTGGATTCTGTGTCTCCCTCTCTCTCTGCCCCTCCCCTACTCACGCTCTGTCTTTCTCTCTGTCACAAACAAATAAAACATTAAAAAATGATAAAAATAAGAGTTTTATTCTTAAAAAAATATATACATTATTCAAGCATGTCCTACAGTATTTATTCTCATCCTTGCCCAGAAACAGCCCCAGTATCTTTCATGGGTCTTGGGTCAAAAAAGTCAAGTAGCTTGCTGAGCAGAATCCCAATCACTAGGGCTTTTGCTGCTCGATGGTATTCAATTACTATTCTGTTTTTTGAGCCTTTACTATGTGGCCAAGCACTGCCCTAAACACTTGAATACCTGTCTTCCTTACCATCCTCTCAACTCTGTGAGCCAGACACAGAGGCAGCCCCCACTTTTCAAGAAAAAAAACTGAGGCCAAGAGATAGTCAGCAAACCGTCCCAGGCCAGATAGTTAATAATTGGCAGAGCTGGGATCTGAATGATGTCTGACAGCGAGCAAAATTCCCGCTCTTTCTGTTACACCAAACGACGCCTGATCATTCCATTTCTGACCCCACAGAGTTCTGGAGACTAAACATAGGACAGATGAAGGTATTGGTATCTTGTGATATCAATGCCTTTGATAGTGCTCTAATTCCATGAAAATTGATCAACTTTGAAGGTTTTCATGGAAAAAAAGTCAAAGGCCAACCACAGAGCTTTGGGTGAAGACCAATGTCAAACCCCACTAGACTATCCATTGTTTTAGATATTTGTGGGTTCAGAGATAAGATCTGGGAAGCCTGAGCTGCTATCTTCCTGAATAAAGCAAATGGGGGATCAGTAGAAATAAGCGTAAATCATTCTGCAGAGAAAGGGTGGGTGGGAGATTGCTTCAGAGCAGTGGAGAAGAGGCTAAGCTAAAAAAGTGGAAACTTACTCAGTTCTTCCAAAAACACTGCATAGATCATTTATTCTATCAAGTATATTGAGCGCAAATTTCTATAAGCCAAGCATTGTCCAGGTGAGGGTATGGGAAGTTCGAGGCATGCCAACACTCAGCTCAAAAGTCTTCCACGGCTCCCAATGCCTGCAGGATAACTACCCACCCTTGCCTGGCATGGCAGGCCTTCCCTAAGCTGCCTTCATCCTGTCTTGTAGAGGGAAGGCCTACTGTGCATGGAAAACTGGAGAAGGGGAAGGACTCCTACAGGGAAAGCTCAATTTAAAAAGTGAGGTCAGACATTAGGAAGAGAAGTATCTCCTGAGGGTCACACCCAGGTTAACAATGGGTCTGGGCTGACTTCACTCTTTGGGGGACCACATGTGCCTCCCTGACCACCAGAGCCACAGAACTCCCTGAGGAGAGGATCAGATGCTCCCCCATGGTCTCAGAACGAATGGCATCTGACACCCAGAATTGTGCCTCTTGTTTGGGGATAAGTTCAGCTGACAAGCCTAGGCTTTTCCCTGGATCTGTCATGACCCAGAGAGTATTCCTGCCCATCAGACTCCCTCCCTCTCCAAAGTAAACGCTGAGTTAATAACAGTGTAATTACCGGGTGGGGCTCCCTTCCAGACCTGCCCTCACACTGTCGGTTCAGCCAGTTTCTCAGAGAGAGGTGCATTTACCCATCCATTCCCCAGCCTCATCAAATCTTTTTTTTTTTTTAATGTTTATTTATTCTTGAGAGAGAGAGAGAGAGAGAGAGAGAGAGAGAGAGAGAGAGCATGAGTGGGGGAAGGGTGGAGAGAGAGAAAAGGAAACACAGAATCCAAAGCAGGCTCCAGGCTCTGAGCTGTCAACACAGAGCCTGATGCGGGGCTGGAACTGTGAGGCTGTGACCTGAGCAGAAGTCGACGCTTAACCAACTGAGCCACCTAGGTACCCCCCGGCCTCATCAACTCCTGACGGATCTCATCCGTAACACATCTGAGCCTCCTACCAAGCTCTTCACCCAAGTTCTTATAAGGCTCAAATCCTTTCTTGTGTCAGACAAATCTTCCTTTGTTAAAAACTTTTTGATGCCACTTATGTCAACTGTGAAACACCCGCTAGCAAACTTGACTATATGGTCCAGCTGTGCAAAACGCCCAAGTGTCTTTGTTTCCTTCCATTCTTCTTTCTGGACCTGACACTCCCTTTCTGGTTCAGGACACTTACCTGTTAATGATAACCCAGTCTCTTCTGATTGAAAACACCCTTCTTCCAGGAGACAGAGTGAATAGAACACTTTCCACCAGCTCCAGGGGTGTCCCCAGCTCTGAGCCTTTTCCATGACAGATGCAGAGAACATGTCAGAATCCCAACAGCATTGTAGGGAGAGTCCCATTGAGTCTGTAGGACCTCTGTTTTGGGGGGGGGGGGGGTTCTCATCCCTCTTGTCTTTGCACGGGGATGGGGGCTAGGGTGAGGGCTGACAATGTATTTGCACTACCCTTAAATTTTGTGTCCCAGGTGCCTCCTTTGCCTGACCCTAGTCCTGGCCCTGCTCTGCATGTGGCCTTCTGTTCTTGCTGCTTTTCGCTGAGGAGTGACAGGTCTATGCTGGTCTGGACTATACTGGCTCCTGGATCTCACACTGGAACCCATTCCCAGTGGCTGTGGGTCCTGCCTGTGTCCCTGTGATTGCTTGTGTTTCTTCCCAGCCCCAGACTTCTAACGGTCCCTGGGATGGGGGTAGGGGTGGGTGGATTGTTGTAAACGCCAAGGGACTTTTCTGCAGCAGTCTGGACTCTGGGAGGCTGCCCCTGAGGCCACCCTCACCCCAGATCTTCCCTCAGTCTTGGTTAATCTACCACTGCCATGCCATACTGATGCACTGGGTGCCAACGTGGGTTTCTCCACGAGACATGCAATCCCTCCAGGCTGTGTTATGGTAAACTGAATACCAACTCTCTGAGTCCCCAGAACCTTGGTGGAGGCTCCTACAGCTCACTGGCGTTAGCTACTTCCTCCAGGAAGTAAGAATGAGGACTCTTAAACCTAATCTCTTACCTCACTTCCTCTCTCTCCCCTCCCCCTCCCAGCCCAGATGGTGGTTCTACTTCCCCATTACATATGGTAGGAATCCCCTTCCAGCATTACCTCATGACTGTTTTCTTCCTGCTCAGTAGTTACCAAAGAGTGGTCCCCAGACCAGCACATCAGCGTCACCCAGGAACTTGTAAAAACTGCAAAATCTTAGGGCCTAACTCAAACCTTCTGAATTGGAAAGTGTGGGGGTGAGGCCCAGCAATTTCTATTTTGATGAGCTCTGCAGGGGGTTCTGATGCATGTTCAAATTTGAGAGCCTCTGCTTTAGGGTCTGAATCGATAGTTTTGCCACCCTAGCTGCATCACCTGGGAGCTTTTAAAATTTCTTGATTGCTAAGCTCCATCACAGACCAATTAACTTTGAGGCCCATGAAGAGATACACAAAGGGACACCTGGGCGGTTCAGTTGGTGAAGCGTCCAACTCCTGGTTTTGGCTCAGGTCATGATCTCACAGTTCATGGGTTCAAGCCCCACATTGGACTCCATACTGCCAGTGCAGAGCCTGCCTGGGATTCTCTCTCTCTCTCTCTCTCTCTCTCTCTCTCTCTCTCTCTCTGCCCCTCCTCCACTCACACCCAAGAGTGCATTCTTTCTCTCTCTCAAAACAAATAAACTTAAGAAAAAAAAGGAGATACAGTCAAAATCTACCCAGCCTCCTCTAGATCAGCAACCTCCCCAGATGACCCACAGACACGTAAGCATGATTGCCATTTTAGGCAATGAGGTTTCGGGGTAGTTTATTATGCAGCAGTAGCTAACTGATGCACAGCACAGTAAGAACATCTGATAAGGCAGTGACTGATAACTTTACTTTCCTCATTCCCAGCCCTCAGTTCTGTTCTATGCCTGCTCTCCCCACTTTCCAGACACCACAAGCATACCCTGGCATAGGTATACTCCCTATGTCTCTGCCCGAGCCTCAGCAAGCAGACCCGCCAGGAGCAGATGGAGCCTCTAAACAAGTTCGGGCCAGCAGAAATACAAGGTGAGCCACATATTTAATTTAAAATTTTCAGCTGGCTGGGCACCTGGGTGGCTCAGTTGGTTAAGCGTCCAACTTTGGCTCATGATCTCACGGTTCATGGGTTCGAGCCCCGCATCAGGCTCTGTGCTGACAGCTCAGAGCCTGGAGCCTGATTCAGATTCTGTGTCTCCCTCGCTCTCTGCCCCTCCCCCGTTCATGCTCTGTCTCTCTCTGTCTCAAAAAAATAAATAAAACATTTTTAAAAATTTATAAAATTTTCAGCTGGCCACATTTTTCAAAAAGTAAGAAGAAACAGTGAAATTAATTTTAACACTATACTGTGTCTTCTTAGATGTGTTATTATATATTTCCTTTATAGATTTTGCATATTTTCTTTAACCCAGTATCTCCAAAATACTGTCATTTCAACATGTGGTACTAGGCACATTGCAGGTGTTGACGAGCTGCATGTGGCTAGTGGTGACCATGTTGGATGGAGAAACTCCATGCAGATCACTGCACCTGTCCCTTCCAGAGCAGGGATGACAGCAGGAGTGAGGAAGAAACAGAAGGATCCGGAAAAGCTGAGCCTCTGCCAACCCCATGTCATACGGAGTCTTGACTCAAGAACAATTACGCCCAGCATGCTGCCAGTTGTAAGACATTTGCTCACGCTGTCCCCCTGCCCTATATGTCTTCCCATTCTGCCTGACTTGGCTCAAATGTCACCACCTCCATGGAGTCTTCCTGGAATGCCCACAGCACTAACTTCAGACTTCTAAATAGCTCTTCATAGCCTATCCCGACAACAGCTACCATTTGTTGGGCATTTACCATGGGGTGAGTGCTTAACCTGAATTATACCATATGATGCTGACACAACACCGTGAGGTAGGAATTATTATCCTCATTATAAAGATGAAAAAACTGAAGTTCAGAGAGGTGGAGAAGCTTCTCTAAGCTTGCTCAGCTAGTAAGTGGATGAGCCAGGATTTGAACCTAGAGAGGTCAGGCTCCAGAGCCTATGCTTTCAAAGCCTATTCCCTTGCTAATCAAAATGTGGTCCTTAAAGCAGCAGCACCTGGAGCTTGTGAGAAACACGGATTCTCAGGCTGTATCCCAAATCTGCACAGAATCTGCATTTTAAGAAGCCTGGGTGGTTCATGGGCATATTAAACTCTGGCCGGCACTGGCCGAGACTAGCCTTTATCTTAGTTACATGTTATGCGTCTGTTTCACCCACAGGCCACCAGCCCCCTGAGGGCAAGGACTGTACCTTTCCACTCCCGTTTCCTGAACACCTGCTATAGAAAACTGCCTGAAACAGCTATGGAATCAAGTTCTTCTGATCCTACCCATTGGAGTGTGCTTGTTTGTTCGCTTTTAATTTTTAAAAATTTGCTTTAAATCCTGCCTGGGGAAAAGAGCAAGAATACACTGCGCATGGCCAATTTAAAAACATCTGTCCGTGTCCTCCACGATAGCTTGTTCCATTTTCAAAGAGCGAGGATGGCAATGTCCTGGAGCTCCTGGTGCCTAAGATAAATGGCACCGTGTAACAGAGCTAACGCCCAAAACCCGCCGGGCCAGGACTCAGTGTGCCTTTCTGATGGTTGCCGTTCAAGAAAGTATTCTCTCCAAATGGAACCCATTCTGTTTTAGAAAGTGTAAATCTTGGGGTGCCTGGGTGGCTAAGCATCTGACTTTGGCTCAGGTCATGATCTCACGGTTCGTGAGTTCAAGCCTCGCATTGGGCTCTGTGCTGACAGCTCGGAGCCTGGAGGCTGCTTCAGACTCTGTGTCTCTCTCTCTCTGCCTCTCCCCGCTCACAGTCTCTCTCTCTCTCTCTCTCTCTCTCTCTCTCTCTCTCTCTCTCTCTCAAAAATAAATACACCTTAAAAAAATTTAAAACAAAAAGAAAGTGTAAATCTTTGGGGTCTCCTCAGCAGGAGTAGCCCCAGAATTTTTATACGAGGAATGGTTTGGGTCTCTGGAAGGAATGAGGACTTGAAGACGAAGATGTTTAATACCACATGAAATTAAGAAAATGTTAGTAGCCCATATTAAAGAGTGGGCTGATGAAAACAGGATGGGAAAGGCTGAAGCTCCACAATGCTATTCCCACTGGTGTTCAGGTCTCAGGAGAGCGAAGCACAAGCCATTGGGAGGATGGGAATTTGGGGTTCAGTGTCGATCTCAACCAACGTAGTAGAATTTTAGAACACCAGAGCTGGCTGTGACGTGGCACAAAATGAGTGTTTCAGAAGTAGTTGTTAAAAGTTTAGTAAGAATTATCTTGGGTTGGGATTTTGCTCATCTTTTTGATGCCATTGAAGCGGGAGATCCAGAGACACCTGAAACTTAGCACTGTCAATCTCCTTATACCTCCTTCCCTCCCACTCCATCCAACTCTCAAATTTCCTTAGGGAGCCATATACAGGGAATAGAAACTAGACCGGAATCAAGACATTTCTTTTTTTTTTTTTCTTTTCCATCCCTCGCTCCCTCGTTCCTTCCTTCCTCCCTCCCTCCCTCTCTCTCTCTCTTTTCTTTCTTTTAGAGAGTGGGTGGGAACAGGGGGAGGGCCAGAGGGAGACAGAGAGAGAGAGAATCTTAAGGACGCTCATTGCAGAGCCTGACATGACCCTAGGATCACGACCTGCGCTGAAATCTGGAATCAAGAGTTGGACACTTAACCGACTGAGCCACCCAGGCACCCCAAGACATTTCTGTATTAATAGTTGAACTTGGACTTAATAATCACCAGTGTGGAACTCCCTAAAAAAGGTTAAATCAGAGGTGCGCCTGGGTGGCTCAGTCAGTTGGGCGTCCGACTTCAGCTCAGGTCACGATCTCACGGTCCGTGAGTTCGAGCCCCACGTCGGGCTCTGGGCTGATGGCTCAGAGCCTAGAGCCTGCTTCCAATTCTGTGTCTCCCTCTCTCTTTGCCCCTCCGCCGTTCATGCTCTGTCTCTCTCTGTCTCAAAAATAAATAAACGTTAAAAAAAAAATTAAAAAAAAAAAGTTAGATCAGAGAACTTAGTTTGAGTGCTAGACTACAACAGGCTTCCTAACTCCTAACCTCCAGTCCATGGATATAAATCTTGAGGTCTTACCAAACTTAATATGGAGCCCAACCCAATGGCCACCAATTTCCCAATGGGAAAGTACAAGAGTTCAGGCAGGCACTCCTAGATCAGGGTCCTGCTGAGCCCCCTGAAGTGGGAGAGGAGGCAAAGCAAAAGAACAGCCATTGCCACGCAGTGACCCCTCCCACGAGTGACACATGGCCCAGAGAATGTCTGGGACTCTGAAGGAGCCAACTAGCACCTTTCCCTTGGAGAGGAGCTAGAAGGGTGCTGGGCAATGGGTGGGTAGGCATGAGGTCTGAAGAATCCTCTTTGCCTATGTAAATGAATAAATAAATAACTTCTTGGGCCTCATCAACCGCACCCCATCCACTTTACATGACAAAACTCGATCCCTAAGAGGGAAGTGGCTAGCCTACAGTCATGCAACTAGACCACTGGTGCAGCTGGAGGGGAAAATGGGTTTGTGATTTCTAATTCAGAGTTTAGGTGGATGCTCTTTCCAGCTGGACACAGCCTTCAAGAACTACGAACTCTATGAAAGAATGAAAGGGACTCAAGTGTAACCGAGTATTGTACAAATGAAAGCAACGCTCCCACTGGCCAGAATAGGATCACATGGCTATCCCTAGGTGCAAAGGAGTCTGGGAAAGCAGGGAATGGGATTGCCGATTGATTGGCATAGTGACCAACCATGATCCATAGTCTAAGTCCACTCCTACCTGGAACGAATTCACAGTATGCAAAGAAGTGGGGTTTGTAGGTAACATTGTACAAGCCAGTGGTAATATTATGTTCATATTAGAAATAAAGAGCCCGATATTAGAACACAGAAGTGATTTGCCTACAGTCACAGCTAATTAACAATCAAATCACATTTCTTCCTTGATTCCTGAGTCCGAGCTCTTAGCTGCAATGGAATACTGACTTCCAGAAAGAAAACAAAAATATGAGACTCTTCAAAAATTTGAGAATCATGCTTTGCAAAGCTATGCTAATGTTCTTTAAATACTCTCAGTTGAAAGATACTTGAAATTTATATACATTCTTCAATCAAAGCAGCAAGAGATCATTTTCTCTTCACAAGAAAATCATATAGGACGATCGAACTGCATGACCCCAGCAGACACCATTCATACAGAGCCTGCGTTACAGCACCAAGTTGTGCAGTGCACAACCTGCCCAACCACAGATATCAAGCTGTGCTTAATTTAACCTGCATGGTCTCCAGTTTCATCACTGGCAAATTGAGCTGGTTGTTCTAGACTGATTTGGAGGTCCCTTGTGAGACCCTGTGATACGGTAACAGACCATGTGTATTCACACAGGAGAATAATAAATAGGCAAGAACACAATGGTGTCTTTTGCCTTCCCAGGAAGCCTCGCTGTTGCTTTATCCCCATATTGCCCATAATACAGCCTTTATGAATGTAAAACACCCTTGTTAACAATCCAGAACTCTCTGGAGCTTAATTTATCAGAAACAAAGTATGTACTTAGAATCACATGAAAGTATCCCTTCCTCCTCCTCAGACTAACAGCTAACAGAGAGCAGGGCCCTGATCCTTGAAGGACACTATTTACGGGTATTATGCCCGCTAGGAATTGGCATGACCTTTTTTCTGCCTGTTTAGTCTCCAGAGGGATAGGCCCTCTTATTACATTTTCCCAGCCTGGAGTTTAGCTCCGCAGGCAACCTCCTGTCATTTGTTTGTCTGATGGGTATTATTTCTTCCAAGAATCTAATTAGGATCTTTTAAAGGATTCAGCCTCAGAGTGCGGGAATTAAATATGACTCAGAGTGTGTGCTTCCTAAAGCCAGGCGAAAGTGAGATGATCATTCATCTGATTTATTCATACATTATTCAGCCCACAAACCTTATAAGCCTGACAGTGCACCTTTTTAAAAAATGTTTATTTATTTATTTTGAGAGGGAGAAAGAGAAAGAGAGCATGCACCCAAGTCGGGGAAGGTCAGAGAGAAAGGGGACAGAGAGAACCCCAAGTAGGCTCCATGCTGTCAGTGCAGAGCCTGACATGGGACTTGATCTCACCAACGGTGAGGTCTTAACCTGAGCTGAAACTAAGAGTTGGACAGTTAACCTACTGAGCCACCCAGGCGCCCCTGACAGTGCACCTTTTGTGTGTGGGCCAACCTATGCTGGGAGTTAGGCATGTGGATAGAAATGGACGATCCTTCTCCACCTTGGGTTGTTTAGCTACATATCACAGCTTTGCTCCATATATATATATATATATATATATATATATATATATATATATTATATATATATATATATATATTTTTTTTTTTTTTTAGAGAGGGAGAGAGGGAAAGAGAGAGAGGGGGCATGAGCAGAGGGGAGGGGCAGAAGGAGACAGTGAGGGAGGGAATCCCATGCAGGCTCCACACTCAGCGCAGAGAGAGCCCTACATGGGGCTCGATCCCATGACCCTGGGATCATGACCTGAGCCCAAACCAAGAGTTGGATACTCAACCGACTGAGCCAGCCAGGTGCCCCCACATGTATGCTCTATTTAAAGAAAAGTAATTAAACACATGACACATGTGTCCACCAAGTCCCCTTCCATTTCCCTCTTTTCTTGGATCAAAGAAGATTACAGTCCATAGCCCCTCTGCAGCTAGGTGAGGCCATGTAACCAAATCTAACCAAAGGGTGGTAGCACAAGTGACCAATGTCTTTTTTTAAAGTTTATTTTTATTTATTTTGAGAAAGACACAGAGAGCAAACAGGGGAGGGGCCGAGAGAGAAGGAGACAGAATCCCAAGCGGGCTCCACACTGTCAGTGCAGAGCTTGATAAGGGGCTCGAACTCATGAGCCATGAGATCATGGACCTGAGCTGAGACCAAGAGTCAGATCCTCAACCGACTGAGACACCCAGGTGCCCCAAGAAATGATCGATGTCTTTAAGAAGCAGGGTACAAGCTTCAGTTCTCTCTTACCCTGTTTTGGGGACCAAGAACGATCAAGGTTGAGATGTATGAACATCTGTCAGCCTGAGTCTCTGAGTGACCGTGTGGAACAGAGCCCCAGCCCAGTCCCTACTGACCTAACTTAGGTAGCAGGGATAAGAAATATACCTTAGTTTTCTTAAGCCACTGAGATTCAAAGACTCATTTATTGCCACAGCATAATTTAACTTCATCTAACTAGTTTGAAATCTAGACTTTTAAACCATTTAAACTGGTTGTGGTGGATTTGGGGAGAACAAGTATATACTTCATTTCTTTAGTAATTATTTGCAGATCACCTGCTGTATTCCAAGTACTGTGCCCGGGTTACAAAAACGAGTAAAAGATCGTCTCTGCCCTCATGGGGCCCACGATCTGATAGCAGTAATAACA
This sequence comes from Prionailurus bengalensis, assembly GCF_016509475.1. NCBI lineage: Eukaryota > Metazoa > Chordata > Mammalia > Carnivora > Felidae > Prionailurus > Prionailurus bengalensis. Next base: position 26,817,872 of record NC_057357.1, on the reverse strand, counting down.
TCACTGGCAATAATAATACCTGGCAAGTAGCAATTGCTCAGTAAATACCACCGCTATCATTGCAGCTCAGATTCAGAGCTGCACACACGTGCAACGCACTCCTCTCGGCACACCCAGCTTGTGAGCAAGCCAAAACTTGTTAGGCACTAACCAGTGTCTCAGGATGTGTTCTTCTTTTGTGCTGTGGTTCTCCTTCCAACAGTTTGCCAGCCTGTGAAAACTTAAAATAGTCATTCGCAGAATCTCAGGAAGTTCCCCTTTCATAAGAAAAGGCAAATAGGCACACCCAGCCTCACCTCCAAAAATATGAAAAGTTAGAAGAAAATCAGAGTTATTAGATGCAGTGCAGTATGTTTAATTGGTCCTGGAGCAGAAAAAGGGCATGGGTGGAAAACTGGGTAAAATTCAAATAACATCTGGAGTTTAGTGACTATTACGTACCCAACTGAATATTTAAGTTTTGATGAATGCACCACGGTTTTGTAAAATGTTAACATTGGGGGAACTGGGTGAAGGGTATACTGGAACTCTCGATGCTATATTTGCAACTTTTCTGTGAATATAAAATATTCCAAAATAAAAATATTTTTAATAATCAGTATTAATGTTTTCCAGGTTTCTAGTCTGCAGGGTAAGTCTGTGTGCAGGGTTACCATATAAAATACAAGAAGCCCAGTTAAATTTGAGTTTCAGAAAAACAACTTATTTTTAGTGTAAATATATCCCAAATATTACATGGGATATGTTTATACTGAAAACATTTATTGTTCATCTGAAATTTGAAATTACCTAGGTGTTTTGCATTTTTATTCACTAAATCTGGCAAGCTTCTCCAGATGTACTATTGATAAAGAAACATAAATATGTCTTATCTTACCGACACCTGGGTGGCTCAGTCAGTTGAGCATCTAACTCTTGGTTTAAGCTCAGGTCATGATCTGGCAGCTTGGTGGGTTTGAATCCCGCATTGGGCTCTGTACTGGCAGTATGGAGACTGCTTGGGATTCTCTCTCTCTCTCTCTCTCTCTCTCTCTCTCTCTCTCTCTCTCTCCCTCTCTCCCCCCTCCCCCAATTGCGCTCTGTCTCTCTCAAAACAAATAAATACACTTTTTAAAAAAAGTTAAAAAAATAAAAAGATTCTCTCCCTCTCCCCAGCTCCCTGTGCACTTTCTCTCTCTAATTAAATACATAAATAAATAATAAGTCTTATTTCACAATATAAAATGACACCACATAGACTGTATAGGTTTTAACATGTAATTACTAAAGTGAAACATTAGTGCACATTTCACTTATTTGATATTAATTAATTATAATGGGGAAGCATTCTATATGAATGTGTAATTAAAGGAGTTAATGAAAAAAATAGGAAGGAAAGAAAGAATGAGTGGATAAAAAATAAATGAGTGAGTGAATAAATGAGTGGTAAATGTCCCCAAATCCGAGAGAGAAAAATGTATAAATATTAGAAATATGATAGGGCTCTCTAAAATACCTATAATCCACTTTATAAATTGAGACAGACTGGGATAAACTGGGAGTCACAGTTGTGCCTGTTAGCAATGGCATCAATGTTGCAGCTCTTTAATCAAGAAGGAAAAGAGGGGGGTGCCTGGGTGGCTCGGGTGGCTCAGTCGGTTAAGCATCCAACTTCGGCTCAGGTCATGATCTCTCGGTTTGAGGGTTCGAGCCCCGTGTTGAGCTCTGTGCTGACAGCTCAGAGCCTAGAGCCTGCTTTGGAGTCTGTGTCTCCCTTTCTCTTTCTGCTCCTCCCCTGCTCACACTCTGTCTCTCTTTCAAAAATAAACATTAAAAAATATTTTTTTTAAATAATTTTAAAAAAGAAGAAAAAGAGGGGTGCCCAGCTGGCTCAGGAGGTAAAGCATGTGACTCTTGATCTCAGGGTTGAGTTTGAGCCCCATGTTGAGTATAGAGATTACTAAAAACAATACATAAATAAATCTAGAAGAAGGAGGAGAGGGGAGGAGGGGGGAGGAGGTGGAGGAGAGGGGAGGGGGGGGGAGAGGCAAGAAGGCGGAGGATAGGAGGTGGGAGAGGAGGAGAGGAGAGGAGAAGGGATCAGGGAGGGGAGAAGGGAGGCAGGAGGGGGTAAAGAAACCCAGGAGCACTATGGAAACTGCTCAAGTTTTTACCTCCAAAATTTAATATAAAAATTTCCAAACATACCAAGAAGTCTAAAGAATGTTGCAGTGATCACACAGGCTCTACGGTTAATATTTTACTGTACCTGCTTTATCATCAGTCTATCCATCCCATTTCCACCTGTTGATCTACCTTGAAGTCTGACGCATTTCAAACAAAGTTGCAGATCTCATTTTTCTTCCTCCTAAATACTTCAGCAAGATTATTACTCCCTAGAGTTCAATATTTGTTTATAGGTGAAATTACATGCAGTAGTTTGCACAGATTTTAAGTACACTGTTCAATGGGTTTTGACAAAGGAACACACAACTCAAACCCCTCTCAAGACACAGAACATCACCAGCACCCCAGAAAGTACCCGTGCTTATACTGTGCTCACCTCTCCTGATCTTCTACCTTAGTAAAAATATCTCCATGGGTAAAATCAAAGACAAATGCATGTAATTCTAAAATAACAACTCATAGTCCCCCAAGCTGTGGATGGCAAGCCAGGAGGGTGCGGGGTGTGGGTCACCATGGGTCCTAGAAGTTCGGGGGGTTCTGTGCAAATCTCTGCCTTGAAAGCATCCTGCCATCCATCCTTTTTCTCATACTCAGGAGGATACACTTGAATCAAGTAATGGAGAGGGCAATTACCTCCTCTATCCCTGTGTTTACAGACTTTGGGACTTTGTTACAAATACGTAATACACTACCTGCCACATCATGGCCCCACAGTGAGACCATTCACCTTCGCATCCAGCATGTAAGGATATGTCAGGCCCTTGCTCCCAACACTGAGCCATTCGACAAGCATTGATCCAGCATCAATTCCAGAGCAAGCCTGGGATGAACGTGGAGGGTGCAGGAGTGATTCTGAAATGATCCCGAGCATCTGGTAGGGATGCTCAGGCCAGTATGGGGACAGACTACTTGGGTCCCCAGGTATATCTCAGCTCCTGGCACAGGGCCTGGTGCTAAGTCATAGCTCAGAAACTGCTGATGGGTTGAGTACAGGCATGACCTCATTCATTCAAGATATACTTACTGAGGGCGCCTGGGTGCCTCAGTCTGACTTTGGCTCAGGCATGATCTCACAGTCCATGAGTTCAAGCCCCTCATCAGGCTGTGCTGACAACTTGGAGCCTGGAGCCTGCTTTGGATTCTATGTCTTCCTCTTCCTCTCCCCCTCCCCTGCTTGTACTCTGTCTCTCTCTCTCTCTCTCAAAAAAAAAAAAAAAATATATATATATATATAATATATATATTATACACACACACACACACACACACACACACACACACACTTACTGAGCACTTACTGTGACGTAGACACTGTGGATGCAGTAATGAACAACAACAAACAAAACCCTGGCCCCTGTTGCATGCATATCTTGGTGTGGGGAGTGGGTGGCAATAAACACTTAACAAGCAAATATATGGATTCCCAGATAGTGGAAACAGGTTGCAGTTTTACAGAGAGTAACCAGGAAGCCTTGCTCAGCAACAGCGAGGCATGACCTACACGAGGGGATGTACAGGGAAGTGTGAATCAAGGAGCGAGTGTTTTCTTCTACTGGGGCTACTGCAACAAAATACCAGACCGCAGGGCTTAAACAACAGAAATTTCTTTCTCAGAGTTCTGGAAGTCCAACACCAAGGTGCTGGCAGGGTTGATTTCTCCTGAGGCCTCTCTCCTTGGCTTGCAGACGGCTTCCTTCTCACCGCATCCTTACAAGGTTGCCACTCCGCCTGTGTCGTCTGTGTCCTAATCTCTTCCAATAAGGACACCAGTCGCTTAGGACTGGGGCCCACCCATGAGATTTCATTTTACCTTAATTATCTCTTTTTTTTCTTTCTTTCTTTTTTAACATTTATTTATTTTTGAGACAGAGAGAGACAGAGCATGAATGGGGGAGGGGCAGAGAGAGGGAGGGAGACACAGAATCGGAAGCAGGCTCCAGGCTCTGAGCCATCAGCCCAGAGCCCGAAGCCGGACTTGAACTCATGGACCGCGAGATCGTGACCTGAGCTGAAGTCGGACGCTCAACTGACTGAGCCACCCAGGCGCCCTGTAATTATCTCTTTAAAAGACTTATCTCTAAAACGCAGTCACATTCTGGGTCTCCTGGGTGGCTCAGTCGGTTAAGCATCTGACTCTCGATTTTGGTTCAGGTCATGATCTCACAGTCTGTGGGATTAAGTCTTACATCAGACTCTGTGCTGACAAAGTAGAGACTGCTTGGGATTCTCTCTCTCTCCCTCTCTCTCTCTCTCTCTCTCTCTCTCTCTCTGCCCTTCCCCCACTCATGCTTGCTCGCTCTCTCTCAAAATAAATAAATAAACATTAAATACATACATACATACAGTTACTTTCTGACATACTGGGGGTAGGACTTCAATATACGAATTTGAGGAGGTGAAGGCAATTCAGTACCTAACAGCGAGTGAATGAATGAATGAATGAACGAACGAATGAATGAATGAACGAACCAGTCCTCTGCTTGGTTTCTGAACAGGAGAGTGAGGATGGTCAGAGAAACACGAAGACTGAAGGAACAGAGGACAAAGGACAAGCAGCCACATTAGGAGAAAAGCCAGGACTTGACGTGTGTTAGTTTTTTTTTTTTTAAGTTTATTTATTTATTTTGAGAGAGACAGGGAGAGTGAGCAGGGGAGGGGCAGAGACAGAGAGGGAGAGAGAGAATCCCAAGCAGGCTCCACACTGTCAGCGGGAGCCACATGAGGAGTTCCATCCCACGGGCGGTGAGATCATGACCTGAGCCGAAACCTAAAGTCGAACACTTAACGGACTGAGCCACCCAGGTGCCCCCTGTGTGTTGGTTTTTCAAATCCCTCTTGGCCAATTCAAAATGTGTTTTTTTCTGGCTCTCTTAACTGCTTCTGGAAACAATTCTATTAACTTCTGGCCTGCAGCAGCATGTGCTAGAGGAAAGCCCTGAACATGGACTCAGAAGAGCTGGGTTCTATTAGCCTCTCTGCTGGTTGACCTTAAGGAAGTCACCTCCCCACTCGGCACCTTATTTGCTTCATCTATAAAATGGAGATGAGAATCCTGCCCTTTCAGAGAACTGCCCAGAGAAGTGAAGCGAGGCAAGCAGCGAACAGATGAGAGCATGTGGCAACAGGGCTTTGTAAACAGGAAATGTAGTATAAATAAAAACAGACAGTATTACTGTGAAGCTTGCAGTGAAAACCACTGCAGACAGCTCAGAGTTGGGACCTTCCCGCCAGTTCAAAGGGTGCTTCGTTATTAAATTCCAGCCGCTTCCTGGTTGTTTCTCCCCTCAACCCCGCCCCCCCCCCCCCAGGGCAATCAGAGAGTACAGGGCTGGGAACAAGAAAGGCTTATAAAAAGGGACAGGGAGGCTGATCCTACCCAAGGTGGAGAGCTGGCCATTCCTGCCTCATCAAGGATTCTTTACAAGAGAGGGGCGCCTGGGTAGCTCAGTTGGCTAAGCGTCCGACTGTTGATTTCAGCTCAGGTCATTATCTCACAGTTCAGGGTTTGAGCCCCACATCGGGCTCTGGCTGACAGCACAGAGCCTACCTGGGATTCTGTCTTTCTCCCTCTTTCTCTGCCCCTCCCCTGCTTGTGCTTTCTCTCTCTCTCGAAATAAATAAACCTTTAAAAAAAAGGATTCCTTATAACATAGATACACAGATATAGATATATACAAAAAGCTGTAGCTGTTTAATGTATGCAACTTGATGTGTTTGGAGATAAGTGTATACCCGTGAAACGATCAACACTGTCAGGGCCATAAACTTACCCATTGCCTCCAAAAGCTTCCTCTGGTTCCTTTTGTTTTTTCCCTCTTATGGTAAGAACACAAAACATAAAAAAAAAAAAAAAAAAAAAAAAAAAAAAAAGAACACATGACATAAGATCTACCCTCTTAGCCAACAGTTAAGTATACAATACAATATTGTTTAGCATAGGCCTTGTGCTGTACAATAGCTCTCCAGAACTTACTTATTTTGCATAACTGAAACTCTGTACCCTTTGACCAACATCTCCCCACTTCTCCTTCCCTCCTAGCCCCTGACAACCACCTTTTTACTCTCTGCTTCTGTGAGTTTGAGTGTGTCAGTTTCACATATAAGTGAGATCATGCAGTATTTGACTTTCTGTGTCTGGCTTATTTCACTTAGCATAATGCCTTCCATGTCCATTCATGTTGCTGCAAATGACAGGATTTCCTTCTTTTTAGGGCCAAATAATATTCCATTATATATATACACACACACACACATAACACACACATAACACATTTTCTTTATCATCAAGGATTCTTGGCATTAAGAGCTGTTTGATGGGTACTGTCCTTGCCAGATTCTATGCTAAACCCCCTCCAGGCATCAATATGCTAAATCCTCGCAGTACCCTCTGAGGTTGGAGCCATTACCTACCCATTTTCCTGATAAAGAAACTGAGGCTCAAAGGAATCAAACTGCCCAGAGTCATATGGCTCTTAGGAGGCAGAATTGGGCCTAAATCAGCTCTTCTTTTAACTTCAACTTACTCTCACCCTCACAATTATACAAAACGCCCTAAGGTGTACCTGGCATTTAGGCGCTAAAGATATCTAAGATGTCTAAAGTCTCCTGTTTGAATCCCAGCTCTGACATTGCCCAGCTGTGGGACCTTGGACAAGTTACTTACCTTCTCAGAGGACCATCCTGACCATCTATCAACTCCACTACCACCCAAGCGGGAGTTGGGGATTGTTACCTAAACTCAGTTCCCTCAGTTCCCTCCGCTATAAAATGGGGATAATAACAGCCCATATCCAGTGTATAAAGCACATAGCCCAGCATTGGGCAGCTATCATTTCAAACATTATTATTTTACAATATTATACCTACACCCCATCCAGGGTAAGGAAGAAAAGCAGAGATAGAACCAGAGATTAGAAGAATAAATTAAAATTTTTTCACATTCAGCCCCTTTCAGAACTTAGGATCAAGAAAATAATTATCTCAACTAAAGATGTGTTGTTTTCCTTTGATTAGGAAACAAGAAATTGTGTGTAGCAGCACTGTGTTTCCCTTTTTGCTTTGGCCGCCAGAAGGCTCAAAGCGAAATTTAATTTTTAAATCTTATTAAGAGTAACTGAATGAATCTGGGCCGTCTTCCTTTCTGTCATGCACATTTAAAATTTTCTGTTCTATTGACTTTATTGTTCCTGTAACATTTAAAATTAATGTAAAACAATTGTTAATGCAACTGCTTGAACAATGGGTGAGATAAAAATGAACAAGACATATTATGTAGTTATAGTTTAAAACAGTGCATTTGAAATCAAAGCACTACCCGTTACTTGAATTTTAGACAAAGATAAAAAGACACTGAGAAATCAGAGATGAATTTCAAAGTAGAATTAGTTCAGAAGAAGCATTTAGGGAGAAAAATTGTAAATCACCCCAGACCTCGTCAGTCCTGTTTGCAGGCAGAGGAAGGTCAGCTTTGGTCCCTCTGGGCTCCACCCTGGCTGGCACTTAGCTATTTGAGTCCCAGCTCTCAGAGGAGCAGAGGCCTGCCCCTATGTTCCCATGCCTCAAGGGACTTCCTGTTTATCTTTCCGGATCTTGTGTCCATTCGCACAAGATGTGAATCAGCAGCAGAGACCAGGATGACAGGAGCTATTTCTGTAAGTCAGTTCGATGTTAACCATGCTGGAGTGAAGAAAATTTACATTTAAATGAAACTTCGATCAAGCTCCCATTGTCTGGAATCTCCAGAAAGAGAAACTGCGGGTTTCTGTGAGACAGTGTGTATGTGTTTACATCCAAATACGATATTCTCTGTAAAGAGGCTGTGACAGGTGTCCTCATCTGGAGTTGGTGTAATGGCCAAAGATTGGAAACAATATAATTGATGGGAACTGGCAAAATATGATGGAAAAGGATGCAGGCGTTACTAAAGAATGACACAATTAACTATGAAAAATATTCGGCGGTATCTAGTTACTCTCAACATACACCTGACCCGGGATTCTCATCCTCTGCTACCCTCAGGATAAAATCGGAAGTTCTTAGCCTGGTCCACACCAGGCTTCCTCAGCATCGGCACTACTGACAATTGGGGCCAGATAGTCTCTGACGGTGGGGGAGGGGGCTGTCTTGTGAGTTGTAGGATGCAGAGGGCATGTCTGGACCCCACCCACCAGATGCCAACGGGACTCCCCTCTGCAAGGTGTGACGAGAGGGTCTCTAGTCATTGCTGAGTGCTGCTACCTGCAACAACATGACTGTATCTCACAAACATAATGTTTGGCTAAAAAAGCTAAACAAATACATGAAAAGAGTATATATTATTTATAAACCCATTTGGTTTGGGAGAGGACATCTAGGATGAGAGGAACGTTCTGTTTCTGGATTTAAGTAGTGATTACTTAGGTGTTTTTCACTTTGAAAGTCACTGTGCTGTGTGTGCACTTTCCTGTAATTACAATGTAATTCAATAAAATGTTTATTTTATTTATTTATTCAAGAATATTTATTTATTTTGGGGAAAGCACAAGTGGGGGAGGGGCAGACAAAGGGGGACAGAGGATCTGAAGCGGGCCCTGTGCTGACAGGCTGACAGCAGCGAGCTCCCGATGTGGGGCTTGAACTCACGAACCACAAGATCGAGACCTGAGCCAAAGTCTGCCGCTCAACTGACTGAGCTGCCCCAATAAAAAAAAATTTTTTTCATGAGGCATATCTAGATGGGTTGATATGGGAAGATCTCTAACATACATGGCAAGTGGAAACAAAGCAAGATGAAGAATGAACATGTCGTGATTCTGTTTGTAAAGGATCCCCAACAACATGGGGAGAGCCCACACGCTCCCCGTGGAAGTGTCGACTGTGAATCACTGCACAGCAGTGGCCCTCATTAATCACACTGGAGTTACCCACACCCCATAACATCTGGACCCCGAGGGCATGTTCCAGAGAGGCTCCTGCCCACTGCCCAGAGAGACACTGACAGGAATACTCACCACAGGGATTCTGAGATAGTAAACAGAAGCTCAGAGGGGTTAAGTGACTTGCTGAAGATCACACAGCCTGTGAATCAGAAAGCCAGGATCTTGGGGCGCCTGGGTAGCTCAGTCAGTTGAGAGTCCGACTTCTGCTCAGGTCATGATCTCACGGCTCATGAGTGCGAGCCCCACATCTGGCTCTGTGCTGACAGCTCAGAGCCTGGAGCCTGCTTCAGACTCTGTGTCTCCTTCTCTCTCTGCCCCTCCCAGGCTTGTGCTCTGTCTCTCAAAAAATAAACATTAAAAAAAAAATTTTTTTTTTTTAAAGAAAAAAGAAAGCCAGGATCTGCTCCCAGGTGCCCGGGAGCTGCTCTGAGGGCTCTAACGCTCTAGCGCTTTCTCCTGGGACTGTACATGGGTGGAAAATCCCACCCTGGCTGGCTAAGCACCCTCCCACCTGAGTCGCAGGAGGCAGCCTTCAGACCAGGAGTCACTGCAGAGATCCACCACACAGGCTGAGGGTGACCTCTGCCAGCATATACCCTCCCCTGCCCAGACCCCAGTATGCACAATGTGTCTGTCTCCTTCCCAGCCTTGAGTTATTCCACAAAATCCCCCCTTTTATATTGCCTTATCCTTGGGAGGTACCAGCCTCAGGCAAAGGAAAAAAACCCACTCTCCCCTATGCTGTGGGCTCACCCAGAATCCCCCCTCTTCAGTGGGCTGGCCGCCCTGCCCACAGCCTGGCCTAACGGAGAAGCGATGATGGCAGACAGCCCGGGCAGGACAGATCCCAAGGCCTTGTGCGGGGGGGAAGCCAAGAGTGGTTCTTGCCTTCGGGAAGGGAGAAGATGTGAGCTGCCTGAAGAAGATCAAAGACAGCTCCATCCTCTGTGCAAGTGGTGAGCTACTCACACCTTAAAAGGGATAGATGAAATTAACATGGCAACTGTCCCCGGATTGACAAGAAAAGTCACCCACAGGCATGATCACACCTGAGAACCTCTTGCTGGAGCCTGAGCTGTGCCCTGCTTTCTCTTCTTTCGGTTTGGGATCACCCACCCAAAAACTCAAATTCCTTCTCATATTGAAAATAATGATAATAGGGGCGCCTGGGTGGCTCAGTTGGTTAAGCCTCCGACTTCGGCTCAGGTCACGATCTCATGGTTTGTGAGTTCGAGCCCCGCGTCGGGCTCTGTGCTGACAGCTCAGAGCCTGGAGCCTGTTTCAGATTCTGTGTCTCCCTCTCTCTCTCTCTCTGCCCCTCCCCCGTTCATGCTCTGTCTCTCTCTGTCTCAAAAATAAATAAATGTTAGGGGCGCCTGGGTGGCGCAGTCGGTTAAGCGCCCGACTTCAGCCAGGTCACGATCTCGCGGTCCGTGAGTTCGAGTCCCACCTCAGGCTCTGGGCTGATGGCTCAGAGCCTGGAGCCTGTTTCCGATTCTGTGTCTCCCTCTCTCTCTGCCCCTCCCCCATTTATGCTCTGTCTCTCTCTGTCCCAAAAAAATAAATAAAAATGTTGAAAAAAAATAAATAAATAAATAAATAAATAAATAAATAAATGTTAAGAAAAATTAAAAAAAAAGAAAAAGAAAATAATGATAATAGTAACAATAATAACAGGACTCTCGCTGTTGAGACTGGTGGGCATTACTCAGGTAAGTGCTTTACATCTAGTGACGTGTCTCATCTTCCCACTTCCCAAAAAGCCTGAGAAGGAGGTTCTATTGTTAGCCCAGTTTTGCTAATGGGGAAACTGAGGTGCAGAGAAAGAACACAGGTCAGGGGTCACAAACTCAAATGCCTCCAGGAGCACGCAGACAATATAAATGGGGGCAATGGGAGGATATAAGATATCAGTCTGGATTAGTGAGGACTGTATGAACTGAGAATAAAGGCGACAGCCCCTCCTCAGTCCCATCCTTAGGACTGCCACTTGGGAATGTGGCCCGAGTGTAGCCAGATCTCATTTTTCAAGTGAAAATATAAATTTGTATTTGAATGTGAATATGACATCTTCCCAGTGTTGTTAGCAGCTAAATCACTTAGGATTAGGATTTCCTCCTTATGACAAAACCTCAAAATAAGAAGGCTAAGATAAAAGTATCAGAAAGTATCTGGAGAATCAACAGCTCAGAGCTGGGATGGAGACTCCAAGCGTCAGCAGGGACCCAGACACTATATTCCTGCTCAGCATCCTCAGCTCACGACTTTCATCATCATGGTCACCTCATGGACCAAAATGGCTGCTGGTGCTCTGGTCATCTCTCAAGAGGGGGCAAATGAGCAATCGCCAAGCAGATCACTTGATTCCCCACCCACCCAACGCTACACTTGGCCTTAGTAGGCATTTGAATCTCTACACCTTGGTAAATCTAGGATGGAAAACAAAACCAAATTCCATGTTAGCCTCTCTTAATGGGCTCCATCTCACTCACAGAAGGTTGACAGGGACTAATCTGATTATTATCCAAGAACCTGGGATGAACCTCCCATTAGCTAAAAGTCTGGGATTGCATGTAAGATCAACCTCCTTGCCATCAATTGAAAAACTTTGCCACAGTATTTTGCAGCATCTCTAATCAAGAGATGGAGTCTACTTCTCTATCTCCTGCCCCTGCGCTGGCCCCAATATTTTCTTTGACCAGTGGAATGTAGCAGAGGTGGTGTGTGAGTTCTTGGGCCTGGGCCCTACAGCTTCCACTTTTGCTTAGAACCCGGAGACTGCCATGCTGTGAAGGAGCCTGGGATGGAAGGCAATATGAAGAGAGGCCTGGCCATCTGGTGGCCCCGGACAAGCCCAGACCCCAGTGGATCTGCCAACTGAATGCGGCTGCCTGAGTGAGCCCTGATAAGACCATCAAAAGAACCGCCTGGTCGGGGTGCCTGGGTGGCTCGGTCAGTTAAGCGTCCGACTTCAGCTCAGGTCATGATCTCACGGCTCACGAGTTTGAGCCCTGTGTCAGGCTCTATGCTGACAGCTCAGAGCCTAGAGCCTGCTTGGGATTCTGTGTCTCCCTCTCTCTCTCTGCCCCTCCTCTGCTTGCATTCTGTCTCTATCTCAAAAATAAATACACATCAAAAAGAGAAAAGAACTGCCTGGTCAACCCATAGAAATTGTGACAAATAATAAATGGTCACTCTGTGAAGCCACTACTACAATTTGGGATGCTTTATTAAGCAGCAATATCTAGCGGATACATTCTTCATCTCTGTCTATCTTCCTGTCCCAGATCCTTACCAGGGTCTATAGCGTTGACTCCACCCCTAGGGTAAGACATTATCTCTTCCCACCATCCCTCTTGATGCCAGTTTGGAGACTTGAACCTGGTCCCTTCCCAGCTCCCACCTCCCACCATGACCCTCTTTTCTGATCATCTCAGATGATTTGCTGATTTGAGAACCTATCTGTATCAGTTTTTTTTTTTTTAATTTTGTAATATTTACTTACTGTGAGAGAGATAGAGACAGAGTGTGAGCAGGGGAGGGGCAGAGAGTGAGGGAGACACAGAACCCGAAGCAGGCTCCAGGCTCCGAGCTGCCAGCACAGAGCCCGACGTGGGGCTCAAACCCACGAACCGCAAGATCACGACCTGAGCCAAAGTCACACACTTAACCAACTAAGCCACCCAGGTGCCCCCCTATCTGTATTAGTCTTATAGGGCTGCCATAAAAAAATGCCACCAGATAGACTGGGTGGCTTAAACAACAGAAGTTTATTTTCTAATAGTTCTGGAGGCTGGAGGTCCAAGATCGGGTGCCAGCATGGCTGGTTTCTCCTTGGCTTGAGGTGACCACCTTCTCACTGGGTCCTCGCATGGTCTTTTCTCTGTTCATACGCATGGCTGGTGTCTCTCTCTCTCTTCTTAGAAAGACACCAGTCCTATTGGATTAGAGACCTACCCTGATAGCCTGTTTTTAACTTAATCACCTCTTTAAGACTATCTTCAAATATAGTTACATTCTGAATACTGGGAGTTAGGGCTTCAACATATGAATTTGGGGGGGGGGGAGGGACACAATTCAGTCCATAATACTGCCCGTCTCCCCACTCACCTGCTCCTTAAATAAAGGTGGAATTCAGGTTTTATTGCAGAAACTCTTGTGTTTTTTATAGATGAGTGCACGTATAATTGGTTGAATGTGACATATATGGTTTATTGGAGTAGGTGTTCAATGTATTAGAAAACTACGTTGTAACTAGCACTGAACCAACGGTTTTACAGATGGTTGTTTGGAATAAGGCTACAGACAAAAGTCAACATTAAGAAAAAACAGATGAAATGAATAAGGCACACTGATGTAGCAAAGACAGTCGAGGTGGCAGCTCAAGGGCCAGAGTTGAGGAAACCTGATACTAAGAGAGCCAGCTCTGCAGGCTGGTGACCCTGAGCTTCTTTCCTGGCACTGGTGCTCCTTAGCTGTAAGACCCTGGGCAGGCCACTCAGCCTGTTCAGAGCCCTGGTTTACTCATTTATCTAATGAGGATGCCAAACAGACCTGCTCCAGGTGGCTGTTCAGAGCATCACATCAGCCTCTTGGGGCACTAGGCACAGCACGTGGCTCGGGGACCAGGGCCATTCCTGACTCTGCTGCTTACCAGCTGTGTGGCCTTGAGCAAGTTATTTGCCTCTCTGAGCCTGCTTTCTCTTCTATAAGAAGGGCATAATGGTACCTAACTGCTCGGGTGGTCAAGAGGATTCAGTGAGTTAATTCACCTTCTGAGTGATGTCTGGTACACTGTGAGTGTTTGATCAATATCATTATTATTAGTTACTCTGGGGACAGCTCTGGACACCAGCTGAAATGGTCCCTCAGAGAGGCCTTCATCAGGGGCAAGTCCCAGCTCCAGGCCAAGCCCTTTCCAATGAGGCTGATGTCAGAATTCCTTAAACTCCATATCCTGCCATTGTCCCCAACACTCCAGCTCCAAGGCGGGAGATGATGTCATGGGAACTGATGGGTTTTTTCCTAAAGGGATGGGCAAGGGTGGGTGGGGAGGGGCCTTGCTAAGGCAGCCCTTCTCTCCAGCTCCTGGTCTCAGGGGGGAAGCTTGGCCCTGAAGATCTTCACTTCTGTCTCGTAGGATTCTGCATTATATGAACTTTTTATTTTATTTATTTTTATTACATCTATGATCACAAACAAGAAAGCTATTTTCATTTTTCCCCTCCTCCCACCAAAGCTATTTTCATTTTGAAAAATGAATCCAAGGCCAGTTTGACCCTTCTAGATTCCCAGGGTCAGTTCTGATTTATCTGGGTCACTTGCTCCTTGGCCTGGCTCTCTGCAAAAATAATTTAACAGAACCAGGATACTTCAGGGGTTCCTTCACTGAAGACCACTCTGACTCTAAAGTGGAAATAAGACCACTAGCTACCTCCTAGGCCCAAATGAGTCATAGACTTAAAAGTATTTGGCACATAATGAGCACTGAATAAATGGCACCTTTATTATTATTCATGAATGTCAATCATGTTCTGTGCCAAAACCTTCCATGCTTGATTTTATATAATCCTCACAAGGACCTCAAAGGTGGGTTCCCATTTTACAGATAAGGAAACTGAGGCTCAGAGAGATAAAGGGACTTTACTCAAAGTTCTGAAGTCAAACTACATTGTGTCGTCTGCGATGTCACTTCCTTTGGGAGGCTTGCTTCCCCTGCTCCTTCCCAGCACTGTCCCCCTGGTGGCTAATTCTCTCTTACCTTGCTCAGAGCTCTTTGTCTCTACCTTCACATGGGAATCATCTGGGAGGCTTTTAAAAATCTTTTTCTTGAGCTGCACACTGATCAACGTCATCAGAATCTCTGGGGTTGTGACAGTCACTTAGGAGCATGATGGGGAGTGATACTGGGACCTGAGTTATTAATGCTACCCACGTGAGTCTAATGTGCAGCTAACATTGAGAACAGGTGTTTTAGAGTGATTGGTAGGTCTGTCTTCCCTTTCTTATAAGAAGGGTCAAAATAGGGTGACTAATGTCCAGTTTGCTCCGGACTGAGGAAGTGTCCTGGGACACAGGATTTTCAGTGCTGAAACTTGGAAAGCCCTGGGCAGACTGAGACATGTTGGTCACCTTGGCCAAAGCCAGGTCCCACAGTCAGCAAGACCCAGTGGCTCCAGGTGCCAGGCCAGTAACTACATGTGTGAAGTAGCTGGTGGAAAGGTGATAGAGGATGGTATCTGAGAGCGGACAAAGAGAGCGTGTCCTGCTAGAACCTTTACATTTCAGTGAAATCAACGTACCAAACAGGGCCTACCGGCAAGCCAGACCCATTTGTTTTAAACCCAACAGATGAACTTCACCTTCTACTCTAGAGATACCAGGAGAATCTTCCACCTACAGTGGGGTCTTGGTGGACCAATGGTTTTCAAGCCCCTGGTGGGGTCACCTGGGTAACTTCCAAAAAAAAAAAAAAAAAAACATGATGCTCAGCTCCAGCCCAGACCAATTGAATCACAGTCCCTACGGGTGGGACCCAAGCATCAATATTTTTAAAAATCCCCCTCCCCAGGTCACTATAATGTCTGGCTAGGGCTGAAGATGGCTGGGATAAATGATGACCAGATGAAGGAGGAAAAATGGGCTTCTCTATATCTTCAGTGTCTCTCTGATGTCCTTGATGTCTGACTCATAAGGTTTGGGCAGCATTTCTGTTCTACCTGCTTTCTACAGTCACAAGCAAAAATGAATGCTGAAGCAACGAAGATGTCATTCAGTAGGTGAATGGATAAATGAACTATGGTTACATCCAGATGAGAGAATATTATTCAGCGCTAAAAAGAAATACACTCTCAAGCCATGCAAAAACATGGAGGAATCTTAAATGCATATTACTAAGTGAAAGAAGCCAGTCTGAAAAGGACTGTATGATTCCAACTATACGACCTTTTGGAAAAGCCAAAACTATGGAGACATTGAAAAGATCAGTGGTCGGGTTACCTGGGTGGCTCAGTCAGTCAAGTGTCCAACTCTTGATTTCAGCTCAGGTCATGATCTCACGGATTGAGTATGGCTGTGCACTGACAGTGTGGAGCCTGCTTGGGATTCTCTCTCTCCCTCTCTGCCCCTCCCCCACTCATTCTCTCTTTAAAAAAATTAATAAGCATTAAAAAAAATATATTAGTAGTTGCCAGATGTTATGGAAAAAGAAGGGATGAATAGACTAGACACAGAGGGTTTTCAGGGCACTGAAAATACTCTGTATGATACTCTAATGGTGGATGTATGTCATTGTACATTCGTCCAAATTCATAGAATGCACAACCCAAGAATGAACCCTGAGGTTAAAACCATGAACTTTGGGTAATAACGATGCATTAATATAGGCTCATCAATTATAACAAATGTACCACTCTGGTGGGGAATGTGGATATGGGGAAGGCTATCCACATGTGGGGACAGGGGGTATAAATGGAATCTCTGTGCCTTTCGGTCCATTTTGTTGTGAACCTAAAACCACTTCTAAAAGAATAAACTCTCTTAAAAACAATCCGTACAGAACAAGGACTTCCAATTCATTCATTCATCAAGCACCGCTGAGCCCCAGCACCTAGCCCAGCTGTCAGTGATCACCACCAGCCTAGTGGCTTCTGTTGTGTGACACTGGGCAATGCACTTAACTTCCCTGTCCCTCACGTCTAACATCAACAAAGATGTGTAGGTCTCTAGCCCCATGGCCATTCCGAGTAAGGCTAGGGATCCAAGGTCCCAGGCCTCTGGGCCTCTTCATGTGGAGAGAGACTTTGCACAACAGAAGGAAGACAGGAGGGTTTCCTGGCATCGGAACACCTTGTTCAAAAGAGAGGAGGAAAAGGTCTCTGAGTCATTGGAGGAAATTACCATGTTCAGTGGAGAGGGATCAAACAACATGTGTATATGTGTGCCCACGCATGTGGACATGTGTGATTCTACACATGGAAGTGGAGGGGGTGTGTGTGAGGGTGTGTATGTCTGGAGTATGTGCATGTGTGTATGTGTGTGTATGTGAGTGCTTATGTGCAAATATGTATGCATGTATATGTGAACGTGCATGAGGACTTGGTGTCAATATGAGGATGTAAACATGTGACTGTCACTGTATGCCTGTATGTGAATTGTGGACGTGTGTGTGATGAATGTATGCGTAATGTGTGAATATGTATGCACCCACATATTTGTGTGAATGAGTGGGTATAAGGTTATGTGTCACTCCCCGGGTGTCGTGGGCAAGCTTTTCAACCATTCTGTGCCTCTGTGTCCCTATGTCTAAAGTGAGGATAAGTACTTACTCTGGTGGATTGAAGGTGGCTGCAAATCCTTTGCTAGTCCTGCCACCAGGAGGTGGAGTCACTTCCTCTTGAACCTGGGCTGGACTTGTGATCTGTTCTGACCAATGGAATCCGGACCTTAGGAGATCTGCCGTTCTTCTGCATTTGCAAACATGACACTGCCTCTTGGAACCCAGTGGCTGAGCTGTGAGATGCTAGAACCGAAAAGTAAGGCCATGAGGAGGGAAACCAGCGCGTGTGGGTTGTCAGTGCCAGCTGAGTTCACAGCGCACAGTAGCACCAACTGCCCTCTGCTGTAGAGGACCATGGTCCTAGCTGACATCACGAAGAGCAGAACTGCCAGCAGAACTCAGTTAACACACAGAAATCATAAGAGACAATAATAGCAGTGGCCGTTTTTAAGCCATTAGGTTTCAGGATGGTTAGCTACACAGCAGGCATGCCTTGTAAAATTTTTAAGCACTTAGAACTGAAGTTGGCAAACTTTTCCTGCAAAGGGCCAGGTAGTAAATATCTCGGGTTTTGCAGGTGATGCAGTCATTGTCACAACTACTCAACTCTGATGTGTAGTGCAAAAGCAGCCAGAGGTAATGTGTTAATGAATAAGCATGGCTGTGTTCCAATAAAACTTTATTTACACAAACAGGTGGCAGGCTGGATCTGGCCCCCTGGCAGTCAAATGTTTGCCCAGAGCTAGAAAGCTGCCTGGGATCCGGTGAGTGCTTTAAAGTGTTGGCTACGAGGCGCCTGGGCGGCTCAGTCGGCTAAGTGTCTGACTTCGGCTCAGGTCATGATCTCATGGTTCGTGAGTTTGAGCCCTGCCATCAGGCTTTCTGCTGCCAGCGAGGAACCCGCTTTGGATCCTCTGTCCCCCTCTCCCTGCCCCTCCCTCTCTCATGCTCTCTCTCTCTAAAAAATAAAAATAAATAACTATAATGTGTTAGCTATGAGCGTATGTGTTAAAGAGAGTGTATGTCTATGTACCCACGTGCATACGGGCATGTCTGCATGTGAAGCATGTGCCAGAATGAGTGTAAATGTGTCTATATGCAGAATCAGTTTAGTCCTTCTGTAAGACAAAGGAATAGGTTCATATCAGCTAACTTTTTTTTTTTAACTTTTTGGTAATGTTTTATTTATTTTTGAGAGAGAGCGAGAGCATGAGCAGGGGAGGGGCAGAGAGAGAGGGAGACACAGAATCCGAAGCAGGCTCCAGGCTCTGAGCTGTCAGCACAGAGCCTAGCTCGGGCCTTGAACCCACAAACAGTGAGATTATGACCTGAGCCGAAGTCAGATGCTTAACCGACTGAGCCACCCAGGCACCCCTCAGCTAACATTTCAACGCAGCTACCTCAGACCTTCCTGCTTCTATTCTGGGGAGAAAGGGAAGCATGGTACAAAGCCAAGGGAAGAAAGAGCTGGTATGTCCCTATCGTTTTCATCTGGGTTAAGTTTGGAGGGAAGCCATCATCTGTCAGTGGCTGGGCTACTGTAGGGCAGGCAGCCCACGCCTTCCCGTCTGCTGAAAGGAGAAGTCAATCCTCTGGGGAGAGGGGGAGGGGATGCTGTAAAAATGAAAAAAAAAAACAACACTGGAACTTTTAAGGAGGAGCTTGGGAACTGGAGAGAAAGCTATCCCCCCCCCCCCCACCCCCGCCCTACAGTGGGTGGCTTTTCCAGGCAACTTGTCAACATCTGCTTGCTGGTTTCATTCTGATCTCCCACTGTGGGCCTCACGAGGGGTGACTTCCTGCATGACTAACCTCCCTGGCTCTGTTTGCAAGGGCCAGAAATGAGTGTTAGCGTTGTAGCCAGATGTGGATTCAAATCCCTGTTTGCGCTTACTTACACAGGGCATGTGGCCTCCTTTGGCTGAGCCTCAGTTTCCTCACCTGTAACATGGGGATGATATTACTACTACCTCCCAGGACTGTTGCAACGGTCAAGTGAGGGTGGTGTGTGTCTAGCATTTTGGCAGAGAGCTTTGCACATAGTAGGTGCTCTGCAGGGTGACGTCCAGAGGCAGACCCTCATGGTTAGCGTGTCCGCCAGGCTTCAGAATTTCGGGGAAGCCTTCTCTAACCCCCTGGGCTGCCGTAAAGTCCCTTCTGATTTAGAAACCTCTTTCCTTCAAAGCACTCACCTCTGGTAGTTATTCTGCACTCATCGGCATGCTTATTTGTCGAGCAGCAGTCTCTTCCGACGGACTGAAAGCTGTAGGCAAAGACGAGATGGAGTCCGTTTTGCTAACCTCGCAATCCCCAGTGCCAATAAGGGCCCTGGCACATGGTTGGCACTCAATGATTATTTACTGCACGTGTGAATGCCCATGGAGCATTTCGTAACTGGGGAGTCCTTGGGGTCCGAGGAGAGAGCATCTTCTCTCCATCTACTACAAACACATCAAGATAAGAGGCTTGCAGTGGGGTCTTCCAAAATGGGGTGATGATAGGAGCCCTCTTCAGCGTCCTGTTGTATCGACAGGTTGAGCTGGGCTTTTCTGCAGTCACAAAAAATCCCAGTGTTTCATTTCACAAGGCTAACACCACAGAGGTTTGTTTTTCACTCATACAAAGGCCACAATGAATCAGGTGACCGTCAAGGGCAGCTGTGCTCTTTGTGGTGACTCAGTTCCATCTTGTGATGGCTTTCACGCGTGACCTTTAGGGCTTCTGCAGGATCATGTACAAGTCCCTTGTGCTCCCTGCCCATTGCTCAGAACCAGTCGGCTGGCCCTGGCAAATGGCAGTGGGGCGGGAAATACAGGGTTACTCGAGGATATTCAGTGAGCAGGAGTGTCTCTGCTGCGAACGTGGGAAGGGCTCAGACGTCTCGGCTGGTCTCCTGGGTCTGGGTTTAATGATAGGACAGCCAAATGCATTTCGAATACTTGGAAAATGGAGATCCCTACTAATTAGACTGCTTTTGAAAACCAGGTATTTATCAGAGGAAAAATAACCAATCATCGCAAAGCCTTTACTTAAGATACGAGGAGCAGTGTTTCCAGTCTGCAGTTTCTTGCCATGCAAGACCCTGAGGGCCCCCCATCTCCAGATGCCACACCATTTTCCTCCACGGTTGAAATATGTCTTAGTAGTTTTGATAAGGATCGACAGTCGCCCATCAGAGGCTTAGCTCCTAATTCGAGGGGACCAGTGATTAAATAAACCGTGAAGATAAAAATCTTTTGCCGAGATAAGGTCATTACAACCTTTTAGTTTGAGTCTGGTACACAGTAGGACTCCTAGTTTCCACCACCACCCCCCTACGATAGCCGGCTTCACTGGAAGGCGCCTTGATGGACTTTACTTTTTTTAAGTGGTAGCTCAAAGTCACTACATCTAAGATGGTAGTGGGGGCAGGGGGAGGAGAGAGACTGAGACAAAGTGTGGGCAAAACCATTGAATATTCATGAAAAGAGCCAGCAGTTTGTAAAGACAGGCTGTATATGATGTGTGTTCTCACCAGGCTAGAAGACAAAAGAAGAAGGGCAGTGTGCCTCTGAATAGAGACGCTGGGGTTTTTTTTGTTTTTTGTTTTTTTTTCTGCTGAGAAGTTTCAGGATGACTCTGATGCCTTTTATAAATTAATTTTTTTTAACTGTTTCTATCTCCCTGGGGTTGGAGAAAAGGGGAAGTGCCAGAGGAATTAAATCCTATGCCTGCTTGATATTATTTTGCCCCGTATCTCCCAGCTGAAGAATTCCATCCTGGGCTTCTATTTCCGTCCCACCACCACCACTACTGCCAACCACCTCTTTTCGCTGTCTCTACCGCAAAGCAAACCTCACACACACCAGCTGGAGGTTCCAGGTTCTCGGACCTAAGGGCCATCTCACTAAAGGAAGTGGTTCACCACCCTGGCGGCCTTCTAGAATCATCAAGGGAGCGGCAAAAAGTACCCACACCTGGGCCGCACTCCCCGCGCTTCTGACCTCATCGGGCCAGGGTGGAGTCCCGAGCGTGGATAATTTCACAAAGCCCCTCATAGGTTGTTAGAGAGCCAGGACTGAGAACCACGAGCTTTCACTAAGCTTTCTGCCTCGGACTCAAGCCACGAAAATGAAATTTTGTTTGAGAAATGAAACAGAGAAAGCTTATAAGAAAATGCCATAGTTCAGAAGAAAGAGACACGGGGGTGCTGGATCCTCTCTCTGGGCGTCCTCCCTCCTGGGAACACGTGTAACAAGTACTCACAGCTGCAGCTCACTCACAGGCCTGAAGAAAAAGGTTGGTGGTGGGGGAAGGTGCCGGGCAGAGAGCCAGATGGTGACCATCCCCTAAGAAATGGATTTACCTTCTTCCTGTTCCACAGATGCTGGGGCGCTACTCCTGAGACAGCAGCTAACACTTGGAGGGCACTTCTCAAGTTCGCATGCATCGCTCTTTGATGCTCCCAACCAACCTCTAAAAGGCAGGATTCTCCTCCTTCATCGCCTCTCCCCCCCCCCCCCCCCCCCGCCCTCCCGGCGATTTTGCAAACGAGGAAATTAATGTCCAGATAAGTTAACTGACTTGCCCAAGAGATTACAGCCTCTGAATGGTGGAGCTGGGACTTTAGTTCCAACATTTACTGCGCATTTACTATATGCAAGGACTTAGACAAGTATAAATGATATAATTATGAAATTATATATTCCATGATTACATCTTTGACACCACCTTCGGCTATTTGTTCTTAGCATTTCTGTGGCAGAATCTTATTTACCCACTAATATCCATTCTTCCGTTATATTTGGCTTGGGCAGCTGTATGCCATGGGGCAGGCTTTCTCCTCCAGCTTTCCTCACGGCTAGGCGTGGTCACGTGACACCATCCTGACCAATGAGATGCAAGAAGACGGCTACTACGTTCCCTAATCCTGGCCAATGAGATGTAAGATGACGTATACTACGTTCCCTAATCCATTCTCGCTTCTCCTTGCCTTAAACAATGCCTGGAACTGTAGTAGCAACTGTGGGATCTGGAGATGACAAGTATGATGATAAAAATGAAAATACCCAGGGGCACCTGGGTGACTGAGTTGTTCAAGCGTCAGACTTCGCTCAGGTCATGACCTCATGGTTTGTGAGTTCCAGTCCCTGCTACGGGCTCTGTGCGGACAGTTCAGAGCCTGGAGTCTGCTTCATATTCTGTCTCGCTGTCTCTATGCCTCAAAAATAAATTTAAAGAATTAAAAAAATATATTTTTAAATAAATAAGTACACATTTTTAAAAATGTTGGGGTGGGGGGGAGTGAAAATACCCAGAATGACAGAGCAGAAAGATGCCTGGGTCCCTGATTCATCCCTGAACTGCTGGCTGTGCACCTCCAGGCTCTGGCTGTTGAGGAAAAACAAGCCTCTGTTTAAGTCACCGTAGGTTAGGTTTTTATAAGTTGTGACCTAATGTATAAGTGACACAGTCTCCTGCATGCCCTTCATCACTATGGTGGGTCTTTTCCTTTACAGTTGAGCACCCCACCCACCAGCTCAACAGCAGGTAGCATCTGACTGCAGCTGAAGCTTAGCCACTTGGGGCACATTGAATCAGTGCCCTAATTGTATTACCTTTGGGACCTGTGGCATTTTTGTCACCCGAATCAGCACTTTCGTTTTCCCAGATTCCATTTGTTTTTACAAGATAAGGGCGAATGTAGGAACACAGTCAAACAACTGTGTAAACAATCTGCACAAAGATGGCGACACTGGCCCAACTCATCAACTGAAGGGGGGGCCAACACCCTTCTGCCACAGCTGATGAGGCAAACCAGGATTACTGTGGGCAAGGTGCTTTGGGGCGTCAGTCAAGCACGTGTATCAAAGTCAGGCTGTTTGAAAGTCAAATGTACAAAAGTTAAGGACTGCCTATACACACTCCAGTGGCAGCCCAGTATGCCAGATTGTGAGTTTGTTTTTTTTTTTTAATTTTTTAACTTTATTTTGACAGGGTCAGAGACAGTGCAAGTGGGGGAGGGGCAAAGAGAGGAGAGACAGAGAATCCCAAATAGGCTCCACATCGTCAGCACGGAGCCTGTCGAAGGGCTCGAACCCATGAAACCATGAGATCATGACCTGAGTGGAAGCCAAGACTCAGATGCTCAACCAACTGAGCCATCCAGGCATCCCTGCCAGATTGTTTTTTTAAGATTCCAAATCAATTCTCTATTGCTGAGCTACGAATGACCACTAACTCAGTGGCTTAAAACAATACCTATTATTTCTGAGAGGCTATGAGCCAGCTGAATGCTTCTGCTGATCTGGGCCAATCTGTGACTGGTCTTGGCTAGGCTCGCTCAAGTGCTTGGGTCAGTTCGTGGTCACATCAGCCTGGGATGGCCTCATTCACAAGTCTCACAGGAAGCTCGCTGTCAGCTTCAGGGACAGGGTTGATTGGGCCACAGAGTCCCTCATCCTCCAGCAGGCTATTCACACGGTGGCTGCAGGTTTCCAAGAGAACAATCAGAGGCAGACGAGGCCTCTTGAGTCTCAGGCCAGGAACTAGCACAGCATCCCTTCTGCCACATGCTATTGACTAAAGAGAGTCCCAAAGTCCTTCCAGTTTCAGGGGTAGGTAAAAAGCCTCGCCTTCTTGATGAGACAGGCTGTGGAGGCATTGGCACAGGAAGAGAAAGAGGGCAGGGGCCATTTTTGTCATCAGTCCACTGTCGTACCCAGAGTGAGGGCTTTCCATCGAGTGGATGGCCATGGACGTCAAGGAAAGAGATAAACCAGATCGGAGTAGATAGAGAGATGGTTGCATGGACAAAAGGGAAACATGCCCTGTAGTGGAGAAAGAATGAGCAGCAAAGGAAACAGAGGAAGAGGATGGAGACACAGATTAAATCAAAATTCCATTCCAATAATTACTTCTATGCTCACTGCCCCTTCCCAGGTACTTATTATGTTAAGCACCATCTCACTGAATCCTCGATCACTCCTGTGAGGGAGGTTCCATTATTAATCCCATTTTATAGATGAGGGAATCAAGGTTCAGAGAGGATTAGGTAATTTGCAGAAAGACACACAGGATGAGTAATGCAGGACACAAGACTTGAAGACAGATCTCTTGGTGTCAAAGCACTGGCCCTAATCAGGACATTGTTCTATCTTTAGGCCAACTTGTTTCTCTATCCCCACCTCAGGCCCCCTGCCCAGGCCTGGACTGTTGCAGGATCTGAAGACTTCCAGCCTGATTACTTCCAACCGATTTTTTTCTGTAAAGGTCCACTGAGTATTTTCAGGGTTGTGTTGCAAGTATTCAGTTCTACCAGTATAGACAGTATATACACCGTCTATAAAACTTCATTGGCAAAAATAAATTAAATGGCCACCCCCTGCTTAATCCATTCTCCACCTTGCAGCCAGAGTGGGCCAGACTCAAATGTGACCCTGTCATTCCTTACCTGAAATGTTTCACCAATATCTCCAGGATCAGTCCAAACCTTTATCGCGGTATGTATGACCTTGTGATCAAAGTGTGGCTCCTGGGCCAGCGGCATCACCATCATGTGGGAGCTTGTTGGGAAAGCAAGTCTCAGGTCCCACCCTGGACTTGCCGAGTTAGAATCTGCATTTAACCAGTCTCCCTGGTGATTTGCACACTCCGGTTTGGGAAGCCCTGTCTTCAGGACCCCCATCTCCTGGCACCTGCCTGTCTCCCCCCGCCTCCATCCTTTGCTACTGGAGCCTCTTCCCTCCCACCCCCACTTTCCAGCCAAAGTGAAATTCCCCACTCATCTCTGTTCTTGACACATTCCTCTGCTACCCAATTCCCTCCACTTAGCGAATTCCTGCCTACCTCTAGATCTCACATTAGACTCCACTTCTTCTGAGCAGCTCTCCCGAACCTCCTGAACTGCACAAGGTGCCCCTCTTCTGTGTTTCCATAGCCCTTCCTCATCGCCAACCACCACACTGCATGGAAACGACTGAATTGTCAACTTCTCACAATTAGTGTGCGAGTTCCTGAGAGAGAGACCCCGTCTGCCTCGGTCATTTCTACACGTGTCCTCAACACTGGGGACAGTAAAGACTCAAAAACTACTTGTTGAAAACTGAATGAAACACACCCACCGCCTCTGCCCTGGGCAAGTATCCTACACAACTACTGTTTAATCAGCCTGTGGCTGCAGGTTTCTCTAAGCTTTCACTTGGCTCCAAGGCTTTGTGGAGTCTTACATCGTCCCCAAGATTCCATCTTTCACTAAGCCTGGTGGTTTTTCATTATTAGCAAACGTTTACTACTTGGAGAGGGCCCAGGGGCCTAAGAGATTTCTGAGCAAAATTCTTGAGCGATAAATTAGCCACGGGCCAAGACTTGAACTGTGTTAGGGAGTGTGTGGGGGAGCCAGCAGAAGGTTCTAGGCGAGAAAGAAGACTTGAAGGCAGGACCCCAGGCTGCACACCTTCAGAGCTACGAACTAACATCTTTTCCCACCTGTGTATGGTGCCAGTTCTAGATGACCAATTGTTCTAGCTTTGCTGAGTGGGAAAAGACTCCCAGACACCCAGAGGTGGAAGTCAAGTGAGCTTTGTGTAAGGAATCATAAGCCAGTGCATCCATGGGATGCCCTCCCCAAGGGAAGAGGAGAGCCCTCCTCAAATCAGACACTCAATCCAAGGTTTTCTACAAGTTCCTTTATTAACAAAGCCAAGTATAAAAGAACAAGGCCCCCCAGATGACCCAAAAGATTAAAAGTGCAAATTTACTCCAACCTGAAATAGAAGACAAATGGCTGGCCTCAACTGCCTAGGCCATGGAAATTTGGTGTGATTGAAAACTCCTTTGAATCACACAACTGTAGCAGCGGAATCATATTTGATTAACTCTTTGGTCTCTGTTACTGGAACAAACCATACACCATGACTGCAGCCAATGGGCTACATCATAATATATAGCTGGGGGTCAGAATACACATTTAAAATAACAATAAAATAAGAGGAATGTTTTAAAGTCAAGTCACTGAATCAAGGCACATTTTTTTTAAAGCACAAGGTGCTAAAAATATTCCTGAATATCTTTGATACTTCAAAATCCAGATTATATATAATTTTTTCAGTCTATTCTCTCTGTATAGATGATTGCATATTATCTTCACCCTCTCCCAACTTATACTTGCTAAATTTCCACCAAATCATGTGCTATGTAGGTATAAATGGAAACAAACAGTAGTGTCTAAGTAACAGATGTATGATTAAAAAAAAAAAATTAACGAACACCAAGATGATAACACTGAACATTTTTCCCCCCTCTCTAGGGTCACTGGAAATGTTAATGAGGTTCATCTTCCCCACTACTGGGGAAGGAAGTCATAGCCTTCCTCCCTGTAGGTAGAGATAAGTTAAGTCTTCACCAAGATCAAAAGCCACATTTTACAGAAAGAGTGACTTACTCCATGAGGTTAAAAGAGATACTTTGGAAGCATGTTAGGTTAATTCCTTCCAAATCCTAGGATGTCCGTTTTGGTGGGACATCCCATCCCAAGTCAGAAAGGGGTAGAAACATATGATCAGAATGGTATTCTTTGGCAGTAGGAGCTTGAAAACCCAGCACTGGATTTCTGTTGTCCACGGCCACCAACCATCCTTGCTAAGGCACAGTATGGGATCCCACTAAAAACTCACTTAAAAATAAGAACAAAATACAAATAAAAAGGAAACAAGTTCTTCTGCAATCCTTCCTGATTACTCATCTGCAAACTCCAACTGAGCCAAGGAGTTTAGCCCCAACTCACCAGGAAGGAAATGCCAAGAACTGGCTCCCAGCGGTTTGATTGGAGGATGTGACTGGGAATTAACAACTCCAGGATCGAGGGTCCTCCTGGGAATTATGAGTTAAGTGTTATCTGTGGCCATGTTAATTTTTTTTTTTTTTTTGGTTTGTTTCTACAATAAAGCTTAGCTCTGAGAGATAAAAAGAACTTGAAGTATCACAACCCCAACAATGTATAACAACATTATCTCCATAACAATAAATATAACCTTATACATACTGTGTAAGGCAGGGGCCGCAAACTGGTGGCCCCCAGGCTCCAGCAAATGTTCTGTTCGGCCCACATGGTGTTTGGAACATTTTAAAATTATTTTGTTTAAAAATGAGAAAGTTCCACTTGAAAAAAAATCCTGATTTCCGGCCTCTCCCTACCCTTTTCCCAGCAGAGCTGAACGTTGGCTGCCCCACTTAAGATCGGCATAGTCCCCACCACCCACCCACCCCTTCCCATATTCATCTCCCTGCCTTACTTCTGCAGGCTGCTGAGTTTGCGACCCCTGGTTTGAAATAGCACATACCTAAAAATGTGTTTCCTACCCAAACCTCTTGCACCCCCATGTGATTTCCACACCGTCTGCCCTTCTCCTGTCTCTTCCTTCACTTCTCTCTTAAGGCCTCCTTCCTGAATTCTTCAGATTTCTCCCTCCCCTCCATCCTTCCATTCTCCCTTCTTTCAGCTTCCATTTCCTTTTTGCAAAAAACATCTCCTCTCAGCGCATGAGCCTTCCGGGACGGCTCCCAAGACTGGTCAGTGGGAGTTACTGAAGGGTGTCTTTGGGCAAAACAGCTGAGTCATCTTCCCTAAAACTTTTTCTTTGGGCACTGGCTGGACAATTCATCTTTTTTCTTTAACATGAGCAATTGTGAGGCTTCTCGAATAAGAATATTTGCATAAATGAATCTCTAGTACCAAGTATACACCAAAAATGTGTATGTACATTTCAGATCAAGGACATGACAGAGCCCTGATAAAATACAGAATTGAGCTTAATTTAAGTGCCTCAGGCAACCATCACACCTGGCTAATATGCCATATTATTTCATTTGTACACAGTACATGTTTGGGATCACTAAACATTGATCAAAATTGATCGACATCTCTAACTTTTGGTTACCATGTGCAGAGAACAACTGCTCAGCATGGCACTTAAATAAAACATTAATATTTTAAAAATTCACAAACACAATGCCCCATTAATTAAAAAATAAGAATAAAATTTAAAAATCTTGAGGATGGATGAGGCTTTGGGTAATTAACCTGAAGAAAAAAAATAACACAAACACTACAAGAACAGAATGTTACCAGATTTACACTTCAAAAGACTAGTATGATTTAAAAAATAAAAATTAAAAAAGGAACCTATTGACTCAGCTAGAAACATCTGAAAAATTCAGTTTTTAAAGCTTTATAATCCCTCCAATAGCCTTGCTGTTCCCCACTTCAGTAGACCTAATGACTACGGGGGGAATTGGGGCTTATATGGAAACATTATAAATATATATATATATATTTATAAAGATCTACGTACTCTTGGCATCTATTTTAAAAAGTAAGTTTAAGAAACACTGTGCAGTTTATATCTTCGCAGGAAGTTGGTAGACGGATCCCTTTACTAAATGCAGTACCTTATGACCTAACACTGACCTCCAAAGCTGGGAATGACCTTTGTGTCATCAAGAGGAACTGTCCCCGGAACAACCTCAAAGAGAAGGCGCAACATTTGCAACTATTTCTCTTACAGTGCAAAGTGACAAAGGACAGAAGTCGTCTCCTCAGCTCCCACGAGGATACCCTGCCAACCATTTATTCACAATGACTTCCTGCAGTGGCCAAGTAGGTCCCCTCAAGCAAGTTTAAAGAATTCCCTCAAAACAACTCAGAAGTTGAACAATGGCCCCATTTAGATGGCTCCTTCTGTCTTCCAAGTTTTACCTTTAAGAATCTAAGGAAGTACATGTCTTTGTCAAAAAAAATAATAATAATAAATAAAAGTCCCCAAGTCTAGCACTGGGTGGGACTGGTTACATTTTCTATTCGGCAAGCGAGCGGATGGTGGACTTACTGACACTTCAGCCGAGTTGGGGACATTTATGTCCAAAGAGAAACAACAGCAGACTCCTGACAAGGACTCCCCTCACCTCCCCCTCACTTACTCTCCTCGGCTGATCAGTCAGGGAGCCCAGAACCCAGGATACTGAATTCTTTACGAAAGGCCCTGCAACACCTGGGCTGAATCAACTACTCCTCAAGTTGGCCTTAGGACCACTTACTTAAAGGCTGCGGGGTGGGGGGGGTGGGGGAGGGCGATGGGAGAGGAACTTTCTAATGCTAACCATCGCCGAGCACTCACTGAGAGAGCTGACCACATCCTAGGCACTACAGCCTGCATTGCCTCTTCGTCATCTCATGACACTCGGAAAGACCCCGTGATTTCGGAAAGAAATCACCGGGCAGAGGAGTGTGTTAAAAAGGCTGAAAACAAACAAACAAACAAACCAACATGTTTCTGTCTCTAGCCAGCAGCAAGCTATGGTGAGTCATCTTCATATGCGAAGATCAAACTATATCTTCCTCAAAATCCAACACGTTTCTACGTCCTCACCAGCGTCGTGCTAAACATGGATCCTTTGCTACTCTGCACTGTGCCTGGCTCACGGTAGGCTCTCCATGAATGGGTGTTGACTGGTACTCACCCCATTGTATGCCTGCAGGGATGTTAAGCAAGCCTGCTTTTTAAGACTGCACATTTCTTAATGACAAATGGAACTGGCCTCCCTTTCAGATGCAACAACTTGGCACTGGCCATTAGCACAAAATGAAAGGTCTGATCAAAATACAGTGCTGTTTGCTCTGGGAGTTTCTCTAACCAACTCTAGACGACCTCTCTCTCAACATATGTGACTTCATTCTTTGCAATCCTGTCAGACACCCGTGATTCCACCATTTAAAAAATACGTGAATATTAGTTTGAGCGGTGGAACCTGTGTTCCTCAGAACATTAGCCCCTAGAATAGAACTTCAATTCCAGTTGTAAAGATTCTGATTTTTAGGAAGACCATCAGGAATCCAGGACCTAGCAAGTAGTTACATCAAAAAAAACATTAGCTTCTTTAAATCTGGGGGCCAGAGATCTGTGTCTCAAAAAACGACAGCGGAAACTTTCTCTGCAGCTATTTCTTGCTTCCTTTACTGGACTTCCCTAAAAGCTGGATCCTTCTACAGAATCATTTCACACAAATCAACATTTGGACCAACTCTTAGCTGCTGGGGTTGGATGTCTTTCTATAGCTTGCTCCGGACACGCTGGTGGGTGTGAAAAAGATGCCATAACTATACTGGCTTTGGAGCCAGGGGTGACATAATAAGTCACCAAATGTCACCTTCTGAATTTTCCAACACCTGTGGCAGCTCATTTCCTTGCGATAAACTGGCTTCGTTGCCATCCCCACCCCCATGGGGGGGTGGGGAGAGGCTTTAGGAGCTTTTGGCCAGGTGGAGGCGCTGTCAAGGTTTATGGTTCATCTTCAGGGAAGCCCTGGGTGCGCTGACTCCGGGGTGGGGGGCACCTGGCAAGGTAGCGAGGACCCCCATAGACCCGGAGAAGCTGGGGCAGCCTTCGCCACGTGGACAGCAACCTCGCAGCCGCGAGTTCCCGGGCATGTCTGTCGAACGCGGCCAGGAGGTCAACCGGGGCAGCTTCACGCAGAACCTTGGGCAGTGGGCCCACCTCGGCAGCGGCCCCACCAGGGCCCAGGACGCAGTGGAAGAGCGTATGGCGTCGCAGCAGGCAGTCCCTAAGGAACTGCACTAATTCTTCCAACCGCTCACCCAGGTGTGCCTCGTCCCAGCCTTGAACCGGAGCCCCCTCACGCAGCAGCACCGCCAGCAGCACTGTCTTGAGCATGTACGAGGACAGAATGCGTCCCCACTGGGTGGCGGCCGCCGGGTCCAGCCCGCGGGCGCCCAGGTCTCGCAGAGCTTTAAGCAACTGCAGGCACTTGAGGTAGCAGGCACCTGGAGGGGCCCGTTCCTGCAGCCAGCTCAGCAGCTTCTGCTCCTGACGTGCTGTATTCACACCCCACAGTGCATCCGTGCGCAGGCCTCCCGGGAGCTCCGACAGGGGCCCAACAGGTGAGGGTGGCGGCGGTGGTGCCACGAGGAAAACGCCATCGCCCAAATGCACAGCGGGGATGAGACGCACTGCCATGGAAAGGCGGCAGCAGC
The DNA here is from genome assembly GCF_016509475.1 of Prionailurus bengalensis. Taxonomy (NCBI): domain Eukaryota; kingdom Metazoa; phylum Chordata; class Mammalia; order Carnivora; family Felidae; genus Prionailurus; species Prionailurus bengalensis. Next base: position 26,786,485 of record NC_057357.1, on the reverse strand, counting down.
CGTAATCCGTGCGGCACGGCAGGATGTGCAGGGTAGGAGGCTGCTCCAGGCCGCCGGGGGTCAGGCTGACCCGACAACGCCCCTCCAGGCTGTAGCGCACGGTGGCCAGGGAACGCTGCAGGTGCGACTGGAACCAGCGAAGCACCATAGTGGCGGAGAGGTGACGCCGCCCGAGCACGTCCACGCAGAAGCCGTCGGCAAAGGGTTTGCAGTCCCGGAGCCAGTGGCCCCCGGAGGCCCCCGGCGGCGCCTTGAGCGCGCACACGAAACAGCCGTGGAAGGCTGGGGCCAGCGCGGGCTCGGCGCCCAGGCTCCGAGGCTCCAGCGCCACCAGCGGCGGGAGGCGCAGTGGCACCAGCACGTCGAAGCCGTCGGGCCGACGGATTTTATGCTGCTCGTAGGCGCTGCCCACCTGGATGAAGTCTCCGCGGAAGGCCAACGCCAGCGCCCCGCCGGGGATGGGGCCCGGGGACCCCCGGGCGCGGCCAGCCCGCACCAGCTCGCCCACGATCCGGCTCACGTGCGCCTTGCTGTGGCCCAGCACGTGCGGAGAGAGGCGCACCTCGTGCTCGTAGTAACTCTCCAGCAAGATGCCAAGGCTCGGCTCTCGGAAGTGTCTAGGAGAGAAGGTGGAGTGTCTCCCCAGGCGGGGAGACCCTGGCAGGAAGCGCTGCCGGACGGCGTGGCGACAGCGCAGGAGGATGTAGCCAAGGAGGAGCAGGACGGCCACCTTGAGCAGCGGGAAGCCGCCGTCCGCACCGTCGGGGGGCTCAGCCCGGTCGTCCCCGCTTCCCCGGAGGACATGGTAGAGGCACACAAGGGCAGTGCACAGGCCGGTCACCAGGGGCCAAAAGACGCGCAGATTGAGGGTGTAGTGCACCGACATACCGGGTGCCCGGGACAGCGGCGGCCCTGCAGCCCAGGGCGCGAGCCCCGGCGGCGCCCCCGGCCCAGCATGCGGGCAGCGCCCCGGCAGCCCCGCGGTCCCGGTCTCCTTCGCCTCCGCGGCGGCTCCCCCCTCGCAGGGTCCGGGGAAGGCTCCCTCCAGCTCGGCCTCCTCTCCCAGCTCAAGTTTTCCTTCCAGCTGCGGCCCGCCCTGCGCTCCCGGGCCCCGGGCCGCGCCCTGCGCCGGCTGCGAGCTCCGTCCCGCCCGGCGGCCCTCCCCGCCCCGCCCGGCGCGCCGCCCGCGGCCAGCTTCCGACCCGGCCCGGCTCGTCTCCTACCCTGGGCGGCACTCGCGGGCTCCCCCTCCGCGCTCGTGCCCGCTCTCCTCCGCTCTTGTTCCCGTTACTCGGCCCCAGGAGTTTCCTCTTCCGAGGGGAGGCGAGTCCGCGCCAGCTAGCGGGGAGGAAATGCCGAAGTCTGGAGCCGAGCGCAGAGCGGGCGGGCGGCGCGGCCCCCTCCCCGGCCTCCGCCTTAGAGCGACGCGGGGCGGCGGGAGGGACTTCAGGAGGCGCTCGTAACTGGCTTCCCGCGGGCCACCCCCGTTCCCCTCCCCGAAGGCAGAACTGGGAAGGCCCTGATTCCGGGGCGGTGGCCTTGTCCTGGGAGCTTCTGGAGTTGTGCTCACATAAAGTTACACTGGGAAGTTGAAAAGGAGGAGAAGAGGACTCACACCCAGGGTGTGCCTCCCCACCCCCCAGCCAAGCAAGTCGTGGCGCTGGTGGCGTGGCAGGCTTGGGCACGGAAGCGGCCGCTGCCACTGTGCTGCAGTCCCTTATTCAACCAATATTTACTGAGTACCTACTACGTGCCAGGCAGTAGGCCAGGAGCTGGGGCAATAGCAATCGACAAGGTCCCTGCCCTCCGTAAAGCCTACAGCCTTTCTTAAAAAAGGAAACCAAAAGAGAAAGGATTCCATAGCAGAAAATGCTCTGAAGGAAATAACACTGCGCGATGGAGTGAGAAGGGCGGGGGCGGGGGCGGGGGGTTTGCCCTCTAGAAGATGGAAGCTCTCGCGGTCGGCTGACATTTGGTCTGAGATCTGAACCAGGAGGAGCCAGCCTTGGGAATCACAATAGCAGCTTTTACAGAAGACTTACTGTGGGCCGGTATTGGGCTAATCCTTTTACACACGCTCCCGCCTCCTGTCAATGCTATGAAACGTCCGCTATGATTTTCCCCATTGTTCAGAGGAGGAAATTGAGACACAGGCAGGTTCAGCCCCTTGCCCAGGGTCACACAGCTTTAGCAGAGCTGTGCCTTGAACACCAGCATCCAGCTCCAGAGAAGCCAGGGGGCAAGACTCCAGGAGGTTGACCAAGAAGCCCCTTCTCCACCTACTTACTGGGAGTTGTCTGTGTTGTCGGGACATACGCTGGGGCCTCGGTCCCTGAGAAGCTTTGTTTTGTTTCATAACGGGGAGCACTCCCTGAAATAATCGGGATTTCTTTAGCTAACCTGGATTTATTTAAATCATTATCTTTATTTACTTATGTTAGTTGCACCTTCCCTGCCCCCAACACCATTTAAAGAGAGCAAAGGTGGAATGCTTTAAAAATGTCAGAACTCAGCTGCCATCTGGGACTCAGCACAAAGAGGATGGCTCCTGAGTTAAGCACCAAGATGCTTCTCAGGAAATCCTGGATTGAGCCTCTTAGAGCTGAGGAGACCTGCTTTCAGATCCCATCTCTACTACTCTTAGCCACTGGACCCTCGTCTAGTAGTCTGGGTTCTTTGGGCTGCGAGTGACAGAAACATAGCTAAAAAATAACTTCTTGTGTGTTTATAGCAGCACTATCCACAATAGCCAAAGCATGGAAAGAGACCAAATGTCCATCGATGGATGAATAAAGATGTGATACATATATACAACGGAGTATTACTCAGCAATCAAAAAAGAATGAAATCTTGCCATTTGCAACTACGTGGATGGAACTGGAGGGTATTATGCTAAACGAAATTAGTCAGCCAAAGACAAATATATGATTTTAGTCATATGAGGACTTTAAGAGACAAAACAGATGAACATAAGGGAAGGGAAACAATAGTAATATAAAAACAGGGAGGGGGACAAAACAGAAGAGACTCTTAAATATGGAGAACAAACTGAGGGTTACGGGAGGGGTTGTAGGAGGGGGGATGGGCTAAATGGGTAAGGGGCACTAAGGAATCTACTGAAATCATTGTTGCACTATATGCTAACTAACTTGGATGTAAAGTAAAAAAATAAAATTTAAAAAATAACTTATTGTGTCATGTTAAGTGAGATACCCAGGAGATCCTGCTTCAGTACAGTTCAATCCAGACACTCTCCATCCTATTCTTGACTCTGCTTTTTTCTAAGCTGGGGCACTCTCTGCCAGGCCTCCTCCATCTCCTGCAGTGGCTCTCCCCTCACGTTATCTTCACATTAAACTCGTCGTAGAGGAAGAGAGAACTGTGCTTGCCTGGAAATTGTAGCAAAGGCTATGCCTCGAGATAGACTTGAGATATATGCTAAAAGTGACCATGTTAGGAGTGCCTGGCTGGCTCAGTTGGTAGACCATGCGATTCTTGATCTTGGAATCCCGAGTTCAAGCTCCACATTGAGGGTTGAATTTATTAAAAAAAAAAAAAAAAATATATATATATATATATATATATATATATATATATATGTATGTATGGGACGCCTGGGTGGCTCAGTCGATTAAGTGTCTGGCTTCGGATCAGGTCATGATCTCGCGGTTCAGTTCAGGCCCCCCGCATTGGGCTCTGTGCTGACAGCTGGGAGCCTGGAGCCTGCTTTGGATTCCATGTCTCCTTCTCTCTCTATGCCCCTCCCCAACTCGTGTGCTCTCTCTCTCTCTCAAAAATAAATTTAAAAAACACTTAAAATTTTATTTATTTTTATTCTTATTTAAAAAGAATTTTTAATGCTTATGGAGAGAGCACAAACGCACACATGCAGAGGAGAGGCAGAGAGAGGGGGACAGAGTTTTCAAAGCTAATTCCACACTGACAGCAGAGAGCCGGATATGGGCCTCAAACTCAGGAACCGTGAGATCATGACCTGAGCTGAAGTCTGATGCTTAACCAAATGAGCCACCCAGGTGCCTATTTATTTTTAAATGTTTATTTATTTATTTTGAGAGAGAGAGAGAGTGAGCAGGGGAGGGGCAGAGAGAGAGGGAGACAAAGAATCCCAAGTAGACTCCACACCATCAGCTCAGAGCCAGATGCAGGGCTTGAACTCCCAAACCGTGGGATCATGACCTGAGCTGAAATCAAGAGTCGGATGCTTAACCGACTGAGCCACCCAGACACCTCCCCAAAAACAATTAAAAAAAAATAAATAAAAGTGACTAAGTTAGAGAATGCGCTGATAAACCTGGTCTGGGCTGGTTCTATAGATTAAATTGTGTCCCTTCAAAATTCATATACTGAAGCCCTAACCCTTAATGTGAGTGTATTTGGAAATGGCTTTTCAGTGGTAATTAAGATGAAATGAGGTTATAAGGGTGAGCCCTAATCCAATAGGGCTGGTGTCATGATAAGAAAACATAGGGGTCTCTCTCCATGCACATACACACCAAAGAAAGGCCTGGTGAGGACACAGCAAGACGGTGACCATCTGTAGGCTAGGCCAGGAGAAGAGCTTGCACCAGAAACCGAACCCTGAGTGCCTTGATCTTGGACTCTCTAGCCTCCAGAACTATGGGAAAATACATTTCTGTTGGTTGAACCATCCAGTCTATGGTACATGTGGCCCCCACTGACTACTACAGTTGGAGGTGGGGTAAGCCCTGCCTAACCCACGGGGACTATAGGAGGGGTACCCCTCAAGGAAAGTCCCAGCACTTCTCGGGAAGAAGGGGGAGGCTCAGGCATGCAGAGACAGCAAAGTGGCCACCATTTTGGTATAAACCTCTTTATCTCACTTTGCTTCAATCTCCCCTCTAATCTATGAAATGGGAGGAATATTAACAGAGTGACATTTGTGTGGCTCAGTCGGTTAAGCGGCCGACTTCAGCTCAGGTCATGATCGCACGGTTTGTGAGTTCGAGCCCCCCATCAGGCTCTGTGTTGCCTGGAGCCTGCTTCAGAGTCTGTGTCTCCTCCTCTCTCTGCCCCTCCCCACCCATACCTCGTCTCTCTCAAAAATAAACAAACATAAAAAAAATTAAAAAAGAAAAGAAGGGGCAGGGGTGCTGAAAATTCCAAGCTTCTAATCATGGCTTGGTCTCTCTGGTGACTGCCCCCAATCCTGGAGCCATCCAGGAGCCCCCACCCCAGTCATCTCATTAGAGCAAAAGATACTCTTAGTGCTCTTATCACCTAGGAAATTACGAGGGTTTAAGGAGCTCTGTGCCAAGAACCAGGCTCAGAGACCAATATATACCTGTTTTCGATGATCTCACAGTGGGCCACGATTCACCCCACTACACGGAGTAAATGATGCTTCGCTCTTACTGTTTTTCCAGCCGATAATCGGTTTCCATAGCTCATTTCCTCCAAAGAGTACAAGGTACAAGCCTCAGAACTTCGCCCTTGGAAAATCTGCTGTATGTGTCAGAACAAACACAAATTCATTTATTATTAATTTATTACACACCTCCATGGGTTCTCACCTTGTGCCAGGCAGAGGGGAAGGTGAAGGAAAACAACCCAGGGCTCCAAGCTCAGGGACTGAAACGCCAGACGCACTGCATGGGAGGGTTCAGAAAACTGCCACTTTTTCACTGACTTTTGATTCTTATTTCATTAAAAACAGTCTTCTTTTTCTCTCTCTCAAAAATAAATAAACATTTAAAAATTAAAAAAAAAACAAAAGGGGGCACGCCTGGGTGGCTCAGTCAGTTAGGCGTCCAACTTGGGCTCAGCTCATGATCTCACTGTTCCTGAGTTGGAGCCCTGTGTGGGGGTCTGTGCTGACGGCTCGGAGCCTGGAGCCCGCTTCGGATTCTGTGTCTCCCTCTCTCTCTGCCCCTCCCCCGCTTGCACTCTGTCTCTCTCTCAAAAATAAATAAACGTTAAAAAAATTTTTTAATTAAATTAAATTTAAAAATAGGCTTTATTGTTTAATATTTGACTAAGGCCACTCCTGTTTTTTTTTTTAAATTTTTTTAAAAGGTCAGCAAATATATACACACAGTCCTCCCAGCATTTCTGATATCCCAGAGGTGTGTCCCGTGGAGGAAAATGCTAGTAAGAGGAAGAGAGAGGGTTGAGGTGACTCATTTCTCACAGGAGGCTTGGGGAAGGCTCATGAGGACTGGGATGAGACATATGATCAGGCTTTGAAGGATGGGAAAGGACATTGCGTTTGATAGATGTCATGTGCCTCCTGGACGCAGTCCTGCCCATGCAACATCTCCTGAAATAGTCAGAACAAGCCCAGTGAGGCAGGCTCTGTTATTAAGGCCATTCCACACATGGGGAAAGTGAGGCTAAGAGAGGGTAAGCAACTTCTCCTAAGTCACACAGCTGGCAAATCTGACCCCAGAGCTGAGTGCTTAAACCTGGTCCTTGACTCCCTTTCACAGTGTAAAGTGTTTTACAGCACAGAAAGGGAGCATTCTGGAAAGGCAGGTTAATTTACATTTCTATCTCCCTAACCAGGTGATGAGGTTCTTGGAAGCAGGGACTTGGCCATATTCAACTTGGTGTCCCCAGCAAGGGTTGAATGAATGAATAAGATTTTGGGTAGCAGGAATGCGGGGAGTCCATTTCAGGTAATGGCAACAGAATGTGCAAATGCACGGAGGTTGAGGGGCATGTGACAGTTGTGGGGAGCAGGACATCAGGCTTGTTGTCACGAGAGTCTGGAGTTTGTGGGGGCACCTGCGTGGCTCAGTCAGTTAGGCGTCTGACTTCGGCTCAGGTCAAGATCTCACAGTCCCCATGAGTTCAAGCCCTGTATCAGGCTCTGTGCTGGCAGCTCAGACCCTGGAGCCTGCTTCGGATTCTGTGTTTCCCTCTCTCTCTGCCCCTGCCCCAGTCGTGCTCTGTCTCTCTGTCTCTCAAAAAATGAATAAATGTTCAAAAAAAAAAAAAAGAGCCTGGAGTTTGTGAATGGACACGGTGGCATTCATTGGCCATCCATTCCAGCCTTCTCCAGCAGCCCTTCTTCTGCATCTGGAACTGGAAACCCAGACACATTCTTGGATTCTCCGGCCCAGGGACAGGATCCGCCCAAGACACCTGCTTTGGCAATATGGCTGGTGGCAAAGGTGGGGTGGTTCTGCGACCCACAGCTGGGCCTTGATTCCATAGGCAGCTCTCCGGTGGAGGCTGAGGCAGCAGCTCCCATGATGGCCCAGTTCTGCTGTGTGGCTGAGGAGTCTTCTGGAAGTTGGGGTCACAGTCCTTTCCTGCAGCTTTCTCAGGGCCTCTCAAACCATATACGATAAATGATCTATTACCATTTCTTTAAAAATTTCCTATTGGTTCTCGTACGCACGACTATCACACAGCTCATGTCACATACAGCTCAGAACACCCATGCTGGTCTATCCTCTTCAGAGAGACAAATTCATCAATCACACTTCTTTGGATGTCACAGCAATGTCAAGTTGATGCATATGTTTCTAAATATTCACTCTCAAGTGACTGGACCAGGGCAGCCAGGAACAAGGGAGGCTGCCCCACAGCTTTGCAACAATGCCACCCAGTACTAGGTGGTGACCAAATGCCCCAAACCTATCTTTTCCCATAGGGATTCTGAATGAGACGCATAAGTCATGATGAACCGGGATTCAGAATTAAGCAGAAGTCACAGAATATGCAAAGAACTTGTGGCACCTGGGTGTCTCAGTCAGCTGAGTGTCCAACTTCGACTCAGGTCATGATCTCATGATCTCATGATCTCATGGTTCGTGAGTTTGAGCCCCACATCAAACTCTCTGATGTTGGCACGGAACCTGCTTCAGATCCTCTGTCCCCACCCCTCCGCCCTTTCCCCACTTGTTCTATCTCAATAAATAAATAAAATTAAAGAAAAAAATATGCAAAGACCTTGAGAAAATAGATACCATGGCAGGTCAGGGGAGGGTAGGAAGAAGCAGGGAGAATAAGAAGTTGATCCAAGAATGGTGGGTGTCCAAGAATGATTGATGTTGGGACACTACAGCCACCGTGTGCCTGGATGACATTCCAGACCTCATTCCTGTTTGAGTGAGAGGCTGTGGCCTCATTTCTTTGGATCTTATAATAATCCCCACTGGGGTCTCAGATCACGTGAGTGTGCCTCGTCCTCATAACCCTGATGCAGGGCTGGTCATGGCATGAGGTGGGGAGGCATTTCAGTTCATAGCAGAAGCACAGGTGACAACCTAGTCTTGCAAATGGCACCCAAAGTGAGGTGGTAAGGGGACCTCTTTTGGGACTGGAATCTGACTGTCTCCAGGTACATAATGTCAGAATTGAGTTGAGTTGTTGGACACTGAGCTAGTTTTGGACAATTGCTTGGTGATATGAGAGAACCCCCTTCCATACATTGGAATTGGTCCTAGAATCATACACGGCCTTATAGAATGTGAGAAATAAGGCCACTGACCCAATCAAAGGAGGGACGTGGGGCCTCGGAGCACAGTGAAGTGAGGCTTTAATCAATGGTCTTGCAAGAGCGGGTGTCAGATGGACAGGTGCACTCAGGGCAGTTACAGCAGACAATTTATCTCTTAGGGTGCAAGTCCCTCCCCTGATTCCTCATTGGCTGAGTACCACAGAGGTTACAGCCTTACCCCAAATGTTGCCTATGCCCGTGTAAGGCAAAAACTAGTCTGATTGAAACAAATGTATATTTCCTGACAACACACAGAGACTTTCAGTCCCTCCTTTGTTCTTTGGCTCAAGCTCATCGCAAAGCCCATGAAAATAAGCCCACGAAATGGAAAGGGGGAAAAAGAACCAGGAAGTGAAGTGTGTAAGGGTTTGGGACTCCATTGTGGGTGGGTGGAGGACTCATATATTTCCAGTAGGTGGTAAACCCATTGTTAACTAGACAGCACAGCTTTTATTTGGTATTTCTGAAAATGAACCATCTCCCTTACTTCTCACATAGAACAGCAAAGGAGGCTGGGAAATGTAGTCATTACCCTAGATAGCATGTATCCTGCTAAAAATAAGTGTTTTGTGACTACAGAAAAGAAAGGAAATAAATATTAGGGGACAATTATCAGCCTTTGCCATAGCAGGCAACCAATAGGATCTGCTCCAAGGACTGCTGTGAGATGAGTTCTATCCTGATTGTGATTCATTATTTGTGTGATTACTAAATAAGTGCTCGTATTTTTAAATATATTGTGAGAGTTTTTGCAAACGGGGCCATAACTGTCTTGCACATACTCAATTACTAATTGTTGAATGGCTGACTGAATGAAAGAAACAATGAATGAGTCTTCCTTCAGAAGTCTAGCAAAGTATCCCTACATAGATAAAGAGCTTGTCCACCAGAAAGTGTCCTTCCCTGATCTCCATTTTCAAAGACACTCTTTGTTTCAGAGTCCTGAATAATGAAACCAACATCAGTCAAAAGAAAGCTTTGGTCCGGCAGAGATGAAGGGCCAAGAGAGAGCTAATGAGTCTGTAATGCGATTTGGTGCCAATAAAATGGCGCAATATTAAATTCAAGGCCATGAGATTTACACTAAAACCCAACACAATTAAAGAGTAAGAACCCGATCCCCCACCTGCTCCAGTTCTTCTAGTTTGAGTCATTTTATGGACACAGACTTCCCACTGACATTGTCTGGTGATGTCATGGTGAGAATTTTGACAGTCATTAAATTTCTGGCTGGAAGGCCAACTCAGCCAGAGAGACTCAGAACGGAGAGGGCCATAAAATCACTGAGTTCCAAAAGCCACTGTCTACAAAGTCAATGAGTCAGATATGAGAGTTCCTTCCCTGTCTCCTGCTACCAATGTGGTGATACAGGTCAGCCTGTCCTGAATGTCTGCTGCTTGGTGGGCAATGTTCTAATTAAGGCCGTTATATCATTTAACTCATTCACACAGAACAACCTTATGAGGGAGGTTCTATCTTTACCTCTATTTTGTAGATGGGGAAACTGAGGCATATAGGCACACTACATACTTTGCCCTAGTTCATAGAGCCAGAAACTGGAAAAGCTGGGCTTCAGACCCATGCTTCTTATGCTGATAACTTGAACCACCCCACAAACTGCCTCAATTGCTTCCAAACGGACATCTGAGGATGTTTTCCAGGGTCTGGGGCAAAAAAGCAAAATGTGAAGAGAATGTGAAGAGAATTTTTCATAAGGTTCAATTTACAGTGGAGTCTCATCTCACTGGGTAGGGGCATTTCAAAGTCATCACATAGCAGAAGAAAAATTGCATTTCGTTTAAATTACCCTTGATAGATCAGCACAGGGATTTGGATTACACATTTGTCAAAACTCATTGAATAGTCCACTTCAGACTTGTGCATTTCACTGTATCTCAGTTTTACCTCAAAAAAAAAATCATAAATACAAATTGGATTCTAGGGAGTGAAATGCATGGTGAAGTGTTTAGGGGTGATGTGTACTGATTTCAGCCGCAGCCTTTGAAATGTACCAACAAGACGAGCTGGGATGATGGGTGGAGAGGGGGCTGGATAAACGAACAGACATGAGAAAGCAAGTCGAGTTAAACATTCACGGTAGAATCTAAGTGGCAGTAGTGGGCGTCCTCTGCACAATTCATTTGGTTCCTCTGTATGCTTGAAAACTGTTTTCAATATAATGTTGAAAGAAGAAAATACATTTCAAAATCTATTAGAAAGTTGCTGTCTTGGAAACTGATATTCTGTCTCTCGCTGACCCTCACAGTCTGATGTTTCTCCAACTTTGAAACCATCGGTTGAGCACCTGATGAAGGAGTTGGTTTGAGTTATCGACCAAGTTGTATAAATAATACATATCTTCAAGCATTCAGCATGGTGAGGGAGCCATTGTAAGACATGGAAAATGGCAGACCAGGGGAAGCCAGCTCTTTAAGTAAAGGAGCGAGCAAAATTGTCCACACTGTTTAAAGTGCTCTCTCCCACACCCAAAGCGGTTTTGTTTATGTAGCTGAATCCCAACAACTTATATTTGTATATAATAAGGTCCTAATAAAATCATTGAAAAAAAATTTGTCCTTTAAGAGTATGCCTGTGGAGCCTGGCTGGCTCATTTAGTGGAGTATGTGACTCTTGATCTCAGGGTTGTAAGTTCGAACCCCACATTGGGTGTAGAGATTACTTAAGGGCTTTTAGGGGTACCTGGGTGGCTTAGTCAGTTAAGAGTCCGACTCTTGGTTTCCACTCAGGTCATGATCTCATAGTTCGTGAGATCGAGCCTCACACTCGGCTCTGTGCTGACAGTGCAAAGCCTGCTTGGGATTCTCTTTCCTTCTCTCTCTGCCCCTCCCCCCACTCACACTCTGTATCTCTGTCTCTCAAAAATAAATGGACATTAAAAAAAATTTTTTTTAACAAAAGCTTTTTAAAAAAATAGTAAGAGTATGCCCTTTCACTGTGACGGAGGTTAAAAAAACCATCTTCTCCTAAGGAGAAATTGACAATAATGATGATCACAGGAGGTCTGTCTCTCTCCTTAAGTCCTAACTTAGCAAAGTGAAAAGCGGGCAATCCTAGGTCAGAGTCCCAAATCACTTCCCTCTGGCACTGGAATGTGGGCAGGGTTTTTATCTGTGTTGTGCTCTGTTATCTCCTCAGCGCCTGGCACAAGAATCGCTCAATAAATAAATATTTGTTGAATCTATTTTACCAGCCTGCGAAATCTAAAGGCTTGGAGAAAACAAGGGCCTGCACCAGGATGCGAGAACTTTTCTGACCCCATGGAATGCTAGACAGAAGTGACTGTGCTACCGCTTGGCAGAAAGATAGGGGAGCAGGGGATGGGGAAGGGGGGAGGAAAAGGGGGGACAGGAGAATTACATATTAACATTTATTACAGGAAAGCCACCCATCTGCCCTTGACTTCATCGGGCACATGGCTCATGATTAAATGTGAGATGGAAGCTGACAATCTGCTTGTCACCTCCCTCTATCTAATTTCCACCTCCTGGGTGTGACTAATATTCAAAGACTGCTATTTCCTTCAGTATGGTCCCAGGAAACAACGTAATGAGCTCGACCACAGAAATGCAGCAACCCGTTCCAGCCCTGGAAAAAAATAAACCAGGTGTATATGGAGATAGTACAATGTTGCATATTCTAGGAATTTAAGAAATTATTTCAAGGGTGTCTGACAACACGTGCCTTTTCGTCATCCTTGTGGACTCGAGCCTCCCGCATCCCATCCCTAGGCTGCAAGGGATGGGGAGAACGAACAGGTTGCTCACTTTCTCTGAACCTTCAGCAACTGTCATCCTCTGGGATGTTTTAGTCCTTGGCCGCTTGGAATGCTCTCACTGGAGCGTACGACGCCCTTCAACCTATCCATCTGAGCCCCTCGCAGATGTAGATGTGATTTTTAAGTCTTTGAGAATTAGCTTTGTCAGTGATCTCGGACTCCTGGCTCTGGAGTTCTCGAGTATCTTCTAGAACCGTCCCCTGCCCCAGTCTGATGGTGCTGGAAAGCTGGCGTAAAAGATGCCCCTCTCGGCTGGCAGCCCCACTGTCTGACTCTCGCCGGGCCACGTGAGGCCATCCCAGCCAAAGCAGCATCTTGTTTGTCGCTCTGTGCTCTGGCCATTAGCTTGACAAAACGCCAAGTCGCCTTCACATACATTTCACTTGAACACAAGAGATCCTTCACTTCTCTTCCTTTGTTAAAGGCACATTGTGGGGAGACAAGGAGCGAGCTCGGCTGTCTTTTTATAGCCCCTCTGCAAAGGTCAGGCTTTCTTCTGCAGCTGGAAGTGGCCCATGACACACTGTGTGCATAAAAGGGACGGGTTATCAGCCTTGCCTTCATGTCATGGCTGTGCTGAGCACATAATCTACCTCCCTTTTCTTTGGCAAGGCCACCTGGGGCTCACTTTCGTGTGTTTCATTTCTGACCCTGCATGAGAGGCCCCTTCCCCAACATCCCCGTTCTTTACGAGGCCTTGAACAATACTCACCTCGTTTATCCGGGATGCCCAACTGGTCCATATCCCATACGAAGTGGGTGTTCAATATGTATCACTGAAAACCCCAAACCCAAACTAGGCACAGTTTGCTGTAACCCCGTAGAGGGACCAAGAGCCAGGTATCCAGGCATGTTCGGAGTTATTTTAACAGAACAACCCTCTTCCCACTGTGCGGCTTTTGTTTACGTGGCAGCTGTGTGGGTTACTGATCATCCATTCAACATCCATCAATTCAACACACACCTATTGACCACCTATTTACTATGTGCCATCCTCTGTCCTAGGTGCTTAGAACACCTAGGTGTTCCAAGTGCACTCAGGAAACAGAACAAAGACCTTAGCCCTCACTGAGCTGATATTTTCAGCCTTGTACATTACAGTGGGGACCACAGAATTTATTGTCCGAACTCGCTCTTGAGAGGGAAAACGGTTACCATGGATAAATACGTTGGACAAGAGGCACTGGCCAGGGCTGTCAGCGAGGCGTGCAGTGGTTCAAGATCTTGCCTTGAAGTGGACACAGCTCAACAGTTAGGTGCTTCTAGGGGCACCTGGGTGGCTCAGTCGGTTGAGCGTCCAACTTCGACTCAGGTCATGATCTCACAGGCTGTGAGTTCGAGCCCCCCGTCAGGCTCTGTGCTGACAGCTCAGAGCCTGAAGCCTGTTTCAGATTCTGTGTCTCCCTCTCTCTCTCTGACCCCACATTGGGCTCTGTGCTGACAGCTCAGCCTGGAGCCTGCTTCCAATTCTGTGTCTTCGTCTCTCTCTGCCCCTCCCCTGCTCACAATCTGTCTCTCTCTCTCTCAACAATAAATAAATATAAATAAACTTAAAAAAAATAAGTATGAAGTGTGAGGGGACTCTCAGTCTTGGCTGTCACCCAGGACACCCAGGGCACCTTTTTCCTCTCTCTCTGGAGGTATCCCCTGTCCTCCACCCATCTTTCCCTTACTCTGGGCCCTGTTTTGACTAATGGCATTTTGCAGAAAAATTGCAGATAATTTTTCTTCAGACACCATCTCATCCCCTAACAAACACTTCACATTGTTAGCCACACCCTTCCTTATCCCCTTAATCTGGAATTGCAAAATAAACCTTATTTCCATGTACTTTGATCGATACCTGTGACTTTCTATTTTCTAATTCTACGTACAAAAGCTCTCCAAATACCTCAAATATGTCCACGGTCCTGCTGAACCCTGAGTGAAGTCATTACAAAATGTTATGGATCTAAAAGGATTGGGGGAGGGGAGATCCTGGGTGGCTCAGTCGGTTAAGTGTCAGACCCTTGATCTCAGCTCAGGTCTTGATCTCAGGGTCGTGAGTGCAAGCCCCAAACTGGGCTCCATGCTAGGCAGGGAGCCTCCCTAAAAATTAATTAATTCATTAATTAATTAACTAATTAATAAAAAAATAAAAGGGTTGGGGGATGGTAATTCCAACGGAAGCCCTCTCTACCTGCCAAAGAAATGAGTTTGAAAGCAATTCAAGGAGGTAAAATCACAGATCTTGAGATTAATTCAGTATTGAGAGTGAGGCTGGAGATACAGTCAAGGATGAATCTGGTGTCTAGTTTAGTCAACTGGGTGGCTCTTTCAACCCCAGCGGCTGCCACTCTATCTGGTACAGGGCAGATGTTAAATAAATGTTTACAAAAAAAATTTTCCCCAAAGCAACCACTTCCCTTGATTTGATTTCCTTATTTCTGTCCTATATTTTGACTGTTTTCCCAGTCATTTCGCCTGAAACTCATCACTGACTCATCTTTTCTTTAGGTCCTGTGTTAGTCAGGGTTCTCCCGAGAAACAGAACCAAAAGGATCTACATATACAGAAAAAAGAGACTCATGTGATTCGGGACGCTGTTAAGTCCCAAGATCTGCCGTCTGTAAGCTGGAGACCCGGGAGGGCCAGTGGTCTAGCTCGAATCTGCAAAAGACCAAAGAGCTGATGTTCCAACGCAAGTCCTGAGTCAAGAGAAGACCAATGTCCCCATCCAGCAGTCAGGGAGAAGGGGTTCCCTCCTACTTTCAGGAGAGACAGGCTTTATGTTCTATCTAGGCCTTCGACTGATTAGATGAGGCCCACCCACATCAAGGAGAGCATTCTGCTCTACTCAGTCTACCAATTCAAATGTTAATCTCAACAAAAAAACACCCTCACAGAGACACCTAGAATCATCTTTAGCCAAATGTCTGGGCACCCTGTGGCCCAGTCAACTGAACACAAAAATTGACAAGTCCTTTCTGATTAGCCAACAATTGCCGCTCTTCTTCTGGAGAGGCGGTCTCTATGCGGTCAGGGTCCTGGCAGCAAAGAGAGGCACACTCAAAAGAAGCTAATACAGGGAGTTTATGATGGGACTATTCAGAAAGGCAAGGGCAGGATAAAGGAAACTTAGACTTGAGGGCTGGTCTACAGTCCCCTAGGGCCTACATCAGTCAGAAGCAACCGTGACCTCTGGGCCTGATGGAGCAGGCAGAGAGGATGTGCCAGGTGCGATTAAAAGCACTTGACAGTTATGACTTTTAAAAAACCCACAATCTGGGGGCACCTGGGTGGCTCACTCAGTTGGGTGTCCAACTCTTGATTTAGGCTTGGGTTGTGGTTCGTGGGACTGAGCCCCGTGTCCTGCTTGGGATTCTCTCTCTCTCTCCTCTCTCTCTGCCCCTCCCCTGCCCGTGCTCTCTGTCTCTCTCAAAATAAATAAATAATTTAAAAAATCCACAGATTTATTGAGATATAATTCACATATCCTACAATTCACCAATTTAAGTCGCAATTCAGTGTCTTCTAGTCCATTCACACAGTTGTGCAACCATCCCCACGGTCTTAGAACATACTTCTTACCCCCAAAAGAACCCTGAACCCCGTAGCCATCACCTCCCAACATCTCTGTTGCCCCAAACGGAGGCAATATTAATCTACTTTCTGTATCTATTGATTTGCCTACTTTGGATGTTTCGTGTCAATGGAACCATAATTTGTGGTCCTTTGTGATTGACTTCTTCCACTTTGCATGTTGTTTTCAGGGTCATCCGTTGACAACCCAGGTGCAATCATTTTACAAGTGGGGAAATTAAGGCACAGAGAGGTTAGGTAACACCCACTAAGTAGCAGAGCAAGAATCCACACCCAGGTGTTGTGAACTGCTATGCTACTCTGCCTGCAACCACAGAGCTCTCACCCAGGTCCTCACCATGCTAAACGGGAGCACTATCCTAATGTCCCCCCACTGGTGTCAGTCCTCCCTGCTGTACGTAGTCCATCCTAAACCCACTGCCCCATTTACCTTCACTCAAGTTTTGTCTCCATCATGACCCCCAGGGCTCAGGGAACAACAGGCCTTTTTCTTCCCCAACATCCGTTCTCCCTCCTCCTGGTGAGGGAATTCTGACTTCCTTTGTGGAAACCACCCTTCCCCTACTCTTGGCCCATGTGGGTTGGGTGGAGGTGTCCCCACTCCACTTGTTTCAAGAGCAACCACGTGACTGGAGGGGCACCTGGGCAGCTCAGTCCGTTAAACATCCGACTTTGGCCTCGGTCGTGATCTCATGGTTCATGAGTTCAAACCCCACATCGGGCTCTGTGCTGACAGCTCAGAGCCTGGAGCTGCTTCAGATTCTGTGTCACCCTCTCTCTCTGCCCCTCCCCCACTCGTGCTCTGTCTGGTCTCTCAAAAATAAATACACATTAAAAAAAAAAAGCAACCATGTGACTAAGGATGGCCAATGAGAGCACCACAATCCCCTGGACCACAGTGATTGGCTGATGGTGAGGAGTGTGACCTGATGGGAGAAAAATGAGCCTAGAGGTGAGGGACGGGTGTGTGCTGTGGACTCTGGGAAAGCAAAGTTTTCTCTCTTCTGCAGAAGCTAGAGGAAGAGATCTTCTTCTTTCTGGTGGCTGGAGCAGTGTTAGGAGGTGATGCATGGAAGTGTTGCAGTAATTCTGCCGCCACACGTGGGGAGGGCCCCTGGCGAGTCATTGTGAGCCTGATATCGACACTGTGGAAAGCAGAGAGACGAGAGAGAAGCCAAGTATTTGGTTCGCGCTCCTGGATCAAACCATAGCTGAAGAGAACAACCTCTGGGTTTTTCATTTAGCAGAACTAATAGTTCCTTTTACAGCAGAGATGAGATGTTTTGGGTCTCTTCTAAATGTTATAAAAAAGGACTGAAGTTCATGTTCTAAAGGTTTTGTTTTTGTTTGCTCCACAGTACTTACAATAATATGCTCCCTTAAAACCAAATAATTGAGATAATTATTCATTTAGTGGCCACGTCTTATTTAAGCATGTATACTATACAGAGCATCAGCAACCAAGGGCAACAGGTGGCATCTCCACACAGTGTTTCATTGTTTCAATAAGGCCAGTTGGAAGCTAGGCATGGAAAACATCACACAAAGGCTGCTCCCCACCCCTACCCCCAGCAGAACGGGGAGCATCGCTCTTCACCATTGTTTCCACCTGATGAAGAACGTGTTTCCAGCTGTCATGGCACTGAATGGGCCGGAGAACACTGGAACTACAAGTCACATCTCAGCAGAAAACAGCACAGGAAAGAAATGGAACAGAATGGAAATCCCAAATCAGCCCGGAAAAATAAAATGTAAAGCAGGGGAAAAGCGTCTCTTCGGGGGCAGATTTAAAATAAAGCCCTTGGAATGAAACCACTGATTCTTAACCAGGCCTGCACATCAGAGCCCCTATGTGAGTTTTTAAAAGACATTTATCCCCCAGGCCAGCCGTGGAGCTCCTGCTTCGGGAAGGCTGGGTAGAACAGATGCACATTTGTTTTTAATCTCAGGGTTGACTCTGATGGAGCATGCCCAGTTAAGTGTTCCAGGATTAAGAGTTAGAAAATTCTGTATAGCCCTAGAAATGTAATCGACATTTTAAAAAAGGAAGAAAGTCGGTTAAGCGTCTAACTCTTGATTTCAGCTCAGGTCACGATCTCACTGTTCCTGAGTTGGGCTCCGTGCTGACAGCACACAGCCAGCCTGCTGGGGATTCTCTCTCTCCCTCTCTCTCTCTCTCTGTCCCTCCCCTGCTCACAGGAGCACATGTATGCACATGGACTCTCTCTCTCAAAAATAAATGAATAATTTTTTTTTAAGGAAGAAAGTCACATGAAGAGAAATTCTAAAGAAACAAAACACAGCAGCAAAAAATAAAAGCATTTTGAGGAAGAAGACTTGAGACACGGCCGCAGGTTAAATGTTGGCCAGGCTCATCCCAGGTTTGGGATGCAGATGCACAAGAGGACACTCAAAGGTTGACCCTCCTGCCTGACTTCATCCTTTCATCCAGAAGTTTCTGTAGAAGCCTCTTTTAGGCAAGAGGCTTGAGCAATGGAAACTTAAGTAAGGTAAAAGTGCCCCCAGTGACCACTGGGCTGAATGCTAACAGGCTCAGGAGGCGACCGCCTCAAAACATGCACGAGCCCTAGCTGACCAATGGGCTACTTCCAACTAGGCACAGGTACCAAAAAAGGAAAATTGCACACATTCCATACCTCCTCACCTCTCCTCCTTAACTCCAGCCTCTCCCCCACCCCCCACCACTGCCTCTGGACTGACAGTCTGCTCTTTGCTCCCTTGCAATGTATTCAACAAACTTCTAGCTCTTGTATCTCCTTTGTTCTGCCTTGAGCAGAATTCTTTCACCGCCTGCACCTCAGGCCTCCACCTCATCGGGTCCCACCACAGTGTCTAGGTTGTTCATACTGAGATCATGAAGATTGTTTGTCATTACTCGTAATTACTCGTGTCAACTCACTTTCTTCCACCTCATGCGTTCACATGGGCTTTTTTTTCTTTTAGCTAAGATTCATCTATCACACATTGGCGGAGGGCCAATGAGGTGTGCGAACAGCCCTTGACTTTAATAAGGTCACAACATGTTGGACAGATGTCAGGAAGGCAGGTAGTGACCACACGATGGTAGAATAAAGTACCAGGGCAAGAAGCTCAAGTATGGAGAGATAAGAGAGGGTGTGGGGTGACGTCACTTAAGAGATAAGCAGTTTAGAAGGGCAAATGGCCTTCATCACCTTCATCGGAAAAAGGGAGGATCGTACAAATGGGAGGAAGGGGTGTGTGACCAAGGTGTGTCCAGGGAGCAGCGTGAACTTAAGAATAAATATTCAACACTGCCCCTTGGATACTGCTTGATGCTTGAAGCTGGTTTCTCCGTGTGGTACTCCTAGACAGAGACTAATCGTCCTGCCCTGTTTTCCTCTCTCCCTTTCCTAAAGAAGAAAATGAATCATCCTCCCTGATAAGGGATGCTCTCAAGTCAGTGGGCCAGAGCAGACTGGAACAGCCCTCCGTCTCCTGCAGTGTGCAAATGTGACAATCCATTCCCATTCAACAGCGGAGATCAGGAGGTGGGACTACTGGGGCCCGATTATCACCACACGTAGCAATGACCTCGCCTTGCTCACCAGGCGTTGTCCCTGGGACATTCTGGACTGACAAGCAGGGCAGGCTGCGCGCCCGGACTCAGAACTCGGGGTGAGGGCGCCCTCTGGCGGCTGCAATGAGGCCCAGGACCTTCCATTGCCCTTGGCGCGCCAGGGAGCTGATCTTCCTACACGATCCCAGATCAAAGGACCTGTCGTGTTCTGTCACAGCCCTGCAGGGCTGCCATTTCGGGAGACAGGAGTGGGAGGAAGCACGTCCCCGAAGGCAAGAGGAGCCTTTTAAACCTTTGAAAATACATTCAGCAGGAAAGCGCCTTGTGCTCTGGCAGAGCCAGAAAAGAGCAGTTTTGTGGAAAGGTTTCTTTTGTTCCTCTCTGTTGGGAAAGGTCAAGTTTTCTTCTCCTCAAATCACCGGATCAAGAAGTTTTAAGGAGGGCCTTAAGGAGGCCATGGGGTGAGGATTCAGACTTTTTATCACATTCTTACAAAGTTTGGAACCTCCAAAAAGGGGGAAGAACCCTGAGAGGTCTCTCCTCCTGAAATTCCATAGAACTATGTTCAAAGGTGGTCGCCTAAAGCATCAGAGGTCCCCCAATTTGGTGCTATTAATAGCCCAAACGTCCACCTGACAGAGGAAGAGAGGAAATTAGAAGCCAAGGGACCCGGTGGTTAAGTTCGAGGCTCTCCAGCACCTGCAGACTCTGTTTCCACCTCCTCCTCCATAAAAGGGGTGAGAAAAGTACCTGTTCTGAGGGGCGGTGGTGGGAATGCGGTGGGTGAAGCAGGTAGAGCAGTTCTGCAGGGTGACAGGAGGCCAGTGTCGCGGTAGTGGTGGTGGCTTAGCGGGTCAGAGGGATGAGGTGGATCTATACACGCTGTCTTAGAAGGATGGCCAGCATAGGTCTCTAAAAGGAAAGCACAAACTGCAGATCAAGACACACAGTATCACACTGACAGGGAACACTACAAACCCAAAGGTGTACATGTATGAATAAAAGACTTATTATTATTTTTTAACATTTATTTATTTTTGAGAGAGCGTGAGCATGGGAGGGGCAGAGAGGGAGACACAGAATCTGAAGCAGGCTCCAGGCTCTGAGCTGTCAGCACAGAGCCGGACGCAGGGCTCGAACTCATGAACAGGAGACCATGACCTGACCCAAAGTCGGATGCTTAACTGACTGAGCCACCCAGGTGCCCCTGAATAAGAGATGTTTTAAAACGAGTCTGGAAAGGTACACAATGAATTTTTAATAGTGGTTACTTCTAGAGATAGGTTTGGAAACAGTGCTTTTTGTGTGTGTTTTTTAACCTATATGTAGTTTATATTGTTTCATTTCGAAGCAGTGATTTCTTTGGGAAGTGTGGGGGGGGCGAGAAAAAAATGTACTGTCTTATGTGACAGATTGCTAACAACTAATCACAAAGTAAGGCAAGTGGTCAGTTTCCTGAAAAGCAACAGTGGTCTGCAGAGAGATTTACTTGTCACTGTAAATACTTTTAGCACTGTTGGAATATTTCACCATGTGGATGTGTGCATTTTTTTTTTTTTACAAAAAGTTTTCATTTTTTAAAAATGGCAACTGAAAATTGTATTTAGTCCAGCAAAAACTTACTGAGTGTCAGGCACTGTGCTAAACTGTGAAGGCATGGAAACGACTAACGTGGTCTCTGCCATCCAGGAGTTCACCGTCTAGTTCAGCTTCTCAAATCTAATGTGCTTAAGTGTCATGTATTGGTTAATTATTGCTGTACTTAACCAATTACCCCAAAACTCAGCAGCTGAAAACAACAAACATTATCTAACATAGTTGCTGAGAGTCAGAAACTGAGGAGTGGCTTAGCTGGCTGATTCGGAATCCGGGTCTCTCATGATGTTGCAGTCAGGATGTCAGCAGGGGCTGCATCATCTGAAGGCACGACTGGGGCTGCAGGATTCACTCCCAAGATGGCACACATACGTGAATACTGGCATGTATGTTTTCCTAAATTGAGTGATCTCAGAGAGAAAGGTGAAAGCTGCAATGTCTTTTATGAGCCAGCAGCCTTGGCAGTCACACTCCATCATTTCTACCACTTGTTAGAAACAAGTCACTAAGTACAGCCCACATTCAAGGCAAGGGGAACAAGGCTCCACTGAACAGGGGAGTATCCAGGAATTTCTGGCCAGAGTAGAAAACCACCACATCTTGTCAAAATGCAGATTCTAATTCAGAAAGTCTGGGGAGGAGCCCTAAATTCTGCATTGCTAAAGTGTTGCCAGGTGATGCCACTAGCTGTTGGTCTGTGGACCACACTTTGAACAGCAAGGGAATCCAAGACATGTAAAGAACTATAGCTCAGGTTGCCTCTTTGGAACTATCCTGCTTGCAAGAATAACATCCTTTGTCCTCCTGGCATCATCTTTGGATGGCGTCCAATTTTGAAATCACATTTTCCCTGAAAGGTCAGAGCAGTAAAGTAAGGGAAAGACAAGATTACCTTGTTAATACACGAGGACAATCTGTAATGGAATTATAAACAATCCCGGGAGGATTCAGAAAATCTCTCTGGTCTTGTTCTGGAAGCTCTCAGAAGCATAAAACATCAGCCATCAGTTCTGAAGCAGGTGCTAAACAAACGGCAGCAAATCTGGGCTTTTAATAAGTATTGTACAAAATGTCTTTATATGACTAAGACTCCTGACTGCAATACTTACAGAATTAGCTTTGATATGGGAGGGCAAGAAACAGCAAGAGCATCTTAGAAGATTGAGGCTTCTACAGGCTACAGAAGGGTGGCACGTTAAGGAAATCGTTCCCCCATTCAACAGACTGGATTGAAATTGGCTTTCAAATACGGCATAAAACTATATATAACTATAAATCGTCTATTTTTTATTGCTATGATTCACATTCCATAAAATTCACCATTTTAAAGTATACAATTCAAAAGTTTTTAAAAATTTGTTCACAGGGTTGTACAGCCACCACCACCAGCTAATTCTAGAACATTCATCACCCCAAAAATAAACTGTATCCAAAAGCAATTGGTCCTCGTGTCCCGCCATTCTTTACAACCCTAGGCAACCACTAGGTTATTTTCTGTCACTATGGATTTGCCTCTGCTGAACATTTTCATATACACAGAATCCTACAATCTTAGCCTTTTGTGTCTGGCTTCCTTCACTTAGCTTTTTTTTTTTTTTTTTTTAATTGTGGTAAGCTATACATAACATCATTTAAACATTTTAAGTTTTCATTTATTTATTTTGAGAGACAGTGCAAATGGGAGGGGCACAGAGAGAGGGAGAGAGAGACAGAGAGAGAGAGAGAGAGAGAGAGAGAGAGAGAGAGAGAGAGAGAATCCCAAGCAGGATCCACAGTGTCAGCACAGAGCACGATGTGGGGCTTGAACTCATCAACTGTGAGATCATGACCTGAGCCAAAGTCATGAGTCGGACACTTAAGTGACTGAACCACCCAGGCATCCCTATCATTTAACCATTTTTATGTGTAGAGGTCAGTATCAGTAAGTACATTCACACCACCGTCTGCCTTCACTATTTTCCTCTTTCCATTCTGAAACTTTGTACCCAAACATCATGTTTTGAAGGGTTTTTATGACCAGTTTATATTCTATCGTATGGATAGGCTACATGTTGCTCATCTACTCATCAGCTGGTGAACATTTGGATTGTTTCCACTTTTTGGCTATTATGAATAACGTTGCCACAATCATTCGTGAATATGTATTTGTTTGAATATATGCTGTCATTTCTTTGGGGTTTATACCTAGGAGAGGCGTCACCGTGTCACATGGTAACTCCGTATTTAACTGTCTGAGGAACTGCCAGACTGTTTTCCAAAGGGGGCTGCACCACTTCACGTGTCCATTGCAGTGTGTGCAGATCCAATTCCTCTACACCCTTGCCAACACGTTATTTTCCACTATTTGAGCAGCGCCACACTACCCACTGGCCACACTAGTGGTATCTCATTGTGGTTTTCCCTATGACTAATGATCTTACACCTCTTTTCAAATGCTAGTGGCCTGTGTCTTCTTTAAAGATGCATCTATTCAAATCCTTTGCCTATTTTTAATTGGGCTCTTATCGTTGAGTTGTTAAAGCGTTCTTTATATAGTCTAAATACAAATCCCTTATCCGATCTATGATTCTTGCTCATTCTGTGGGT
Organism: Prionailurus bengalensis; assembly: GCF_016509475.1. Classification (NCBI taxonomy): domain Eukaryota; kingdom Metazoa; phylum Chordata; class Mammalia; order Carnivora; family Felidae; genus Prionailurus; species Prionailurus bengalensis. Next base: position 26,762,878 of record NC_057357.1, on the reverse strand, counting down.
TGTCTTTTACCTTCTTGATAGTATTCTTTGAAAGCACCAAAGTTTTTATTTTGATTAAGTCCAATCTATCTGTTTTTTTCTTTTGTTGCTTTATGCTTTTGGCATCCTATGCAGAAAACTAATCTAATCCAAAGTCACACGGATTTACTCTTATGTCTTCTTCTATGTGTTTTAGCATTACCATTTAGATTTTTAATCCATTTGAGTTCATTTTTATATATATACTGTGAAGCAGGGGTCCAAACTCATTCTTTTGCATGTTTGTTAATCATCAGCAAGAAGCAGAGAGAATGGCCTTTTAAACATTAAAATAAATAAATAGATAAAAGGGGTGCCTGGGTGGCTCAGTCAGTTGAGCATCCAACTTCAGCTCAGGTCATGATCTCACAGTTCATGAGCTCAAGCCCCATGCTGGGCTTTGCACTGATAGCTCAGAGCCTGTTTTGGATTCTCTGTCTCCTTCTCTCTCTGCCCCTCCCCCACTTGGGCTCTCTCTCAAAAATAAACATTAAAAAAATTTTAAAAAGAGAATGACCTTGAGTTTCTTGGTAGCTTTTTTTTTTTTTTTTTTTCCTTTTGGCTGGAAGATTTGGAGTTTTATAGCAAATCATATGGTATGGACCCAGAACCCAGGAGCCCAGCCTGGCCCAGTAGCATCTTTTCAATAAATCTATACTGAATTTTACTGCGAAGCATATAGTCTTGAATTCTTACATTACTGGTTATGTGAAAATGACTTCTAACAAGGGAGAGCTATTTCTTCATTCAATCCCAGTGAAGACTATCTAGTGATCACCTATTATGGGTCAGTGATTAAAACAAAGATTCCTGCCCTACAGAGAGCTTACACTCTTGCAGGGAGAAACAGACAAAAATAAATAACTAAATACATCATGTAATATGTCAGAAGGCGGTAAGTGTTGTGGGGAAAAACTGCAACAGCTGAGCAAATGGGATGAGCCAAGCAGTAGGGTGGGGTTTGCAGTTCTGGAAAAGGTGGTCAGGGAGGGCCTCCTTTAAAAGGTGACATCAGTAGGGCACCTGGGTGGCTCAGCTGGTTAAAAGGTGACATCAAGCAAAAATCCAAGAGCTGGTGAGGGATCTGGCCATGCAGATATACAGGAAGGAGCATTGCAGGCAGAAAGAGAAGCCACTGCAAATGCCCTAGGACAAGACGGTGCCTGGTATTTTGAGAAATGGCAAGGAGGCCAGTGTGGCGGAGCAGACTGAGGAAGGAGGAAGTGGCCAGAGGACCAGATCATCTGGGTTCTTAGAGACCATTTTAGGGACTTTGACTTTTGTGCTGAGGAAAGTGGGATAAACCACTTGGGGGGGGGTGGGGGGTTCTGAGCTGAGCAACAGTAACAAGGTCTGGCTTCTGGTTCAAAGGATCACTCTGGCTGCTGGGTTGAGAATGGATTGTAGGAGGCCAGGCAGGGCAGGAAGAATAGTTAGGAGGCTTCTGAAATAACCCAGCTGAGATGAGGGTGGTTGGGCCCTGAGTGGCAGCAGCTGAGGCAGCAAAAAGGATTTGGTAGAGTCTGCAGGATGTCCTTACTGACTGGATGGGGGTGTGATAAAAGCAGGTGTCAAAGGTGACTCCAGAGATTTTTTGGCCTGAGGACCAGAAGGATGGAGCGGCTATTAACTGTGATAAGGAAGGCCACTGGGGCGTCAGGATGGTGGGGTGGGGGTCAAGGAGTTCTGCTTGGGGCACGTGGAACTTGAGATTCTCTCTGACTTCCAAATGGAGGGGACCGGCTGGCAGGTGGATATTTAAAGATGAGAAAGCTGGGCTGAAACAGGAATGTGAAGAAATCAACCACAAGGCAGGATGAGATACCGAGAAAAAGATGACAGACAGAACAGGGCCAAGAACCACAGCCTGGGACCCTCTGGCACTGAAAAATCCAGAGAAGAGGAACAACAGCTAAGGAGTCCACTGGAAACAATGGAGACAATGACAGTCTTCCATTTAACGATGGATTTGACAGTCTTGCTTTGTCAATCTTCAACACCCTCATGTTTTAAATTACCTTTGGTTAGAAGTAAATTCAAATTTTTTTCCCCTTAAAGATTTCTGTTATTTTCTTAATGATTCATTCTTGATGTTTTAAAAAAAAAATTAACTATGCCCCAAACAAGCAGCAACTTCGTCTGTTATTAACTGGAACAGACCTGGCCAACAGTCAGACTTCTGGCGTAAGGTGGCACAGGAGAAAAAAAAATTATCACTAGAGACTTTTATTTATGGAAAAAAAAAAAAAAAAACACCTCTTGCAGTTTATTAACAAAATTCATATAATGACAATTGCACATTTCCTTTTCTGCCAATGCCCCTTGTTTAATTACTACCCTTTTTTATAGACAGAAAAGTGGACATACTTTAAAACCTTTCTGATAAATATATTGCCACGCGGCATCCGGCCTGGATAACGCTCTTCAAAATAGCATATGCTGGAGCCTGTTGAAAACGACAATAAGCAAACAAAAGAAACATGTTCTACGTTCACTTGTAGCAGTAAGATATGGCCTGAAATGGCAAGGCTGCAGCTCTCTGGATAAGACATAAGATCTAAACATTTCTTTTAATTCAAAAGGTTGGGAAGCTTCCACTATCGCCAGAAAATCTGAATCATCTGGTTTCTCATCGGGAAGAGGAAAAAAGCTGCTAGGGGGAAATGATGAGAAAGGAAGCAAGAAATAAGACTTCCCATTGGGAGCAATGCTTTTGCCTGAGTTTTTATCAAAGCACAGTATTGGTTTGCTATCTTTGGTGGTCACTATGAAATCTACTTTTCTGGAAACAAAAAATTTCCCGCCCTTTAATCTTCCAAATAAGGTGCCCGGGGCAGCACAAGCAAATAGTAAAGAGAGGTCCCCTACCAGCTGTGCATCATGTTCAAGGCCTATGTCATGGTGCTCGAGCTCTTCATCCCGAAATTTCCTTATCACCTGGTTAAATACAAAGAAATCAAAGAAAATCAAAATAAATCTGTTATCCTATCTTCTTCTAGAGGCTAAAGCCTCATTCTACCGTCTAAGATAGGGGTAGGCAAGTTTTTTCCTATAAAGGGCGAAAAAGTCAGTTCTTCAAGCTCCGCTGGCTGTATGGGCCTCTCCATAACTACTCAACTCCGCCAATGTTGGGAGGACAGCAGCCACAGACACATTAAAGAATGGGCGTGACTGTGTTGCAACAAAACTTAATTTACAGAAACAGGTGGTTGGCCCCAGGCCAGGGTTTACCAACCCCCAATTTACACTTGAAAAAAAATTAAACAGTTCCCTTATTTGTAATAGAAAATTACATGAAGATATCTATTGGTTAATTTATTTAAGCTGAAGTATTTGTGCTCACAGCATTGGCTCAGAATCTATCAATGATCCAGAAGTGGAGAGAATACAGTTGTGGGCTCAGGAGACACGGCATGGCTTCTGGTCCCAGTTCTGCCCGAGCATGTGACCAGGGCACATGACTTGAGCTTTCTGTGTCTCTTGCCTATAGAATGAGGCACTCACCTAGGTTTCTAAGGCCATGTCATTCCCCAACTTGCTATTTTTTTTCCTTCCCACCAAGTTGCTTACCGACCCTTTTCGCCCTTATTGGCCTATTTCCAGAGTATATTCAAATACCTGAAGAAGTTCCTCATATTTTTCAGGATCCTCCTCCATCAACGTCCTGATCTGGTTGTTGTAGTGATGTGCTATAGACTCTTCCACAGCCACAGTGCAGGCCATTGCTCCCTCCTTCCCAAGCAGGGCGGTTCCCGCACCTGGAATTGTCAAATCCAGCACAGAAAAGGATGGGACAGACACTACACTGGTGCGGGAGATCATGTCAGGTCAGGGTTCATCAACTGGAGCACTACAGGCTCTAGGGCTTGCTCGGTAATGCCTTGTTGTGGCGGCCGTCCTATGCACTGGAGGATATTTTAGCAGCGTCCCTGGCCTCTACCCACTAGAGGCCAGAAACACCCCTGGTTGTGACAACCAAAAGTGTCTCCAGACACTGCCAAGCATTCTTAGGAGCAACCTGCCCCCAGTGAAAATTGCTGTTTTAGGTGGTACCAGGTCACACTGTCAAATCCTGAATCACAGAGTAAGAATACTATTATCTTTTCAATGTTCTTTTTAGCCCTCTGATTATGGCAAGAAGAAAGTCCTCATCTGGGATGAGTACATCTTTATTTCTTTCCCAACATTTACTCTTCTCCCTTTTTAAGAGTGAGCAGGTCTTAGAACCTTTGTCAGGGAACATCATCGGGCTACAACTGAATTGCTCTAGCTTTTTTCCTCCTCCGATGTGTTTGTTTTTACTGTACTTTCTATTTATAAAACCACTGATTTAAATCCATAAATATTTAAATAAATTTAACCAAAAAAAAAAAAGTCAATTTAACTTTAAGAAATATTAAGTCAACAAAAAGGTTGTAAGAGGACACAGAAAGAACTGTGGATTCAGTACTTTAACGATGTAATCACCCCAGATCCCTAAGCTCAAGCAAGCTCTTCTGGACACATACCCAGTGCAAACCCCACCACGTTCCAGAAGGGCATCAGAATGGTGGGCCGCACCCTAAATGCAACCATCAACTCGTTGAACTTTTTCAAGTGGTCCTTTTCTTGATCCCACATTTTCTGTAAGAAAAACACAAAAATAAATGCAAGCATTACTCAGAGACCACCTGCTACATGCCAAGGAAGCTCCATGCCCTGTCCTTGTGGGAGACAGGAAGCACAAGGGAGATGGAGGAAGAATGAGAACTGCTATCACCCAAGGAAAAAGCGAAGCATCGGACTAAAAAGCATCTTGGATATGGAGAAGAGAGTGCCAGCAAACCAGGAGAAGAGCCATTATCTCCATTCCAGGTTAGCAGGCCATGAACCATGGCTCCAGAAGTTCTGAGACCTGCAAGTGCCTTTTGTGTTTTAATGTTTACTTATTTTTGAGAGAGACAGACAGACAGAATGCGAGCAGGGGAGGGGCAGAGAGAGAGGGAGACACAGAATCTAAAGCAGGCTCCAGGCTCTGAGCTGTCAGCACAGAGCCCGATGCAGGACTCAAATGCACAAACTGCGAGATCATGACCTGAGCCGAAGTCAGATGCTTAACTGACTGAGCCACCCAGGTGCCCCAACACATGCCTCTTTAAGGACAAGGTCCAGACTAAAGAGAAATGAGATGCTGAGCCCACTCCGCAATTAGGAGAGCAGAGAATCACCGATTGTGTAATTTCCTTCTAGAATACTAGAAGTATCATTTACATCAAAGGATTAAGTGGGAAAGACAAAAGAGCTAACACTTAGCTGGCACGTCCTAAGTGCCAGGTGCTATCAAACAGATTTATGAAGGCAATTCATTTAATTTGCACTAATTGTCATTATCCCCATTACACAGATAAAGTGAGGCACAGAGAGGTTAAGTAACTTGCCCAAGGGCTCACAGCAGGCAATTTAACTTGTGCTAAGTGTCTATTACATACCAGATGTGGTGTTAGCTGCTCTATGCCAGCTCATTTATTCCTCACGAAAACCCAATGAGGTAGGTATTATCAGTTCATTTTGCAAATGTGGAAATAAAGACCCAGAGAGGTCATGTAACTTCCCCAAGGTCACAGAAGTAGGAGGTGGAAGAAAGCTGGAATGTGAATCTGGGTCTTTGTGACTACAGAGGCCAGGCCCCTCCCTCTGCCTCTCAGTATAAAATATAAAATATCTCCACTGGGAACAGGATCACAACCTCTCAGCAACTGGTGCTTTCACCTCATGTGATGATTCTCAAACGTTTTTAATTGCCCACCCCACAGTGAAATGTTAATACTTCAGATATACCATATATCTGTTTATGTACTATATGTCTCTACTCGATACATACAAATAATAATATACTTTTCCCTCCCCTGACCCCATCTTAATAACCAATTTTTGTTCTCTTGGGGACAGTACCTCCCTTGACAGTGCATGACATAATGTGATTCATGACTTGAAGGCCTTTGGATCCCCACGCTATTCAGTGAGGCCAGCCTGAGAGGGATAACGGAGCACCCACCTGAATGACTGGCCCGACACTTGTCCGACCCAGGACGGCCATCTGCCCTGCATAGATTCGGTTCGCTCCATATTCACCTGCATGATCCACCCGGATTACTCGATCCACAGCTGCCCAATTGATATTGTCTAAGGTCATTCGTGAACTGTAAAATCTGACACTGATTCTTCTTCCATAAGCTGCAATGCAAATGTTTATTCTTCATTACTTTCGGGTAAAACAGATGTTTTCTTTTACAGACAGAAGAAAGGAGTACCTTGGAACTAAGGTCACAGATGACTTCCTCATAGGAAGGATATCTCCATAAATGTATTCTGTTAAACCTGTAGTTTTGTTACTTTAAAAAAATTTTTTTAATTTTTTTTTTTAACGTTCATTCATCATTGAGAGACACAGAGACACAGAGCATGAACAGGGGAGGGGCCGAGAATGGAGAGACACAGAATCTGAAGCAGGCTCCAGGCTCCGAGCTGTCAGCACAGAGCCAGACACGGGGCTCGAACTCACAAACTGCGAGATCATGACCTGAGCCGAAGTCGGATGCTTAACCGACTGAGCCACCCAGGCGCCCCATAGTTTTGTTACTTTTTAAAGTAGGCTCCATGCCCAACATGGGGCTTGAACTCAGATCAAGAGTTGCATGCTCGGGGCGCCTGGGTGGCTCAGTCGGTTAAGCAGCCGACTTCAGCTCAGGTCATGATCTTGCGGTCCGTGAGTTTGAGCCCCGCGTCGGGCTCTGTGCTGACAGCTCAGAGCCTGGAGCCTGTTTCAGATTCTGTGTCTCCCTCTCTCTCTGACCCTCCCCTGTTCATGCTCTGTCTCTCTCTGTCTCAAAAATAAATAAACGTTAAAAAAAAAAAATTAAAAAAAAAAAAAGAGTTGCATGCTCTACTGACTGAGCCAGCCAGTCCCCACCCCCTTTTAAAAGTGAATTAATTACCAACACTTAACACATAGAGTTTACCTAAAGACCTGATTCTTCTGGCTTCATGTTAACCATACAAAGATCTGGAAATACTGAGCCTGTCTTTTCATCAGGCAGTGAAAAAGACAGGCTCAGTATTTAACGTGGCAGTGACCTCTAGATGAGCATGCTTCTCCAGTTCACCTCCCCTCAGGCCTCTTCGTTCCCAATGCTGGCTGCGCAAGAACTCCTAGGGAGCTGTCAAAACCATGGATGTTCCTCCCCAGTCAATCCCCGGGGTGGGGAGAGGAAGCAGCCATATTTTTAAAAAGTTCTGTGCAGCCAAGGTTGAGAACCATAGATTTAAGCTCTCTCAAAACACACATGGGCATTGGATTTTGAGAGCAGAGCCTTACACCTTGAGTTTCATCTCCTTATGGTACATCATCAGTTCAACTGAACTCTTGTCTTCAAAATGTAAATTCTTCAAGATAGATTAAATTTTGTCTTTAAAAAAATCTCCTTGGGGCGCCTGGGTGGCGCAGTCGGTTAAGCGTCCGACTTCAGCCAGGTCACGATCTCGCGGTCCGTGAGTTCGAGCCCCGCGTCGGGCTCTGGGCTGATGGCTCAGAGCCTGGAGCCTGTTTCCGATTCTGTGTCTCCCTCTCTCTCTGCCCCTCCCCCGTTCATGCTCTGTCTCTCTCTGTCCCAAAAATAAATAAACGTTGAAAAAAAAAAAATCTCCTAAGAGGGGTGCCTGGGTGGCTCAGTCAGTTAACCATCTGACTCTTGGTTTCGGCTCAGGTCATGATCTCATGGTTTGTGGGATCTCATGAGTTGGAATTTTTGGGATTCTTTCTCTCCCTCCCTGCCCCTCGGCCCCTCACATTCTCTTTTTCTCTCTCAAAATAAATGAAATAAAATTAAAAAAGATCTCCTAATCGTTAACGCCTTGATTGTATTCTCTGAGCCTTGCATTAAGGCATCCCCAAAGTTTTTTCCCCTAAGAGCCTTCCAATGTGTTGTTATGTGTATAAGATGTTATCAGCTCTTTTTGTAGATATGAAAATGTGGACCCCATGGACGCAGCTGTCATGTGAACTTTGACTTGTACTGGTATCATCTTGAGATGTGTCTTAAGGCTGTTATGCATGACTACCATATCTTTAACACATACTTCTATTCATTTAGGCTAACTTCAACACCCTGAAAATGTGTGCAAAACTTCACTTTTTTTTATTAAAAAAGGTTTGAGTGCCTTGGACACAGGTGATGGGGTAGGTCTGCTGAAATCTGAGTGACTCTGTATTCTGGGTTTTAAATGCTTCACTAAACAAAGGAGCAAGGATATGGGGGTCTGAGGCCTGGTGACCCAGCTCTAATCCACTCTTCTGCAGGACCTGCTCCATTTCACTGTGCCTGCTTCACTCAAGAAACTGGATGGAGTCCAGGAACTGGACACCAAAAACTAGATGGAGTGCAAGTTCTGCTGAGTGTAATGTACCACTCGGATCTGTGCCATCAGACAGTGGGTCACTGTGGTCCAGTTTTTGTGATTTCTCATTATTTTATTATCATTATTTTAAAAAATGTATTTATTTTGAGAGAGAGAGAGAGAGAGAGAGAGAGAGCGAGCAGGGGAGGGGCAGAGAGAGAATCCCAAGCAAGCTCTGCACTGTCATTGCAGAGCCCGACATGCGGCTCAAACTCACAAACCGTGAGATCATGACCTGAGCTGAAATCAGGAATCAGATGCTTAACTGAGACACCCAGGTGCCCCCATGACCATGTTCTCGTATGGAGAACAATTTGACACATTTGACAAAGTCAGGGTTGCCTGTCCAAAGTTATCTCCTCCAGGTCCAAGGACTGATGCTCCCATGAATCTTACCTCCTTACAGAAATAGGACTCCTAGGAATTGGAATAGAAAACAATGAGCTGGCTCTACCTCTCGAGATAATCTTGTTTGCTTGTTCTTTCATTTGTTACTCCCATCCCAAAACATATTAATAGGAAAGAACTTACAGCCCAGGACTCGTTTTTTAAAAACACATTTCACGAGAAATAGCAAGGGGCTGAGTACACAGGATGAGTGTAAACACACAGCTGACTTCTGATGGGCAGGACTGTATTTGTACTAAAAACATACCTCACAGTTCCCCAGCACTCCACTTTTCCAGGCTCAGGCACCTAATAAATGATTTTTTGTGGGGTGTGTGGAGGATTGGGTTGTATTATTTGCCATTTTTATCTTTTCACAATCTCTGTAAGGTATCTTTAAAAAGTATGGGATGAACCACAGAAGGAGCACAGAGCTAGAGCCAGAAACTGTGTCCTGTTTGTTTTATTTAAGTTTACTTATTTTGAGGGAGAGCGAGCGAGTAGGGGAGGGGCACAGAGAGAATTGCAAGCAGGCTCCACACCAGCAGAGCTGAGCCTGACATGGGGCTCGAACCCACGAACCATGTGAGATCATGACCTGAACTGAAACCAATAGTTGGATGCTTAACCGAATGAGCCACCAAGGCACCGTATACATGTTCTATTCTCTAACACTAACCTTGGACAAATCAGAATTGCCATTTCTTACATATAAAATTGGCAATAATCAGGTTTTTTCCTTTTTAAGGAAACCTACAATAGTAACACTTTTCTTACTGAATTATCATGAAGATAAAATGAGATACAGGAAGCAAAGTAACTTTATAAGTGATAAAGAATGATTTTTATTGTTATGCTCATTGGCTCAACAAAGGAGCATTAAAAGTCATGTTTAGGGGCGCCTGGGTGGCGCAGTCGGTTAAGCGTCCGACTTCAGCCAGGTCACGATCTCGCAGTCCATGAGTTCGAGCCCCGCGTCAGGCTCTGGGCTGATGGCTCAGAGCCTGGAGCCTGTTTCCGATTCTGTGTCTCCCTCTCTCTCCCCCTCCCCCGTTCATGCTCTGTCTCTCTCTGTCCCAAAAATAAATAAACGTTGAAAAAAAAAATTAAAAAAAAAAAAGTCATGTTTAAAAATCCTGAGTTTTGCCTGCATTGTCACACACTTTAAAATTGCGAAAAAATAAAGTTGAGGCCCTGTGCCAGAAGCTCTCTAATGTATCATTTTAAGTTAGTGCTTTCCCACAGTGTGAAAAATCTAATAATGATGGTACCTAGGAGATTTAAAGTAGTATACAGGAAGATCTTAAGTGGCTTATGAACATGCATTTAATAACACCCACATAGTTAAGAGTTACTCTCTTTTAAATTCTTTTGCAATCCCTTTGATTTCATCAAGGAGAATGTCTCAGTTTACAAATACCTTCCTAATACTTGCTAATCTTTTTTTTTTCTCCCCACCCAGAAAGACTGTTTGGGGTTCAAGTCTTGGTAGGCAATAGTATCTAATACTATTTTTTTTACTATTTTTTTACTAATACTATTTTTTACTATGTTTTTAACCCATTCATTTTTTGATTACTCTATTTGGGCCAGGCAATACTTGGTTTTCCGTCTTCACCATAAGAACTTAGCTTCGGCGAAATTATTTAATTTAAAAATGGAACACACTGACGTGCTCAGTCGGTTGAGCATCCTGACTCTGAGCCCGCTACGGATCCTCTGTCCTCTTCTCTCTGTCCCTCCCCCGATTGTGCTCTCCTCCCCCCATAAAAATAAATATTTTATTTTATTTTTTTTTAATGTTTATTTATTTTTGAGACAGAGAGAAAGACAGAGCGTGAGTGGGGGAGGGGCAGAGAGAGAGGGAGACACAGAATCCGAAACAGGCTCCAGGCTCTGCGCTGTCAGCACAGAGCCCGACGCGGGGCTCGAACCCACGAACCGTGAGATCATGACCTGAGCCGAAGTCAGACGCTTAACCGACTGGGCCACCCAGGCGCACCAAAAATAAATATTTTTAAAAGATGGAACACGGTTATAGAAAAAACACATTTGGTAATCAAAAGTACAAGTGGTATTGCTAAAAGGTAAAAATATTCAGGTGGTATACGAACGACTTAACTTTCAGAAAACGACTTCACAATTTTCTGAGGCAGCTCTGATGAAAAGAGGATAGGAGAAGGACCCAGGATCCTAATTCATCTCCCTATCCCAAACTCTATGCCCCTTCCACTATCCAGGTGCTTCTCAAACTTTCTAGTACATGCAAGACATTCGAAGGTCTAAACTACAGACAACGCGACCCTGTAAGTCAGAAGTGGGACCTGCACTTCTAACAAACCCACGCGGCAGGTCGCGCTGCCTAGCAGGGCTCCTAAAGAAGGCTATGATGACGCCCATAGACACTGAACTTGCAAGGTCTCCCTCCACCTGTCCTCAGCCTGGAATGCCGACGACACCGGCAGTGACGTCCCGTCAGAGGTGTACAATTATGTCATTCCCCCGCTTGCCGACTGCTAGCGGACACGCCAGAGCGCCCCAGCCGAAAACCATGCCCTCCCGCCCCACATTCCCCCAGCGCACCACAAACTCCGCCCCTCCTGTCAGCGGTCTGAGTTTCCCATTTCGCAGTCGCGCGCCGTCGCAGCCCTATGACGTCTACGACGTCTGCCCCGTGACCTCTCCGGCCCAAGTCACAGGCGAAAATTCCCTGGCTCGGCGGTTTAGCGCACTTTTGCGGCCGCACTGATTCTTTACCTGGGAGAGGCCGCAGGGCGCCCGTGCGCAGCCGCCACAGGGAGCGAACCGCCGCCGCCCCCGCGCAGCTCATTGCTGTGACAAGGTAACCGCTGCCCTGAGCGCAACGGCCAAACATGCACTCAGCGCAGACTGATGACGCAAACAGACACTGCCCGCCCTGGCAGCGGCGGGAACGCCCCTAGGCCCCTGCTTCCATTCGATTGGTTGGAAAGGGCAAAGGAAAAGATATTGGGTATGATCACCATCAATCACTCAGAAGTCCGACGTTTCTAAAGGAGACTTGGGTTGCTAGGGAGTTGAGGATGCTAAATTGCTTTTCCCAAGATGCCGCCTGGGTAAATTCCTGGGAAAGAGGACGAAGAGGGAACTCTTTATTGTCACAGCTGTTGTACTTTCTGTTTTACCAGCATGGAAGGAGAGTTTTCCCTATGTGTATCCCACATGCTTCATCCACTTGTAGAAGTTGCATGACGAAATTAAATTCACCGCATGGTCAATAGTGTCTGTAGGTGATGGTTCTAACGGCCGACTTAAATTCTTACGTTTTTTCTCTTTATTTTAGGTTTTGTATAGAGAACATGTTTTTTGTTTCGTTGTTTGTCTCCACTTTACGGTTGATGTGTATCTGTATTGATGCATTGTTTTGAGGGGGGTGGGGTGGGGAGAAGGAGATTTAGCAACGCATATCATGCTTTTGAAAGTGAATGCCCAATGTGTGCGTGCAGGCTCATCAATTTTGGCAAATGTACCACTCCGGTGGGGGGATGTTGGGAATGCGGGGGGGCTATGCATGTAGGGGCAAAGGGTCATTTCCACCTTCCTGTCAAATTTTCTGTGATCCTGAAACTACTTAAAAATTTTTATCAAAAAATTTTTGTGGAATATTTTTTAAATAACGCATATCCACTGACTACGTCAAGGGATCTAACCAACAGAAATTTTCCAAATGTGTAGGATATATATTTAAAGGCAAAAAATCAAAGATGGGTATCTGGAAGGAGATATAACAAAACATTTAATTTCAGTAACGTCTGAGGGTTGGGATTGTTAAGTAAGGGGCTTTTACTTTCTACTTTACACCCTTCAACTATATATTTTTTCCAAGTTATAAAACAGTTAATATTTTAATAAAATATTTAATACAGTTGTTTCAAACTTTTCTAACACAGTACAATAATTATAAATTATGGCGAACTATTCCATAGCTTTTTAAATCCAAGCAATTAGTGTGAGGATGATGTGACATTCTTATGTAAAGCTGAGTGTAAACTTGTCTCTCAAAAGCCCTAAAACGTTCTTACTAAACCTTTAGTGTAATCCCATCCCACATTGACAAAAATTTATGGAAGTCCAAGTTATTGTCAGGAAAAATTGAAAACAAAATGTTAAGCAGCAAAGGAATGTTAGAAATTATGACCCATCTTTATGATGTTATGTAGCCCATTGAAATGTTTATAAAGAACTTTTGATAACATGAAATAACACGGTAAGTGAAAAGAATACCAACATTTTTTTTCTTTCTTTTCATCCCATCCCTCCCTCCCTTCGTGCTTTCTATCTTAAGAGGAATTTGGCAAGATTAGCAGTGAATGTCGATAAATGGTGCTTACATGTGATTTTTTTCTCTGTACCTTTCAGTGTTCTCAATATTTTCTATAACAAACAAGTATAAGGAGAAAACAAAATTTCAGAAAGTATATTAGTCCCTAACTCCATTCTCAAAAATAAAAGTAACTATATGTATTATTTTCCATTTTAAAGGGAATTTTATCTCAGAAAGGTGAAGACACGAAGCAAGTAGCAAAGCCATCCCAGGTCCCAAGCATCCCATGCATTGGAGAGAAAATACAGAAAATGGAATTTACTAATAAAGCCATACCCTATATAAAGAAGATACATTCAGAAATCCTGTCTTCCCAGGGATCAGACCTTGCAGCTCCACTCTGGCAAAATGGATTGTCTTCATCATTACTTACTCCTGAGTAGCTGCTATCAGATGTTGCCAACTTAAGAATTAATGCAAACAAAAAACTTGCCCAGCTGGATTCTTCTCTTTGCTGGGATGAGAATATTCTGTGATTGCAAGAACATGCAAGGCTGCCTTGATAAAGAACAAGAACGTGTTCTGGGGGAACCCTCTGATGCATTGTTGGTGGGCATGCAAACTGGTGCCGCCATTCTGGAAAACAGTGTGGAGTTTCCTCAGAAAGTTAAAAAACAGACTACCCGGGGCGCCTGGGTGGCTCAGTCGGTTAAGCGGCCGACTTCGGCTCAGGTCATGATCTCGCGGTCCGTGAGTTCGAGCCCCACGTCGGGCTCTGTGCTGACAGCTCAGAACCTGGAGCCTGTTTCAGACTCTGTGTCTCCCTGTCTCTCTGACCCTCCCCCGTTCATGCTCTGTCTCTCTCTGTCTCAAAAATAAATAAACGTTAAAAAAAAAATTTTTTTTAATTAAAAAATAAATAAATAAATAAATAAATAAATAAAAAAGACTACCCTACGACCCAGCAATTTAAGCAGATTTATAGCCTTTGGTATTTATCCAAAGTACAAAAATACTGATTTGAAAGGGCACATGCATCCCAATGTTTACAGCAATATTATCAACAACAGACAAATTCTGGAAAGTGCCCAAATGTCCATCAACTGATGAATGGATAAAGAAGATGTGATGTGTTGCGGCACCTGGGTGGCTCAGTCAGTTAAGCGTCTGACTTGAACTCAGGTGATGATCTCATGGTTCATGAGTTTGAGCTCCACATCGGGCTGTGCTGACAGCTCAGGGTCTGGAGCCTGCTTCGGATTCTGTGTCTCCCTCTCTCTCTCTGCCCCTCTCCTCTTCACGCTCTCTCTCAAAAATAAATAAACCTGAAACCTTTTTTTGAAAAAAAGATCGTGTGTGTATATGTATATGTGTATACATGTATATATGTGTATATATAATGGGTATTATATATAATGGATATATATATATATATATATATAATGGAATATTACTAAGCCATCAAAAAGAATGAGATCTTGCCATTTGCAACGATATGGATGGAGCCAGAGTGTATTATGCTAAGCAAAATAAGTCATTCAGAGAAAGACAAATACCGTATGATTTCACTCATATGTGGAATTTAAGAAACAAAACAGATGAACACAGGGGAGGGGGAGAAGGGAGAGAAGCAAACCATAAGAGACTTTTAACTATAAAGAACTGAGGGTTGCTAGAGTGGGGGGGGGATGGGCTAAAATAGGTGATGGGCATTAAGGAGGGCACTTGCTGCGTTGAGCACTGCATATTATAAGTGATGAATCACTAAATTCTACTCCTGAAACCAGTATTATACTATATGTTAACTAACTAGAATTTATATTAAAATTGGAAATAAAATCTAAGAATAAAAAATAATAGAAAATTAAAAATATATATCTATTTTGTTTTAAGTTCTATTCCTTTGATTTAAAAATTTATGAATTTTAGGGGCATCTGGGTGACTCAGTCAGTTAAGCGTCTGACTTCAGCTCAAGGTCATGATTCTCAGGGTTCGTGAGTTCAAGCCCCGCATCTGCTAACAGCTCAGAGCCTGGATCCTGGTTCAGATTCTGTGTCTCCCTCTCTCTGCCCCTCCCCTGCTTGTGCTCTGTCTCTCTCTGTCTCTCAAAAATAAATAAATGTTAAAAAAATTTTTTTAATTAAGAATTTTAAATTCCAATAAAGCCCTGTTTTGTAGGCAAAAAAAATAATAGTAACCAGAACCTTCTTTAGGAGAATGGAGCAGAACAGGGAAATAGAGACATAGAGACATGATTGGAGGGACTTTTAAAACTCCCCATGTTTGTAACGGGAGAGGGTGGAGGGCAGTGTTGGTGAGTGGAAAATAAAGTACCTAGCAAGGAACATATCCTTATGGAAGTATACACTGATACAATGGGATGCTATGTAGCTATTAAAAAGAACAGGTGGCTATTTATATGGAAAGATCTTCAAGATGTTATTAAGGAGGAAAAAGGGAGAAGCTCAGAAATATATATTTTTCATGCATTCAACCACACATATATATGTTTGAATATGTATTATAATTTTCTGGGAAAAGAAAATAAACATTAGCAGTGGTTCCCTCTGGGGGGTGGAAGATTGGGAGAGGAGTGCTTTAAATAATTTTATGTGTTTTTAGTTTAAAACACATACCTATACTCCTTCCTGGCTTCGGTAGAGCCAAGGAGTCTTAAAAGCACTCATCTGATGACTGCATTAAACCCTCTGTCATTTGGGGCGCCTGGGTGGCTCAGTCAGTTGACTTCAGCTCAGATCATGACCTCATGGTTGGGGGAATTGAGCCCCACTGGGCTCTGTGCTGAACATGGAGCCTGATTGGGATTCTCTCTCTGCCCCTTCCCTGTGCACACTCTCTCTCAAAATAAATAAACTTAAAAAAAAAACAAAAAACACTTCTGTGATTCTAGGAAAAGGCAAAGAACAACTTTATAAACTATTAGTTTTCCACAATCACTTCATTGCTGACAGGAAACCTCCAGGAATTCAAATATACACAAACACATTTTAAAACCTTCAAGATACTGTTTAATCAGTAGTTTTAAGGCACATTTGTTAGACCTGTACTTCAACAATTATACGACATCACTTGAAGTTATTAAAGTTATCAAAATATATAAAAACATTCAAGTAAGAGGTATGCAAATCAGCAGCATTTAACCAAAATGAATATATTAGCATACTTCAGTATCAATTTTATAACAGGGAAAGAAAATGGAGTTTCCATCTCACACACTTACATATGTACACACACATGTGCACACACATGTGCACACGCACACACACACACACACAAACTTGACTGTTCTCAGAAGCATGGTGAAAGCAAAAACATATAAATAAGTGCAGTAGGTAAAAACACCAACAATTAGAATTTTTTTCAAGTGAGGATAGAGTGAACTTTTGGTTACTCAAAATTCTGTGATACTAGTTATTAGCCAGAAAAGCTCATTTGTCTCACAGGTACAAAAGTATCACATGTTAATGGTAACTTTGGGGAACAGCAAGAAAATGATCTGGCAAAGGGACAAATATATAGAAATGTGTAAACTATGGAAAGCATACTTTGCTCCTCAGAGCAAGGGGTCCATCGTTTTGAGTAATGGCGGGTTGGGGTTGGGGGTGGGAATACTCTTAGCAGAGCACGGCTTTCCAAAACAGGTACCCAGCTTTAAACTCCAGGTTACTCCCGAGGAAAGGTTTAGAGCCTGTGAAAGGAAGGAAAACAACAGAAGAAAGGCTCCAATGGTCTGTTACAAAACTCAGTACTTTAAAAAAGATTCTGAAGATAATTAAGACACAAACTGATTACGTGAAACCATAATTTAGGCTTATTAAAAGGTTCAGAGCTATCAATTCCATGTAAGTTTATGATGAGGTATTTATTGCATGTGGTTTTTGCTGTAACAGAAATCTTAAGCGGTACTCTGCCTATCATGTAAAATAAAACTTAAAATTTTAGGCACAAGGAAACAATAGCCCTGAACATATGGCATTGCAGATGCCAGCATTCAGTGTCCTCTGGGACACTTGCACAGGCTGGTCTGATGCTGCAACCCTTGATCCTCAAACACTTACGCACATAAACCATGGCCCCCTGTGCTCCATGCACACACTCAACTGCCCTTTCCAGTCTGGCTCTGAAATGTGAAGTGTCCATGAGAAATGGGGACCTCAGTGCAGGAAGGAAAATGGCATTTGGAAGACTTGAAAGACAAGCTTTGCCTCTTAATTTTGATACCCAGGGCCCTCTGCTAAGTCTCAGAACTCAGGACCAGAAGGGAACTCAAGACCTATGGATACCCAGCACCTTAGAGACAGCTCCCCCCCAACCCCGAGCACCTCCCCACCCCCGAATAATAAGGCGGCAGCAAAATACCCAGGAACTAAGACATCAAGGCCCCCAATCCACAGCATTCCCCTCCTCCCCAAACTTAACCTTATTCACACAGCAGGGATGGCTTCACACAGAGAGGAAGCTGGGTACCTTCTCTCTCATATTACTACCAGGTAACTGGACTTATATAGCCACCCTCTCCATGTTTCCACCATCTGTTTCAAACATCTGAATTCAAGGATTTCTCTTCATGAAAAAAAAAAAAAAACAGGTCTCGGAACCATTTAAAAAGGATTACTACTTCTTAAGGAACACTTCTCAGCCTAAAACTCCAGAACCTGGTTCAAAAGAACGAGCCCAGTCTCATGAACGGATGACTCCCACAATTAACTGTAAAAGACAACACAAATGCACTTTGAAAAATATAAAAGGGCTCTCCTCCTCAAATTTTGTTCTATCAGCCTAAACGGCTAAGTAAGTTAGTTTTGTGGGGGAGTCACCAAGCTGCTGGTCTATAGGCAAACCAGGTTTGAACCTGGTCTTTCTAAGACACTAAAATGAGGGACTGGGTTATATTAGGGGTGGGTTACAGCCACTGCAGCTGCATAATATGGAGCTACTTTCAGGAAAAACCTCAACTCCAGAAAAATATATTTTAAAATCTCTGCTCCAAACCCAGGTGGACTCTGTAGGCTCAGCAGGTCAGCTTCTGAGCAACACGCAGTAGGATCCTCACTGCCAGTCTAGATGGTTCTTCATATCCCTCTGGGCTTCCGTTAGTTTCTGAATTAGATAACGCTTGTCACGACTTTCCTAAAGACAGAGATGGGTGCAAGAGCACATTCAATATTTTTGGATACATGTATCATCATTTCAACCTAATAAATTGCCTGTCAGACTCACGGTTAATGATCCTAACCCCCGGATGGTTGTAATGGCCTCCAAACTGGTCTGCCTCTGGCACTCTTGCCCCTCCATGGTCCCTTGTCGACAAAGTGGCCAACAGTCTTGTAAAAATGTACATCAGGAGGCACCTGGGTGGCTCAGATGGTAAAGCATCCGCCTTCAGCTCAGGTCACGATCTTGCAGTTTGCGGGTTCAAGCCCTGCGTTAGGCTCTGTGCTGACAGCTCGGAGCCTGGAGCCTGCTTCGGATTCTGTCTCCCTCTCTCTCTGCCCTACCCCTGCTCATATTCTCTTTCTTTCTCTCTCAAAAATAAACATTAAAAAGAAATGTACACCAGACTGCTACTGAACACATTTCACTGGTTTCCCATCACACTCAGAATTAAACTCAATCTTCTCAACAGAGCCTTCAGACTGTGCTGTAACCCCGGTTGATAAGCCACCGTCCTCCAGCCCCAGGGGTGCCCTCACTGTCCCCTCTGCCTGTTACTCTCATCCCCAAGACCTCCCATAGCATTCAAGTCTCAGCTCCAATGTCACCTCCTCAAAGTGGGCTTCAGGGGCCACCATCGATAGCAGTAGATGGCCACTCATCTTGTCTGTGTTCTCTTCATGGCAGTTACTGCTATTGAAATTTATCACTTTTTCTGTAACTATTTAGCAATCTTGTCTCCCTTTATCACCACCGTATCCCAGCACAGTGTGAAGAGCAGGGAGTGATCAATACACATGTTGAAAGACTGGATGAATGAAGCTGGGGAAGGCCCGGCCTGAATGCAGAGTTTAGGAAAGTGGTGGTGAGCGGGGCCACAGCATTCCACCCTCTCCCTGGGAAAAGTGCCACTTTCTGTTAGATGTCCTGGGTAAAGGTTCCCAGCCATGACCCTCTGGACCTGCTCTTCCTTACCAGGGACAGCTGCTCTCGGAGCTGGACCACCACCCGCTTGTGTGCTCCGGCAAGGGCGATGAAATAAAACATAATGAGGCTGCAACACAAGGTGGAGAGGTCAGTAGGGAGTTTGTACCATTTGAAGGCCACTAGAAAAACCACCTGATCCATTTTGCCCAGGACAGTTTTACTGTTGTTAGGAAAAGAAGGAAGGAAAAAAAGAGAGGGAGGGAGAAAGGAATGGAAGGGAGGAAGGAAGGAAGGAAGGAAGGAAGGAAAGGGAAGAAGAGAAAAGGAAAGGAAAAGGAAAAAGAAAAATAAAGACAAAACTCATTCATCCTAAGCAGAGGGCAATCAGAAATGGCCCCAGAGGGGTTGTGAGTTGGCAGTGGAAGCAGAGACTGATTCATGCCTTGCTTTTTAAGCTAATATTAAAAGTTGTTGCTGTTCCCTTGGCACATAGAATATGATAGGGAGAGACAAGGAAATGGTCCAGAAAGTCAGCTCAGCATAGAATGCACTGGCTGTGGATAATCATTGTGGAACCCCCCTCGTCTCAGTTTCATCTGTAAAATGGGGATAATATAGTAAACCCCAGGGACAACAAGCCTAGGATAATACATTTTTGAATAAAAGCAACTAGCAATTGGCTCCTATCTTCCATGTAGTCCCAGATCCCAAAGTGGGGTGATTGAAATGACTGTCTTTGGGGTGAGGAGCAAGTGGAGTGGAGAGCAAGCCCCCAGGAAAAGAGTAGGCAACTCATTCCATTCCATGAAGGGGAGGTGGTTTCCTGTCCAATTTCCCCAGATAGGGCTGAGGAAATGAGGGCCACTGGAAACACTGATATCAATGAAACTCTTCTAGAAGATACCATGGCCACAGGACAAGAATGGCCAGATCAGGTAACCGCCACCAGATGGCGTCAGCCAAATGACAGCTGGAGTAAATGCACAGGGCCAGGAGTCTCTGCATCCCGGGGTCCTCAGAATTCCAGGCTGGTTGTCTGCACAGCTCCCCCAAACCATGTTGTTAATCTCATCAAAGGTATCATGCCTTTAACAAATACATTTCTGAATCTCACTTCTTGCATTGGGTGGGGTTTTACTGTAAGAATATCTCTACCATGGGGTAAATTGCGATGATTTCATTCATTACAGTTAATACATACCAGCTACAATCAATTCTAGTTATTTGTGGTAGTTCTATTCTATAAAGCTTCTAGGAACACCTGATTTGTGAATTCTGAACCAATGGCCCTAGGGGAAATACAAGGGGAGGTTCCTTGAGTCACTGGTCACAACATTTTTGTCAACTGATCAATACCTTATTTTATGTTTCTTATTCATTCAATCAGCTATCAATACATAATCTTGCTTCTGTTTAAAGATGATTTAGTTACCGTTATTGTTGATTCCTCAACTCTGAACTCGGTGTCAATAGTACCATAACCCATGCCTGAATGAAGTTTATCTAACATACAGATTTTCTTTCTAAGGCACATCTCAGCCTCTTTGCACTTAGGAACATGAGAAGCACTTCAGCACTACGCTTGGGACGGTTTTATACCGGGAAATGAGCCACCAAAAGCACAAAATGCAAGAAACATGGCAATAAATAGGTCACCAAAGACATTTGTAGTATGAAGGCGGAAAGAAGATGGCAGGCTTATTGCCTTGTTTGACCTCAGCTGGTTACATGCATGCTATGGTCTGAATGTGTGCCCGCAAAATCCGTAGGCTGAAATCCTAATCCCAAGGTGATGGCATGAGAAGGTGGGGCCTCCGGGAGGTGATTAGGTCCCTCACAAATGGCATTAGTGCCCTGATAAAAGGGACCCTAGAGAGCTAGCTCAGCCCTTCTGCTATGTGAGGACACCAGAAGTCTGTAAGCCAGAAGAGGGCTCTCCCCTAATCATGCTGATCTTGGACTCCCAGTCTTCAGAACTGTAAGAAATAAATTTCTGTTGTTATAAGCCACCTAGTCTATGATATTTTGTTATAGCAGACCAAACACACTAAGACAATGCCCTTTGGGTGACTCAAATTTTTTGCTACTCTGTGCAAGTCCACAAATGACCATGAAACTGAAGGTTTGAAACTGATTTTGGGGGTTGTAAAATATTTTAGCAAGTAGACATATTCACAATACAGAAAAAAAAACCACCCTGAAATCTATGAATAACGAAGACAGACTGTAAGACTCTAATTAGAACAATGGCCACCACACAGTAAGCCCTCAATGTACATTTGTGATTAGAATTACTTTAACACTAAAGTAATCAATCACTAAAATCAATCACTATGCAGCAATGACTCTTGTCACCCTGACATATAACACCTGTCATTTACTGAGCCTTTACTAAGGGCCAGGTCCTCTGCTGGCGTTTTACATTTAAAAAAATTTTTTTTTCAACGTTTACTTATTTTTGGGACAGAGAGAGACAGAGCATGAACGGGGGAGGGGCAGAGAGAGAGGGAGACACAGGATCGGAAACAGCTCCAGGCTCTGAGCCATCAGCCCAGAGCCCGACGCGGGGCTCGAACTCATGGACCGCAAGATCGTGACCTGGCTGAAGTCGGACGCCCAAACGACTGTGCCACCCAGGCGCCCCTGGCGTTTTACATTTAAAAATGCATTTTGGGGGTGCCTGGGTGGCTCAGTCAGTTAAGCGTCCGACTTCGGCTCAGGTCATGATCTTGTGGTCACGAGTTTGATCCACACGTAGGGCTCTGTGCTGACAGCTCAGAGCCTGGAGCCTGCTTCCGATTCTGTGTCTCCCTCTCTCTCTCTGCCCCTCCCCCACACATGCTCTCTCTCGTTCTCTTGCTGTCTCTCAAAAATAAATAAACATTAAAAAAATTAAAAAAAATAAAATAAAAATGCATTTTACATTTAAAAAATGTTTTTAATGTTTATTTTTGAGAGAGAGAGAGAGAGAGAGAGAGAGGGACGGAGGAAGGGGCAGAGAGTGGGAGATACAGAATCCGAAACAGGCTCCGGGCTCTGAGCTGTCAGCACAGAGCCCGATGACACGGGCCTCAAACTCACGAACTGTGAGATCACAACCTGAGCTGAAGTCGGACACTTAACCGACTGAGCCACCCAGGCACACCAGCATTTTACATCATTAACCACATTTCCTTCATGTCACAACCCTATAAGGTATGTGCCATTCTTATCCCCATTTTCCAGGTGAGGAAATGGAGGCGCAGAAAGGACAGACTACTTAGAAGCAGTAGAGCCACGGTTCAAGTGCATGTGTCTAACCTGGTGCTCTTCTCTCTGCCCAGTAATGATTTACTTTATCAAAGAGCCAGTGATTTTGTGAATAATCAGTAATATTAATCGACAAAGTTCATTGGATTTATGTCAGGCATTGGGCTCAGGGCTTCACCTGCAGGATCTTAATGAACCCGCTCAACGACCCTCTTTAAGAATCACTATTATTATGCCCATTTTAGAGATGGGAAAGTGAGGCTCACAGAGGTTTAGTGACTTATCAAGCGTAACAGGTGGGCTTCCATTTCCCAGGGGAGAGGAGTCCAAGTGTCTCAATGGAGAATCCTCGCAAGGATCTAAGCGGTTCTTACTCACCAGATGATCATGAAGAAAGGCACTGCAAAGGCTTCCGAGGTGATGCCATGGACCAGGGACTGCAGTGAGCTGGGAAAGGTGCTCACTGTCTTGGGGACCACCTCCCAGGTGGTGTTGAAGTTGGTGAACGGCCCACAGGCTTTTGAGGAAGGGACGCTGCCAGGACACAGACCAAGGGGCTCAGGGTGAGGCATGCGGCACAGGCTGAGTGTCACTCCTCCACCCGGCCGCAGGCTTTGTCATCCAGCGACCTGTGAGGAACAGCCCGATCTTATGGGCCTTCTGGAATATTCTGGTCAAAAATGCTGACCCTGAAATTCCATCTGTAGACTGACTTCCAGTGTACAGGAAATGTAGCACAGAAGAGCAAGTTAAATGACACTGTAAGACAGCAATCAAATAGATCCAGAAGGTGGTAGTGATTTTGTGCACCAATCTCTCACTTTGGAGGGGAGGAAACAGTTGTGAACTCTTCAAAGAATTAAAGATTAAAGGAGAGTAAGGAGACATGGCAATGAAAGCAATGGGTAAAACTTGAAAGATCCTCATGTTATTTTATTAAAAAAAATTTTTTTTAACTTTATTTTAAAGAGAGAGTGTATGAGTTGGGGAGAGGAACAGAGGGGGAGAGAGAGAGAAAGAGAAAGAGAGAGAGAATTCCAAGCAAGCTCCATGCTCAGTGTGGAGCCCCACATGGAGCTTGATCTCATGACCTGAGCTGAAATCAAGAGTTGGACACGCAACCAACTGAGCCACCCAGGCGCCCCGGATAGATAGATCCTCATTTTTAAAAAAGGCTATAGAGGCACGTGGGTGGCTTAGTCGGTTGGGCGTCTGACGTCAGCTCAGGTCATGATCTTACAGTTCGTGGGTTCAAGTCCCACATCAGGCTCTGTGCTGACAGCTCAGAGCCTGGCGCCTGCTTGGGATTCTGTGTCTCCCTCTCTCTCTGCCCCTCCCCCACTCACGCTTGCTCTCTCTCTGTCTCTCTCAAAAATAAATACACACAAAAAATTTTTTAAATATAAAAATAAGGCTCTAAAAGACTATTGGGGACAATTGGAGAAATTTGAAAATGGCAAGAATAAGACAGTATTCATTTTCTGAGATGTGATGTTATTGCAGATGCATGAGGAGGAGAATATACCCTTATTTTTAGGAGCTGCACAATCAAGTATTTAGCTCATATCTTCTGTGCACACCCAGATCTCAAAATGGGGTGGCTGAGGTTATTACTTACATATGTCATGGTGCCTATAACAATTTCAAATAGGTCACCACACCCATAAAAAGCATATGCATAGAGAGAGATAAAACAGATGTAGCAAAATGTTAACAACTGGGACATCCAGTTGATGGGTATGTGAACCTCTATTACTGCTATTTTTTTTTTAACTTTTCTACACATTTGAAATTTTTCAAAATAAAAAACTAAATAAAAACTAAATAAAATTCAATGCAAAAAATCTGTAATTAAGGCCTAAAAAAATTAAGTTCTGTGTATGAGCTTTTCCACTGTAGCCCTATTTTTATGTATAAAAAAACATTCTTGGAAGCAACCTAACTATTGTTTAAGGCAATGGATGAACAATTTATGATCCATTCATAAAAGAGAACACTAAAAAAAACCACTGAAAGAGACATTGAGATGTAAAATGACTGGTTCCCATACAGAAAATAGTTGGGAAACAGGATTGGAAAATTAATTTTTTCCATCATATATTCTTATGTTATTTAAATTCTGTGGGATGTAAACATATTTATTACATATTTTGTAGAACTTTATATTTCATATATTTTATATTATATATATTTATTTATTATATTAAAAAATCAAAGCTAAAAAGCATTTTAAAGGAATGAGAGAGTTCTGTATGTGCTGGCATGGAAAAGGGCACATCATAAAATTAAGCGAAAAAAATAAGCCACCATCCACTCTCACCGCTGTTGTCTAACATAGTGTCGGAAGTTCTAGCATCAGCAATCAGACAACAAAAGGAAATCAAAGGCATCAAAATTGGCAAAGATGAAGTCAAGCTCTCACTTTTTGCAGATGACATGATATTATACATGGAAAACCCAACAGACTCCACCAAAAGTCTGCTAGAACTGAGACATGAATTCAGCAAAGTCGCAGGATACAAAATCAATGTACAGAAATCAGTTGCATTCTTATACGCTAATAATGAAGCAACAGGAAGACAAATAAAGAAACGGACCCATTCACAATTGCACCAAGAATCATAAAATACCTAGGAATAAACCTAACCAAAGATGTAAAAGATTTGTATGCTGAAAACTATAGAAAGCTTATGAAGGAAATTGAAGAAGATATAAAGAAATAGAAAAACATTCCGTGCTCATGGATTGGAAGAATAAATATTGTTAAAATGTCAATACTACCCAAAGCTATCTACACATCCAATGCAATCCCAATCAAAATTGCACCAGCATTCTTCTCGAAACTAGAACAAGCAATCCTAAAATTTGTATGGAACCACAAAAGACCCCCAACAGCCAAAGTAATTTTAAAGAAGACCAAAGCGGGAGGCATCACAATCCCAGATTTTAGCCTCTACTACAAAGCTGTAATCATCAAAACAGCATGGTATTGGCACAAAAACAGACACATAGACCAATGGAATAGAATAGAAACCCCAGAACTAGACCCATAAAAGTATGGCCAACTAACCTATGACAAAGCAGGAAAGGATATCCAATGGAAAAAAAGACAGTCTCTTCAACAAATGGTGCTGGGAGAACTGGACAGCAACATGCAGAAAGATGAAACTAGACCACCTCCTTACACCATTCACAAAAATAAACTCAAAATAGATAAAGGACCTGAATGTGAGACAGGAAACCATCAAAGCCCTAGAGGAGAAAGCAGGGAAAAACCTCTCTGACCTCAGCTGCAGCAATTTCTTACTTGACACATCCCCAAAGGCAAGGGAATTAAAAACAAAAATGAACTACTGGGACCTCATGAAGATAAAAATCTTCTTCACTGCAAAGGAAACAACCAACAAAACTAAAAGGCAACCGACGGAATGGGAAAAGATATTTGCAATGACATATCGGACAAAGGGCTAGTATCCAAAATCTATAAAGAACTCACCAAACTCCACACCCGAAAAACAAATAATCCAGTGAAGAAATGGGCAGGAAACAAGAATAGACACTTCTCTAAAGAAGACCTCCAGATGGCCAACAGGCACATGAAAAGATGCTCAACGTCGCTCCTCATCAGGGAAATACAAATCAAAACCACACTCAGATACCACCTCACGCCAGTCAGAGTGGCTAAAATCAACAAATCAGGAGACTATAGATGCTGGAGAGGATGTGGAGAAACGGGAACCCTCTTGTACTGTTGGTGGGAATGCAAACTGGTGCAGCCGCTCTGGAAAACAGTGTGGAGGTTCCTCAAAAAATTAAAAATAGACCTACCCTATGACCCAGGAATAGCACTGCTAGGAATTTACCCAAGGGATACAGGAGTGCTGATGCATAGGGGCACTTGTACCCCAATGTTTACAGCAGCCCTGTCAACAACAGCCAAATTATGGAAAGAGCCTAAATGTCCATCAACTGACAAATGGAAAAAGAAATTGTGGTTTATATACACAATGGAATACTATGTGGCAATGAGAAAGAATAAAATATGGCCTTTTGTAGCAACGTGGATGGAATTGGAGAGTGTTATGCTAAGTGAAATAAGTCATACAGAGAAAGACAGATACCATATGGTTTCAATCTTATGTGGATCCTGAGAAACTTAACAGAAGATCATGGGGAGGGGAAGAAAAAAAAAAAGAGGTTAGAGAGGGAGTGAGCCAAACCATAAGAGACTCTTAAAAACTGAGAACAGGGGCGCCTGGGTGGCACAGTCGGTTAAGCGTCTGACTTCAGCCAGGTCACGATCTCGCGGTCCGTGAGTTCGAGCCCCGCGTCAGGCTCTGGGCTGATGGCTCAGAGCCTGGAGCCTGTTTCCGATTCTGTGTCTGCCTCTCTCTCTGCCCCTCCCCCGTTCATGCTCTGTCTCTCTCTGTCCCAAAAATAAATAAACGTTGAAAAAAAAAAATTAAAAAAAAAAAAACAAAAAAACAAAACTGAGAACAAACTGAGGGTTGATGGGGGGGTGGGAGGGAGGGGAGGATGGGCTATGGGTATTGAGGAGGGTACCTGTTGGGATGAACACTGGGTGTTGTATGGAAACCAATTTGACAATAAATTTCATATTAAAAAAAATAAATAAGTAAAAATAAATAAAATAAAATAAAAAAGGAAAAAATAAATAAATAAAAATAAATAGTGTGCATATGACTTTCTGGAAGTAATAAATATATTAATATTTATTAATACATTAAACAATTAAATTTTAATATTTTAATACTTTTAATTTTAAATTTTAAAATCATTAAAAAACTTTAATGATTTTAAATTAAAAATATTTTGTTAAATTTTTTTTAACATTTATTTATTTTTGAGAGACAGCGTGTGAGCAGGGGAGGGGCAGAGAGTGAGACACAATCCGAACGAAGCAGGCTCCAGGCTCTGAACTGTCACCACAGAGCCCGATGTGGGGCTGGAACCCACGAACTGTGAGATCATGACCCGACCTGAAGTCAGATGCTCAACCAACTGAGCCACCCAGGCGCCCCTAAATTAAAAATATTTTTGAAAATAAATGGTGTTCATATGAATTTCGGGTTGTAATAAATATATTTATTAATATATCAAATAATTAAAACTTAATATTTTAATAATTTTAAATTAATTTAATTTTAAATTAATTAATTTTTAATGTTAATGATTTTAAATTAAAAATATTTTAAAAAATAAATAGTGTTCATATGAATTTCTGGAAGTAATATATTTATATTAATATACTGAATAATTAATATATTAAATATTAATATTAAAATATTTGTAGTGGTTACCTTGGTGGAGTGCAACTAAGGGAGGATAATGGGAAATTTGTTTCTCTTTCATTTACACCCTTGTGTACAGTTTTTTTATACATAACATCTATTACTATAATAAAAAACAATAAAGATACACAGTCAAATTGGTTAAAAAATAAAATCTGAGAGACAGAAAAGTTCAAGGATTTTAACTGAAAGATGAAGAAATGGAATTCCATGAGAATATAAGTCAGAGAGACTGGTAAACTATAGCCCTAGTGTCAAATGTGGCCCACCATCTGTTTTTTATAAGTAAAGTTTTATTGGAATAAGTCATGCCCATTAGTTTGTATACTGTCTACAGCTGTTTTCGTGATGCCACAGGAGGGTTGAACAGTTGCTACCAACACCATATGGCCACAAAGCCTAAATATTTAGGATTCCTCTTAAAGAAAATGTTTGTTGGCCTTTGGTATAAATGGTTATACTCTTAAGGAGTAGGGTCACTGGGGTCTGAACACTCAACTTCTGATCCCTAGTCTTAAGCATTTCTGCTCCTACCAAATTCTACACTAGACTCAACATTCCTTGTGCCATGTCTGAATCGTCTCCATACTCCTAGCACCGAGCCCAGTGCCCGTCACAATGAAGATACTCCAAATTCTTCTATAATGAAGATGTATTATTTTTGTAATCAGAAACAAAGAAATAATCCAAAAGGATACCAGCAGAGAGGTCCTAGGAAAAGGGAGTGGGTGGGGGAGGGCAGACCCAACCAGTACTCTAAAACACTGGCAACACAGCCAGCCAAAGTTCTGGAAGTGGACCAAGACATTCCAGCATCCAGAGAGAGATTCCAAAACAATGATGGGCCTGGCTAAACCAGGAGTGACTTACTGACTTCTGCAGGTGGAACGCCATGAATTTGGAAAACCAATAAAGAACACAATGGACCCTTTAATATAAAAGAGGAACATGTCAAAAAGCAAGGAAATGTTCTCGAAAACAAAATCATATTTACCGTGCCATGCTGATCGTCAGAGGTATTATTGCCAAACACAGCCCTATCAGCAACACCAACAGGAAGAAGAAATTAGAATTGGATGCTCTGAACTGCCTTGGGGAGGGCCGGCAGGTGTAAAGAAGACTTATCTAAGGGGAGAGA
This sequence comes from Prionailurus bengalensis, assembly GCF_016509475.1. Taxonomy (NCBI): domain Eukaryota; kingdom Metazoa; phylum Chordata; class Mammalia; order Carnivora; family Felidae; genus Prionailurus; species Prionailurus bengalensis. The sequence goes on along the minus strand of NC_057357.1, from coordinate 26,733,935 downwards.
AAGAAAGAGAAAAAAGTAAGAGCATAGCTTCCTTGAAGGTAAATGAGCACATTCATGCATCCCAGTGGAATGTAAACTGATGCCACTTTTCTAGAGGGTAGTCAGCAATACAGATGAAAATGAAACATGTTTAATCCAGACCCCAACCTTGGGAAATTCATCTTGATGAGAAAATGGAATAAATGGGCCAAAGTTCACCTATATGGATGTTTACTGCTATAGTTACTGATATCAGGGAGTGACTGGAAGCAATGAAAGAGCTATCGACAGGGGTCATTTAAAGGTTAAAGTGCATCCACACAATGGAATACCCTGAGCCGGTAGAAAGGATATGGGCTTTGCGTCCTGTCCTGGCAGTACTATGAAATGAAAGGGCAGATTTCAGAACTCTGTGCTGTATGATCTCATTTAAGTTTTTAAAAAAAACTTTACAGGACTTTAAATATGTGTTACATGGATCCATGAGAACATACAATTCATTACATGAATTTTTTATAAGCATTTATTTCTCCTGTATATTAAAAACAAATATTTCCATCAGGGCCAAAAAGACTTGTGGAAATATCAAGTGGAAAGGGGGTGAAAGGTATAGCAATAGGCCTAAGATTTCCCCTTAATATTTTTAAAAAATACATTACTAGGAGGGAGCAGCAAGCCGTTCTGACTTCAGCAGAAGCCAGAAAATCATCTGAGCCAGACGGCAAAGAGTAGTAGGGACCCCCGGTGTCCTGTTTGGGGGTGGCTAGCTGGTCAGGCCTGTAGTGTCAGAACTCAGCCATGCGCCCCTGACCTATTCTGTTACTCCCACATATCTTTAGTGGGCTACACACCAGGAAAGCACTGGGTAGCCAATATTTTCTGGAAAGGGAACAAGTTCCTGTATGTTTTCTCACATCCACCTCTCCTTTGGTTACTTCAACCAATTGAAGTTTCCAAATGAAAGCATCAGAACATTCTTCAAAGGCCAAAACATCTGGGTAGGCTCAATTCAAGGCTCTGCTTACCTAAGGATTAAACAGCTTAGGTCTTGAGTGAAGTAAACCTGGAGTCACTTATAAGCTATGTGACCTCGGACCAGTTACTTAACCTCTCTGAACTTCAGCTTCCTGATTTATAAAATATGATTAACGTCAGTACCTACTTCAAAAGATGTGTATATGTCCATCAACTGATGAATGGATAAAGAAATTGTGGTTTATATACACAATGGAATATTACGTGGCAATGAGAAAAAATGAAATATGGCCTTTTGTAGCAACGTGGATGGAACTGGAGAGTGTGATGCTAAGTGAAATAAGCCATACAGAGAAAGACAGATACCATATGGTTTCACTCTTATGTGGATCCTGAGAAACTTAACAGGAACCCATGGGGGAGGGGAAGGAAAAAAAAAAAAAAGAGGTTAGAATGGGAGAGAGCCAAAGCATAAGAGACTGTTAAAAACTGAGAACAAACTGAGGGTTGATGGGGGGTGGGAGGGAGGAGAGGGTGGGTGATGAGTATTGAGGAGGGCACCTTTTGGGATGAGCACTGGGTGTTGTATGGAAACCAATTTGTCAATAAATTTCAGAAAAAATAAATAAATAAATAAATAAATAAATAAATAAATAAAAGAAAAAAAAAACAAAAAAACAAAAGATGTGTATAAGCATTATATGATAGCCTATGGAAAGTGTTCAGCGGGGCAGGGGAGTACATGGTATTCTTATCATTATGATTACTGTCATTATGAATATTAATATTATAATTATTATTTCCATTTCTGAATCCTCAGGGCTTGGCATAATAGGTAATTAATAAGTGTGGGGCTTATTAGTAGATGGCACCTCTGGAAGAAGGGATGAAAGTTACTGTATACATATCTGCATTGTTTAAATGTTTGATATTGAGCATCTATTGCTTCTATAATAATAATAATAATAATAATAATAATAACAATAATAATAACAACAACAATAATAATAAAAGAAGCTCAGTAATGAAGCCCAGATCAGTCAGTCATCTGCAGGGCCACTCTACCCATTCAGCACTTAGTTCAGACACAATACTTACTTCCCGTGAGCCCTTCAAGGAGCTACACAAATAACTGACACCTGAAAATAAATACAATGCCTCCAACATCCAAACAGAAAATGACAAAACTTAAATTAATAAATGCTTTGTTAAACATCACCAGATGTGCCACTACCAGCTGATGGATCAATTACAACTCAATTTTTAGATGGTTACCTACAAAAACAACATTTAAATCACAGGAGCAAAAAAAAAAAAAAACCTTAAGACTCTCAAAATTATAAAAATGTGGAAATCCATTCAAAGTCTTTTTTTCCAGAATAAAAATATGTATCGAATAAGGAATGTAGTTTTGATACATCTGATAGGACGTGGATAGGCTCCAGTCACACGACTGCCGAATGCCTTGCAAGGTCAAGAATGGTCCAGAATATCAGCCCCCTGCCCAACCTTCTCCTTACCTCTTTCACATAAAAGATGATAATGAGTTTCAAGGTTGCAATTGCAGGGAGAAGAGGGGAGAAAAAGGCTCCAATCCAGCAAATGGTTTGCCCATAAACAATCCCCAGAACGTTATCAGGAATGGCAAATTCCTGCTGTCCCCAGCACTGAACCAATTTCCAAGAGGAACAGTAGGTCACCAGGAGCCTGGAAACAAACAGGACAATTTCTCACCTGGATTGCCAGTACCTGCCAAGGCCACAGAACCACGTCCCCCAAATCACGGCTATTTCCACACACATTTCTCATGGAAACCAGTTAGTCATTATGTTTAGATGCAGAATACCGTGAACTCTGGAATCATTGAGACCAGAGTCTGAATCTCAGATCTACAGTTTACCAGCCAGATAAGGTCAGATGAGGTTCATTTCCTCATATGGAATGTAGGGGAATTATAACACAACCTAACACACCAGACTGTGGTGACCATTAATGGCAGTCTGTGTACTGGCTTGCCACTCGGCTCAAAAAGTAATGTGCATTCACACAGAAAATGGCTTATGAGAATCCTACCACCTAGCAAAATCGCTTCCTGGAATCCTAGAATCTTCCCACGGAAACCCCAGAAGCAGGGGTCTGTGACTAACACACATAGTTGTTCACTGCAGATTGCCACGTGTTAGCAAAAATACTGGAAACAGGGGCGCCTGTGTGGCTCAGTCAGTTAAGCACTGACTTCAGCTCAGGTCACAATCTCATGATTCGTGAGTTCGAGCCCTGCATCAGGCTCTGTGCTGACAGCTCAGAGCCTGGAGCCTGTTTCGGATTCTGTGTCTTCCTCTCTCTCTCTCTGCTCCTCCCCTGCTCATGTTCTCTCTCCCTCTCTCTTTCTCTCTCAAAAATACAACAAGCATTAAAAAAAAATTTTTTAAATACTAGAAACATCCTAAATGACCATCAGTAGGGGCTACATTGACAAACTATATGCCACAGACACAGTGGAACATTATACAGTCCTTAAAATGAATAAGGAAAATCCATGTGTCCTGACTGAAAAGTTATTCATGATATTTTGTGTGTGCAAGGGAGGAAAACAAGTAAGGTGCAGACCAATGCAGATGTACCGTGATCCCATTTAAAGGCGGAAAAAGAACACTTCTAGCAAGACTGTGTGTTTACTTATACATGTAGTTATGTAAATGTGTCTTTGTTTTTATTTATTTATTTTTTTGAGAGAGGGAGAGGGAATGCACATGTATGGGTCGGGGAGAGGGGGAGAGGGAGAGAGAGAATCCCAAGCAGGCTTCATGCTGTTAGCATGGAGCTGGACACAGGGCTGGATCTCATGAACCATGAGATCATGACCTGAGCCAAAATCGAGAGTTAGATGCTTAACTGACTGAGCCACCCAGATGCTCCAGGACTGCTGGATCTACCCCAATGGCCACGTCTGAGAAATAAGGTAGGACTGGGGAGTTAAGGGGACGGTAACAAAAGAGAAGTCTCACTATTCTCTGGACTTCTGTATTTATTTAAATACTAAATATTTAACATTTTTAAATAAGCACACATTCATGTCATATTTGTGTAGGTTTTTAAAAGGACACTTTCTTTTTTAAAGTTGGTTTTGAAGGGCTTACTGGACTTCTGACATGCCTGAATAATTTGTACACCTGGTTAAAAAAAGTGGTTAAGTAAACAGTTTCACTTAAGGCTCAAGGAGATGCCAATAATAATATGATGACAAAATAATGGTGATCATGTGGGGCACCTGGGTGGTTCAGTCTGTTGAGCGTCCACCTTCAGCTCAGGTCATGATCTCAAGGCTCATGAGTTCACGACTCACATCGGGCTCTGTGCTGACAGCTCAGAGCCTGGAGCCTGCTTTGGATTATGTGTCTCCCTCTCTCTCTGCCCCTCCCCTGCTCATGCTCTCTTTCTCTCTCTCAAATAAACATTAAAAAAATTTTTTTTATTTTTTTAAATAATGGCGATCATGTGGTGATAGTATTTTCTTGAGTGCTCAGTACTTATCTCTGCATTTTCTCATGTGATCCTCACGACAGTGCAGTCAAGTGGCTAATGCTACCATCCCCATTTCGCAGGTGGGAAAAGAGGCACAGAGCTTAAATAATTTGCCCAAGGTCACATGACCAGCAAGTGGCAGTCCTGGGGGATGAACCCAGGTCTCCCCTGACAGTGGCTGTGCTAATGGCTGGAAGCCACCTCCATGGAAGCCCCATGGAAAGCAGCACCATTTCTGTTTATGCTGCCTTTCAAGGGGGCACCTAATGAACCATGAGGTCAATGGCCCAGAGCAAGTTAAAAGTCACCAGATGGTTGTTGGTGATTTCTGTCAGCACTCTGTGAAGCAGCTGTGGTGGGAGCCTCCAGCGAGGACTCGGGAGGGGGTCGGAGGGGTAGGGGAAATTAGAGGGGTATCCCTCATGCTTACTTTCTAGGAAAATCCACAAAAAGCGTCACGGCCAAGATGATGATGAGGTCGAAGATCATCAGCTTGTACATTTCCTGTCCAACTTGGGTCTCCCAGCACTGGAACCAAAGAGATCAAGAGAAAATGAGGCCCTTGGGGCTCCTGGCTGGCTCGGTTGGTAGGGCATGCACTCTGGATCTCGGGGTTGTGGGTTCAAGCTGCATACTGGGTGGAGTGGTTACTTAAAAATAAAATCGTAAAAAAAAAAAAGAGAGAGAGAGAGAGTGCCAGGTTCTCAGATTCCTTCCAGAGCCCTTTTTGCCCACAGATCCTGCTACCTCTGGAGGCCACCAGCAGATGCCCCTCTGAGCTCCAGCACAGACTTTGGTTTTCAAGCCTATAGAAGTGTCTCCTGTGTCGGACTGTGCCATACAGCAGGAAAGTGGGCCAATCTGGGATTCAAACCCAGAGGTTTGAGGGCTGTTCTCTTAACCTTGAGCCTGTCACCCCAGGATGACCCACCCTGCAGGACACCCCCATCCCTGCAGCCTCACCGGGTAGAGTTTCTGGTTGTAGCCACAGAGCTCACAGGAGTAGTTATCACAGGATGTAATCTTGGAGCCCAGGGTGAATACCAGCACACAGATGGTGGCCAGGCGCATGAACACACACCTGCAGGGAAAAAAGGGAGGGGAGGGTACAGGACGAGGAGGCCTTAGGGCAGGCTGGCTCCTTGGAACTGAAGCTACGAGTGGAAAAGCTTCAAAGCAAATCTAGAAGTATTAGAGAGTTTCTGTTTGGGATTATGAGAACGTTCTGGAAAAGGATAGTAGTGCTGGTAGCAACACTGGGAATGTACTTAATGCCACTGAATTGTACACTTAAAAATATCTAAAATAGGAAATTTCATGCTGTATATGTAATTTGCTACAATTTTTTAAATGGCGGGGGGAAAAAAGATCAAAAAGCTGGGAATTCCTGCATCCATGACGATGCGGCCACACTACAGAACATTACACATTCCTTAAGGGAACTAATTGTGTCTTCTAAATAGAAGCTTTGAGAGATGTCTGGTATATTGGGGAGTGGAAAAAGCATGTTACAGAGTGTCACTTAGATAGGATCCTATTTCTGGAAGAACACAAAACAGGCAGATGGACAATGGCAACCATGCAGATGAGAGCTGCCTGGGGGAAGCAGGATTCAAGACAGGAGGGCAGGGGCGCCTGGGTGACTCAACTGGTTCAGCATCCGACTCTTGAATTTGGCTCGGGTCATGATCTCAAGGTTTGTGAGTTCAAGCCCCATGTCAAGCTCTGCGCTGACAGTGTGGAGCCTGCTTGGGATTCTCTGTCTCCCTCTCTCTCTGCACCTCTCATGCACTCTTTCTCTCACAAATAAACAAAGACAGGAGGACAGAGTGGGCTAACCTTTTTTAAAGATGCTTTTCTATTGTTTGCTTGTAAAAAAAATAGAAATATGAAAAAGTTAGGAGGGGGGAGCAAAGCACTCTTCTGGATACATAGCCTGCCACCTGACGTTGTGTCCCTCCTGGCAGAATGTGAGTACTCAGCACCACTGGGGATGGGCCCACTACTAAAAATGGAATCTAATGAAAAGTCAGATTTGACACAGTTTAGAGCAACTGTAGGCAATAGGAGGATACAATACACCACGAAGAAACAATGAACTAAATCCACACTAGGCGATGTTCTACGGGACAAATGCCCAGTGTCCACCCAAATCAATGGCATAAAGAAGGGGAAGGGGAATTCTTAAAAGAATAAAGGGGGCTTAAGAGACATAACAACCAAACGTAGCACGTGGATCCTGTTTGGATCCTGGTTTGAACAAAACAATCCTAGAAAGCCATTTGCAACTTCATCAGGTAACTGGCTTGATTTTATTAGGTATGATGATAGTATGTTAAGGAAGAAAAAAAAAGGTGAAATAAGATTTGGGCAGAATAATCCAGCAAAAGTTGGGGAGCGGGACAGGTGAAACAAGATTAGCCAAATGTTGGTAATGATTGAAACTAAGTGATAGGCATATGGGGGGGTTCATTATACCTTTTGTTCTGTAAAAGTTTTGGGGGCGCCTGGGTGGCTCAGGCGGTTGGGCATCCGACTTCAGCCCAGGTCATGATCTCACAGTTTGTGAGTTCGAGCCCCACGTCGGTCTCAGTGCTAACAGCTCAGAGTCTGGAGCCTGCTTGGGATTCTCTGTCTCCCCGTCTCTCTCTGCCCCTCCCCTGCTTGTGCTCTGTTTCTCTCTCAAAAATGAATAAACATTAAAAAAAAAAAGTTTTGTTTTTAAGAAGCAAATGCCCTCTGAGGCATGAAACGCTCTATTTCACACTGTCCCCACCTGGTTCTCTTCAGCTCATTTGGTTAGCTCCCCAAACCCTGCTTTACAGCTGTCCTTTCTTTCTTTTTTCTAGGAAACTTAACATTTATTAAGAATGAAGAGAGATATTTACAACAAGTTATAAGAAGTCAGCTGAAACACATCTGGTCAGTGACTTAGCCACATTTTCTTGGTACTCACTATACCAGTAGATGCCTCAGGCAGGTTCGTGCAGTAAGCCCCTGTGACTCTCCTCCCCTCTCCTCCCAAGGCCCTTACACCGGGTAGTGAGGTGGCAATGTGAGGGAATTCATGCCTTCGGGAGCCAGCCACCTTTAGGAAGTCCAGAATGAGTGCCTTGTTGGGTGGGAACACTCTTAAGAGCTTTCCTACCCAAACTCCCAGTTGTCCAGTAGGACTGAGCCCCAGCTGCCAACAGCTCCAATAAGATACATTTTATCCCTTCTTTCTCTCTCTCTCATTCCCTCACTCCCCTGCTGGTAAACACTTGTCATTTCTAACATCTTCCGAGCAACACCGCCTCCCAGGGCCCCCACCTCATGCCCTCGGCTGTTGATATGCTAACACATGTACAAAAAATATAGTACCACTGAGTACATGCTTAAGTCAAAGAGATTTCACTGCATGGGCACACTCTAATTCATTCACAGGGGCTGTCTGAAGGCTGTAGAGGCCTCTTGGCTCAGCAGGAAAAGGTGCCACAATTGATCAGCAATGTCTGCCATGAGCAAGAAAGCAGGCAAGTGGTGATCTGCTTGGCATGTCTAGGCATTACCTAAGGATTGTCAGCCGGATCTCAAAGCCTGGGGAATAATCCTCATAGTGGATGATTTTGGCAAAGATCATTGGGGTGATAAAATTGGCCAGCGTGATCACAATAGAAGGCAGGTACAATATCAAAAGGTTCTCTCCAAAAACCATCTTGTCAATTTCCTGTGAAGATAACAAAGGGAAGTTTGCACCCAGATGAATTGACCTTGAAAGAACTTAACTCTGACGTAGTCAAGTCATTATGCTGAACACCTTATATGCTATATGTCAATTATATTTCAATAAAACTGGAAGAAATAAACAAAAAAAGAGCTCAACTATACATATTTAGAAAACAAACAGAAGAAAACATATATGTCATTCAACATGGCCCATAAACATAAGCCATTTCCTTCCTTGGGTGTTCAAATAGAGGAACTGTGCTCTAGCACCTCAGGAAGAAAAATTTGCTCTATTGGATTAAGGTCAAGTATTGAAAGAAATCCATGGATGGGGCGCCTGGGTGGCTCAGTCGGTTAAGCATCTGACTGTTGATTTTGGCTCAGGTCACAATCTCATGGTAGTGAGATCGAGCCTCAAGTCATGTTCTATGCTGAGTGCGGAGCCTGTTTGGGATTCTCTCTCTCCCTCTCTCTCTCTGCTCCTCCCCTGCTCATGGTATCTCTCTCTCTCCCCCACAAAATAAATAAATAAACATTAAAAAAAAGAAAGAAAAAATCCATGGAATCTGTATTAATAGGCAACTTAAAGTATTATTAAGGCCATAGTAGTAATTGATTTGGACTAGCCAGTCCCTCCTTTCAGAGTAATAGACTAATTGGTCACATATGTGGCTATCTGGGATAAAACTATGTTTCCTGGCCTCCCTTATAGCTAGATACAGCGATCAGGGATGTGAGTGGAAGTTTTAAGTGCAAGCACTAGGTCTTGCCCTTGAAGGAAAGGGTGTGCCTTCCCCGACCCCTTCCCATTGGCTAGAACATGAATGTGCTCAACTGTCTCATACCACATAGAAGAGAACACATCCTAAGAATGGCAGGGCCACAACAGGAATGAACCTGGGACCCCAATGATTGATTTCATGAAGTAGAGCCACCAGACGAACTTGGCTTTTTTAAACCACTGCTATTAAACTTTTTTAAATGTTTTATTTATTTTTGAGAGAGAGAGACAGAGTACAAGTGGGGGAGAGGCAGAGAGAGAAGGAGACACAAAATCCGAACGAAGCAGGCTCCAGGCTCTGAGCTGTGAGCACAGAGCCCAATGCGGGGCTTGAACTCACAGACCGCGAGATCATGATCTGAGCCAAAGTCGGACGCTTAACCAACTGAGTCATCCAGGCGCCCCTAAAACACCTGCTATTTTAGGTAAAGTGGGGCCCCAGCTAGTAAGTAGTGGAGTTGGCTATTAAATCTAGGCAGGCAAGCCTGAATTTTGAATCCTGTGGATTCCAGGAGGAATTCCAAACACTCTTTTTGGATGCTTTTGTTATTTTTATTAAAAGTGGAAATTGTGGGTTCCTGGGCAGCTCAGTCAGTTAAGCGTCCAACTTTTGATCTTGGCTCAGGTCTTGATTTCAGGTTGTGAGTTCAAGCGCCACGATGGGCTCCCCACTGGGAGTGAAGCCTACTTTTAAAACAATACATAAATAAATAAAACAAAATCAAAGTGGAAATTGGTCACCTCTGATTTTCCAGTTCTCTGTCATATCAGCCAAATTTATATCCACTTCAGACAATGCACTTGGCCTACAAAATGTCCAGCCAAAGTAAAAGTTAAACTGACTTTCACAGAGTACTCACTTTTTTCATGTGCTCTTGTGAGAATATCGTTGCTCTATAAATTGCATAAAAGCATGCAGCTAAAACAGCCAGAACAATGCAGTTCAAAAACAGTCTCAAAGAGTAAATCCGTATTGTTTCTTCCGAGGTCCTTTCTGCTATCTTCTGCCGTATTCTTTCTTCCTCCAGATCTGCCTGAGGGCCAAAGAAAACTCATCTGTGAGCACTAGGTGAAGCGATATTCAGGGGTTGAACATGTGACTCACCGTCGTGCCCTATCCAGCCATCTATAAGACCTTCCTTAAGCATTCATCTCCCCCCAGGTATCTTCCCAGACCAAGCTCAACTAGTCTTCATGTCTACTAAAGACCTAAGTCAAGGTAGAGCCTCCTATTTAAGGCAACAGTTAGACTCCACAATAAATGTGAAAACGGAAGCATAACCTATTCATGACATTACTGACATGCAGTATGTGCCATTCCTTTAAATTTTTTTAATGTTTTATTTATTTTTTGAAAGACAGAGAGAGAGGGAGAGGGAGGGAGGGAGGGAGCGTGAGCGGGGGAAGGGCAGAAAGAGAGGAGGGCAAAGGATCCAAGGCAGGCTCTGTGCTGACAGACTGACAGCAACAAGCCTGATGTGGGGCTGGGACTCATGAACTGCGAGATCACGACCTGAGCTGAAGTTGGACGCTTACTTGACTGAGCCAGCCAGGTACCCTGTGCCGTTCCTTTAAACAGATAATACATTTAATTTGATTCCTTCCATCTTACTTTATTATGGTTTTGATATAATTGTCCCCTCCTCTTTTTTTGGTAGGTTTGGTCAAGATACTATTTGTTCCTCTTTTTCCCCTTATGAATCTGGAAATTCGTTTGTACTTTTTTGTATTCTCCACTCCACCTTATCGTTGTGGCCTCCCCCCTTAGTTGTTTCTCCTGGTATAAGTGATGCACGACAGATTCTCAACAGGTGGAAAAATAACAGCATGAGGTGGTGGGGAAGGAGGGAAGATACTCTCCCCTCCCACCCACCATCATGTCCCCACATCTCCTCCAATCCCCAGTCCATCAGCTCCATGTGTAGGGTAAGGGGATCTCTGTGGAAAGCTCTTTTTTTTTTTTTTTAAGTTTATTTATTAATTTTGAGACAGAGCACAAGTGGGGAAGGGGCAGAGAGAGAGAGACAGAGAGAGAGACCGAGAGAATCCCAAGCAGGCTCTGCACCACCAATGCAGAGCCCGATGTGGGGCTTGAACTCATACACTATGAAATTATGACCTGAGCCGAAGTCGAACACTTACCCGACTGAGCCACCCAGTGGCACCCTCCGTGGAAAGCTCTTGAAACCAACACTAGGGAAATCTGCTGAGTACTGAAGACAGCCTGGCCCCGACCCAGCTGCTCTGCAAGCTACAACCCCCGCTTTCCAAGGCACGACTTTGCTGGCAAGGAACCCGCCGAGGGAAAAGCCAGCAGCACTCACCCGGAGCTCATACCGCAGGCTGCTGTGCTTCAGGTCCGCCATGCTACGGTTGGTGATGCAGAAGTCCCAGCCAGCAAAGATCTTGTTGCAGTAACTCTGAAAGTGCTCCTCACTCCGGATCAGGTTGATTTTGAACCCTTCCACTGACCTGAGTCCAAGACATGATTCCCTTTCTTTTAAGAACAGCATACAGGCCCACAGATTGGCTTTGTTTACAATTTAAAAAAAAAAATGCATGGCTGCATTTTCCACTCATTTTGACATGGACACGTTCTGGACCATTCTAAATATGAGTGGCAGTTAAACAGGTAGCTTGTTGACAATTATGTCATCTGCCCAGTGGCTTTTCTCACAGCTGGAATAAATCTAAACTCTTTAACACAGCCTAGAGATCCTGCACTGTGCCATCTTTCCTCCCATACGGCCATTCTGCTGTAACTACCATGGCTTTGTTTCCTTTCTACAAACACACAAATTTCTCCGGCCCCAGGGCCTTTGTACTTACAGGACCCTCTACCCACTCTTGGGACAGTTCTTCCCCTGCCTCTTCCCAAGGCTGCTCCTTTTGCATCATTCAGGTTTCAGCTCAAATATCCCTTGCAAAGATTCCTCACTGCCCCATCTAAAGTTGTGACCCCCACTTCAAATTAGTCTATTTTCTTCAAGGCAATGAACCTAATCCGCAATCATCTTGCAGCCCCTTAACCTGACTCAATTAAAAAAAATTTTTTTTTTTAATTTTTTTTTTCAACGTTTATTTATTTTTGGGACAGAGAGAGACAGAGCATGAACGGGGGAGGGGCAGAGAGAGAGGGAGATACAGAATCAGAAGCAGGCTCCAGGCTCTGAGCCATCAGCCCAGAGCCTGACGCGGGGCTCGAACTCACGGACCGCGAGATCGTGACCTGGCTGAAGTCGGACGCTTAACCGACTGCGCCACCCAGGCGCCCAAAAAAATTTTTAATGTTTACTTATTTTTTGAGAGAGACAGCATGAGCAGGGGAGGCGCAGAGAGAGAGGGAGACAGGATCTGAAGCGGGCTCTGTGCTGAGAGCAGAGAGCCCAATCTGGAGCTTGAACTCCCAAACCGCGAGATCATGACCTGAGCCAAAGTCGGACGCTTAACTGACTGAGCCACACAGGCACCCCAACCTGACTAAATTTTAAATTCCTTGAGGGCAAGTACCCTGGCTATCTGGCCATTTTTATATCTGGAATGCCTGGACCATAATATGACCAAATATAATTGATGGATAAATCAATGTATAAATGACTTAAATGGTAAAATAGCCAAATATTTAGTGAGCACCTATTTAGGTCAGATGCCACTTGGTGGCACATTTTATAATTTTAATTCATTCAAATGCCTTCCTGGAAAAAATACACCCCAGCCTTTGATGATACGAAAACATTGAATGCCACAGACTGTGTAGAGGCAACAGGATATTTTTAGGATTTGCTAGTGAGTTGTAAAGACAGCTGAAGTATAAGGAAATTACAGTTATCAGTCATTCTGCCAAAAGGTCACAGCAAAAATTGTATATCAGAACCACCTGGGGTGCTCTTCCAAAATGCAGACGCCCAGGAGGCCTCACACTCTGAGATTCCTAATTCAGGAGATCCCACGTGGGGTCCAGAAATACGTTATTTTAGCAAGCTCCATGGGGATTCTGAGGTCCTATCCCAGTTGAAATCCTATGATTTAGACCAAAACTACATTTTACAGATGAGAAAGCAGAGATACAGAGATGGGAAAAATTATTTCCCTAGATCCAGAGAGTGAGGGCAAGAACTGGGGCTAATTTGACGGTGACAACGATGGTAATTTTAATTCAATAAATGTCTGGAAGGTGCCAGTACTAAGTCCTTTACCTGCCTTGTTTCAGTTAATCTTCCATTTCACAGGGGAAGAAAATGAGGCTCACAGAGGTGAAGGGGTGTTTGAACCTTGGTCTCTGGACCCCGAAGTCCAGGCTCTTTGCTGTTAATAGCACTTCCTCCTCCTGGAATAGACTTTCCCCATGACATCACACCCAGGCCTCCCTCCAGTCTTCCTCAGGAAGCAATCAGAGCCCTGAGGTGAGGAGCTTGGGCAAGGTCTGAAGGTGGAGTCACTATTCGGCTAATAAAGCTTAAATCTTCTCCAGGACTCCTTCCAAGGTCCTGGGAGAGCCTCCAGCAACGTGTTCATATGGTCCTGTTGTGTTTATTTTTTCAGACTTTACACAAGACCTTTTTGTATTCTTCATCTCAAAGAGGGCCCCTCCAAACTGTCTAAACCGCAGGCCCATAAAACTTGGATCTGTCCCTGCCATAATCATAGAGTAGCAAAGCCAGACCCCAATCAACTAACATTTCTCTACCATGCATCTCTCTGCTCTCAAAATGAGCCACTGCTTTTTTGCATCAGTATGCTGCCCATTTGAGTGGGCGATGGACACACAGCACTTAATTTTCATCTCATAGATGCCAACACAGGATATGAGTGCCCAGCTAGTCTCTGGGGCTTTTTCTGTGGTGATAAATCCTAGTCTCTGTGGAGGGCAACTCTGTCCTCAACACCCTGGTCCCTTCTATGCCTGTGATAAGGAGCTTCAGAGCCCCATGGCTTATAGCATGTATGCTCTCATGTAGACAGTGAAGCGGGTAAGAGAGGTGCCCACCCATAACCTTGCCTGCCGACCAACATCATTGGGGCAGAGAGAACAAGCTGTCCATTAAAAACTTGCGGTTCTCCTATAGTATTATATTAGTGCTAGAAAATAGCTGCCAGCCAGGGACATCTCCCAGCCTCCCCCACAGTTATCTTTGGTCTATAACTAATGGAATGTGAACAATGTGCATCACTTCCAGGCCTAGCCTATAAATACCTCCCATGTGATACTCCTCCATGTTTGTTTTCCCTTCCTGCCTTTCTAGCCAATGCTGAAAATGGCTGAAGTTTGGTAAACTTGAATCCCAGAATGACTGAGAAGGAGTCTACCACAGTAACCTGTGTCTCTATTCAGAACTTCATGTAAGAAAGATATACAACTCCTATTGTTTGGCTGTTGGTACTTTTTAGGACAGTTGTTTGTTAGTAATTAAAGTAATTAATATTCCTTGCTATTCATGTCTTGGGAATTGGCATCTCCCACTGAACCATTGGTCCACCATGGAAAATGAGACGTTCTCCTATGACCTTGACCTGCTGACCTTAGTTGAAGGGTCGGGTTTGGATACCTGAATTAAGCAGAATCAATGAGTCTCTTCAAAAGGATTTCTGAACCTGTGACTGAGAGTCTATGTAAGGAAGCTGCCACCAGGAGAATCAGAGAGGAAGGAGCCCTTGCTTTTGGTTGTTTAGAAGACATACCTATATCCTTACCCTTCCTATAATTTGGAGCTTCCTCCCTACCTTGGTTCTCTGAGCCCCTCAGTTCCCCTTTACCGCAGTTAATCAGAGTAGGGTCTCTAACACTTGCAACCCAGTAGAGACCTGATTAGCATCCACACCAGATCCAAGGTAAGGTTACATTATGGCGCTGGCCAATGTGTGTAATTATGACTGACTGAAGCACCCCAGACTTCTGCTCCAGCTCCCAAATTTTGCTTCCATTTCCTCCAGGTCTCCCCTGCCTGCAAAAGACTCATGGACCTTTCTTCCCAAATCCTACTCCTGGCCTCTGCTCATCCTTTGGGCAATGGTTCCAAGAGTCCACGGACCTCCAATAAACCCCAGCCATCAAAGGTAATGCAAAAAGAACACAATGAAGAGATAAATTTTACCTTTTCACTATCCAAAGAAGACTCAGGGCCAGGTAGGCAATCGTGCTTAACAAATAAGCCAGGGGCAGATCATAGGTGAAGTTCTGAAATTTCACCCCATCAATGGTGTAATGTCCATAAAAGAGGCAGGTCTCCTCCAAGAAACCCTGAAACCAAACCAAGGGCATGAGGTCAGACTGGTGAATTCACTTCAGGGAACAGGAGACCAGTCTCTGCCTCAAGAAACTCGCATTCCAGTGTCATTGTTCATTCCTGAATTCCCAGACACCAGAACAATGCCAGAATCATAAGGCATGTTTGGTTAGTGTTTGGGGAACAAAGCACGGATAAAACCCGAGCATTAAAAATACAGAGATGTATGATCCAAGAATGAAATTAACAATTCCATGTGCAAAAAGAATAACATACTTAGGTATAGATTTAAAACATGAAGTGTAAATCACACAGTCTTTTTTTTTTTAATGTTTATTTTTGAGAGAGAGAGAGACAGAGAGAGAGAGAAAGACAGAACATGAATGTGGGAGGGACGGAGAGAGACAGACACAGAATCCAAAGCATGCTCCAGGCTCTGAGCTGTCAGCACAGAGCCCAACATGGGGCTCGAACCCATGAGTCATGAGATCATGACCTAAGCCAAAGTTGGACACTTAACTGACTGAGCCACTCAGGCACCCCCCTCCTTTTCTTTCTTTCTTTCTTTCTTTCTTTCTTTCTTTCTTTCTTTCTTTCTTACATTCTTAACACTATCAAACATTGTTAAGAAAAATTAAACATCTAAATCAGTGGAAAACATTCCATGTTCATGGATCAGGAGAATAATGTGATCTACAGATTCAACACATCTGTATCAGAATCCCTGGTGGCTTCTTTGCAGTAATTTACCAGCTAATCCTAAAATTCACATTGAATTGTAAGGGGCCCAGAATAGCCAAAACAATCTTGAAAAAGAATAATAAAGTTGGAAGACTCACACATCCCAATTTCACTTACTATAAAACAACACTCATCAATACATTGTGGTAGTAATATAAAAATAGACATAGATCAATGGAATAGAATTGAGGCAAATACATCTATGATGAATTGATTTTTGATAAAGGGAAAGAATGGTTTTTTCAAGAAATGGTACTAAGACAGCTGGGTAGCAGATGCAAAAGAAAGAAAAGAAAAAGAAGCTGAACCCCTACATTACCCTATATATAAAAATTAACTTATGGATCAAAAACTTAAATGCAAGAGCCCAAACTAGAAAACTCTTACAGGAAAATAGAGGACTAAAGTCTCCATGACCTTGAATTTGTCCACGAATTCTTAAGTATGACACCAAAAGCACAAGCAATAAAAGAAAAAATAAATTGGACTTCATCAAAATTAAAAACTTTTATGCTTCAAAGGATACTATCAAGAAAGTGAAAACACAATCCAGAGAATAGAAGCAAATACTTGTAAACCATGTGTCTGATAAGGACCTTATATCTGGAATATATAAAGAATCCCTGGGGATCCCAGCTGGTTAGTTGATAGAGCATGAGACTCTTGATCTCGGGGTTGTGAGTTCGAGTTCCACGTTAGGTGTAGAGATTACTTAAAAAGAAAATCTTAAAAGAAAAAAAAAAAGAACTCTTATAGCTCAACAATAAAAAGACAGAATCCAATTAAAAATGGAAGGAGGATCCAAATACACATTTATTCAAAGAAGATACACAATGGTCAATAAGCACATGAAAAGATGCTCAACACCATTAGTCATTAGGGAAATGCAAATCAAAATCACAAAGAGGTTCCACTTTCACACAAACTGGGGTGGCTATAATCAAAAAGTCAGTAAATAGCAAGTGTTGATAAGAATGTGGAGACATCAGCATCCTCAAACATTACAGGTGAGAATGGAAAATGGTGCAGCTGCTTTGGAAAAGTCTGGCAGTTCCTCAACAAGTTAAACACAGGGTTACCATTTAACCTAGTGATTTCACTCCTAGGTATAGGTGTGGAATCACTAGTTGTAAACAATCCAACTGTCCACTGTGAATGGATAAACAAAATGTGGTGTATCTACACAATGGAATCTTATTAATGGAATCTACACAACTGGAATCTTGTTCCAATGGAACAAGACTGAGAGATGCTACAACATGGGTGAACCTTTAAAAACACTCTAAATGAAAGAAGCCAGAGACAAAAAAAAAAAAAAAAACACCTATTGTATGATTCCATGTATATGAAATGTCAGGAATGAGCATTTTGTACACAAAGGCAGATTAATGGTTGCTCAGGGCTGGTTAGGATTGGTAGGTGATACGTGAAGGGCACAACATTTCTTTTTGAGGTGATGAAAGTGTTCTAAGATTGGCAATGATGGCACACAGAAAAAACCATGGAATTGTGCACTTTAAATGGACTATATGATACATGAACTATATCTCAATAAAGCTCTCACCAAAACCAAACAAGACCAAAACCAAACCAAAACAAAACAAAACAAAAACCCCAAAGGCACCCTATGTGAAAATATAGCGTAGAAAAGCCCCCAGACTACTCAGGGTGGGAATAACCAAACACCTCACTCTTCTCCTTTGACAGCAGGAAAACTGTAGGAGTGGAAAGGGAATATATACAGAAAGCAGGAATAGTATACAAGGTACACAGATGTTCAGTATAGTATCATTTATAAAGGAGGAATATGGAAGCAATAGAAGGCTGTCTGGACCATGAAAAATCCGTATTATAAAATAGGAAGTAAGACCATATAAAGTCAGGTAGAGAGTAAAGTCAAAAAAGCTGTGAACCAGAAGGTCACGAGAAAGGTCAAGAGGGCTATGAACCAGTGTTAAAGGTTAGGTGGCCTCTGGGGAGAGGTACTTTCACTTTTTACTCTATAAATTTTGTATTTTTTATGATAACCATATATTGTTATATTGAGTATTTAAATACATGTTTACATGTATTTATTTATTTTGAGAGTGAGTGAAGGGCAGAGAGGGAGAATCCCAAGCAGGCTCTGCTTCGAGTCTGATACAGGGCTTGAACTCACGAACCACGAGATCATGGCTTCCCTTAAGTCAATTTTTATTAGAAATAAAAACGTAGAAACAGAAGATTCTATCTTTAATTCTTCTGAAGGCTGGGTACACAGGCTACAAAAACTTTCCCAACTACACGAAACCTGTTTTCATGGGCCCAGGTCGGTATCAGGGCTGTCTGTCATCAGTATCTCCCCTTCAAAATAATGTAACATTATGGGGCCAAGATCCAGTGGGCCTGGAAAAAGATTTATCTGATTTGATCATGAGCTCAACTGTTTTCAGCAAAGACAAGCCATTGTTTAACCTCTCTGGCCATCTCTCCTTTTATCATGGTATGCTAAACATTTATGATCAAGTGTATCTAAGCCTCCTATAATTTCTCCTATAAGGAAAAAGGTTATGGTGTGTGGAGGTCTATAAAAAGAAACTTTTCTTGTGGAATGTAATTTACAGAAAGGGGCCTAACAGCAGTTCTGGGAATTTGTTCCCACTTTGCTATCATTAGCGACCTTGGGTTACTCACTGAATTTCTTTCCCCCTTGCATATTTTATACAGCTTCTGTTTCTTCTTTTGCATAGTGGACATTTTAACACGTGTCTGATAATTCCTCTCAATTACTGTGAGAAAAACATAAGCTCATAGACGTGAAAACCACTTTTTCGAAATCAAATGCAATGGACAAATGCAAAGCTTTGCACATTCGGTAAAGCAGAAGTAACTTTCAGGGGCACCTGGGTGGCTTTGTTGGTTGTCTGACTCTTGATCAGACCTGAGTCTTGATCTCAGGGTCGTGATTTCAAGCCCTGGGCTGGGTTCCATGCTGGGCATGGAGTCTATTTAAAAAATAAAATAAAAATAAATAAATAAAATGAAGACTAGTAACTTTCAGAAAGACTTTTTATATATTTGTATTTTTTATTTTTTTTAATGTTTATTTATTTTTGAGATAATGCGAGAGGCAGAGTGCACGTGGCAGAGGGTAGAGAGAGAGGGAAACAAAGAATCCGAAGCAGGCTCCAGGCTCTGAGCTGGCAGCACAGAGCCCGACGCGGGGCTCGAACTCACAAACCGTGAGATCATGACCTGAGCCGAAGTCGGATGCTTAACCGACTGAGCCACCCAGGGGCCCCTATATGTTTGTATTTTTTAAACATCTAAAGGAGTGGTTCTTTTTTTTTTTTTTTTTTAAGTAGGCTCCATGCCCCACATGGGGCTAGAACTCACAACCGTGAGATCAAGAGTCACAGGCTCTATTTTGAACCAGCCAGGCACCCCTCTAAAGGAGTGGTTCCTAACCAGAGGCAATTTTGTCCCCCAGGAAACATCTGGCAATGTCCGGAGACATTTTTGATTGTACAACTGTGGCTGCTACGGGCGGCGTCCAGTAGGTAGAGGCCAGGGACACTGCTGTACTTCCTACAGTGCACAGGACGGCCCCCACAACAAAGAAGTATGGCCCTCAAATATCAGTCGTGCTGAGGTTGAGAAAAACTGGTCTAGAAGGCAGAGATGGCCATTTTCCATAGCTGCAATCTCATTTCCTGGAAAAAGTGGGATAAACAAATGGAAGCACACAAAAAAATCATTTTTTTTTTTTTTTTTTTTAGAAGAAAGAAGATAAAAACCCTTTGGAACTACTATAGCAAGGAGGAGATTAGTTCCACTTTAGAGCAGGGGGTTAACCTGGGATTAATCAACTCCGGATTTCAGGGAATGTGTATGGATGTGTACAAACGTGTGTGTGACTCAGGTCTTTGTGTGTAATTTCTGGGAGGAAGAGTCCAGGCTTTCATCCGGGTGGTTGAAGACCCCAAAATGTAAGGTATTACAATGTCTGAGAAATTAAATAAATTCTATTTGGGTTTATTTTCACTGAAACTTCTTTCTGTGGGAGAGCTCAGTATTCTGCTATAGGTCAATACAAAGGTGGCAGGGACTAAGGAAAGGCCAAAGGCTGAAAGTGACAAAGCCCATTTCCTGTATAATCTAGCAGCAGGTGGGTGAACATTATCCTTGCCGACGGTGGTCAACTCTTGTGTTTGGCTCACCACAGATACTCAGGAAACTGATCTTTCAGTTAACCTATTTTTTGGGACACCTCGGGGCCTCAGTCAGTTACGTGTCTGACTTCGGCTCAGGTCATGATCTCACGGTTCGTGGGTTTGAGCCTCACACTGGGCTCTGTGCCGACAGCTCAGAGCCTGGACCCTGCTTCCGATTCTGTGTCTCCTTCTCTCTCTGCTTCCCCCCTGCTCATACTCTGTCTCTGTCTCTGTCTCAAAAATAAATAAACATTTTTAAAAATTTTAAATTAACCTATTTGCAGTATATCGAGGGTCCAAATACAGAATTATGTGAAATACTTACAGTGCCAGAGAGCAAGTCTATGATATAACTATAAAAGTAAATGAGTCCAGAACTACTTATTGGATACACTGTGCATTGAACATCTGTGAAAAAACAAAAACAAGAACGTCAGTGGAAATAGTTTCACAGTCTCTACAATTTGTCTATCATAATTTGTGTACATATGCATGCATATGTATAATATTTAGACATGTCACATATAATTATGTGTGGATGTGTTTATGAACTTGTGGTTTTCTGTCTGCAGTCCAAACCTCAATACACCAAGTACAGCAGCATTTTCCCCTCTCGCTATTCTCCCTACACATCTGTGGATGTATGTCTTTTTCTGTACATGTTTCTGTACATGTATGTGGGTCTACTTATAGCATGTGTTTTGTTTGTATTGGTATTTTGTGCTTTGGGGTTTATGTTTGCACGTGTTTTGGAATATGTGATTGATGTATTGTTATTCCATTGTAAGCACATCCAATTTTAAAAGATCTTTCCAGGTGTGTAAATAAACACGCAGCTTCATTAAAACAACCTATATTTACATATGTACAAATGATCAAGGGATTATCTGAATACTAATTTTAGTGAAGCTACCTTATCCTTGAACAGCTAATTTACTTTTTCTGTATCAGTTACCTTTGCTATGTAACAAATAACTTCAAAGTCTCAGTTACTAAACATACTAAATATATATTTTCTCATTCATGGAGCTACAGTTTGAGCTCATGTAGCTGATTTAGGCTGAGCTAGGACGGACTCCAGTCTTCCAGTTGGGCTCAAGTCTACACCATATCACTTCATTCTGGGGCCCAGGCTGAGGCAATGGGCCCTCCCCAGGACTCTTCTCATAGACAAGTCAACCACATAAACCATTTCAAGCTAATATTCCTCTGGACAAAACAAGTCACATGGCCAACTGCAATACCAACAGGGCAGAAAGTATTCTCTGCCACAGTGGGATGCCCTACAAAGTCACAATTACAGGGGAGTGACAATTGAGGAAAATAACCCAATCTCTGAACCTCTGAACCCTGAATCTCTGAACCCTTCTCTGAACCTCAGTTCCCCTTTGTGAAAAGAAGAAAGTTAACGGTCAGTTAAGCATCTGACTCTTGATCTCAGCTCAGGTCTGGAACTCATGGTGGTGACTTAAAGCCGTGCATTGGGCTCCACAATGGGCGTGAATGCTACTAAAAAAAAAAAAGAAAGAAAGAAAGAAAGGAGTTGCACCAGTTCCTCCAAGGCTAATTCCAGTTCTGCCATTTTATAATTCTAACATAAGTAGGCACTGACTCAGCTCACCCTACTTCTGGCCCCTAGCACAGAGCTAGGAATCAAGAAGGGAATCGATAAATGTCTGTGGATGACAGAAACCCTCTACATTAGAATAAACAGAATGCCCAAAAGATGTGATTTCTGTTGAGCATTCAGTAAAGAAATACACGTCCGGCACTTGCTATAATGTCTGGCACATAACTGGTGGGAACTGAGTGTCACCATTATCAGAGATAAAAGTCTCGAAATAAAGTAGATAAATAAATTAGAGTAGGTTATATCATGTTTGCTAAATATTCCACTTTCCTAGCCCACAGTGCTCCTCCCAAGTGGTAGATAGGCACACAGTGACAAGAACATTCTCACAGCAAACCAGGCCTCAGACTCACCTGTGTCTTTGGACGGAATGAGAACAAAGGTGCTGTTGGTGATGTTGTATTTGGTGAGCAAGACGGGGAGCAAAACCAGCATAAAGATAATCAGAAAGATCACCAAGTTCAGCAACACCAGAAACCGCAAGAAGGAGAAATAGGACTGAATCCCAGTGCCAAACTTCCCTGGAAAAAAGAAATCCAGACATCACCAACCAGGAGCATCAACCCACACGCACTACCCGCGATACATCCAATCAGCCAGAAAGCTGAGGGACTTGGTGGGGGAGGGAGGAAGAAACATTTTGTGTATCTGCTGTTGGCTTTAAGTCTCTCCTTCTTTCACTTGTAAATCTACACTCCATCTTGAATTAGCTATTTGACAATGGTGTGTGGGAGGACTCAGTATCTTTTCTTATATGAATATCTAATTGACTCAGCACCACTTACTAAAAAGGCTACCCTTTCCCCCATGAATTGCAATAGGTGCTTTTGTAACTGACCATGACTGTATGAAACCGTTTCTGAATTCTCACAAGCCCCTTTCTGAATGAAAACCTCCAGAAAGGCCATCACTAAACCAGAAAGGAAGCTGGGCATGGAAGCTTGACTGCCAGGATCAAATCCTTCAAATCCTGGGGCTGCCTCATCCTAGCTGAGTGAACCTGGCCAAGTATTTCAACCCATCAGAGCCATGCGAATGATAAATACCTATATGAAAAGTTCTTGTGAGGATTAACTAAGCTAGTTATGAGTGAAATCTTTAACACAACACCTACTGGATAATAAAGGCTCAACTGGGGTCAGCTTTTATTATTTTGTTCCAAACATGATGTTGTGCTTAGATCGCAAAAAAAGTACGGCTAAATGGTTAAGTTTGTTTGTTTTTAATGTCTATTTATTTTTGAAGGGGGGAGGAGGGGAAAAGAGAGAGAGAGAGAGAGCAGGGGAGGGGCAGAGAGGGAGGGAGACACAGAATTTCTATCAGCACAGAGCCAGCCCGATGTGGGTCTCGAACCCACAAACCATGAGATAATGACCTGAGCTGCAGTCAGATGCTTAACCGACTGAGCCACCCAGGCACCCCCCAGATGGTTAAGTTTTAAGTGAGCCTATGAAGTCCCTTGTGATTGTGTTTATATTCTCCCAATAAAACAATTTTAAAAAGCATTTTATTGGGCGCCTGGGTGGCGCAGTCAGTTAAGCGTCCGACTTCAGCCAGGTCACGATCTCGCGGTCCGTGAGTTCGAGCCCCGCGTCAGGCTCTGGGCTGATGGCTCAGAGCCTGGAGCCTGTTTCCGATTCTGTGTCTCCCTCTCTCTCTGCCCCTCCCCCGTTCATGCTCTGTCTCTCTCTGTCCCAAAAATAAATAAACATTGAAAAAAAAAAAATTTTTATAAAAAAAAAAGCATTTTATTGAATAAATTACCAAGAGTATTTTATAGGTCTTAAAATAGTAATATTGACTGCATTTCTTCCATTCATCCTGCCACATTCACTACAAACTTTACAAAATTCCCACTTTAGCAGATTTGAGGAGTTGTTCGTAAATTGTTTTTGCTTTATGGCTACGTAACCCTAAGAGGTATTTTCTCCCTGGCCCTGCTATGTCACCCAAATGTTGAAATGTTTCTTCCTAATCTTATATTGTGGCACAACTTGCAATTTTCTGTATACTTGCTATGGAATGAATTGTGTCTCCTCCCTCCCTGAAATTCATATGCTGAATCCCTCAGCCCTAATCTAATGGTATTTCAAGGTGGAGTCTTTGAGAGGTGTTTAGGTTTAGATGAAGTTATAAGAGTGGGGCCCCATGATGGGATCGGTGACGTTACAAGAAGAGGCATCAGAACTGAAGCTCTCTCACCACCCCCCTCTCCCCTCTTTTCCCAAGAGCACACAAAGATGAGGTCATGTAAAGACACAGCGAGAAGGCAGCCTGGTCTTGAACTTCCAGTCTCCAGACTATAAAAAAATAAATTTCTGTCATTGAGGCCACCCTGTCTATAGTATCTGATTAGAGCAACCAGAGCTGACTGTTGGAATCCTGCAGCCCAATTCCCCCCAATATGGGGAAGGACGGATCCTCAGTATTTTCAGGGCCACGGGCACCTTTGGCAGTCCAGTGAAGCCTAATGAACCCTATTTCAGAATAATATTTTAAATGCCCCAAATACAAATAGACCTATGGTTATAATATTAAAAACCGGTTATAATATGAAAAACCAAACGTGTGCTACAATAATATAGGAGCATCTTCATTAGCACATTAAATAACAAGACCTAGTGGCAGATCCTGCAGGTTAACTGCTACAATTTCAAAGTAGTGATGAGTATAAATGGTGTTCCAAGACAATTACAGCCGGAAGGGATAGGAAAATATCTGATTTTCCTGCTGACAAAGACACAGTTCTGCTAATCCTAACTGGGGCTGTTACTCCCATTCATCATAGAAAGAAGTGCTAAATTTCATCTAGAGGTTAGAGACAACGAAGCTGTACTTTCCGCCGGGCATGGGAGACTTCTGCCAAGGAGCGCGGAGCCCGTGCGCAGAGTGTGGGGCGTGGTACCTTCTATGCTGCGAATGTCGTCCCGCCACAGCTCCAGGTGGGTCGTCATCTCGCGAGCCTTCCCTATGAACCTCTTCCAAGACTTGCTGCTATACCGTTTCCACTGGTCCCACTCAGATAAATACTTCATCTGGGTCTCCTGAATGTTCCTGCATTAAAAAACAGTCATGACAGGGGCGCCTGGGTGGCTCAGTCAGTTAAGCGTCCGATTCTTCATTTCAGCTCAGGTCATGATCCCACAGTTCGTGGGATTGAGCACTGCCTGAGGTTCAGCGCTGAAGGCATGGAGCCTGCTTGGGATTCCTTCCCTCCCTCCCTCTGTCTCTCTGCCCCTCCCCATGCGCCTACTCGCTCTCTCTCAAAATAAATAAATAAATAAATAAATAAATAAATAAATAAATAAATAAATAAAAGTCATGACAATGATCATGACAAGGTCATCAAGCCTCAGCATCAAATAAAATCCCAGCCAACAGGATGTGGAAAACCTGGAGCCCTCATACACTGCTGGTGGAAGTGTAAAATGCTGCAGCTGCTAAAGAAAACAGTCTGGGTATTCCTCAAAATGTTAAACACAGAATTCTGATATGACCCAGCAATTCTACCCCCAGGTAGATACCCCCAAAAGAACTGACAACAGGGTCTCAAACAAAAAGTTGTACATAAATTTTCATAGCAGCACTATTCACAAGAACTGAAAGGCGGAAACAACCCAATGTCCACCAATGGATGAATGGACAAACAAAATGAGGCACAACCATACAATGAAACCATAAAAAGGAATGGCATATTGGGGCACCAGGGTGGCTTGGTTGGTTAAGCATCTGACTCTTGGTTTCAGCACAGGTCATGACCTTTTGGTTCTTGAGTTTGAGCCCTACATCTGGCTCTGCACTGACTGTGGGGCCTGCTTAGGATTCTCTCTCTCCTCTCTCCTCTCTCTTCTCTCTCTCTCTCTCTCTCTCTCTCTCTTTCTCTCTCTCTCCCTGTATCTCTGCCCCTCCCCTGCTTGTGCTCTATCTCTCCCTCTCTCAAAATAAATAAACATTAAAAAAAATTTTTAAAAAGGGGGGGTGCCTAGGTGGCTCAATCAGCTTAGCATCTGCCTCTTGATTTCAGATCAGGTCATGATCTCACAGTTCGTGACATTAAGCCCTGCATGACAGTGCAGAATCCACTTGGGATTCTCTCTCTCTCCCTCTTTCTCTGCCCCTCTCCTAGGCTCATGAGCACACGTGCACACTCTCCCTCTCTCTCTCAAGACAAATAAGTAAACTTAAAAAAAAAAAAAAGGAAAAACAAATAATCCAGTGAAGAAATGGGCAGGAAACATGAATAGACACTTCTCTAAAGAAGACCTCCAGATGGCCAACAGGCACATGAAAAGATGCTCAACGTTGCTCCTCATCAGGGAAAGACAAATCAAAACCACACTCAGATACCACCTCATGCCAGTCAGAGTGGCTAAAATGAACACATCAGGAGAGTATAGATGTTGGAGAGGATGTGGAGAAACGGGAACCCTCTTGCACTGTTGGTGGGAATGCAAACTGGTGCAGCCGCTCTGGAAAACATTGTGGAAGTTCCTCAAAAAATTAAAAATAAACCTACCCTATGACCCAGGAATAGCACTGCTAGGAATTTACCCAAGGGATACAGGAGTGCTGATGGACAGGGGCACTTGTACCCCAATGTTTACAGCAGCCCTGTCAACAATAGCCAAATTATGGAAAGAGCCTAAATGTCCATCAACTGACAAATGGAAAAAGAAATTGTGGTTTATATACACAATGGAATACTATGTGGCAATGAGAAAGAATGAAATATGGCCCTTTGTAGCAACGTGGATGGAACTGGAGAGTGTTATGCTAAGTGAAATAAGTCATACAGAGAAAGACAGACACCATATGTTTTCACTCTTATGTGGATCCTGAGAAACTTAACAGAAGTCTATGGGGGAGGGGAAGAAGAAAAAAAAAGGTAAGAGGGAGGGAGCCAAAGCGTAAGAGACTCTTAAAAACTGAGAACAAACTGAGGGTTGATGGGGGTGGGAGGGAGGGGAGGGTGGGTGATGGGTATTGAAGAGGGCATCTTTTGGGATGAGCACTGGGTGTTGTATGGAAACCAATTTGACAATACATTTCATACATTAAAAAAATAAAATAAAATATTCAAATCAGAAAATAAATAAATAAATAAAGCCACTCCTTGTTAAAGGCAAAAAAAGGGAACTGCATACTGATATACACCACCACTTAGATGAACTTTGAAAACATGATGCTAAGTGAAAGAAGCCAGGTACAAAAGGTCACATGTTGTAAGATTCCATTTATATGAAATGTCCAGAATGGCAAATCTAAAGACAAAGAGTAGATTAGTAGCTGAGGGGAGGGGAAACAGAGAGGAGTAACTACAGATGATGAGGCTTTGGGGGTTTGCAGAGCTACAAGACGGAGGGAGCCTGGGTCCCTGAATGACTACAAAGTTCCCCTTTGATCTGAACCCAGGACTTTTATGTGAACAAGAAATAAACTTCTAGAGGCGCCTGGGTGACTCAGCTGGTTGAGTGTCTGACTTCAGCTCAGCAGCTCAGGTCACGATCTCACCATTTGTGAGTTCCAGCCCTGCATGTGGCTCTGTGCTGTCAGTACAGAGCCTGTTTTGATCCTCTGTTCTCTGCGCCCCTCCCCGACCTGCTTCTTGTGCTCTCTCTCTCTCTCTCTCTCTCTCTCAAAAATAAATAAAACATTAAAAAAAAAAGAGAGAGAAATTTCTAATATGTTGAGTTATTACATGTTGGGGTAACTTTGTCACTGCAGTGTGGATTACCTTAAGTAATACATTTCTAATTACATGAACTCTTCAGGAAATGCATCCCATGCATACAACACACCGTGCCTAAAACATACATCATATACCTTCCAGATGGCTACTGAACAAACCTTAGCCTCCGCTTCTCAGAGATGTTCAGTGCATACTTCCGAATCGATTGGCTATTGAGGTTTTCAGTGATTCCTCCCTCCAACTGGGAGCTGTAAGAGTCTATCGGCTTTAGCAAAGTGCCACTTTGCTTCTCTCGGGTAGGAATGGTCGTCCTCTTGCGTGCAATGGACCGATAGCTTGGCAATTCTTGAAGGAAATTCACAGGTGGAGAGGAAAAGCAACTGGAGTCCAACGAGAGGTTCTCTGAGCAAGAAAAAAGAGAATCATCAGTGACCCCACTGAGCCTGGGAGCCAAAGACACAAAACTTGCATAGGAGAACTTGAGTCTCAGAGGCCATACCCAAACCTGGCAGATGGTCACTAGCCTGTGCCACAGACAAAAACATTTGTATCTTTTTTTTAATGTATTCAAAAAAATTTTTTTAACATTTATTTCTTTTTGAGAGACAGAGTGAGACAGAGCATGAGTGGGGGAGGGGCAGAGAGACAGGGAGACACAGAATCTGAAGCAGGCTCCAGGCTCCCAGCTGTCAGCACAGAGCCCGACGTGGAGCCCGAACTCACAGGCTGTGAGATCATGACCTGAGCTGAAGTCGGACGCCCAACTGACTGAACCACCCAGGCGCCCCTAAAACATTTGTATCTAAATTATTCTGTTTACCAGGACGGTGCTCGGGATGACGACATCATCCACAAATGGGTTCACTTTCAGCAGATGTGTGTGCAAATATGCGTTAGGTTACATGATATCTGAGTTCTAGTGTTTGGCTGCAGCCACCAGCTAAATGTGTGACCTGAGACAGTTATGTGAACTCTTCCACATTTGTCAAATGGGGCTGGTACCATTTGCCCCAACTCTCTTCACACAGTGTAGGCTATAATGATGTATAGGACAAAACTTTGAAAAGCATAAAGCACTATGCAAATGCACGATGATAACATCAATAGCAACAACAATAATAATCGCATTTACAGAGCATTTCCTGTGCACCAGGCACTGTGTGGAGAGTTTCACACGCACTCATGGATCTGGGTCGGCCTTGTGATCTGCTCGGACCAACAGGATGCAGCAGAAGCGATGCTGTGCCCCTTCCTAAGCCTCGCTGGCTTCTGCTGCTCTCTGGCTCCCAGCTGTTGCCTTGTGAACAAGCCCAATGCTAACCCACTGGAGGATGAGACCATTGCAGCAGAGGATGATCAACCCAGCTGAGACCATCCCAGATTCGCCACACCCCACTGTCACCCAGCTGGCCACAGCTGCTCACTCAGACTGAGGGAGGTACTGTTGCCATTCCCATTTTACAGATGAAAAAATAAAGCTGACGGGTTCCCCAACCCCATGCCCAGGCCCCTCAAAGCCCTGCCTGGTTGGATTCCCATCTGTGTCTCCAGTTCCTCAGGCTCTCTGCCCTCCGACCACACATTTCTTAGGATCTTTCAGACACTAAGATGGGCCCTGCTCCCTCCTCCTCAGAACCTTTGCATATGCTGTTCCCTCTGCCTGGAATGAACTTGCCACATCTATTTATCCCATTAGCTCCCACTCAAACGTCACTTACTCAGGGAAACCGCCCCTGCCCCACTGCACTATTACAGGTGCCATTCCCCCCTACACATACACTAAGTCCTTTACAGTACTTATCACAATAAGTAAATAAGTAGAGTATTTGTAAATAAATTTATTTGTGTGACTGTGTGAGCACATCTTTCCCTTCCAGTGGACTAGAAGTTCTCGGAAGGCTGGGGCGGTGATGATGTCTTCACCAATGCACCCTGGAACCTAGCACCGTCCCTGACTCAGAGAGGAATTCAATAAAGACTCATTAGGTGGATGGATGGGTGGGTGGATGGATGGATGGATGGATGGATGGATGGGTGGGTGGATGACATTCCTAATTTGCCCATGCTTAGCCTAATGAGTGGGGGCGCTGGAAACAGAATGAGGTCTGCCTGACTCAAAAATCTATTATATGCTCTACCACACCAGGCTACAGCTGGAGGCCAAATTTTGCTGTGCCTTGTGCAGCGGTCTAAGAAAAGAGGGCCTTCTGCGGAAGGTGAGGATGCCCCCTTCAAGATGGGTTTATGCCTGATCCAATTTTAGTTGTGGGAAAACCACCTTGAGTGGAGACAGGAAACAGGGAGAGGAAATAGGAAACAGCCATAATTACCTAAGCAGCAATTACCCCTACAGGTAGTGAAACTTCTAAGGCTTCATGGATGAAGCCTGGATTTGAATCTTAGCTCTGTCGAATATTAGTGTGTGTGTCTTTGGGAAAGTAACTTAACCTCTCTGAACTTCACTCTCCTCATCTCAAATACTCATTCATTCACCAAATGTGGCTACCACGGGTCAGATCTAGAGCTAGGGACACTGCGGTGAACAAAGCAAACGCCCTACTCACATGGCACTTATATTCTGGGGTGGGGACAGGGGAAGATTAGACATTAAGTAGGTGATAAATACACCAGGAGGTGAAAAGTGCAAAAACAAAACCAGAGGGGGGTAAGGAGACAGGTGACATGTGGAAGGAAGGCACCGTTTCTGATAAGGTAGGTAGGGTATGATCTTGGTATTAAAGTAGCATTTAAGCCGAGGTTGAATAGAGGACCTGATCCCTGTGTATATTTGGGGAAGGGAATCCAAGGGGAGGGAAACAGCAAACGCAAAGGCCCCAAGGCTGGGGTGTGTGCGGCATGCCTGAGGAAGGGCACAGAGGCCTGTGTGGCAGGAGAGGAATGAATGAACAGGCAGTGATAGGTTCTGGTGTTGCTGACCTGTGATGAACCACACCAGCCCCTCTGCGGGCCCCTCCCCTTGAATCGGGACTGGATCTGTGACTTGCTTTAACCAAAGGTCGCAACAGAAGTGTTTCTCTGCCATCTGTAGCCCCAATCCTTGAAAGGCCTGGAGGCGTCCGCTTTTGTGCTGTTGGGACGCCGAGGCTGTCGTGTAGAAAGTTGGCAAGTGGAGAGGAAGAGGCCCCGGGTGTCCAAGGAAGAGAAGCAAGGAACCAGCAGACAGTGAGAACCAGAGACCCCAGCTCTGACCCCAGCAGCTGCTGTAGCTGCCCCCAGCCCTTGGGTCGCCCTCACTTTTAGCACCACCAGGGGCAGGAAGGGACTACCTGGACGCTCCAGACCCAACAGACATGACATGCGGCCGAGCAAAACATCTCTTCCATGCCCTGCTGATTTCCTGATGCACAGAATCAGCAGAAACCATAAAATGGCCTAAGCCATCACGTTCGGAGTAGTCTGTTAGCAACAATAGGTAACTGGGACAGGGAGCATGGAAAAGTGGAGGTCAGAGAGGTGGCTGGGGCCACACCGAGTGAGACTCTATGGGTCAGGAATGCCCCTTGGATGTGGCAGACAGGAAGCCACTGAGGGTTCAGAGGCGAAACATGTCCCGATCTGACCACATTTTAGAGGATCCCTCTGGGGGCTGCAGAGCTAAGGATGGGACCCACCACAGGGGCTGGCTTATGCGCGTTAAAGGCAATCGCATAGGGAGAAACACTTAGTGCCTGGCACACAGTGGCTCCATAAAATGTACCTACAGCTATTATGAGGAGGGGGTGCTGGGGAGGGGGGGACCAGCCAAGGCCGGGCTGTCTGAGTTGGAGTCTGACGGTGCAGATCTGTAATGTTTGCCTCTCTGACAAGCACATTCAGGCACAACGAAACAGCTGTCCCACTGCAGATGACACACAGACACGCGCCTGGAGCCCTGCCAGCTGCCAAGTGCAAGCCTGTGAATCTCACTCAACCTTGCATTTCCCTGCTCCAACACACCCTGAGGAAATGACACACTTCCATTAGTAACATCAGTTCCTAAAGCAAATGTGGGGAGTGCGGTGGGGGTAGGGGGGGGGGGCGCAGTGTGCCTGGAGGCTAAAGGGTCAGAGCCCTGGCTGGAGGCCACTCCTTCTGGCCACCAACAAAGAACTCTTATTACCACAAACAAAGGTCTTTGAATATGAAGCAGCATCAACCAGTCGAATATTTAGCAACTGTGAGGTCAGGGACCACGGGCTGGAGCTAGAGCCTGGGTTGGCTTTGTTACCCACCAGCCAGGCCACCCCAGGCAAGACGATGACTGTCTGTGAGTCACATGTTTCTCTTCTCAGGAACGGGGCACATAATACCATGGACCTCATCAGCGAGATCATGAGGATGGCATTATAAACAACGCAAATAATATTAGCTAGGATTACTGAGCACTTACCTTGTGCCAGGCTATTTGAGGTGCTCTGTATGCATCACCACACTAAATGAACTACTCTTTGAATAGAATCATCCCCTTTTACAGATGAAGAAACTGAGGTTTGGAGATGTTAAGTGCCTTGCCCACTCACACAGCTAGTAAGTGTTGGAATTAGGAACCTATCACAGGTTTGCCAAATGCCAAAGCTGTAGTCTTCACCATGAAATGACTCAATGGGCCATGGATTTGAAAGTGCTTTGTGGGGTACCTGGGTGGCTCAGTCAGTTAAGTGTCCGACTTCGGCTCAGGTCATGATCTTGCGGTTTGCAAGTTCAAGCCCAGCGTAGGGCTCTCTGCTGACAGCTTGGTGCCTGGAGCCTGCTTTGGATTCTGTGTCTCCCTCTCTCTCTGTCCCTCTGCCGCTTGCACTCTCTCTCTCTCTCTCTCTCTCAAAAATAAGCATTAAAAAAATTTTAAGAAAGTGCTTCATAAACACTAAAATACAAATTATTTAACTGTTCTTCCATGTACTCCTATTCATATTTCATAACAACAGTCCCTGGTGGAAAACTCTATTTTCAAATGGCTGTTATCAAAGAGGAACGACTCTTCCTCTTCAGACATTCTCGGGAAGTGCTTCATCTTCAAATCAAGAAAACAAATAATTACAAGCAACCCTTTGAACACAGGCATCATTGTTTTTAACACTACGATCCACCTCCTTCCATTTTCATACGACCACACATTGGTCAGAGCATGACATCACCGGATTTCTCACGCCAACCTGGAGTGGTAGACAGAGGCGTCCCTGCCCTGGCTTTTCAACAAGGAAACTGGGGCCCAGAGAAATGGCGGCTTGCCCAAGGCTTTGCTGTCCAGACAGACTCCTGGTTTTACCTTCTTAGAAAGACAGGTTGTATCATCTCGCAGAGACTTGCTTTTCTCATCCTTAGAGAGTAAGAATGTCTCATCATAGTTATTGTCAGATGTGCTCCTGAATTGGTCCAGCTGAAAGTTATCGTCAGCATGGCCAATTAAGTCCTGTGGGCGGTGTGTGGGCTGCCTGTTAGCCATTTATTTGCATGGAAGGCAGGAGCATACTTAAGACATTGGGGTGCCTCCATCTAGGAATGTCTAGAACCCACTGGCCATTGGAGCTGGATTTGGGCACTTAGATTATTATTTAGGTGGGAGGATGACTGGGTAATTACAGAGAATGTGGGGGCCGGGGCGGCCATTAAGTACTTTTTCTGTTTTCTGGTATCCTTCCAGGTTAAGGCCCAAGTTACTCTCTCTGAGACTTAGAGCAGTGTCTTGCTGAGGGACAGCCCTCCATCTGAAGGATGGATGAATGAATGAATGAATGCGGAGAGGCAGGTACACCTGAAGAGCATCCTTAGGTCCAACTTCCTTAGCGGCTTTTTCCACAGGCCACGAAATCCTACCCATAAGCATGAACACTGTCAGGACGTGGGCACAGGCCAACTGTGATCTAAATGGCACTCAAACTACCACCAGAGTCCCTCTCATGCTTGCCAAGAATCTAGCCCAGCCGTATTTGGTGCTGGGTTCACTTCAGGGTTTTTCTTCCCACTTACAGAATCATAGAAACTCCAGGCAAGAAGGGACCTTCTGGGTCATCTGGTCCAGGCCTCTCGCCAGCTGCCGGGGGAATGAGTTCTGTTTGACAAACTGTATGGAGCCCCTCTCTGCACGAGACTCTGAGGCAGGGACTCTGGAGGGGAGGAGGATTTGCAGACTTGCTTCCTGCCTCAGTGAGCTTTCACTCACTCCTTCAACCCCACTGCACTTTTAAAATTTTTGAAGTTTACTTATTTAGAGAGAGACAGTGCACATAAGCAGGGGAGGGACAGAGAGAGAGAGTCCCAAGCAGGTTCCAGGCTCTGAGCTGTCAGCAGAGCCCAATGTGGGGCTTGAACTCAAGAACTGTGAGCTCATGACCTGAGCTGAAATCAAGAGTCAGATGCTTAACCAACTGGGCCACCCAGGCACCCCCCATCCCTAATTCTATCCTCCTCACTGTTTACTCGCACCTAGTGTCTCACCCCCTTCCTCCCCCATTAAGACTGTAACCTCCATGAGGGTAGGGGCCCCATCTCTCTCCTCCACTGCCAAGTCCCCAGGGTCTAGCACAGAACCTGACTCATGGTGACTGCTCAATAAACACCTGCTGACTGACTAACTGAATGAATGAATGAATGAATGAATGAATGAATGAATTTGGTGTTTGGGATACAGGCGACATTAGCTAACCCACCAGGCAGACCAAAGCATGTGTTCAGCACACCAGCAAAGCAGGGACACTAAAAAGTGAGAAAAGGGTTTAAGGAACATAAGCATTATTCTTCTCTATACAGATAATATATTTTTTCCATAATTGAAAAAAAATTTTTTAAGGAGAAAAAATAAGCCGTCAGAAAATAATGATTGAGATGTTGACTGAATACTCTATTATTCCTATTTAGGTACTTCACACAAATGAGCCCTGTTAGAAGCATGCTTTGCTGTCATTTCTCAAGAAATGATCAAATGGCTCAGGCACATCTGGTCTCATATTTCCAACGAGGAAATGTAGACACTGATTTCAGAATTTTGGGGACCTCTTTCCACTCATATTCTTTGACATTGTTTTTATTTTGAATGCTAACTGAGTAATACTAACTGAGTAATGCTAACTGAGTAATGCTAACTGAGTAATATATGCTCACAGCTAACCCTAACCCTAACCCTAACCCTAACCCTAACCCTAACCCTAACCCTAACCCTAACTCACAACCCAGGGGATCTAGTGGAAGATGCTATGACAGCTCCCCCAAGTGCTCTAAGGCCAGGGTCTCATCACTGTCTTACTCCTGGAAAGGCCACCCACCTGCCCGTCCATTCATCATTCACTCACTCATTCCCTCAGTCACTCAAAAACATTTACTGAGCAACTGCTATGTGCCAGCCAAGCACTGCTCTAAGACTGGGACATAGCCTTGCATATGACATACAAATTCTCTTGCCCTTATGGGCAAGCCAGAGGAGACCAACAGTAAGCAAGTTAAGAACAATATATTTCAGGGGCACCTGGGCGGCTCAGTCGGTTAAGTGTCTGACTTCGGCTCAGGTTATGAAAAAAAGAGTAATATATTTCAGAGGCTGACTGTGTGGAGAAAAGTAAAGCAGGGATGGGTTGGAGCAAAGCCAGCAGGAAGGTGGAGGGTGGGGATAAGAGCCACATGGTTACTGGGGAGAAGAGCATCCAAGGCAGAGAGAAGGGCAAGTGCAAAGGCCCAGAGGCAGGACCGTGCCCACTCAGTTCAAGGAACAGGAGGGAGGCCACTATGGCTGAAGGAGAGTCAGCAGAGAGAGTGATGAGGTAAGAGTTCAAGGGGAGAGACAGGCCAGACCAGACAGGGTCTGTGAGCCATGGTGAGGACTTTGGCTTTCAGTCGAGTAGGTGGGAGCCATGAGGGGTTTGGAGCAGCAGAATGACATATTCTGCCTCCGATTTAACAAGATCTCTCTGGCCAGCCCTGTGGCTATTTCTGTCCATGAGCTGCATAGGTTGGCATGGCTATGTCCTATCCCAGGGCATTAAATGTCGAAATGCACTGTCCTGCAATGACAGACATGTTCTATGTCCCCACTGCCCAGTACATGTGGCTACTGACCAGTTGAAATGGGGCTGGTGAGAGTCAGGAAATGAATTTTTAGTTTTAGCAAACTTTATTAAATTTATATTTGCATAGCCCCACATGGCTAGTAGCGACGTACCGGACAATGTAGAGGGGACTCGTTCTTAGGAGGCCAGAGCCTGGTCTGAGAAGGGAAGATCCAGGGCCTTGGGAGCCTCGCCCATCTGCCAGACTTCACAACTGCCAGGCTAGGAGGACCTGTATGAGTCACACCGCCTGGCACCTGGGTGGGGCCTAGGGACTGGCTGGGTGCAAGGCTTTACGACCAGATGAGCAAACAGCCTTCAAGAGGAGTGACTAACTAGGCAATCAGAGCCACGCTGGGTCCTGAACCCAAGTCTCCTGGTTTTCAAGTGGGCGGAGCATCCGGTGGGCTATACGTGGGCAATCACTGGGATTCTGTCTGCCTGAGTGGACCACAGACATAGTGGTTAAGAGCACAGCCTCCAAAGCCCACTGCCCGGAGTCAAATACAAGGTCCACTTGCTACTTCGTTGACCATTCCATGCCTCAGTTTTCCACCTGTAAAATGGGGATCCACCTGGCATGACCATCCTGAGGATTAGATGGCTATTATATGCTTAGAAGAGACGTCAGCAAACTTACTATTTACCACTATTTACCACCCAGTCTCTGTCACAACTCCTCAACTCTGCTGTTGCTGTAGGAAAGCAGCTATAATCCATAAATGAATGGGCATGATTGTGTTCTAATAAAACTTGATTTATAAAAATAGGTGGCAGGCTGGATTTGGCCCGTGGGTTGTAGTTTGCAGACCCTTGGCTTAGAGCAGTGCCCAGCACATTGTGCTTTATATCCGGTCATTTAGTAATGAACTCAATGTACAGGGAGATTTAATACGTGCTGTGAGGGATCTCGCTATGGACCGAGCTACTCCTTCTGTGGAGTGTTTACCTTCCTTGGCCAAGATTTCTCCAAAGATTTCCAACATTCCTGGAAGCAACAACAGAAACTAGCCTTTACCGAGCATTTACCATGCACCATGATTATGCCAAGCCCTTTATATACCTATCTCCTGTCATCCTTACAATTACTTCATCCCTGGGTCCTTCTTACATGTGCCTTCATTCTGCAGTAAGGAAAGCTCAGATAACTCTGCCCAAGGTTGAGCTGAAGTCTGAACCTTGAGGGCAAAGACCTCCACGGGTCTTATTCACTCTTACATCCCTGGAGATTGACATGGGGCCTAGCACATCTCAAATCAAACAAACATTTGTCTAATAAACACGCAGACATGCTGGCTCTACAGTCACAACATTAATGTCCTTCTGTTTCAGTACTTTGTCAAGTAACTTCCCAGAGTCTCAGTTTCCTCGGGGGTCAAATGGGCAAATAACACCTCGGGAATTGCTGTAATTTGAGAAAGTTACCCACTTGAGCCCAAAGTCACACGGCTGACCAGGGCCTACCGTATGAGGAACGGGTTCCTGCTCACCTGACCTCGTCCCCTCTCCTCCTCCTGTCGGCTCCAGCCTGAGGCCTCCCCAAAGACACCAACATCACTGCCACCTCCACCCTGTGCTCTCACTGTATGCCCTTCTGGACGCTTTTTCCACCTGCACTCCCTATGGCTGTTCTGTTACACCCTCTGGCCTCCGTCCACAAGTCCACGGCTCAGAGAGACCTCTCTGACCACCTCAGCTAAGCAGGCCTTTCCCCTCTCTAGCTCATCACCTGTTTACTTCCTTCTCAGCAACTACACTTAGCTGTAACTACCCTATTTCCCTCTTTACCTGTTCAGTGAGTGTGTCCCCCGCTTGACTAGAAGCTTCTTAAAAGCATGTCCCTGGCCTGCCTCTTTCAGCACTAGGTTCCACGCCTGGTACACGGTCATGACTCAGGGTCAGTTCCCTTCCTCCTCTCTCTGCTGGTAGGAGGGGGGAGCCCCACTGAAGGTCTGGGTGGTCCCACACTCAAACAAAGCTCCTTTAAAAAGCAACCAGATTGCAACAATGGTTACAACACTGAGAAGTCATTTCCCCCTTTTATCCCTCTAAATTCTTCACTTCCTGAAAAAAACAAAAACAAACAAAAAAAAGCCACCGAGGGCCTTTGGGCCTCATCTGGCCTGAGTTGCTGGGCAGAGCTCAGCCTTTTCAGACAGAGGGGAAAAAACAATTCAAGGTCAGACGGCTGGCTCACCAGAGAACTAGTGTGGCCTGAAGTGATGCGTGCCGTCTCCAGCTGTCTCCAGCTGTGTCCAGTCCTGCAGAAGATCCCTCCCTCCCAGGGTACCTTTCAGGGTACCACCCTCCCAAGTGACCCTTGGGACATGTGTAAGTAAGGGTGCCGAGTGACCCTGATGAATGGGCTTAGCAGGTAAGGACAACAAACACTGCAGGATGAATGGTTACTTGTCTTCAAGCTTAATACAACCTCTTGGGCTGAAACAACCCAAAGAATTGCTTTAATTATCTAATAGTGTAACTCCAGAGAGTAGAAGTACACAGCACATGAAATCAGCAAATTGTATAAGATTAAGGCTACAGAAGCCCCTAATAATTAATAATAATAATAACAATAGGAACAGCTACCATTTGAGTGCTCAACACCCAAGTCTTCAACATGCTTATCTCATTAAATCCTCTCAGAGACCCTAGCAAATAGGGGTCTGATTATCCCCATCTTATGGGTAAGAAAACTGAACGTCAGAGAGGTAACAGGACTCGCTCAAGGTCACACACCGTATAACTGGCCAAGTTGGGATTTGTATCTGGGCCAGGTACAAACTACTACTCTCTTTATCTTAAAAACAAAATAATAATAATAATAATGACAATAAGAGTAATAATAATAAAATGGGTCCCAGCACCCCCTCACAGAAGGAGTCTAAAGGGGCTGTGTAGTTTTACCCCTTACCCTTCCAAGCGTTGCTGCTCCAAAGGCCCAGACTAAGTTCCACCCTCTGGAAAATGGGGTCAATGCAAATAGTCACAACATCGGGGCCCTCGAGGGCCCCTCCCCGGAGTAGTGCCTCTTGAGGAGGACAGAGGAGGGGTGAGTGGCTCCAAAGCCATCACAGAAGTTGCAAGCCTGGCCATGACACAATGACAATCAGGCCATCTTGAGTCACTTGGGTACCGCCGATGAACAAAGGGGTAATGGTCACAGCAAACCCCCACATGAGGGTTAAGAGTCCCAGAGGTTGGCCAATCCTCAAAAGGTTAAACACAGAATGACCGCATGACCCAGCAATTCCACTCTTAAGTACCTACCCAAAAGAGCTGAAAACAGATGTTCAATCAAACATTTGTACACAAGTGCTCACAGCAGCATCTTTCCTAAGAGCTGAAAGCTGGAAACAATCCAGATGTGCATTAACGGATGAACGAATAAGCAAACTGTGGTATAACCATACAATGGAATAATATTCAACCATAAAAAGGAATGAAGAATGGATACAGGCTATAATGTGGATAAGCCTTGAAAACATTGTTTATGCTAAGCAAAGAAGGGAGTCACAAAAGGTCACACTACTGTATGATCCCATTTCTATGAAATGTCTAAACTAGGTAAACCCATTGAGACAGAATGCAGACTGGTGGCAGCCAGGAGCTGGGTGAAGGGGGAATCAGGGAGTGATAGCTTAATGGACACAGGGCTTCCTTTGGGAGTGATGACAATGCAACTAGATAGAGGTGATGAATGTACTAAATGCCACTAGATTGGACCCTTTCAAATAGTTGATTTCGTTATGTGAATTATGCCTCAACCTAAAAGTCACTGAATGGGGCACCTGGGCCTGCTTAAGATTCTCTCCTCTCTGTCCCTCTCCTCCTTTCCCTCTCTCTCTCTCTCAAAATCAAACACCGAAATAATAATAATGAGAATAAATAAATAAAAATTTAAAAAATAAATAAATCACTGAATGCATTCTGGTTGAAGATGATGTCGTATGAAGTGCTTACTGACTGGAATATGGCAAATGTTTGGCAAAGGGGAAACACCAAGTCATTCCATTCAACAAACAGCACATGCCAGGAGTCATGGGACTGAGGGGTATGGAGTGGGCAAATGCCTCCTGGGGGCACTTGAGATAGAGGGGGGTCTTTGCTCCTCGGAGGTGACATTTCAGCTGAGATCAGGCAGAACAGAACAATGACCTCCAGACCTGAGGAGGAGAACATTGGAAGGGAACAATGGGTGGCTGGGGCCTGGGGGCATGAGCAGGGGTCAGGAGAGGTAGCCAGGGGCTGGCTCAGAGTGGCAATCCTGTCTATAGATCCTGGGAGAAGGTGGGCCTCCAGCCTTTACTCCTGTCAGAACCTTCACTTCCTAGTCATGGAAACCGAGGCAAATCAGTGTCTGAACTTGGGTCTGTTCAATTCCAAAATCCCTGCTCTTAAAAATGATATAACTCGCTGGGGCACCTGAATAGCTCAGTCGGTTAAGCATCCGACTTCAACTCAGGTCACAATCTCACAGTTCGTGAATTCAAGCCCCGGGTCGGGCTCTGTGCTGACAGCTCAGAGCCTGGAGCCTGCTTGGGATTCTGTGTCTCCCTCTCTCTCTGCCCCTCCCCCATTTGTG
Organism: Prionailurus bengalensis; assembly: GCF_016509475.1. NCBI lineage: Eukaryota > Metazoa > Chordata > Mammalia > Carnivora > Felidae > Prionailurus > Prionailurus bengalensis. The sequence goes on along the minus strand of NC_057357.1, from coordinate 26,693,869 downwards.
CTCGACCTCTCTCTCTCAAAAATAAACAAACATTTTAAAAAAACTATTTTAAATGATATAACTCAGGGTGCCGGGTGGCTCAGTTGATTAAGCATCCAACTTTGGTTCAGGTTATGATCTCATGGCTCATGGGTTTGAGCCCTGCATCGGGCTTTGCACCAGAGCCTGCTTCCAATCCTCTGTCTCCCTCTTTCTGCCCCTCCCCCACTTGCATGCACTCTCTCTCTCTCAAAAATAAGTAAACATTTTAAAAACTGATAAGACTCAAGAGAAGTGAGAATACAGTCCAATGGATACTTGGACAGGATGAGGCCAATGGGCCATGTGGGCATGAAGCAGGGACAGAGTCTAGCCTATGAAAGGGGAGGCAGTCAGGGAAGGCTTCTAGGAGGAAGTGACACCAGACTGAAAGAAGAGGAGTATGCCTTACAAAGGAATAAGGTAATGAATGGCACCCATGGCAGAGGGAACAGAAGGGGCTTTGCAGGCTCTAGAAGCATCACAGTACCAAATCATGAAAGGTGTGCACTCAACTATTTCCTGAAGGTGTACTATGTACTAAGCACTATACTAAGCATGGGGACATGACGGTGAGCCCAGCCCTGGGCTTATCATCTAGTAGGGAACAGAGACATTAATAACAACAGTTAATACTTACATGGTCCTGTGACAGCCACAAAAGTCTCCAAGGTGGCTGCCGGTGACTCTCTCCCCCAAATACCGACATTCACATCCTTACATAGGTCCTTTCTACACGGAACAGGGCTGCCCCATGTGACCAATAAGATATTGCAGAAATAACAGGTGTGATCTCCAAGAGCGGATGATCAAAGACATTAGGACTTCTTTGCCCTCTCCTGGACCATCTGCCATGTCAACAGGCCACTCAAGCAGCCTTCTGGGAGGTCCATATGGAGAGGCTTCCGGCCAACAGCCAGTGTCGGTTCACCATCTGAGCAAGCCATCTTTGGAAGGGAACCTCTAGCCACAGGCAAGCTTTCCTAAGATTTGCATCCCTGGCTGATACCATGATTGCAACTTCATAAGAGACCCTGAGCCAGAACCACATAGATAGGTCATCCCCAAATTCCGACTTGCAGAAACTGTGAGATAAGAAGAGATTATCACTGTTCTAAGCCTCTAGGTTTGGGGATAATTTGTCAACAGTATAGATAACTAATACAAGTCCTTACGAAGTTTTTAATGTAAATTAACTTTCTTAATCCTTATATTGACCCCCGAAGTAGGTGCTGTCACTACCTCCATTTAATACATAAGGAAACTGAGGCACCAAACACTTCAGTGCCTTGCCTGAAGACAAAACCAGTACATGGAAAATAAGGATTTACATCTGGGAATCCAGAGTCTAGATTCTCAGCCACTACGCTATAGCTGTCAGTGTGGCTTCGGGTATACTTCATTCATTCATTCATTTATTCTTTGAACACATATTTAGCATCTACGTACCAGACACTGTTCTGGGTGTTGGCAGAAAAAGACAAAGCACTTGCTTTTCATGGCACGCACATTGTAGAAGAGACATCTAATAGACAAGAAAACAATCAAACCAGATGACTTCAGAAGGTGGTAAATGCTTTGAAGGAATAAACAAGGGAACCAATCAGGGGAAGAGAGATGGGAGCACTTCTTCAGACAAAGTCTCCAGAGATCTGCCTCTCTGAGGTGACATCTGAGCAGAGATCTGACAGGAGGAGGAAGAGGCTACCATAGGAAGATCAAAGAGAAATGTAGTTCAGGCAAAAAGAACAGCTGGTGCAAAGGCCCCAAGGCAGCAACAATATATTGGAGGAATTTTCATCATTTAGAAAGATACATATTCCCCAATCTGTAAACCAGATCCCCTTTGTCTCCTGCCACTCCAACTGTGCTTTCGTGATGCCCATACAACAGGCCACCATTTACAAAGTACAACAGAGTTACAAACACAATCCCTTCTGAGCCTCCCAGTCAGGCTGGTGGATACAAGGTGATAAAACATCATTTGTCCTAAGGACAGGGAAGACCTTTTAGTCAGAGAAGCCAGTTATGACACTCATAAAAAGAGGCTTACAAAGTCTCCTTAAACACCCAGCAGAGACCGAAAATAGATGAATCTCATGCCCTCTTTCTGGGAAACCACGGCTGGCATCTTAAATGTGATGGATTGTGCCAAACTAAGAGCAAGGTAAATGGAAACCAACTAGAAAAACACTGGAATGGCTCTGATTGAATGCCTGAAGTTGAACTGATGCCAACACTATTAACAATGAGCTAAAAAATAATTAGCATCCAAATCAATCTGACTTCTGTTTTCTGATTCCTGAGCAAGTTCCCAGGGTTTGGGTCTCTCTAAATATCTTCCTTCCTCTTCTTCAAGATGCAGAGAACAATCCAATCAGAAGGGCCCAATGCCCCAATCTACACTCACGGTTTACTTACTGTAAATTCTTGTGACAAAACTTCTATTCTCAAATTGAAATAGAAGAAACGCTGCTTGTAAAACTCACAGCAGGTTCAGGGCACATGTAAGATGCAAACACTATGGGGAAGCCCGCCCGGGTGCTGGCAACTTTTTATCTTGAATGGGTAGCAGTTGTACATATTTATGTAAAAATTCACTATGCTTACACTTCACTGTAAGTTTTACTTGATAAAAAATGAAAAAGAGGGGTGCCTAAGTCAGTTAAGCGTCTGACTCAGGTCATGATCTCACGGTTGTGGGAACAAGCCCTGTGTGGGGCTCTACACTGAGTGTAGAGCCTGCTTAGGAATCTCTCTCTCTCTCTCTCTCTCTCTCTCTCTCTCTCTCTCTGCCCCTCCTCTGCTCGTGCACTAAATAAATAAATAAATAAACTTTTTTTTTTTTTAAAGGAAAAAGACTATAACACTTGGCTGGCTACCATTTATTATGCCTTTCTGTGTACCAGGCACTGTGCCTGGCACTTCACATATTTTTCTCTCAACTAATCCCACCAACATCCTAGTCCCATTTTACTGCTGAAGAATCTGAGGCACAGAGAAGGCAAGCCATCTACCAAACATCACACAGCAATAAACAGCCAAAGCAGAATTCAGCTCCAAGTCTGTCTAACTGTAAAGCCTGAAATGTTACGGGAGGCAGACATCTCGTGCCACAATGTTAGGGCTGGCGAGGCGCTCACAGTCTTTTCAGTTAACAGATTAGGGATCCCTAGAGCAGTGACGGGAAGGCACCACACGGTCAGGGCTCCCATTCCGGTGCTCCTTTGGGGAGGGCATGCGGCCTCTGAATTGGATGAGGATGGCTTGCAGGAAGGAGGCCAGGAGTAGGAGAGATCCGCTTTCCCCCAAAGCCAGGAGCACCCGGCGCGGGCAGGTGGCGAGGGGCTGGGCCCCCGCCCAGCTCCCGCAAGCTCGCCCGCGGGCCGCCCGGAGCGCGGTCCCCGTCGCCCTACCTGGGTGGCTGAAGGGCTGCCTGCCGGGCCTGCCTGGCGGGAGCGCACTGGCACTGGACTCGCTCATGGCTGCGCCCTGCGCCCCGGAGAGGCCGTCGGGGACCCGCTCTGGCCGCCGCCGCCGCCGCCGCCGCCGCCAGCTCCCGGAGCCGAAATTCCAGGTTCCGGCGCGGACGTCACAGAGGCCGGGGCGGGGGGCGGGGCGCGGAGGAGGCCCTTTGCACGTGCGCCGCCCGCCCGACCCCTCGGGGGCCCGGGAGCCGGTGGAAGTGCCGGTCGCCGGCGGCGGGAGCCGGGATCGGAGACGCGGCTGCGGCGCCCCCGGCCCCGGAAGGCTCCACCCAGCGGCCGAGATAAGGGGAGGCTTCCCGACGTCTTACTAAACTTAAAAAGGTTGATTAATAAAAACAACCGAGACTCTGAACAAGTGTATCTAGTAAGTTACCATTTGGGTACAAAAAGGGGGAAAAAAAGATACCTGTACCGTTTGTAAATGCGATTGGGGAGCTGGCTGAGTAGGGTGCAAGGGAGGATCTCACCATATGAGTGTGTGTTACAAATTTCGCGGCATATCCATGTTTCATCGCTCTACATCTATCCATGTACGGTTTAAAACGCAATTAAAAGTAATTACCAAATGTTAATAAATGTAGAACGATTAACTAAATGTAATTCTATATGCATTTGTATATAAGTAATTGCCAAGTGAAATAAATGAGGAAGTGTAGATAAAACTCCTGTGCAGGGGCGCCTGGGTGGCTCAGTCGGTTAAGCGGCCGACTTCAGCTCGGGTCACGATCTCGCGGTCTGTGAGTTCCAGCCCCGCGTAGGGCTCTGTGTTGACACCTCTGAGCCTGGAACCTGCCTCGGATTCTGTGTCTCCCTCTCTCTGACCCTCCCCCGTTCACGCTCTGTCTCTCTCTGTCTCAAAAGTAAATAAACGTTAAAAAAAAAAACAAAAACAAAAAAACAAACTCCTGTGCAGAATTCCAAATAATTTAGATACTTCAAGGAGGTGGAGCCTAATTCTCCACCCTAAATGTGCCCTACACACTGTGATTTCCTTCTAAAGAGTGCATTATGGGTGGGAGGGCAAGTAACTTAACCTGGATAATACTTGGGAAACACTTTGTCAGACAGATATTCAAAATCAACCCCCCACGGTGATAAGTTCACATTGATGGCATACACTCTTGGTATGATGTGATGAGAATCACGCTAACTGTGGGGTCTTTCTCCCCCAAACCTGTAACTATAGCCTAATCAATCATAAGAAAACATCAGACAGCAGTGCCTGGGAGCTTCAGACTCTTGGTTTTTTTGGATCAGGTCATGATCCCAGAGTCTCGGGATTGAGCCCCCACATGGGGCCTCAAGCTGAGTGTGGTGGAGCCTGCTTAAGATTCTCTCCCTATGCCCCTCTCCCTCATTCTCTCTCTCTAAAAAAAAAGAAACAAAGAACAGAAGTGCCTGGGTGGCTCAGTCAGTTAAGAGACCAACTCCAGCCCAGGTCATATCTCAAGGTTTCATGAGTTTGAACCCTTCATCAGGCTCTCTGCTTTCAGCGTGGAGCTGATTCCATCCTCTTGTCTACCTCTCTCTGCCCTTCTCCTGCTCACGCATGTGCTCTCTCTCAAAATACACGTTAAAAAAAATTTAATTAAAAGAAATAAAAACAGACAAACCGCAAACGTGGGACGTTTTACAGGATACCTGATAAGTACTCCCCCAATTGTCAAGTTCATCCAAAACAGGGGGAGTCTGAGAAACTGTCAACAGCTAAGAGGAACCTAAAGAGACACGACTACCAAGTTCAAGTGTAGTGGGATGAGGAGGATACAGGATGTGGAACCGGAGGGGGTGGGGAGAAGCATCTAAGCAAATCTGAATAAAGTATGGACTTTAGATAATAACAATGTGTCAGTATTGGTTCATCTACTGTGAGAAACGTATCATTCAAAGGAGTTGGGGGGGGGGGTAGAGAAACTCTTTGTACTATTCTCTCCCTACTGTTCTCTGTATGGAAACTCTGTACTCTCTGGACTATTTTCTGTTACTTTAGAACTGTTCCAAAATAGAAAATGTATTTATTTTTTTTAAGTAATTGCTTGGCTCAAAATAAAGGCTATTTTTATTGTAGTTAAGGGTGGGGTCTCTGGGTTTCCCGTTGGAACCCAGTTTCCAATTATTATTCCCTGAGTGAGCTGGGCCACATGCCTCCACCTCTCTGGGCTTCTGTTTTTCACATGTAAAATGAAGATATATTAGTAGGTCCTGAGCTGTAGTGACAATACTCTTGTCTGAAATGCCTGGGAGAGCATCTGCTGATGTGGGAGGAATCCTAATCTGGATGCGAATATCACACCTCCACAAAAGAAAATCCAAACAAACATGTAAGTGAGAAAGTAAAACCATGGAAGTACTCATAAAAATTTTTTTAGAGAAGAGTTTTTTTTTTTAAAGTATCATCAAGGGGATAGGCCTTATTGAGCTTGACCGAAACCCAGAAGCCAAAGAAGCATAAATCCAACTATATAAAAATGTAAAGTTCTGCAACACAGTGACATTTGTGCAAGGATATTCTTTGCAGTGTTGTTTATAAGAACAAATGACCAGAAGTAGCCTAAATCTCCATATGTAGGAGGCTGGTTAAATACATTTTGACACAAGTGTCCAGCTATTATAGAACTCTACATGTAGACATATAGAAAGTTCTGCATGTAGAAGTATATAATTAAGTGACAAAAGCAAAGAACAAAAGAAGTGTATTAGATAAGCTACCATTTAGGTAAAGAAAGTACATGCTTGCACCGCCTGAGTGGCTCAGTCCATTAAGTGACCGACTCTTGGTTTCAACTCAGGTCATGATCTCACGGTTTGTGAGTTCAAGCACTGAGTCAGGCTCTGTGCTGACAGCTGTTGGAACCTGCTTGGGATTCTCTGTCTCCCTCTCTCTCTACCCCTCCCCTGCTTGCTCTCTCTCTCTCTCTCTCTCTCTCTCAAAATAAATAAACATTATTTAAAAAAAGAGAGTATATGTTTGTAAATGCATAGTTTATCTCCATACAAGGTTGTAGGGTGGGGGTATTTAGCAAGTGTTCTTTTTTTGTACTGCATAGACATATTACCTATATGCACGTTTGTATTTTTAAAAAGTAAAAGTCTGAGGCAGAGAAATATTGACAAATGGTGGCAATTTCTATCATGACACAGTGCCTCCCTCTTCCCTTCCTCACTAGAGGTTAGTTACCTCCCAGTCCCCTGTCCTGGCCTGGAAGGGCGTGGCTGGAACCCAATGGGGTAGAGGTGCGTGATGACCTTGGAGAAGAGGCTCAGAACTCCAGGTGCAAAGCTCCTTCCTGCTGGTCTCACCTGGCACCTAGCCCTGGCTTGGGTTTGCATCCTGGACTAGGCGGGGCCTGAGATCCTCTCCAAAGCAAGGGAATGAGCCCAGCTTGCTGAAGAAGACTCCTTTCTCCCAGGAAAGAACTAATTTTTTTTTAATTTTATTTATTTTGAGAGAGAGAGAGCAGGGAGATGCAGAAAGAGAGGGAGGGAGGGAGGGAGAGAGAGAGAGAGAGAGAGAGAGAGAATCCCAAGCAGGCTCCATGCTGACAGTGCAGAGCCCTGCAGTGAGATCATAACCTGAGTCGAAATCAATAGTCAGTCAGCTAACAGAATGAGCCACCCATGTGTCCAAGGACTAATTTTACAGGAATAGAAATAGAGTAGTTCTTCAGGAAAAAGTCACAGAAATCTCCTGTTTGAAGTAGAAGAGGAAGAAGGCTGTCAGCTGGACAAATTCAGACAGAAGCATGGCAAGTAGGACAGAAAACAGAACAGAACATTGCTTTCATTTTCAAGGGGAGGCACACGTCTTGCCACAGCACCCCATCTTCTTTCTCAGTTTAGTGCTTTGTTTTGTCTATTTTCTACAAGACAATGTAGGAGCTTGGTGAGGATTCTCTTTTATTATTAGGGGAATAATGATAATAGTAATTACTGCTTATTGAAAAATTACTTTGTATCAACCTTTTGTCATACATTACCTCACTTAACTTTCATCAATACTAAGACAATGGGAGTCTCTAAACCCCATTTATAGAGAAAAGAGCCATGTTTTCCTTAAGAGAGAGGCACAGTGGAATCACTCCTGTTTCCTCCTTCCCACCATCCTCCTCTGGGTCACCACCCAGAGCACCACTGCCTCCCCCAAGGCAGGGACTGCCTCCTGACTGTCTCCCTGACTTATCCAAATGTTGTCTATGCAGCAAAGCCAATTTCCAAAAAGAAAGTTGGATCTTGGCATTTTCCTGCTTAAATAACCCTCCTCCAATGGTTTCCTCTTGCCACTTAGAATACATATGCACCCTGCTTATCATGTGTGGACCAGGCTTTTGCAGGACCCTTCCAACCCCATCTCCTACCATCGCCACTGTGGCTGGCCTCTTTTCTGCTCCTTGGATTGCATCTAGCATGTTCTTGCCTGCGGAATTCACGTTTGCTGTTTCTTTGTGCTTGGAACCTGCATATCACACTTGCCCCTGATTTTGTCCATTTCTCTCTTCCCATGGCAAAAGATGGTGGTGTCTCAGCTCCAAGTTTACATAACCTCTGTGAGGACTGAGTAGAGATCTGAGTCATAATTCCCAAGTCCTGGGAGGGAGTGTCTGATATACTTACACTGAAACTGATGTACTTGACTTAAATCAAGAGTTAATTTCTGGCCGTATCACCCAAGTTCTTCATGTAGGTTGTCCTGGTACAAACAGGATTCCCTGTGCATTGACTGCCTTGGAAACTTCATCCTCCTGCCCCCACCAATTGTCATTCCACACGTTGCCTACAACAGAAATGCTCTGTAAACTGTAAATCTCTAAATACATGTTTATACAGTAGCTTGACTGTGCTATAGACTTATAACTATAGGTTTGCAAAATTGGACAAAGGACAGAGAATTTTACACACCAATAGGTGCATGCAAATAAAGCATATTGTTTCAGTTAATTTACGAAAAAAGAATTAGCCAAGGTCTTTGCTACTTTGCATTTTTCAAAATCTATTTTGAGAAAGCACGCAGGGGAGGGGCAGGGAGAGAGGGAGAGAGAGACCAAGCAGGCTCTGCACTGTCAGTGTAGAGCCTGTTAACGGGGCTCCATCTCATGAAGTGAGATCACGACCCTGAGTCGAAGTGCAGAGTCAGACAGACGCTTAACCAACTGAGTCACCCAAGCGCCCCTGTCTTTGCAACTTTAAATTTTCGTGGATAATTTGAGTTTGTTGTTGGTTTGTTTGCCTTTTTTACTCATTTGGTTGTTTTTTTTTTTAACTCATTTTTTAACTCGGTGTAGGCTGATTCATTTTTATTTGGCTGCAGTGATAACCCAGTGTGATTCTCTTAAGGGATAACGGGAATTTGTCGGAAGGGTAGTGGGCAAGATGCTACTGGGCTTCAGAAGGAGACAGAAACAGTCACACCAAGATTTTAGCAGTTTTTCTAGGTGATGATGGTAGACATCTTTTTTTTTCTTATTGCCTTTCTGTATTCACCAGCTTCCCTACAAAATTGCACTCATAATCGATAAATGAAAGTTATTATTTTTAAACATATTATAGGACACCTATTCTTTATCCCTGTGCTTCCTCTTGGGTCAAACTTTTTTTTTTTGGAGGAGAGAGAGACAGAGAGTGAGTGGAGGAGGGCACAGAGAGAGGAAGACACAGAATCCGAAGCAGGGTCCAGGCTCTGAGTTGTCAGCACAGAGCCCAATGTGAGGCTCAAACTCACGAACCGCGAGATCATAACCTGGGCTGAATCGGATGCTTAACCGACTGAGCCACCCAGATGCCCCTGAGTCACACTCTTAATAGAAAAACACAAAGATGCTGAACATGTAATTTTTATCATTGCTACAACAGGTAATAATGTATGCCTGCTAGTTTGGCTGTGTGTTCATAAACAATTTTACCCATAGAGTCCCCGGATTTCACATTTGCAAAATCAACAGATTAGAGGAGTGGTTCTTAACCTAAGGTGATACCCTGCCAGGGGGCACTTCGGGAATGTGGGGAGGCAGTTTAGCAGTTACCATGGACAGGGGATGCTACTGACTTAATTCAAAAGTGAAAGCCAGGTTACTCCCTAGCAATGAGCTGATGGGTTCCATCCCACACAATAAACATCCTGTTTCCTGGGACACAAAGTGCCCAAGATCCAAGCAGACACGCAAGCAGGTGAAAACCCATTCTAATGATCAGAGCCAAAACCAAACTGCATCTGACAAATAAATACCCAGTGTTTTTGTATGATTTGAACCTGTACTGAGTTTCTCAGGAACACAGCCACTGTATACATTGAGGAGAGTGCATGTCTCCTAGCTTCTAATTCTGTCAAGGGTTATTTGCTATTTCAGAAAATCAAAGCTGCTCAGGGTAGTTGGGTCATCACTACTACACCCCTGTATCGCTCTGCTGTTGTAGCTGAAGACTTTGAGATGTTTCTTCTAGAAGACGTCCACTGTTTCATGACTATTATCCTCTTACAAATACTTTGGTTTTATCCTTTTTTCCTCTTAGGCTTGGGTCAGTATATTGTTTGGTTTCCCACATTATTTGTGCAGGTAGGGTTATACCATGTTCAGGGCACACCTGTAGAGAGCCAAGAGGCTCCCTCCCTTGCTTCTCCTTCATTTAAGTCGATTCACATGCCCCTTGTTCACCAGTCTTCCTCCAGACCACGCGTTTAATACTGCCCCCTTCTGTTCCCCTATTCTCACCCCTCTGACCCTTGACTTCAATCAAGAATAAGTTCTTGGCCTCATCACCCACGTTCTTCGTGTAGGTTTTCCTGGTGAGGTGGGAAACAAAGGTAGACAGAAATATAGGTAATATTAAATTTCCTTATAACCTGCAGCCCCGTTCAGAGATACTTCAGGCTGGCAGAGTATGACATTCCTCCTCCAGGAACTCCTGCCTTAATGTTAATGCCTCACTAGAGGGAAAAACAACCTTAACGTGACAATAGCAAGAACTCCAGGATCCTGTGAATCTTCTTTAGCATATGAAAGTCCTTCTTTTTTAATTTTTAAAAAATTTTTTGAAGATTATTTATTTTGAGGGGCGCCTGGGTGGCTCTGTCGGTTAAGCGTCCGACTTCGGCTCAGGTCACGATCTCACGGTCCGTGAGTTCAAGCCCCGCGTCGGGCTCTGGGCTGATGGCTCAGAGCCTGGAGCCTGTTTCCGATTCTGTGTCTCCCTCTCTCTCTGCCCCTCCCCCGTTCATGCTCTGTCTCTCTCTGTCTCAAAAATAAATAAACGTTAAAAAAAAAAATTAAAAAAAAAAGATTTTTTATTTTGAGAGAGAGAGAGAGAGAGAGAGAGAGAGCAGGGGAGTGGCAGAGAGAGAAGGAGAGGGAGGATCCCAAGCAGGCTCTGTTCTGTCACCACAGAGCCCCATGTGCGGCTCAATCCCGTGAGCCGTGAGATCGTGGCCTGAGCCGAAGAGTCAGATGCTTAACCGACAGAGCCGCCCAGGTGCCCTAAAAGTCCTTTTGGAAACTTCCCGTTGCCTTTACCTCCCCCAACTCCCAAGTATATCATCAGTCACTCCTCACAACCCCAGTGCAGCTTTTCCTGCCCATGGGTCCTGTCCCTGTGCTTTAATAAAACCACCTTTTTGCACCAAAGATGTCTCAAGAATTCTTTCTTAGCCATGGGCTCTGAACCCCAACGCTTCAAAGCACATAAATTCCACAAACTGTCTATAACACTGTAACCTACTCATGGGGTTTTGGGGTGATGGTGGAATAAGTGGGGTAAAAAAAGATGGCAGAGTAAGGCAGTAAGGGAATTTAATTTTTCATTTGCCTTTGTTTCCCACATCACCATGGCAAGCACTTAAACCCCTTACATCTTGAGGAAGGTGATATTAGGGCTCCAGGACATGGGGTCTATAGGTTTCTGGAGATTAGGCTATAGATAAGCTTGACTTTTTTCTTGCAGTTTACTGAGTTGCTGAAGGAGACTCCTGTATGACTGTGATCTCTATCAGGCAACCATCTGCTTTCTTTCCTTTCCCTTGTCCTTGGGCAGCCAAGAGTGTCAGGAATATCACACATACCTCACCTTGGAGGAGGGGGGTTGCTGCTAGCCTGTACTTTGCCCTCAGCTTGCCCCATGCTCCCTCATTGCTACTCTGTATGATTTTTTTTCCTGGCAGTCATCACATTCTAACGAAATATACATTTGACTGGGGACACGTGGGTGGCTCAGTGGGTTAAGGGTCCCACTTCGGCTCAAGTCATGACCTCACAGTTTGTGAGTTCGCATTGGGCTCTGTGCTGACAGCTCAGAACTTGGAGCCTGCCTTAGATTCTCTCTCTCTCTCTCTCTCTCTCTCTCTCTCTCTCTGCCCCTCCCCTGCTCACACTCTCTCTCTCTCAAAACACGAACATAACAAATACACATACACATTTGACTGTTTTATGTGTATTGTGTGTCTCCCTCACTAAAATGAAAGTCCCACAAGGGCAGGGATCCTGGTGTGTCAGTGGTCACTGACAGATTCCCCTTGTCTCAATTGTCTAGCACACAGGAGGCGCTCAACGATTCCAGCTGATTGCATAAATTGGGTTTGTTCATTTAGGATTATAAAAGGGGATCCAAACTCTGAGTCAGCTCCTGATGAAATTTTCTGTGAAAATGGGAAAAACAATGGGGTGTGGGAGGGGGACTCTCTCTTCCTGGTATGAATTGTCCCAGGATGTTTAAATACAAAACTTCTTTATTTGGAGTCATGAAAACTAATCTTAAGGCAAATTGCAAGGTCATTCAGAAATGGTCAAACACCTCTGAGGTCAGGAGAGGCTCAGCCCGTTTTGAGTTTTCCAGGCTCTTGGCTGTCAGCAAAGAAAGGGCTCTTAGTGAAGGACCCCTCCCTGCTGGAGAGAGCTCAGCTGCTATTTTAAAGACCTACGTGTTTACAGTCAGGCCTCCATGCACTTCCACACTGGCCTGTCCCTTCCCAGGGGGCTCAGAGATGGACCAAGGGCCCATCTGGAAATCGCTTCCTTCCTGACTCTCAGTCCCCACTTGGACTGCAGCCTTAAACCACTCCCTTGCCTTCCCACAAAGCACAGACCATCCCCCTCCCCCCAGGAGGATTCAGTTTTAATCCCCTCCCTTCAAGAGCTGAATCCCAACAAAAGCCGAGAGTATTCCCATAGTCTGCTCACAAGCCTAAAACACAGCTGTTAGAGCTGATCGTGTCCACTTGGGTGACAGGGAGAAAAAAATCATCCCCTCAGCTTGTTTTGCACACACCTCCAAGCTGTGGGGCATAGGACAATTGCCACATTAAATTTTTATTGTAAACGCCTAGGTTCACCTGTGCCTCTGAGTGTGTCAGGTTGCAAAGCCTTCTTTCTCAGAAGGACTGTTTTATTCTGTTGTTGTCCTTTTTCATGTGAAAATGTCCTATTTGCAGAGAGAGGTGGCTGAGAGCATGGGCTGTGGAGCCAGACAGCCTGGGTTCCACAGGCGGCTCTGCCACTCAATAGCTGTGTGGTCTGAGGCCAGTTGCTAAGCCTCTCTGTGCTCCTGATTTCTCATCAAAGGATTCTAATGGCAGTGATGAGGGAGCATAAGGCAAGCTGACACCCCGCAAACACCCCTCCCCCAGGTGGGATGTGTGTGACATTCCTTAGGCACTCATGGCTACCCAAGAACCAAGGAAAAGAAAGGAAACAAATGGTTAACTCAGATCACAGTCATGCAGGACAGGGGTCTCCATTAGTTTACATATGTCTTGGTAAATTACAAGAAAACGGCAATCTTATCAATAGCCTAATCTCCAGGAACCTATAGACTCAGATTCCTGGAGCCCCAACATCACCCTCCCTTCCATAGTGATGTGGGAAACAAAGACAAGAAGGAAATGGCTGGTAAAATGAAATTTCTTTATAACCTGCAGCCCATTGACAAATACTTGAGGCAAATACAAAGTATAACATTCCTCCAGAACCCCCTACTGTCCTAATGGTAATGCCTTACTAGAGGGAAAACCACGTTAGCTTGACAATAGCAAGGCCTCAAGTATCTTAGGAGTCCTCTTTAGCATATGAAAGTCCTTCTGGAGGCCTCCCTTCGGCCTTTATCTCCTCAACTCCATAGTATATAACCAGTCATTCTCCACAACCCCCCGGGAAGCTCTTCTGCCCACGGGTCCTGTCCCCGTGTTTTAATAAAATCACTTTTTTTTTTTTTTTTGCTCCAATAAAATTACCTTTTTTGCACCAAAGACGTCTCAAGAATTCTTTCTTGGGCAGCTCCGGACCCCCACCACCTCAAAACCCCATCAACATCATCTACCACCAACACAGGGCTGTAAGGCAGGCAGGGGTCCTGGGGGCAACATTTATAGAGACACCCAGCGTTTTGCAAGTGCAGGGTTAGCACCTGAGAGTATCTCCCTCCTCCACCCTCTTCTTCTTCCCCCAACCCTAGTCCCAGCCGAGCTCTTAAGATTCTTGGAATTGATGTGGCTTAAAGTAGAGTCTGAGAGCCAAAGGCCAAGAAAGAATTCTTAGATGTTTTTGGTGCAAAAAGGTGGCTTTATTAAATAAAGCACAGGGACAGGAACTGTGGGCAGAAAGAGCTGCACTGAGGTTGTGAGGAGTGACTGGTTATATACTTTGGAGTTGAGGGAGGTAAAGGCAACAGAAGCTTCAAAAAGGATTCTCTTATGTTAAAGAAGATTTACAGGATCCTGGAGGCCTAGCTAACATTGTTTTCCCCTCTAGCAAAGCACTGACTTTAAGACAGAAGTTGCTGGAGGAATGTCATATTCTGCCTATCTCCAGTATTTGTCAAGGGGCTGCAGGTTATAAGGAAATTTAATTTATCTACGTTTCTTTTGCCTTTGTTCTCCACATCAGAATGACATAAGGAGATCAGTTTTCTAAGGCACTTAGAACAGTGCCTGGTCCAGAATAATTGCTATATAAATGTTGGTTAAATGCACTAAACATTTTTTATTAAAGGTTTATATTACTAAATGCTAATGTTGTTTTTTCTTCTTTTTTAAATTTATTTTTTATTAAAAATTTTTTTTTACATTTATTTATTTTTGAGAGACAGAGACAGAGAGAGACAGAGCAAGCATGGGGGAGGGGCAGAGAGAGAGGGAGACACAGAATCAGAAGCAGGCTCCAGGTTCGGAGCTGTCAGTGCAGAGCCCCACGCAGGGCTTGAACTCAAAAAATGTGAGATCATGACCTGAGCCGAAGTCGGACACTCAACCGACTGAGCCACCCAGGCGCCCCTTTTTTCTTCTTTTAATTGTTTTTAATGTTTATTCATTTTTGAGAGACAGAGTGTGAGTCAGGGAGGGGCAGAGAGAGAGGGAGACAGAGAATCTGAAGCAGGCTCCAGGCTCTGAGCCCTCAGCACAGGGAGCACCACGGGGAGCTCAAACCCACAAACCGTGAGATCATGACCTGAGTTGAAGTCCGACGCTTAACGGACTGACCGACCCAGGTGCCCCTCGTTTTCTCTTCTTTTTATGTAATTTTGCCCGGTGTTGGTCATGTGGAAAAAAAGACTGGTGACCCTGGGTTTGCTCCCAAAGTTTATTCGAGAAATGTTACTGTTTTGTATATTTCAGTCACCACACCAGGAGGCATATGATGTCAGATTGTCCCACTGATACTGATTGATGATGGATGTTGGCTTTGTTGAGATGTTAGGTTTGGAAATTTTACTTCCTTGGTTAAGCTTATTCCTCGGCATTTTATTATTTTAGGGGCAATTGCAGATGGAACTGTTTTCTTAAGTTCTCGCATTTGGGAATTTTAAAGCGCCAAGTTTGGACCACTTTGACTTGCAAACATTCCAGGTATGTAACCAAACCAACGTGAGTGCGATCCTCGACCAGTCACAGAAACTGTGCCAGGTGGGTTGTGGCACGAGGAAAACTTTATTTGCAGCAAATAAGTGAGGTCACGGGAATGGCTTCCAAAGCCCAGACTCCCCAGAGAGGGTGAATGGATATCTTTAGGATTAGGATGAATATTTAGATAGGGGATCTCTGTCATTGGACGAGAGGCGGGCATAAAACTGCGCATGCGCCATAAGGAAACGTGCCTAGACAACGTTGTATGTTATGTAAATGAGGCTTGTGCTCCTCCTGGGGAGGGGATTTTAGTAGTATAATGAGGTAAAGGTTATGTTGGGTCGTTCTAGGGGTCACTCCACAGTCCATCTGCTCAGGGCCAAAGGGTCTGGCTTGTGGGTGTGGTCAGGGCAGTCGCCATCCCACCCCTGAGGTAGTTTTGGGTTTCATTTGCCAGAGTTAAGAGGAAAGCCGGAAAAAAGCGCTTAAGGAAAAACGTAAGACAAAGGCTAGTGAGTACATGCAGGTGGGCGGTAAAGGTCAGGTCCTGGGGTCTAGCTGGTGACACGTTTGCTCTTTGGTGAGTTACTGGCAGAGACCACTCTAGGCGGAGTTGTGTCACACGGGAAACTTTATTTGTAGCCAATAAGGAGATCAGGAGGAATAACTTGCAAAGTGGTAACTCTTCAAGTGGAGGTGAGTGGGTCGCTGTTCTTTAGGGTTATAATGAATATTCAGAAAAGGGAATCTTGTCACTGCATGTAAAGTTGGGCGTAAGGTTGCCCAGGCATACTTAGAAAACATGCCTATGCATGTATCCCATGTTGTGTTAATAAACCTGTGTTCCTCCGTGGGCGGGGATTTAATTTTTTTCATGTTTATTTATTTATTTTGAAAGAGAGAGAGAGAGAGAACACGTGAGCAGGGGAGGGGCAGACAGAGCATCTCAAGCAGGCTCTGTGCTGTCATCACAGAGCCTGATATGGGGCTGGAACTCATGAACCTGAGATCATGACCTGAACTGAAATCAAGAGTCAGATACTCAACCAAGGAAGCCATCCAGGTGCCCCTTGGATGGAGATTTTAACATTAGAATGAGATAGAGCTCACTGTCAGCAGGTGTGAGTCGGTGTTTGAGCTCAAACTGGTCTAGGCTGGCGGGAGCTCTTGTTTGCTTCTAAAAGACAAGGTTGGGGTGCCTGGGTGGCTCAGTCAGTTAAGCATCAGACTTCAGCTCAGGTCATTATCTCGTGGTTCATGGGTTTGAGCCTTGCATCTGGCTTTGTGCTGATAGCTCTTCTGATTCTGTGTCTCCCTCTCTGTCTTCTCCCCTGCTCACACTCTGTTTTTCTCTCTCTCTCTCAAAAATAATGTTAAAAAATTAAAAAAAAAAAAGATAAGGTTAATGTTTCTGTCAAGAAGGGGGATGAGTAGGGGACTTGCTGGTGACAGTTTTAACCTCATTAATCCTGTGGGGCACAGTTTCAATCCTGCAGTAGGTCAATCTTTATTTTTGAACAGTGCTGGGAGTTTTACAATTGATTTATTGTGTGATATGTTTAGGCTATTTTCTGGCTTGGTAGAGACCATTGGGTTTTGCATTCCCTTTTGTTCCCTTAAGATCTTTAACTACTGAGGTTTTTGTGTTTCTTAGTTCTTACACCCCTTAGGAAGAGTTCTGTAAGAAGTGTTGCCAGGGCAAGCAGTGCTGGTGAACTGTAGATCACAGGAGATAGCTGGGGGTCTAAAATGACTTCTGCTGTGCCACAAAAGTTATATCTCATCTTTCTTTTTCTAGGGATCCCCCCCAACTCTTTCTGCTTATAGTTATATCTGTAAATTATATTCCTTTTGTTAACATTTATAATTTTTCTTTAGGGTCCTTTCTCAGGGTCAAGATTTGGGTCAATCACATCTTTGCAATTAAAAAAGTCAAATACCAGAGTGATTTGTGATCATCAGCAAGAAACAAACAATGTCTGTGCATTAGAGAAACTTGTAAGCACCTGATTAAAGAAGATATCAGGTCAACCACACCGGTGGGATGAACCTCTTCCTCTGACACAACCTCACCTGTTAACTGGAGCTATTCAGGAAGAAAGAGGCAAATGCAAATTGTGGGATGCTCCTGAGAAGCAACTGGCCAGGGTGTTTCAGCAATGCCAATGTCTTACGAGGAAAAAAAAAAAAAAAAAAAGATGAGACAAATTAAAATTCAAGGAAAAGGAGATTAAAGAAGGATAAAGAGGCATGAAGCTAAATGCCATTCATGATCCTTCGGGCCTCTCCCCAGGGCAGCTAGCTTGAGCATCCTCACAACATGGCGGCTGTTTTCTCCCAGAGCCAGTGATTCAAGAGAGTGAAAGGCAGAAGCACTAGTATCTTTTATGACCTGGTCCTGGAAGTCACATACTATCATTTCCACATTATCCTATTGGTTACACAGGTCAGTACTATTTAGTGCGGGAAGAGAGTACACAGGGGTGTGAACACCATAGGATGAGGGTCCCTGACTGCCATATTACAGGCTGCCTACCACAAGCACCTACCTCATGGGGTTGTGGAAGGAATGAAATGGATTAATAAATGGAAAGGATTCCAGACCAATGCTCTGCATACAGTAGGTTCTTATCAATGTTAGCTTTTGGTATTATTGGCCCACAGGGTAGCAGTTTGCTTTTTTTTAACTATATATCACTGTCACAAATTTTAAGGCAATAATCTTTCAATCTTAACCTATCTTAACCTAGGACACTCCTCAAAATCACCTGTGGGATTTTTCAGTTTAATACTACTTTTTAGGAGTACCTGGGTAGCTCAGTTGGTTGGGAATCTGACTCTCTTTTATTTCTTTATTTATTTATTTTTTTAAATTTTGATTTTGAGAGAGAGACAGAGTGTGAATGGGGGAGAGGTAGAGAGAGGGAGACACAGAATCTAAAGCAGGCTCCAGGCTCTGAGCTATCAGCACAGAGCCTGACATGGGGCTCGAACTTACAAATCATGAGATCATGACCTGAGTGGAAGTCGGTCGCTTAACTGGCTGAGCCACCCAGGTGCTCTGGGAGTCTGACTCTTGATTTCGGCTCAGGTTATGAACTCATGGTTCCTGAGGTGGAGCCCCTGTTGGGCTCTGCACTGACAGCTTGGAGCTTGCTTGGGATTCCCCCCTTGCCCCTCCCCCTCCATCTCTCAAAATAAATAAATATGGGTGCCTGGGTGGCTGAGTCAGTTAAGCCTTGGTCTCTTGATTTCAGTTCCGGCTGTGAACTCACAGGTTCGTGGGATCAAGCTCTGAGTTGAGCATGGAGGCTGCTTGGGATTTTCTCTCTCCCTCTCTGCTTCTCTGTTCCATTTCTGCTCACATGAGCATGTGCTCACTCTCTCTCTCCCACTAAATAAATAAGTAAATAAATAAACTTTAAAAAATACACACTTTTAAAAACAATTTTAAGTGGTTTTTAAATTTATGAAAATAACAATGCTTGTTCAACCTTACAGAAGTAGGTATAATATATGCTTGTTTCCCTCCCTGGGAGTAACTACTTTTAAGTTTATATTCTTCTGACCACTTTATCCTAATTTGTAGATATATTATACTAGTGTTAAATAAATGGGATTCTAGTGTATGTATGGGTGGGTGACTTAGAAATTGGTTGAATGGTTTATCTTGGGAATCATGTATGTTATGTCTGTGCATTTGTGTGACAGTCTCCAGTCCCACCCTATTCCCCAGGGACTGACCATTGAGAGATTTTTTTTTTTCCTAGGGGGTAGGGGCATATTTTCATAATTTACCATTCCACGACGTGGAATGGAATAATGGAGTCATGACAAAGTTTGATCCCCAAATAGGTCGGTAGGCTTGATTCTATTTCAAATCTGTAATGCAAATGTTGGGGAAAGTCTGTGAGCTTTGGAGTCAAGGCAAGTCTGGATTTGAATGTTGGCTCTGATGCTTACTAGCAGGGTGACTCTGGGCAAGGTTTGCTTCTCTTTGTATCAGTCTCTCACCTTCAGCCTCCATATTTGTAAAGCCACCTCATGGAGATATTAAGTGAGGTCATCCGTGATGTCAAGTGTCAGGCGGACTCCTAGCCTGAATTACTCAGTGTAGGTTAGTTGGTTTCCTGTCACCGCACCCTTTGGACGGACTGCGGAACTGCCCACAAGAGGGCGCAAGTGAGCGGGCGTGAGTGCCTTGCAGCCCTTTGCGCGCCGCCGTGGCGGCTACGGCGGTTCAGCGGCCACAACATTGCAAACATCCCTGGAGTGTGTGTAAACCCGGTCCTGTCCTCTCCTGAGGTGGCTGAATGAGATTGTGTCGTGAATATAATGAGTGCCCCGGGGGGTGGCAACAGCTCTGCTCTGCCTCTGGGGAGCCTGCCTTCTGGTTGCTATGGAATTTTCACAGCCGTTCTCTTCCCAAAAGCACCGAGTCAAATCCCTTTTGGGACAAAAAGCCTTGGTTTCACCACCTTTAAAATAGATGGCATCATACTTTCCAGTCTCTCCCCATCAGGTTAGCTGGAGCAACTTGGGCAGAGCCGGGGCCACTGAAAAAAGTGAATGACCATGAAATAACATGCTCATATTTTTTCAAAGTATTTTTTTTTAACTGGCTAATCATGACAGACCTAATCTTACCTCGTTCAACCCTCAGGACAACGTAAGAGGAGGATATTGTTATCCCTGCTTGATGATTGAGAAAATGGGAGTCACAGAGAGGGCTAGCAACTTTCCCAATGTCACACAGCTAGGGAGTAGTAGAGGTAAGTTTCATGGTCTTGTTTGTTCAAACTCCACAGCTGGTGGGTCTAACCACTGCACACACAGCCTTTTTGCTTGAGGTGAAGACTCCTGGACTCAGGGTCAGAAGTCATGGGTGAATCACAGTTCTTTCACTGCTGAGTCAATTTGCAAGTCAATTTGCTGAGTCATAGGCAAGTCTCAACAGTTTTTTTCTGTTTCTCCATGAAAACTTTGGGTCTGGGAAGAGTTATGACTTCACTCCACTAACATCCCTCTCTCATGGGGTTGTGTAGGTGTCAAATGTGACACGGGTGTGAATGTGCTTTGCAAACTGTAAAGCGAGGTACACACACAGATGCTGATGATAGGAAGAAGCAATCAGGGCGGCAGGGTCCTCACTGCATTTGTGGATTGGTTTACTTTTTTTAAAAGTTTATTCATTTTGAGAGAGAGAGTGCACGCGCATGTGTGTGGAGGGGAGGGGCAGAGAGAGAGGGCAACAGAGGATCCCGAGCAGACTCCATGCTGTCAGCACAGAACCCAATGCGGGGCTTAAACTCATGAACTGTGAGATCATGACCTGAGCCGAAACCAAGAGTCAGACACTTAACCAACTGAGCCACCCAGGTACCCCTACTTTCTTCTCCTGTCTTACTTAGTCCCATGACTGTATTCCTTTAACAAATACTGAGTGCCTGCTATATGCTATGCTCTGTCGTGGGCACTGGGGATTCAACAATCAGACAACAGTGCAGGCACAAGTCTCTGCCCTCAGAAAGCTCCCATTCTAGTGGAGGGAGACAGACAATACACACACGCACCTGTAATGTGTCGGGGTGAGTGCTTTGGGAAAAAAACATGCAGGAAAGGGTAAGGAGAAAACCCGGGCTGGGGACAAGGTGCAGAGGGAACTGGAGTGTTGAGGAAGATCACTACAGGAGTCCGTGTGAAAGGGATGAGGAAGTGGGTTACGTGCATTTCCGAGGGAATGTTGGTTCAGGCAGATGGAACAGTGCTAGTGCCCTGGGGCAGCAGGTGGAGTGCTAGTATTCTGGAACTAGAAAGGCCTGAGTGGTGGAGTTGAGTGAGCCAAGTGGGGGATCTGTGGTGGATGAGGTCAGAGCACAGGGTAATGGGACGGAACACGGAGGGCCTCACAGGCCACCATAGGGATTTGGGCTTTTACCCTGGGTCAGGCAGGAGCCACTAGAGGGATTTGGGCGGGGGATCCGAGGTGCCTCTGCAGGATGGCTCTGACTGCAGGCTTGAGGATACACTGCGGAGGCACAAGGACAGGAGCAGGGAGGCTGTGAAGAGGACCGTGCAGTCATCAAGAGATGATGGGCTGGACCAGCAGGTGGCAGCGTGGAATCAGTGAGAGGTAGTTGGATTCTGGACATAGAGATCGGAGCACCAGGACCTCACTGATCTGCTGGCGGATGTGAGGAGTAAAAATAGGAAAGCCAGCCATAGTTGCTGTAAAGTTTCTGGGGTTGCCAAACAACCATTTGCAAAAACGGAGCTGTCATGTTCCAAGACGGTGGGAGAGACGGGGTGGAAGAAGGGCCCTCAGGGATCAAGCGTAGCCTTGCTGGGTTTGGTTTGGGATGCAGCCTACTTTTATGTGGGAAGATGGATCCTGGTTCTGCCGGTCACATCGCGAAAGGTCATGCTTCTTCCTAGGGATGGGAGGAATTTGTGCCCAGTGTGCAACATATCACAGCATGTGAAGTGGTTAGCACAATGGCTTCCATGTAATTAAATTTTATTTACTAAGTACTAATAGCCCCTGCTATGTGGCAGGCACTCTATACGTGATATAACTCAGTGTAAGCTACCTTATTTGTCCTCACAACAACCCTGTGTGTAGGCCCCGTTACTGTCTTCATTTTCCAGATAAGGGAAACCAAGGCACAGAGATTCAGTAACTTGCCCAAGATTATGAAGCTAGTAAAGATATGGTGGAGCTGGAATGTAACCCCAAGTACCCTGGTTCAGAATCCCTGCACTTGATATTTACTTTAAGTACATAATTAACTAAGCGAATTAATTTCTGGCCCATGTTGGCTGTTACTGTCATTATTGTCATTGATTCTACTCCTGAAGCAGGAAGGTTGGAGACAACTGTGGTATATAAAATAAATTCAGACTCGTCACGTGACCTGTTGTCCTGGGGTCTGTGCTGGGCCGCTGCCTCAGCATCTGCGGCCCTTGCTTCTCTCCTGTGTGATTCCGAAGTTAGCTGAAGCATTACTTCCTAATGGAAGCCTTGCCTTGCACCCAGTAAACCCCCCAATTAGTTATAAATTCTGAGAGCATCTTGTACCCCCCTTGGTTGTAATAATCACGACTGTATTTACATTACTGAATGGTTTTTTGAATTGTGGTAAAAAAAAAAAACCATAACATTAAATTTACCACCTTAATCTTTTTTTTGTTTATTTATTTAAAAAAAATTTTTTTTTTCAACGTTTTATTTTATTTTTGGGACAGAGAGAGACAGAGCATGAACGGGGGAGGGGCAGAGAGAGAAGGAGACACAGAATCGGAAACAGGCTCCAGGCTCCGAGCCATCAGCCCAGAGCCCGACGCGGGGCTCGAACTCCCGGACTGCGAGATCGTGACCTGGCTGAAGTCGGACGCTTAACTGACTGCGCCACCCAGGCGCCCCTTTAAGTTTATTTTTTAAGTTTATTTATATATTTTTGAGAGAGAGAGAGAACACAAGAGAGGAAGGGGCAGAGAGAGAGGGGGAGACATAGAATCCGAAACAGACTCCAGGCTCTGAGCTATTAGCACAGAACCCGATGTGGGGATCGAACCCTTGGACTGTGAGATCATGACCTGAGCCTCAGTTGGACACTTAACCAACTGAGCCACCCAGGTGCCCCCATTTATTTATTTTGAAAGAGACAGTGAGCGCGTGTGCATGTGCATTAGTTGAGGAAGAGCAGAAAGAGGAGACAGAATCCCAAGCAGGCTCCAAGCTGGTGCAGAGCCCAGCATGGGGCTTGAACTCACATACTGTGAGATCTGAGCGGAAATCGAGAGTCAGACGCCCAAACCAACCGAGCCACCCAGATGCCCCCCATCGTAGTGATTTTTAAGTGTACAGTTCAGTAGTATTAAGTATATCCACATTGTGCAACAGATCTCTAAACTTTTTCATCTTGCAAAATTGAAACTCTATACCAATAAAACATTAATTCCTGCTCTCCCTCCGTCTACCCTTTCTGCTTTCTGTTTCTATGATTTTGCCTACTTTAGATATTTCATATGAGTGGAATGATACACTGTTTGCCCTTTTGTGACTGGCTTATTTCAGTTAGCGTAGGGTCCTCGAGGTTCATGCTTGTTGTAGCGTGTCAAATTTCCTTCTTTCTTAAGGTTGCATAGCACTCCACTGGGCCCTTACTGTATCCATTCATTTGTTGATGGACATTTGGGTTGCTTCTACCTCTTGGCTATAGTGAATAATGGTGCAATGAACATGGGTGTGCAATATCTCTTTGAGATAGAGATAGATGCTTTGAGTTCCTTTGAATGTATACCCAGAAGTGGATTTGCTGGATCCGATAGTAGTTCTGTTTTGAATTATTTAAGGAGCTTCCACACTGTTTTCCATAATAGTTACACCATTTTACATCCCCAGTAACAGTGCACAAAGGTTTCAGTTCCTCTAAATTCTGATGAACACTTGCTATTTTCTGTGGTTTTCATTGTAGCAATCTTAATGGATATGAGGTGTTATCTCGTTGTGGTTTTGATTTGCATTTCTCATATGATTAATGATGTTGAGCAGCCTTTCATGTACTTGTTGGCCATCTATCTGTATGTCTTCTTTGGAGAAGGACATTCAAGTCCTTTGCCCATTTTATTTATTTTTTATTTATTTATATTTAAATTATTTTAATGTTTATTTATATTTGAGAGGGAGAGAGAGAGAGAGAGACAGTGAGCGAGCAGGGGGAAGGGCAGAGAGACAGAGATGGAATCTGAAGGAGGCCCATGGCTCTGAGCTGTCAGCACAGAGCCCGACATGGGGCTCGATCTCATGGGGCTCAAACTCTCAAGCTGTGAGATTGTGACCTGAGCCGAAGTCAGATGCTTCACTGACTGAGCCACCCAGGCACCCCAAATTTTGGTATTCTTAGTATGTGAAAAATAAATTTAGTTATTTTTGTTGTTTGTTATTGTTGAGTTGTAGAAATTCTTTATATATTGTGGATATTAACTCTTCATCAGATATATAGTTTGCAAATATTTCCCCCATTCCTTAAGTTGCCTTTTCTACTCATTGCACATTAAAAAAATTTTTTTTAATGTTTATTTATTTTTGAGAGAGAGAGTGAGACAGAGCATGAGCAGGGGAGGGCCAGAGAGAGGGAGACACAGAATCGGAAGCAGGCTCCAGGCCCTGAGTTGTGAGCACAGAGCCCCACGCAGGGCTCGAAACATGAACCGTGAGAACATGACCTGAGCCAGTCGGACACCCAACTGACTGAGCCACCCAGGCACCCCATCATTGCACATTTTTTTTTTAAACATTTATTTATTTTTGAGACAGAGACAGAGCATGAATGGGGGAGGGGCAGAGAGAGAGGGAGACACAGAATCGGCAGTAGGCTCCAGGCTCCGAGCCATCAGCCCAGAGCCCGACGCGGGGCTCGAACTCACGGACCGCGAGATCGTGACCTGAGCCGAAGTTGGATGCTCAACCGACTGAGCCACCCAGGCACCCTGCGCATTTTTAAAATAGACCTCTCTCACCTGACCTGACTGCCAGCTCTGAGTTTTGCTTACCACTCTGTTCCCCCAGCGTCTAGCTGTTGGAGGATGTCATGGGGAGATGTGACCACTATTTGGCCCTGGAGCTGGCCCTGGGCAATCACAGGCTCCTCACCCCCTCCCCTGTCCTTGATATGACATTCTGCCCACCTTTCCCACAGTAGGAACTGGTTTCGAGAATGAAAACTTGAAAGAGTAAGGTGCTGTTGAAAATATCTGGACTTGATACATGACTGAACCCCATGAAGTCCTCTGTATAGCCTTTTAAGGTTCTGGAAGAGGGGTGCAGAGATCTATCTGTGTTGCAGCTGCCCAAGACAAGTCTTGTATGTAAGTTCCTTTGATTATTAAACCTGTCACCTATCAGTCTGGAGTGATCTGCCTTTTTCTTGGGTCTTGCTTTGCCCTCTGCATACAGGGCCAGTTTCAGATTACATCTGACGCTCAGATTCATGCCTCGTTCATGACAGGTCTTACTCAAATGTTTCCTGAAGGAAATAAGGAAGGGCTGAATAAATTGTAGGATGGAGAACTGGAGAGGTATTTGGGGGAACATCCTGTGGGTTCCTGCCCAAGGCAAGCACTATCCAATAGAAGGATAATAGGAGACCTATAATTTTAAAGTGTCTAATAGCTGCATTTCAGAAAGGGAGAAACAGGAGAAAATAATTTTAATGATATATTTTATTTAACAGTCTGTTAAATGTTATCATTTTAACATGCAATCAATTTAAAACTTCTTAATGAGTTTAAAAAATGTGTATGTAAGGGCACCTGGTTGGTTCTGTTGGTTAAGCCTCTGACTTGTTCTCAGGTCATGATCTCACAGTTTGTGAGTTGGATCCCCACCTGGGGCTCTGTGCTGACAGCTCAGAGCCTGGAGCCTGCCTCCGATTCTGTATCTCCCTCTCTGTGTCTCTCTTCTGCTCCTGCTCTGTCTCTCTCAAAAATAAATAAACATTTAAAAATGTGTGTGTGGGTTTTTTGGTGTGTGCGTGCGTGTGTGTGTGTGTGTGTGTGTTAATCCTTTGTCTTAGAAACATCTCAGTTCATTGGAGCTACAATTTAAAATGCTGCATAACGACGACATGTGGCTAGTGGCCAACGTTTTGGAGATCACAACCCTAGCCTGTGCGCCCTCTGGCTCTTCTGGGTCCCGGCGCCCCGCAGCCGGTGGGCACTTGTAAGGTTTGCCAGATGGAAAGAAACAATGAATGCAGACCCTCCCGGGACAGTGAATAGAGGTCTCTGACGCCAACAGGTGTACTAATCCAGCACTTGCAGGAACTTGGCTGGATTCCAAGAAAGCGATCATCCCTCCGGGCAGGAAGTCCGGCTCCGGTGCCAAGACGCGCGCAGCCTCGCAACCCGCTGCCCGGGACCAGGGTCGCCTGTGTGCCACGCGGCCGAGCAGACGCGGCAGCGGCCGGAGCGCCAGGCGCAGGAGACGCAAAAGCCTAAGGGAGGTGAGGCGGATACTCCAGTCTCGGGGCCAGCTCGGGGACTGTCTTCCCAGGTAGCCTCTGAGACTCAGCGGCTTTGGCGGAGCCCCCTCCCTGGTTGCCAGACGGGATCGATGGGAAGAATCGGGCGCCCTGTCGGGGGCGTGTCCCCAACGAGGGGCAGCTGCGGGATGGCCAGGGATGAGCTTTGGCGAGGGAGAGAGGAGTGAGCAGGGACAGGGTACGAGACACAGGGAAAGAAGCACCCCGGGTGGGCAAACATCGCGGAAGGGAAAGATCCAGGCGGTGGCTCCAGCTCCGGGCGGCAGCCCGCTGAGCCTTGGAGTTAGGAAAGCCTCTGAAGAGCCAGCATAATCCGCCGGCCTGGCCACCTTGACTCGCCCACTGCACAGCTGCAGAAGGGAAAGAATAATCGCACCCAGTTGCTGGCACTCTCTCCAGGGGTACTCGACCCCCTGAGTCTGTCTCTGCGTGCCTCTGTGCTGTTGTGATTCAGAGCTCCGACTTTGCAATTGCTCTGTTTAAGCGCTCTGCGCCATTGGGCAAGTTACTGCGCCATTGGGCTCCTGTGTCCACCTCCGTGAAAAGGGACCCCAAATAAGACATCTCTCCTAGGGTTTCTGTGAGCCTCGTGTATGCTGGAGACCCAAGAAGTACTTCCTAAATGTTAGACGTTTGACACTCTGTTGAGATAGGGCCTCCTTGTTCCATTTTGCCCCACGAAGAGATTTGGGCTCAGGTTCGGTAACTTGCCCGCAGCAATTAGATGGAAACAGCAGGATTTGAATCCAAGAAGTCGAGCTCTGGAGACTGGGCATTAATGTCTAATCCAGGTCCCACTATTTCCTAGAAGGTTGAAGGGAGATGGGGAAAAACTGCTTCTGAGGCCCCTTCTCCCCATCTGTGAAATGGGTACAATAATGTAATAGTAAATAGTCTATGGGTTATCGCGAGGATTAACCGACCTAACACATAAAAGCGCGTCCCTACTAGAGTGTGCATGCCGCTAGGGTAGGATCCTTTCGCTGTTCTGTTTGCAGATATATCCCCAGTGCTTGGACCCTGTAGATGCTCAGTAAACACTTGTTGAATGGATAAGAATGTTAATTTTTATTCTTACAATCCCTGCTAGTCCCATGCTACTGATGAGACTGAGGTTCAGGGAGTTTGGCTAACTTGCCGGATGTTACACAGGTGGCTGGTAGAGGAATCAACATTTGAACCAGGTCTGTTGGTCATAAAGTCTGCATGTTCTTGACATCCTCCTAGTAAGGAGAATGTGGCAGGTTATCGCCCTTCTGGGTCTCAGTTTCCTTATCTGTAAAATGGGGACAATGATGGTAACTACCCCATTTGGTGTTCTTCTGGTTTACATAAACATAAAGCACTCTGAACTGTGCCTGGCACTTAGCCGACACTTTGGCTACAGTGAATGCTATGCGTTTCTACCACAGAGTGGAGAGGATGGTACAGAAAGAATGTTTATTTAGGGGAGGCAGGAGGTGGGAGGGGAGGGGAGGAGGTGCCTGAGGAGATTTCTTGCTTTCTGTCCACAGAGCCATGCCGCTGTTTGCTATCTGGAACATTCCTAAGAAGCCCCCTATTTTCAGTGCAGAGGGAGGTGTGTCCCCATTGTATCCTAGTCTCCCCATCTAGTGTACAAGGAGGCTGTCACCAGGAGCCTTTTGTTATCGCAAAGAGGGTCTGAGTTCCTCTGCTTTGGTGCATTACCCAATGCAGCTGATGAGGCTTTGGGAGGAGGATTTCAGGTGGCAAGGGCAGTTACATAGTAGTTTTTCCTGCTAGACCTGGGTTCAAATATTGTCTTGAGTAATTTCCAGCTCTGGGACTTCAACAAGTTGCTTTCTGAGCTTCAGTTCCCTGATCTGCAGAATGGGCACAACATGTAAAATATGGTATAGTTTCTAAAAGTGGGGAAATGGGGGGAAGAAAAACTTTCCTAGAGGAAAATGCTGAGGTGCTAATGTCCTTGCCTTATCAAAGGGAATGGGGAGATACTATCCCAAGTTTGTGGAACATTCTCTCATTCATAGCAGTGGCTCTTGACTGGGGGTGCTTTTGCCTCCCAGAAGATACTTGTCCATTCCTAGAGATATTTCCAGTTGTCCACAGCTTGTGGGGTTGGTGATGGGGAGTGTCCTACTGGCATCTAATGGATGGAAGCTGGGGATGTGGCTCAACATCCTCTAATACTTAAGACAGCCCCCACGACCGAGAACATCTGACTCCAGATGCCAGAAGTGCTGAGGTCGAGAAACCCTGACTTACACCTACAAGAAAGTTACTAATTTGTCCTTATGCTTTCAATTCTAGTTTGGCTCAGCTCCATACTAACTGGCAAGCAGGATCCTGCAATCCAGGTGTCTCATGAGTCACCCCAGAGATGACAGTTCTGAGGGCTAAGAAACCCATTGGAGGAGAGTATATTGTCCCCATTTTGCAGATGAGGGCGGGGAAAGTTGAGGTTCAAAAGGATAGAGTCTGGAGCCTCAGAGGGGTAAGAGCGCTGGAGCCAGGGTTTGATTCAAGTTAGCTGGCCATGAAACGAGGCCTGTCCTTTATCTCTGGAAGGGACATGCCATCGTAATTATGGAATTAACTTGTATTGTCTGCCTGTTGCTTCAGGGGCTACACCTGCAAAACAAAGTGGCCAGCGCCTGAGGGTATCTAGTGGAGCATGATGTGTGGGAGAATGCTTTGTTGAATAAATGAAAAGATAGTTTCTTTCCATTGCACCTCCCTCTCTGGGATTAAAAAAAAAAAATCAACCTTGTTACTTCCTTATTGTGTCCAAGAGATAAAATAACCTCTAGAAAGGACTTTGGTCTTTTTAGTGCACTGATGCCAAGAGTATTGTTGAGAGGGCAGGGTTGGGGTTCAGGAAGAAAGAAATACACAGTTTGGGCTCCGAGTTGGGGCTTCTTCTGCCATAGGCTGGTAAATAGCTGCTGTCTGGAAGCTGGGTGGCCAGGCCCAGCAGTGTGGCTAACAGAGCAAGCAGGGCTGTGTCTAAGGCAGAAGACGAAGGGCCTTATGGGTTAGTGTTTAAAAAGAAGAGAGAGTGAGAGAGAGGACCCGCTGTCTCCGCAGGGTGGAGAGGAAACGCCAGGACGGAGGGCAGGTAAGAAAGGGTGTTTTAAAGGTGGTGCGGGGGTCACATAAATGGTAGGGAACCCTGGAGAATGTGTCATGGGAGGAGGTAGAAACGGGCTGTCCTGTTGCTTCTTGCCAGATGCCAGGCACAGAATAAGTGCACGATAAGTACTTGTTAGAGGAAAGAGAGACTATGGGGAAGTCAGGGAGCACAGCAGCTCAGGAAGCTCTAAAGCTGTCTGCCTGAATCAAAATCTGGCTTCTCCCGGTCCTACCGTGCCACTGTGGGTGAGTTATTGTACCTTTCAAGGCTCAGTTTGCTTGTCTATAGAATGGGTAGTATGCTAAGAGCTCCCACCTCCCCCGGTGGATATCAGGGCTAATAAGAAAATATGGTGGGGCGCCTGGGTGGCTCAGTCGGTTAGGTTTCGGCTCAGGTCAAGATCTCATGGTTTTGAGGTTCAAGCCCCACGTCAGGCTCTGTGCTGACAGCTCAGAGCCTGGAGCCAGCTTTGGATTCTGTGTCTCCCTCTATCTCTATGTCCCTCTCCCACTTGTGCTCTCTCTCTCTCTCTCTCAAAAGTAAATAAGCAAACATTTTTTAAAAATTAAACAAAAAAGAAAATATGGTGCACTGGAAGCCACTCCATAAATATTATCTCCAACTCCCTCTCTTCCTCTTTGCCCTTCTCTTCTTCCTCTGATAACGATGATAAATGTGATCCAAGTTCAGTCAGAGAGGCACAGCTTAGAATCCCATCTGCCTCTGTTCAGCTGTGTGACCTTGGGCAAGTTACTTAACTCTCTCTGGGCCTCAGTGTAATCATCGTAAACTGGGGATAATAATACCTCTCCATAAAGTTGTTGGAGGATACAGTTGCTGATGCAGTGAGGGGCGTAGCATAGTGCCTGGCGCTGAAGTAGGTGCTCAGTAAATGGTGTTGTCGTCATGCTTGCCGATATTGTTGTCTGACAAGGCTCCTTCTACACTGGAGAGGCAAAAAGGAGCTCCGTGGATCTGGATGACAAGGAAATGGGGTTTATAATCATGCTTTTCCAGGAAGGGTCCTTTTCCCAGGAGGAAGGGTCAGGTTGAAGGTGCAGACTTTTTTCTACAAGTTCTATGAATCACTCCGTGGTTTGTATTTGCCAAGAGTTCCCAGAATGGAGTGTCAGGAGATTGGATTATATTGCTGCTTAAGGTTATTTCTAGCCACCTCAGGCTCAATGTCCCCAGAGATAAACCCAGGCTGATGCAATGCTAGTCATTAATAGGGTCATTTCTAGAAAGAACACTCCTTATTCATAGGAAAAGGAGTAAGGGCTGGGTACGATTTCTGTATTTTTACAAATGCCAGACAAACAAGTTCCATATTCTATGGCATTTGATTCAGGGTGGGTATCCGTTAAATAGAAGAGCAGAAAGCCCTATTTCTGAAAATAGGAGAAACAAGAAAAATTGGAGGTCCAGAGTTGCGGTTCCTAATCTTTCATCTGTTAGCACCCCCCTCCCCCCCGCCAATAAATGAAAAATCATGGCTCTCCAAATGAGAAGTGGACGTTTTTCCTGTGGCAGACACTTGACTTATAAATTGTACAATCAGAGGGAAGCCCTTAACATGAGGAGGTAGATGGAAATCCCAGGAAGATGGTTTAAGTTGCCCCCAGAACTGTCATTCCTGGGGTGGTTCATGAAATGCCTGCATTGCAGGGTCCTGCCTGCCAGTCTCTGTGGAGCCAAGTCAAATTGGAACAAAAGATACAAATCAGTAATCCTGAGCCTGTCTTTATTGAAAATGTTGATATTTTGTTCAGCATGTATTTCCTGTTTTTAAAAATATTACACTAAGATATTATTTATCTAGGTTACTGGGATTTTGGGTACTCTCCCTTAAATCTGTGTCCAGGCAAACTCTTCACTTCTCCCTGCTCTTGGCCATGCTACAAACAGCACTGAATCTAGAAACTTCCCAAGCTTAACATCATGCCTACCCAGCATGGGCAAAAAGATGGCTGATCTCAAGATGTGAATGTTAAGCAAATGAGTTGAAAAAGGGAAAATTTGCTTCCTGGAAAGGAAAGGGCATTTATGATGCTGTATTCCACTCCTTCCTGGCTGTGTTCCCTGGCCAGGTTACTGAACCTCTCTGTGCCTCAGTATCTCCCTAAGTAAAATGAGGATAATAACAGCACCCATCGATAAGACTGTGGTAGGAATCTACTGAGTTAACACCCGTCAAGTTCTCATAACAGTGTCTGGCACGTACATATTCATTGTCTTGTTATTGGTTTCTGCTTCTGTTTTTCTTTATGCAGATCTGGAACCATGATACTTATGATGTTCTATTATATAATGTTTGTTTAAATAGGCATTATAAGGATTATTATAAGGATCTGAATTAGTCTGGTTAAGAACTAAGCTTCTAGGGGTGCTTGGGTGGCTCGTCAGTTAAGCATCTGACTCTTGATTTCAGCTCAGGTCATGATCTCAACAGTTCATGAGTTCGAGCTCCGCTTGGGGCTCTGCGCTGACAGCGTGGAGCCTGTTTGTGATTGTCTCTCTCCCTCTCTCTCTCTGTCTGTCTGTCCCCTGGTATCTCTCTCTCGCTGTCAAAATAAATATATAGGGGCACCCGGGTGTCTCAGTCAGTTAAGCGTCCGACTTCAGCTTAGGTCATCATCTTGTGGTCAGTGGGTTCGAGCCCTGTGCTGACAGCTCAGAGCCTGGAGCCTGCTTCAGATTCTGTTGTCTCCCTCCCCCTCTGCCTCTCCCTGCCTCACGCGCATGCTCTCTCTCTTTCTCTCTCAAAAATAAATGAACATTGGGGCGCCTGGGTGGCTCGGTTGGTTAAGCATCTGACTTTGGCTCAGGTCATGATCTCATAGATCGTGAGTTCAAGCCCCGCATCGGGCTCTGTGTTGACAGCTCAGAGCCTGGAGCCTGCTTCAGAGTCTGTGTCTCCTTTGCTCTCTGCCCCTCCCCCACTTGTGCTCTGTCTCTCAAAAATAAATAAATGTAAAAAAAATAAATAAATAAAATTTTTAAATTAAAAAAAATAAATGAACATTAAATGAACATATATGTAAACTTAAAAAAAATAAAAAATAAAAAGAACTAAACTTCTAGTCCCAGAGACGGAACCCGAAGGGGGTTCATTTTCCTCTCAAAGAGAGAGGCTTGCCACAGACCTAGAATCACAGGGTATGGATAAAGCCTAACCTGGCTTTACTGTCTCCTGCCTTTCTGAGCTTCAGTGGTCTAGAAAGCGTTAGAGGGTACTAGCCACAGGGGACATTATGGTCTATCATGTTCCACTGCTCCTGCTAGGATTCTGAGCAACACATATGGTGGCAAAGGGGATGAGGAGGGGCTTCCATAGCCTATAGGTCTCCAGGAAGTGAGATCTTCGTTGGGTCACAGAGGAGGCTACTCCTTCTAGCAGGTGTCAGTGGGTGCGTGAGCTGTTACATGTGTCTCGCATTGTCTCTGGCTCTCCGAGAGAGGGGCCCTTGTTCTTCTGGGACAGGCTGGAGTAGTTCAGCCATGCAAGAAATCACTGAGCTGCCAAGGCACAAACAACCCAGCACCCTTCCCCTCCCGCCTCCCTCTGCCTGCTCTTGGCAGCCTCCATTAACTGGCCACTCTGCCGTTGATTCTTGAACCTTGCTACACAGAAGAATCTCCTGGGAAATCTGATAAAACGGCCAATTACCAGGTCCCACCCCAGATCCACTGAATGAAAACTTCTGGGAGTGGGACCCAAGCTAAAGTAGTTTTCCCAGGACTGGAGGTCTCCCAGGATATGGAACTTCCAGTGCTAAAACCAAGAAAGTTCTGGGCGGGGCGCCTGGGTGGCTCAGTCGGTTGAGCATCCGACTTCCGCTCAGGTCATGATCTCACAGTTGGTGAGTTTGAGCCCCGCGTCGGGCTCTGTGCTGACAGCTCAGAGCCTAGAGCCTGGAGCCTGTTTCAGATTCTGTGTCCCCCTGTCTCTGCCTCCCGTGCTCGTGTTCTGTCTCTGTCTCTCGAAAGTGAATAAACATTAAAAATAAAATTTCTTAAAAAAAAGAAAGCTCTGGGCAAACTGGGACTAGTGGGCCACCAAATGATCCACAGGCATCCATCTCCAGCAAGCTCCCAAGTGAGTCTCATGGGCTCCCCCAGTTTGATCCTCTTTGATGTGCTGTGATCAGCAAAGCTTTAAATATTGGAATTTCCTTTAGGCTTTATTCTTCTCTAGACTTGCCCTGCAAATATGGCAGCCCCATAGCCACTTACAGCTATTTACATTAAAATTAATTAAAAGCAAACAAAATTAAAAATTCAGTTCCTGGGGCGCCTGGGTGGCGCAGTCGGTTAAGCGTCCGACTTCAGCCAGGTCACGATCTCGGGGTCCTTGAGTTCGAGCCCCGCGTCGGGCTCTGGGCTGATGGCTCAGAGCCTGGAGCCTGTTTCCGATTCTGTGTCTCCCTCTCTCTCTGCCCCTCCCCCGTTCATGCTCTGTCTCTCTCTGTCCCAAAAATAAATAAACATTGAAAAAAGAAATTAAAAAAAAAAAAAAAAAAAAAAAAAAAAGAAAAAAAAAAAATTCAGTTCCTCGCTTGCACTAGCCACATTTTAAGTACTCAGTATATACATGTGGCTAGTGGCTGCTGTATTGGACAGCATAGTATAGAATGATTCCATCATCATCAGAGAAAGTTCTGTTGGACAGTATTGCCCTAGACGATCTCCTCTAGAATGGAGTTTCTCAGGGCACCTGGGTGGCTCAGTCAATTAACTGTCTGACTTCAGCTCAGGTCATGATCTCGAGATTTGTGAGTTTGAGCCCCGAGTCGGGCTGCTGACAGCTCAGAGCCAGGACCCTCCTTTGAATTCTGTGTGTGTGTGTGTCTCTCTCTCTGCCCCTCCCCCTGCTGTCTCTGTCTCTGTCTCTCAAAAATGAATAAACGTTAAAAAAAAATTTAGAATGGGGCTTCTCAACTTCACCACTATTAACATTTTGGGTCAGATAATTCTCTGTTTTGGGAGACTGATGTTCAGCAGTTCTCTGGTCTCCACCTACTAGATGCTAATATCAGACCCCAACTTGTGACAACAAAAAAGGCTTCCAGATGCTGTGAAATGTGTTATCTGGGGGCAAAATTACACTGATGGAGAATCACTGCCCTAGACGTATGGCTTTCACCATCACTTTCTTTTTCTTTTCTTTTTTGTAAGTTTATTTATTTTTGAGAGAGCAAGAGCACAAGTGGGGGAGGGGTAGAGAGAGGCAGAGCAGAGCCTGACACGGGCCTGAAACCCGAAATCAAGCGTCAGATGCTTGGGATGCCTGGATGGCTCAGTCGGTTAAGCAACCAACTCTTGATTTCGGCTCAGGTCATGATCTCACACTTTGTGAGATCAAACCCTGAATTGGGCTCTGTGCTGTGAGCATGAACCCTGTTTGGGATTCTCTTCCTCTTTCTCTGCCCCTCCCCTACTTGTGTGCACGCTCTGTCTCTCTCTCAAAATGAATTAATAAATATTAAAAAAAAGTCAGATGCTTAACTGACTGAGCCATCTATGTGTCCTTCCACCCATGTCTTTCTAAAAGAAGAAAATCCAACCATACACCCTGTACTTCAAACAGAGCACTGGCACCTGAATGCATGTGCCATCTTGCCCTTGCCCTTGCATGGGTCTGCTTTTCATCTAAAGCCTATGGGCTTCATCTACTTCGGTAACAGTCTTACATACGTGAAAGTCTTGTTACAGAATGTCACGTGCATGGAGAGGGGTTCTGGTTATAGTTAGAGTGAGACTCCTGGAAAGAATTTGCAGGGTTCTGGGAAAGTCTAGAGACTGCTCATCAAGAATGGACCATAGGGGGCACCTAGGTGGCTCAGTTGGTTAAATGTCCAACTTCAGCTCAGGTCATGATCTCATGTTCCTGGGTTCTAGCGCGCATTGGGGTCTTTGCAGTCAGCATACAGTCTGCTTTGGATTCTCTGTCTCTTTCTCTCTCTGTCCCTCCCCTGCTCCTGCTCTCTGTCTCTCTCTCTCTTTCAAAAACAAATAAACATTAAAAAATTTGGGGGGGGGGGCTTCTGGGTGGCTCAGTCGGTTGAATGTCCAACTTCGGCTCAGATCATGATCTTGCAGTTCTTGGGTTTGAGCCCCGTGTCGGGCTCTGTGCTGACAGCTCAGAGCCTGGAGCCTACTTTGGATTCTGTGTCTCCCTCTCTCTCTGCCCCTCAGCTGCTCATGTTCTGTCTCTCTGTCTGTCTGTCTGTCTCTGAAAAATAAATAAACATTAAAAAAATTTTTAATGGATTGTGGTAAAAAAGGAAGTATTTTAGCCAGTGTAATGAAATTTGAGGGGCTTCAAAACATCCATGTAAATAAAAGATTTATCCCATCCTTGCTTTTTCTTGAATTTTCCTCTGAAGACTAATTGGTGACATTTGCCAGCTCTATCATCCCAAGTTTCCCAAAGTATTTAAAAAAAATATGTTAGCATCATCTTAATTTGGCATTTTAAAAAGCATTTACTATCTCAATGGTAAGTGTAGCACGTTAGACCATTCTCTGGATGGATTTTTCTAGGTGATTTTCCTTCGTGAGATTAAAGTTCATGTTCATTTTCCAGCCTCTAACTCTTTCTTACATATTCAGCAAGCTAGAAACCTTATATTCTTTTTCCATTCATAAAATATAATTACCTTTCTTTAGGAACTAAATAAATGTCTTAAAAATGAAGCAAATTTTTTGGAGAGGAAACATAAAGAACAGAAAGATGTACCCACTTAGTTCTATTTAAATTTTCCCCTCCTGTTCATAGCTTCGATATTGCTCTTTTGCAAGCACAGACCTTATTTTGTGAAGGATCCAAATGTTTGGCTACGACTGCACCTGGGTCAAAGGCGGAAACAGTCTCTGAAAAGTCCTGTAGGGCATGAACTAACATGCCTAGTGACAGGAGGAGGCTTTTTGTTAAATGGGTGATTGAAGGTTTTACCCTCACACGCTTATAACACACTATTTAAGTTGCCTTTGTTTCCGTGTTCTGAACGTTACACACCACAGATAAAAGATTCTAAGGCATTTGTTTGTAGTAGTGTGGATGATGACAGCCACAGTAATCATTAAACTAACATGGCAACAAAGAAGAGCTTGCAAACAAAAGAAATCTACCTCTCGTGGCCCTTGCTCTTTGTGCTGGAATTGTCTTTCCATGATCAGGTGCCTGAGGAAGGAATCAAAGCTTCTAGAACTGCACTCAGGAAAGCCTGGTTGGAATGAGATGCCTGGGAATAGACCGTTTCTTCTTTTAAAATTCTTTTTCCTTCCCTTTCAGGAATTCGTAGAATTACAGACTGGTATTTTGGGTGTGTGAGTAGGGGGTAAGAGGGTAGGATGCAATTATATCATTATATATCTAATGTCTGTTATATCCCAGAATTTAGGCATTTGTGTCCCACCTTCATGATTTTTCGCCTTTTCTTACCACGCATACAAATATTTACCTATTCTTTTTACTTAACAGATTTATTTTAGAAGGAAACATGTCATTATTGTAAATGGAAAATTTCTATCACTTGCTTGTAACTATAGATGACTATATATTTATATATGTGCATACATACGTATGTATATACATATACAAAACCAAATCGTGTTATTGCTAGCTAGATTATGCTGAGTAAAAGCAGTCCATCTCAAAGGGCTGCATTCTGTGTGATTCTATTTATATGACATTTTGGGAAGGGCAAAGCTAGAGGGACAGAGAATAGGCCAGTGGTGGGCAGAGGGAGGTAGGAGGGGTTGATTACAGAGGGGTGGCACAAGGGAGTTTGGGGTGGCGGAACTGGTCTGTATCCTGATGGTGGTGGTGGTTATGCATGTGTTCAAACTTACCTATACACCAAAGATATTTTATTGTATGCTAACTGCAAAAGTAAAGTCTAATCATGAAGGTTGTGAGCTTAGAGCTTTGTTCTGTCTTTGTTGAAAAAGAGACTATGGTAAATTCAGACAGGTGTTAAAGACTTATTAGCATCAATGGAGACTTTACCTAGTTGTTAGTTAGAAATATTGAATGGGAATTAAGAAGGAAGGAATGGTCGCCAGGAGATTCCTTATTATTTTCCACAGGGGAGGTGATCCTTTCAAGAATCCCTGAACTGCTCCAAAACTCTAAATTTATAAATGGGATATATTTGTGCCAAAAATGGACCCAGGCATGAGAAATGCTAGTCTGTATGGACCCTCCCCTCCCCGGCCCCAGAGTAGTCTGGTTGATCCTAATATAGGTTTGTTTTACCAATATAGGTTTGTTTGTTTTACCTCCCACTGGTTGAGGGTGGTCATCACCATGATGGACTCCAGGTGACAGATGAGATGAATGAGAACTTTGTAGGACAATATTCATTTATTCAACATCTTTTTTTTTTTTATATGAGAGAGAGAGAGGGCACACAAGCAAGGGAGAGGGGAGAAGGAGAGA
Organism: Prionailurus bengalensis; assembly: GCF_016509475.1. Lineage (NCBI taxonomy): Eukaryota > Metazoa > Chordata > Mammalia > Carnivora > Felidae > Prionailurus > Prionailurus bengalensis. The sequence goes on along the minus strand of NC_057357.1, from coordinate 26,655,939 downwards.
GAATCTTAAGCAGGCACCATGCTCAGTGCAGAGCCTGACACGGGGTTTGATCCCATGACCCTGGGATCATGACCTGAGCTGAAATCAAGGGTCAGATGCTCAACCTACTGAGCCCCACTGGTGCACCCAGTCAACAAATACTAATTGAGTTCCAGGCATGGTGCTAGATGCTGGGGATATAGTGAGCAAAATAGTATAACCTCTGCCACATAGAGTTTCAGTCCAGTAGAAGACAAATATTGAACAATATAAGACACAAAATTAATATATAATTGCAAACTGGTAAGTCCCATGGGCAGAAAGGTGGCATGCTGTGATAGAGGCTCATGGGGAACTATTTGCATGTGGAGGAATAAAGGAGACCTCTCTGCGAAAGCAGCATTTCAGCTGATACCTTAAGGATGAAGGGTTAGCCTGGCCAAGAGTAGAGGGACAAGCATTCTAGGCAGAAGGAACAGCATGTGCAAAGACCATAACCCAGAAAAACGGGCCAGTGTGTTTAGTCCAGTGCTTGGCAAACTATGTCCCTCAGTTCAGATATGGCCTGCCAACTAAGGATGGTTTTTATATTTTCAAATTGCTGAAAAAAATCAAAAGAATTATTCATGGCATATAAAAATTATATGACATTCAAATTTTGGTGTCCATAAATTGGAACACAGGCACACCTCTTCAATTATATATTGTCTAGGGCTGACTTTGTGACAGAGTTGAGCAGTTGCTACAGAGTTTTTATGATCCACAAAACTTAAAATATTTCCTATCTGGCTCTCTACAGAGGAAGTGTGTCAACCCTTGATTTAGACAATGAAAAACAGGGGAGAGGTGGGCAGGGGCCAGCTCATGGATACTTTTCACGCCATAGTAAGGAGTTTAGATGTTATTCTCCATTCAGTGAAAAGCTATTGAGCAGGGTTGGCATGGAGGAGGGGGAAATATTGAGAGTCTCTCTCTCTCTCTTTTAGTTTATTTATTCGTTTTTGAGAAAGAGAAAGAGAGATCGTTTGCACGGGTGGGGCAGAAAGAGAAAGAGAAAGAGAGAATCCCAAGCGGGCTCTGCACCCTCAGTGCAGAGTCCAGCTTGGAGCTCCACGAACCAGGAGCTCATGACCTGAGCCGAAACTGAGAGTCAGAAGCTTAACTAACTGATCCACGCAGGCTCCCCTCTCTTTCTGTGTTGTATTAACTTTGTCTTGTGGTCTAGTTTTTCTGGAGCCCCGGGTAAGCGCCTTCCTCTATATAAGTGAGGGAATCCCCCCACTGTTCTGGGCACCCCCAGTCTTTTCTTCTCCTTTGCTCCTGAGAGTGTCAGGTTTGTCAGCTGTCAAGTGCAGGTGGGACTGCAAATGTGTTCAGGATTGTTGGCTTTTCAATTTCCTTGTATTGCTGTGATGAATGCTGTGTTCAACCCTTCAGTGACGATTTTATTGTGCTTATTTTGAGGCTTGAAGTCAGTGGCCCAGATCAAAACCTCAATATGCATTGATTGTAGCTGATTTTGATTTATTTTATTTTTTAATTTATTTAAAAAAAATTTTTAACGTTTATTTATTTTTGAGACAGAGAGAGACAGAGCATGAACGGGGGAGGGGCAGAGAGAGAGCGAGACACAGAACCTGAAGCAGGCTCCAGGCTCTGAGCCATCAGCCCCGAGCCCGACGCGGGGCTTGAACTCACAGACTGCGAGATCGTGACCTGAGCTGAAGTCGGATGCTTAACCGACTGAGCCACCCAGGCACCCCGATTTTGAAAATCGGAAATTGGAAACTGGGGGAAAGAGTCTTCACGCAGTCAGCTTATTCCAGTAATTTCTCTCCTGTTTTCTCTTGGACACAGTGCTTTAGTGTTTTACTTTTTTTTAAAAATGGATTTTTGTTTTGAAATGACCGATTTGGAGAAATTCTTGCTTCCTTTTTTTTTTTGGTCTTTATTATTCTTTTTCTTAAATTATGACAAAACACATACAATATTAAATTTATCATCTTAACCTTTATTTATTTATTTATTAACATTTATTCATTTTTGACAGTGAGAGAGACAGAGAGCATGAACAGGGGAGGGGCAGAGAGAGAGGGAGACACAGAATCCAAAACAGGCTCCAGGCTCTGAGCTATCAGCACAGAGCCCGGCACAGGGCTCGAACCCACGGACTGTGAGATCATGACCTGAGCTGAAGTCAGACACTTAACCGACTGAGCCACCCAGGCGCCCCATATCATCTTAACCATTTTTAAAGTATCCAGGTCAGTAGTGCTAAATGCATTCACATTGCTGTGCACCCCATCCAGAACTTTTCATCTTGCAAGACTGAAACTCCATACCCATAACACAGCAAATTATAATCCCCCCTTTCCTTCTTCTCCCAGCCCCTGGCAACCACTATTCTGCTGCCTATTTCTGTTTCTGTGAGTTTGACTATTCTAGATACTCTCATAACTGGAGTCACATACAATATTTGTCTTTTTGTGACTGGCCTGGTTTACTTAGCATGATGTCCTCAAGTCCCATCCATTTTTTAAAATTTATTTATTTATTTTGAGAGAGAGAGAGAGAGAACGAGCAGGGGAAGGGCAGAGAGAGAGAGAGAGAGAGAGAGAGAGAGAGGGAGAGAGAGAGAGAGAGAGAGAGAGAGAGAGAGAGAGAGAGAGAGAGAATATCCCAAGCAGGCTGCACACTGTCAGAGCAGAGCCCAACACGGGGCTGGAACCCATGAACCATGAGATCATGACCTGAGCCAAAACCAAGAGTCCGACGCTTAACCAACTGAGCCATCCAGGCGGCCCCATCCATGTTTGTTTTTTTAATGTTTTGTGGGTTTTTTTTTTAACTTATTTTGAGGGAGAGAGGTGGGGGGCGGGGAGGGACAGGAGGGCAGAGAGAGAGAGAGAGAGAGAGAGAGAGAGAGAGAGAGAGACTCCCAAGAAGGGTCCATACTCAGCATGGAGCCTGATGCAGGGCTGGATTTTATGACCTGAGCCGAAATCAAGAATTGAATGCTGGGGTGCCTGGGGTACTCAGTCCGTTAAACACCCGACTTTGGCTCAGGTCATGGTCTCACAGTTTGTGAGTTCAAACCTCACATTGGGCTCTCTGCTGTCATCACACAGCCTGCTTTAGATCCTCTGTCCCCTTCTCTCTCTGCCCCTCCCCTGCTCATGTACTCTCTCTCTCTCTCTCTCTCTCTCTCTCTCTCTCTCTTAACAATAAATAAACATTAAAAACAAAAAGAGACACTTAACCAACTGAGCCACCCAGGCGCCCCAAGGTCCATCCATGTTATAGCATGTGTCAGAATTTCCTTGCTTTTTACAGCAGAATAATATTCCAATTCCAGTGCATGGATACATCAAATTTTGTTTATCCCTTCATCCATTGCTGGATACAGATTGCTTCCACCTTTTCACTTTTGTGAATAATGCTGCTGTGAATATGGGTGTATCTATCTATCTGTCTATTTTTGAGACCCTGCTTTCAATTCTTTTTTTTTTTTTTTTAATTTTTTTTTTTTCAACGTTCATTTATTTCTGGGACAGAGAGAGACAGAGCACGAACGGGCGAGGGGCAGAGAGAGAGGGAGACACAGAATCGGAAACAGGCTCCAGGCTCTGAGCCATCAGCCCAGAGCCCGATGCGGGGCTCGAACTCACGGACCGCGAGATCGTGACCTGGCTGAAGTCGGACGCTTAACCGACTGCGCCACCCAGGCGCCCCTCAATTCTTTTGGATATATGCCCAGCAGTAGAATTACTGGATCAGATGGTAATTTTGTTTTTAATTTTGTAAGGAACTGCCATACTGTCTTCTTTAAATTCTTTTTTTTTAAGTTTATTTATTTACTTAGGGAGAGAGGGGGGGGGAGGGGCAGAGGAGAGAAGGAGGGAATCCCAAGTAGGCTCCACACTGTCAGTGCTTAACCTGATATGGGGCTCAAACTCACGAACTGTGAGATCATGACCTCAATCTGATAGTAAGAGTCGAAATCAGGCCGAAATCAAGAGTCAGACGCTTAACTGACTGAGCCCCCAGGTGCCCCTGCCATACTGTCTTCTATAATGGCTGCATCATTTTACATTCCCACCAGCAGTGCACAAGGGTTGCAGTTTCTTCACATTCTCATCACCACTTGCTATTTTCTGGGCTTTTGTTTGTTTGTTTGTTTTTTAATAGTGGCCATCCTAATGGAAAAGAGGTGACGTCGCCCTGTGGTTTTGATTTTCATTTCTCCTGTGACTACTGATGGTGAACATCTTTTCATGTGCTCATGGGCTATTTTGTAGATATTTTTTGGAGAGATGTCTGCTTAAGCCCTTTGCTTATTTGTAAAGTCTAGTTCTTTGTTTTGTTGTTGAATTGTGGTAGTTTTTTTATATATTCTGGCCATTAACCCTTTGTCAGAGATATGATTTGTAAATATTCTCTCCTGTTCTGTGGGTGCCTTTTCACTCTTTGGGTTGTGCCTTTGGATGCACAGAAGTTTTTTGTTTTGATGTAGGCCAGTTGATCTATTTTAATTTTTGTTGCCTGTGCTTTTGGTATCACATCCAAGAAATCCTTGCCAAGTCCCATGACATGAAGCTTTTCTCCTATGCTTTCTTCTAAGAGTCTTATAGTCTTAGGTCCTACTTTTGGGTCATTGATACATTCTGAGCTAATTTTTGTATGGTATAAGGTAAGGGTTCAACTTTATTCTTTTGTAGGTGGCTATCCAGTTTCTCAAACACCACTTGTTGATGGGGCATTTGGGTGGCACAGTTGGTTAAGCATCCAACTCTGGATCTCAGCTCAGGTCATGATCTTAGAGTCATGAGTTCAAGCCCCATATTGGGCTCTGCACTGGGCTTGAAGCCTACTTAAAATAACACCATTTTTTGAAAAGAGTGTCCTTTCCTCATTGAGTGATTTTGGTACCCTTAAAAAATAATTTGACCTTATATGCATATGACCTTATATATTTCCTCTGCTTTCCATTCTGTTCCATTGGTCTGTATGTCTGACTTTATGCCAATTCTTGCCTCCTTTTATTGAACTTGTTTACTATTTTCCTTTCTGCAAAGAAGGCTTCTTTTCACCTGGATCGGAATCGAGTTGTTTTTATTTTCTATCTTTAATAGGGGGAGAAACTGTGCCTCTATTTCCCTTTCTGCTTCAGCAATCTTCCTTGATTGTTGCAAATATGTAAGTAATTTTTTTAAGTGTATTTATTTATTTTGGGAGAGACAGAGAGAACACGAGTGGGAGAGAAGCAGAGAGAGGAGAGAGCGAATCCCAAATAGGCTCTGTGCCATTAGTGCAGAGCCCGATGTGGGGCTTAATTTCACAAACTGTGAGATCATGACCTGAGCCAAAATCAAGAGTCAGGTGCTTAACTGACTGAGCCGTCCAGACGCCCCTCCAAATATGTAAACAGTTAAATAAGTAAATTAAAAAGTGACAAAGCCCATGTATGTAGGAAGTGGTCAAGTGTAGTAAAGGAACATGTATTCAAATCCCCGTCCCCACTTACTATCTGTGAAAACTCAGAAGTTACCAAGTCCTTCTGAGCCTCAATTTCCTCATCTTTAAATAGGAACAGGGAGAGTCCCCATGCTGAATTGAATGAAGATTAAAGGTTTTGCTAATGTTTATTTATTTTTGAGAGACAGAGTGAGGTGGGGGAGGGGCAGACAGAGAGGGAGACACAGAATCTGATGCAGGCTCTAGGCTCTGAGCTATCAGCACCTGACATGGGGCTTGAAACCATGAACTGTGAGATCATGAACTGAGCTGAAGTCAGACACTTAACTGACTGAGCCACCCAGGTGCCCCCACTTCTTTCTCTTGAATGACAAAGTCTCTCTTTGTTTTGCATCCTTTTTCCGCCCCCTATAATCTTTTCTTCACATCAGTGATTTAAAGAAGTGGAAAAGCCTTTTTAGATATTCCCACATTAATATCAGTTTAACCCAGTCATTCTCAAATGCAGAGGTGGGGTGGTGGGAGTAGTGATTTGCCCCCAGAGGAGATTTGGCAATGCCTGAGACACTTCTGGTTGTCACAGCTGGGGGAGGTGCTACTGTCATCTAGTGGGTAGAGGTCAGGGATCCTGCTGAACACCTTAGGATGCACAGGACAGGTGCCCAACAACGAAGAATTTTCTAGCCTCTGGTAGGAATAGTGCAAAGATTGAAAAAACCTAGTTTAACTGAGGCTAATCCTACCGTTCTTGTTTTTCTATCTTCACATCTTGCACTTGACTTTTTGCAAGCTGCATATGGTCAGACTGGGTGTAATACAGGGAAAAGGAAGAAAGGTCAATTTGGGGAATATTCCCAGTGGTCCATCTCGGGTGACAGTGTGCAGGTGAAAAGGCTACCTACCCACAGTTGTTGGAAATTAGTGCAACTATTTGGGGACTGTCACCAGTGAAATTCAAAACATTCAAGCCAAATGGTTGGTGGCTCTTTAGAACTATTTAAGAATTTCCACAGGATTGGTGCACCTGGGTGGTTCAGCGTCTGACTTCAGCTCAGGTCATGATCTCGCGGTCTGTGGGTTCAAGCCCCGCATTGGGCTCTGTGCCAACAGCTCAGAGCCTGGAGTCTGCTTCAGATTCTGTGTTTCCCCTCTCTCTGCCCCCACCCCCACTCATGCTGTCTGTCTTTCAAATCTGAATAAACGTTAAAGAAATTTTTTTAAATATAAAATAAAAAAAAATAAAAGAAAGAACTTTTAAAGGATTACTTTGGTAATTTTGACTGTGGCTCTTAATATACATGTATCTTATATCATTTATTGGAATGTAGCTAACATAGACAATATTGATTTCATTTAGGTTGAAAGGTTTACCCTGTCACTTGTTGGCATGACAAAGTTCATCTCTTTAAAAAGATAAAATGTGGGGCACCTGGATGGCTTGTTCAATTGAGCGCCCAACTCAATTTTGGCTCAGCGTATGATTCCACAGCTCATGAGTTTAAGCCCTGCATCAGGTTCTGTGCTGATAGTGCAGAGGCAGTTTGGGATTCTCTCTCTTCCTCTCTCTCTGCCCCTCCCCTGCCTGCTCGCTCTCCCTCTCTCAAAACAAATAAACTTAAAAATATTTTTTAAAAAAAGATAAAACATACAGCTGTGGAACACCTTGCTGACTCCGTTGGTTAAGCATCTGACTCTTGACCTCAGCTCAAGTCTTGATCTCACGGTCACAGTTTACCCTCCGCGTTGGGGGCATTGGGCCTGGCACTGGGTGTGATGCCAAGCTAATAAATAAATAAATAAATAAATAAATAAATAAATAAATAAAAGGTAAAATGTACAGCTGAAATTAGAATTCTTGGTCTGGCTTTGCCTCTTATGGGGTGATGTTCTGCATTTGGTGGTGGTCAGATCTGCTGTTTTACAAGGCCCTGGCTTCTCTTTCCTTTTCTTTCAGGTAATAACTGACCTCAATTAGCAAAATTAATCTTTGCACAGTGATTCACTTCTGCATGGCTATGATTCTAGCCTGGGGCAGGACACAGAAAAAGGAGATTAGAGAGAGGAGCCCTACATACCAAGTTATCTTCTGCTCCTTCGTGTAGATCTCAACATTCTTTTCTATAGCTCCATGATATTCCATTGTGCAGATGCGCTGTTACTGACTTGGCCCATCCTCTCTTCATGGTTTCTGGATTGTTTCCAGTTTTTTTGTCATCACACTCCAAATTTGGCCTGACAATACTAATGGCTCCATGTCCCTATGATTTGAGGGCCACGTGGTGGCTGCAGAACCAAGCTTGTGGGTGGCTTGCCTTGGCTTATAGTGTCCTAAGTATAGAAAGGCCAAGAGGCAGCCGAGATGCAGATAAACAGCCTGAATGAGACTTCATCAAGACTGTAGGACGTAATTCATCCCCCAACATTCGTGGACTAGCTGAATGACAAATGCAGGATTGTTAGGGTCTCCCGTTCAAACCAGGAGCCTTGCAAGATCAAACAGGGAGTCCAGTGCCTAACAGATTTAGAAGGCATCTGCTTTGCTCGGGGATGTGATTGAAAACCGTTGGAACAGTAAAGTGGGAAACCCCATGGGATGATGTCAAGGATGAAATGGATGTCAATGGGATGTCAAAAGGAGGACTCAGAACAGATAGTTCAATAGCCTTTATTGGAAAGTTAGGAGAGCAATACAATTTGGAGGGGGGAAAAGTATCTTAGTGCTGTCCCAAGGCACAAAGCAAAATTATTCTTTTGAAAGGACAGGATCCTTGTTTCTCTAAGAGGTAACAGGAAACCATAAGTAAGGTTCTCAGAAGATTAACTCCCACTTCATTTGACAGTCAATACAAGACTATTTCCTTGTGGTTATTTCTTCCTCCCACCTCCTTTCCAGTCCTTATCTGTGGGCTTAGCCTTTTGTTTAGGAATTTGTCTGGGTACAGGTGGTAGTGGTTAGAGCACCATTTGTGCCCGGGCTGTGAAAAACATGTGGAGTAAGTAAGCTCTTGTCAGGTGATATTAGTGGAACATAGAACTGTACCAACAAACTTGGAACTAATTGGTGGCTGATCACATATAAAATCTATGTATCTACCTACCTGTCATCTACCTACCTACCTACCTACCTACCTACCTATCTATCTTATATGAACATATAATATGTTGTTTAACTCATAAAATTTATTTCTTGCTCATGAAGAACCGTTGTGGGGGGAGGCGCTTGGGTGGCTCAGTTGGTTAAACATCTGACTTCAGCTCAGGTCATGATCTCGCAGTTTGTGGGTTTGAGCCCCGCGGCAGGCTCTGTGCTGACAGCTCAGAGCCAGGAGCCTGCTTCGGATTCTGTGTCTCCCTCTCTCTCAGCCCCTCCCCTGCTCATGCTCTGTCTCTCTGTCTCTGTCTCTCTCATAAATAAATGAACTTAAAAAAAAAAAGCTTCCATAAGAGCTATTGTGGGTTGGTGGACGTGGGCGGTGCCCTGCGTAGTCATGCAGGAACTGCAGGCTGATGAATGGGGTCCCCATGTGAAATGATAGTGCCATTGCAGGAAAAATGGAGCTAGAAAGCTGTGTTTTGGTTATTAAATGCCTTGGCTTGGAAGTGGCACAGTCACTTTTGTTCACAACCTATTGCCTAAAAATAGCTGTGTGCTGCTGCCTTTCTGCAAGGGGCCACTGATCACCTCACGGTGACCTCCCTCCACCCCCCTGCAACTCAGCGTGTATTCGCTAGAGCCTCTGAGCTCTTTGCTGGTGACCGTGAACCCTGGCTTTATTATGTGGTTATCTGATCCCTTTGGAAACATTCTTATGACACATTCTTTTCAGAAATTCATCCTGGGAGAGAAGTGTGGCCCTCTTGAAAAACTGGTATATTTCCTCTTTTTCACAAGTAGTAAATATTAGATAACCTGTCATGATTCCCTTTCAGTCTGGGCTAATAAGAAGCTCACAGCAAAATCTAGTTCATTAGAGTCACTACATCAGCCCAGGAATTACACAGAGTTCTCCTCCCTGTACTTTGTTATAAAACATGGTCTATTTTTTTAGTCAGGTCCTGGTTGAGTGTGTGACTTTGTCCACCAACACCCCTCTCTGTTGGAAGTTGCCAAGGTTTATATTACACATAAATACAAATAATGGTAGATAATAGCTTCTTTTCAGTGCATGCTTCCTTGGTGCCAACGGCTTTATGTGACTTATCTCGTTCATTCTTTATAATAGCCTTATGAGATATTCTTGTCAGGATTGGGTGGCTGAGTATACAGACTCAGAGAGGTTGAATGGCTTGCCCAATTCTGCACAGCCAGCAGATGGCAACTAAATACAGTTATATCTGATGTCAAGGGCTGGGTTCCTGACCACTTTTATTTCACAGCAGTATGTAGATAGATGATTCAATCCAGATAGTGTGTCCTGTCCTTACCTAGCTTTCATTTTCATTAATTCAGATTTTCTGTGGTATATACATATAAGAAAATTGGAAATGTTTGTGAGCCATATTATTCTTTTTTTATTTTTTTCCTTTCCCCCAACTGCTTTATAACCCTGTGGGAAAACAGAGGGTTTTGTGTTATGGCTTCTGGTTTAGGTCTTTTTCATTTTCCTTTTTAAAATTAAGGACAAATACATTTACAGAGATGTGCACAGTTCCTTTTTTTAATGTTTATTTATTTATTTACTTATTTTGAGAGAGAGTGCAAGTGTGAGTGGGGGAGGGGCAGAGAGAGAAAGAGAGAGAGAATCCCAAGCAGGTTTCACACTATTGGCCTGGAGCCGGACACGGGGCTCAAACTCACAAACCGTGACATCGTGACCTGAGCTGAAATCCAGAGTTGGACACTTAACCGACTGAGCCACCCAGGGCCCCAAGATGTGCACAATTCTTAAGTGTCTTTGATGAATTTTCACACACATACACACACACACACATCACACCATCACACACATGTAACCATCACCCAGATCAACATATGGAACATTCCAGCACCCAGAGGCCCCCTCATGTCATTTCCCATCTCCTCCCTTCCCCAGGGTAATCAGTATTCTGACTTCTGTCATCATTTACTAGTTTGCCTGTTCCTGGGCTTTGGATAAGTGTCACACAGTCTGTCCTTTTTTTGTGTTTGAGCCTTCTAGTCATCCTTATGTTTGTGAGCTACAACTATGTCTTTGTAGTAGAGAAGTTCAGTCCTGTTACTTCTGTGTCGTATTTCATTGTATGAATATGCTCCAGTTTATTGACTTCTCTTGCTGTTGAATGATGTTTGGTTGTTTCGATTTCTGGCATTTATGGACAAGAAGCAGCTGTGAACACTCTGACTTTTGGCAGACACACTCATTTCTCTTCAGGTGGCATTGTATCAGTTTTCATTTTCTTGAATTTAGAAGGCATCAGTTACCATGTTAGATGTAACAGCTGGGGTTTTGGTAGGCTGTGGAAATCCTAGATCATAAATATATTTCCTCGTGCTCTTACATATAAGCAAATGAATGGGTTCATTTTCCATGTTATGAGAAATAATTTGCATTATCATATAGCGTTTAGTTTTAATTGCCCTCACAAGTGTAGATGTTTCTGTTTGCAAAACTAGACATATTAGTCAAAACTTTTCTCTTTCATTTGCAAATTACAGAAACCCAACTTAGACTAACTTAAGTCTAAAGGGAATGTAATGAGGGGCACCGGGGTGGCTCAGTCGGTTAAGCATCTCACCCTTGATTTCAGCTCACATCATGATCTCACAGTTTGTAAGATTGAACCCAGCCTTGGGCTCTGCTCTGATAGCACGGAGCCTGCTTGGGATTCTCTCTCTACCTCTCTGCCCCTCCCCTGCTTGTGCACATGCACGTGCACGTGCTCTCTCTCAAAATAAATAAACAAACTAAAAAAAAAAAAAGGGAATGTAATTATTCAAGTACCCACTATGAAGTAGGCATGGCTGGATTCAGGTGCTGAAACATTGTCATCCACATTTGATCTTTCTTTTGTTTATCTCTTGGCTCTTCACTCTTCCCTGTCGACATCACTCTCAGACAGGCCTCCTCCACTGATGACCCCTGGCAGTCTCAGTCTTATAGCTTCCTAACTCCATATCCAGCCAAAATAGAGAGCCTCTCTCTTCCCAGCATTTCTGACAAAACTCCCAGAATTGAATCTCATTGACTTTGATGGGATTATGTTCCCTGACCCAATGTCTGTGGCCAGAAAGAAGAGAATTCTGACTGGGTCATAAGTCCACACCTGGCCCACATGGACTAAGAGGGGGAAGAGGTATTACTCAAGGGAAAATGTTATCATAAAAGAGAGAAATGGGTGCTAGGCAGTGACAAAATAATGAATAATTGACTTCCACTACGCTGAGGGATATGGAATTGAGTTGGTGAGTGCATATTCTAAGACTACAGGTAATGGCAGAAGATTAATTCTTCAGCTCTGATTACTCAACAGAGTCTAACCTTTTTCGTTTGTATAGAGATAAACTTGTAAACATTGGCTGAACTTTAAAAATGGTCTTACTTCCTTCTTTCAAAGACATCACTACTTATCTAATGACGGTGGCTTGAAACCATGGAGCTGTTTTTGTCATTTCATTTCCTTACCCTTCACCATTCCCGTATCTGGTTAGTCCACAAATCCTACTGATTTTTCCTTTAAATTTTCTCCTGTACTTATTTTCTTCTCTGTTCCTATAGACACGACACCATTGGTTCTGGGCTTACATTCCATCACCTTGGCAACTTAGTGAAATAAGAGGTCATCTTTCCCAGTTAGTCCAGTCAAGCTCCTGGAGGACGGATCTGGGTTATATACCCATTCCTGAACCAAATCCTGGGTTATATGCCCATTCCTGATTGGCTAAGCCTAGGTCGTATGACCGTCCTTGGAGTCAGGAATGGGGAGGGGCAGGTGCCCAGATGAAAACCAGGGCATTGGTGCCAAAAGAAGGGAAAAGGAGTAATAGGCAAGTAAACACAACAGATATCCAGCACACTCAGAAATTAAAATCCCATTATTTCTGATTTGAAAGTATACCCTGTCTATAGATTAGAGCTCAGAGAACTCACAAAAACACAATTTCAAACTGGAAGGGATGGTAGCAATTGTCTTCCTACCCAAGTCCTCTAGTTACCATTAAGTGTTCTTCTCTTGTGCACTAATACTAATTTATGCTTTAAACCCTACAACCACAAGTGCAATAGAAATGTTCACAAGGTCCTTGTTTCTTCCAGTCTTTTGGTTTATTGTTCTGCTCCCCCCACAACCAAGGGAATATAGTGGTTAGGATGGAAGTTTGGCCACATGTGTCAGAGACCCCCCCCAAAAACCGTGGTTTACAGGAGACAAAGGCTTATTTCTTTTATATAAAAGCCCTCGCTGATATGCTGGCACTAACCTGTGGTGTCATCAGCAACCCAGGCTTCTTCCATCTTTCGTGCTGCTATGCCTGGGGTGGGTGCCATCTTCGTGTACATGGCCCAAGATGGCACACCATCATTTCCACCTTCCAGCCTATGGGAGGTAAGAAGACTGACAAAGGGAGGAGTGCCCCTTGCCTTAAACAGCACAACCCTGGGAGTTATATATATTGCTTCTGTTCACATCCCACTGACCACTGTCATGGTCACATGTTGGGGCACAGGAGGCTGGGATACATAGTTCTGATTCTGGGCAGCTGTGTACCCAACCATGAAAGAAAGGAGAATAGATAATAATGGAAGATAACCAGCAATCTCTACAGGGAAGAAAAAAAAATCTGACCTTCTTTTTTTTTGCTTGTTTTTCAGGTGAAAAAAAAAAAAAGATCCCTGAGTAACTACAAATGCAGGAACATTTTAACATTCCACGGTAAAGAAGCTTTACCAGCATGTCTGCCTACTACAGGAACTATGGCTATGAGGAAGATCCAGATTACCCTGAATATTCAGGATCTCAGAACTGGACATGGGGGGATTTGAAAACTCAGGATTCTCCAGATTCTCCAGGTGTTCTGAACAACTCAGACTACCCTGGCATCAGGAACAACCCATACTCTGAAGACTCCAGAACAACTTCAGACTATCCCAGGTCTCTAGCAGACCCAGATTATCCTAGATCTTGGAGTAATCCAGATCAGCCTGGCACCAGAAGCACTCCATTCTCTGCTGGTTCCAGACGAAGTTCAGAGTATCCTGGGTCTCTGGCAGAGCCAGATTATCCTGGATCTCAGAGTAATCCAGGCTACCCTGGCACCCAGAACAATCCATACTCTGCAGGCTCCAGAAGAAGTTCAGACTATCCCAAATTTCTGGCAGAGCCAGATTACATTGGACCTTTGAGTGAACCATACCATCCAGTCTCATTCAGAGAGCCAGAGTACTCTAAATCCCAACAAAATTCTGACTTTGCAGGTTCCAGAAGCAGTAGAAACTATGCAGGCTCCAGAACAAATCCTGATTATCTGGACTCTTTGGGAGAACCAGACTACCCTGGAGCTCAGGGAAACTCTGACTACCCTGGCTCCAGAGCCATGTCCAACCATCCAGGCTCTAGAAGGAATCCAGAATTTGCTGGTTCCAGAATCAATCCATACATAGACACTCTAGAAGAGCCTGATTATCCAGGTGCTGAGAATCAACCTAATTCTCCAAACTTTTTTGGGGAACCAGACTATCCCAGGACTGAGGATTATCAGAAGAACTCTCCAAACTTTTGGGGGAAGCCTGATTACCCAGCTGCTGAGGATGGTCATGATTATGGCTCTTCTGAGACTTCAGAAACAACTAGAGAGTAAGTATAAGCATCTCCCTCCATTGGGGTCGGAGCTGCATGCTAGACCATCAGGCCAATGGAACCTGGTTGCTATTGTTTGGGTTAGGGACAATTAAGATGGTTTCTTTGACCAGAAGTTGTGGTGAAATTTTCATATCTGTCTGTAGATAGGGCCATGAACTTTCACCAGGGCCATGGGCTTTCACCAGGGCATGGACTTTCAGCCTGAGGTTTCAACCCCTCACCTGAACATAATCTTTCATCACCTGTTGCTTGGATAACACCCTCTCCAGTCTTCTCCCTCTTCCCATCTAATCCCTACAGGATATTTAGATTCTCACTGTTTTGACTCTGCTACTTTGCCAATAAAGTTAGGGTTAAGACTTGATAGTTATGAACCCAAACATTTTAACCAGAATTATATGCATAGGAATGCATTTTAACCAAGAAAATCTTTTGAAGATCTAACTCCACAAAGTCAATTTACTTCCTCAATTGTGTTTTTTTTTTTTTTTTTTTAATTCAAGTTGGTTCGGCCACTCCTGATTTTTTTCTACTTTCATTTTTATTTTACTCTAAAATTATTGTTTGATCATTTTTTATGTTTATGGCAGATTTGGCATATTGATCTTCTGCATTGGTGTTGTTTTCATCAGATTTTTTCAATCATAGTTTCTCCCCATTGTTGGTATTTCTTTAAGCTCGTTCTAAAACACTAAGTCCCATTTTTCCTGGCTCAGGTTCTGTAGATTTAAATTTTGTCAAAAATCGTTTTAATCTTCTAGCAATTTTTGGTCATTGACAAATTTTATTAGGTTCAGCTCTGGACATTGACAGTGTTAGTTTGGATGACTTAGTTCTACCAAATCTGACTTTTTTTTCTGGGTTAAGTTCCTGTTGCCAACAAGATGTGATTGTATAGTCAGGTTATTTTTACTCTATACAAATTTTTACCCTGTGAAAATTTAACCCTTAGGAGTCTAATCTGGCATGTACTAGTTCTACTAGTAATGTTTATAAATACAACAAAAACTAATGCTTGTATTTATCTTGAGGAATAAGGATATAAGATTTGGGTGCTCAGCAGGGTCACAATGTCTTCAAGATGTAAATAGGACGATTACTAGAACCAGATCAAAAGGGGCTTCTTGGTAGCACCTGGGAGGCTCAGTCGGTTGAGCTTCCGACTTCAGCTCGGGTCATGATCTCTCGGCTAGTGAAGTAATTTGCGCCCCACATCCAGCTCACTGGTGTTAGCGCAGAGCCGGCTTCCGATCTCTGTCCCCCTCTCTCTGCCCCTCCCCCGCTCATGCTGTCTCACTCACAAATAAATAAAACATTTAAAAAACAAAACCCAAAATGGCCTCCTTGGTCTTATCCCCGCCACTGCCTGATTCATCATTCCAAAATATACCTCTGATACTTTGACTCCTTTGTTTCTGTTCTTCCATGTTCTCCATAAGCTTTGGGAGAAAGGCCACATTGCTTTGCTTATGCAA
Source organism: Prionailurus bengalensis (assembly GCF_016509475.1). Taxonomy (NCBI): domain Eukaryota; kingdom Metazoa; phylum Chordata; class Mammalia; order Carnivora; family Felidae; genus Prionailurus; species Prionailurus bengalensis. The sequence continues at coordinate 26,640,235 of NC_057357.1, read as the reverse complement.
ACTTTTAAGAAGAGGATGCACTGGTCTAATGTGCCAGCCAAAGACCTGCCTGACTGAGTTCCTCCCATCTCCCCACCTCCCCTAACCCCTCCCTACCTCTAGCACAGTGGTTCTTGACCTGGACTGAACCTTAGAATCACCCTATTACCTGGGGAACTTTAAAAATAATACAGATGCCTGGGTCCAACCTTCAGACCTTCTGATGTCATTGTCTGGGCTGGGGCCTGGGAAGTGGCATGTGCATAACATTGAGAACATTGCTCCAGATTAATGAATTTTTGTAGTGTTTCCTGTATATATTCAACACTTTTGTTTATCGTCTCCCACTTTTATCTATGCTGTTCTTCATCCTTGGAATTCCCTCCTTCTAACTCTTTATGTATGAATTTATCCTTCTAGTCCTACCTGGGATGTTTCTTTCCTTGTAGCTATCCCTCCGAACTGCCAGCCAGAGTTCTTTTCTCTTTCCTCTGAACTCCCTGGGCCTGTCTTCTGGTACTCACCAGTTACTACTTGTATTATAATTGCTTAGCTGTATCTAAGAAGCTCTACCAGATTGGATTGAGAGTTCCTTGAGGGTAGACAGCCCATGTTTTTATCTTTGTGTTCTCACCCCCTAGACCATGCCTAACACATGGTTGACATTCAGTAAGCATTTGTGGAATGAATGAATGGGTGGACGGATGATGAATAGAGGACTATCCTTACTATGCTACTAGATGAATATTGATCCATCATTTTGGGATTTCAGGGTGTTCAGCAGAACATCTTCAATCCAGCCCTCATTTCGTCGTAGGGGTGATAGCCCCTCGGGCATCCTTGGGAGAAAGAATGATGATTACCCTGAAAGCATTGCAATGAAATCCATGGAGACGGCAAATCCATATGACTCTGTGCCTGGGGCTCCTGGCAGTGGCTGTGGTAAGCATTTGTTGAGATGAAGATCATGTCCTGATAAGAAATTGGTGGACTTAAGCGAGCAGTCATTAAAGAGTTCCAGGAAGAGAAGAATTGGTTTCTCCCTCCCCTGCCTTCAAACACCCACCATACAAAGTTTGAACACTAAGGGTCTAGAGAAGACAAGCAGTATCATCACTTGTCAAAGCAGGCTGGTTAGGGGTTATGAAAAATGGGGGTGTGTACACCCTGTGCCTACATGAGGTGACTGATGTTCAGATTTGGTCCATTGGGGTTATGCAGGAATGCAGGCTCAGTATGGCTAAATCCTCAGATGTTTCTTTTTTTTTTTTTTTTTTTTTTTTATAAATTTTTTTTTTTTTCATTTTTTATTTATTTTTGGGACAGAGAGAGACAGAGCATGAACGGGGGAGGGGCAGAGAGAGAGGGAGACACAGAATCGGAAACAGGCTCCAGGCTCTGAGCCATCAGCCCAGAGCCTGACGCGGGGCTCGAACTCACGGACCGCGAGATCGTGACCTGGCTGAAGTCGGACGCTTAACCGACTGCGCCACCCAGGCGCCCCTCTTTTTTTTTTTATAATTACTGATTTTTCTTTTTAAAAATTTTTTAATGTTTGTTTTTGAGAGACAGAGACAGAGACAGCACAAGTGGAGGAGGGGCTGAGAGAGAGGGAGGCACCATCTGAAGCAGGCTCCAGGCTGTGAGCTGTCAGCACAGAGCCCGATGCGGGCCTCAAACTAACGAACCATGAGATCATGACCTGAGCCAAAGTCACATACTCAACTGACTGAGCCGCCCAGGCGCCCCAATCCTCAGATATTTCTAAAGAGGGAAGAAATCTGTTTTTTTAAAAAATGTTTATTTACTTATTTTGAGAGAGATAGAGATAGTGCAAGCAGGGGAGGGGCAGAGAGAGAGATGGAGAAAGAATCCTAAGCAGTCTCCGTGCTGTCAGCACAGAGCCCAACATGGGGCTTGATCTCACGAATCATGAGATCATGACATGAACACCAAGAGTCAGACACTTAACCAGCTGAGCTACCCAAGCACACCAAGAAATCTGCATTTTTATGTGAAACCTCCCAATTTTTACATGCTCCAAAAAATTAAAAAAAAAATTTAAAGCACTGAACTGGGCAAACAAAGTCACTTGTGGGCTAGATTTAGTTTATGTGGCTGTCACTGGCCAGCTTTAGTTTAGCACATCCTAAACTATTCAGACAGTCATCACTTGGGTATTCAGAACCTACTGGGGGGGCAAAGGGACGAAGAGACAGCTCTGTCCTCAAGTTACTTAAAGCATAAGTGGGTGGGTGACACCATCCTGTCAAGACTACACACACACAAAATTAGCAAGCAGACTATGCAAACCCTCAGAATCTGCTACGTGTAAAGGTATAGCTCTGGGAAGCAAAGGAAACTCTAAATTTCTTATCTTCCAGGAGGAATAGGGACTTGCTGTCTTGTGAAGGAAGCAAAGTCATTACACGAGAGTCAATGTTATAGAAATCTAGAGCCTATGGGGGCCTGAAAAGGGAAGGAGTGTTCAGCCAAGAACAGAATGAGGGGCCCAAGTGCTGGTTGGCACAGATGGAGAATTGATTACACCTGAGAGGGTGGATGGGGAAGAGTTTGAAGCTGGCAGAGAGGAGGGGATGGGATGCATTGTCATGCATTGGTGAGAAACTTGGACTGTTACACGTTTGCATAGAAAACATTCATTTGGGCTATTCCAAACCTTTATGCCATGCAGAATGCCATGCATTCTCAATGGGGTGGAGGAAGACAATATAAATCCCAGGGGGGTAAAATTTATTCTTGAAAGGCCAGAAAAGTCTTCCTCTTTTTATGTATGAAGCACCGATACACATATATAAGCAGATACACAGTATATCTGTAGTATTAAAATTTCATGGGACAGGGCAATGGGGGAAGAGATGTCCAAATAGACTCCTTAGGGAGTCTTAGGGGGCCAATAATGAAAAAGATTTAGAAACACAGCCCTACCCCAAAGCAAGTGGAGTTAATAACGACAAGGAGATTTTGAATGTTTTCTGTCCTGAAGACTCTGCGAAGCACTTTACTTTCATTGTCTTGTTTAAATCTGAACAATCAAATTTCACATAGCCACTACTGATCTCCCTGTTTATAGATGGGAAAACTAAGCGAAGAGGGAAAACTGAGGTTCAGAGGCTCAATGCAAGATCACCCAGCTGCTAAATTGAAAGAGCCAGTCTCTCTAACCCAAAACCTGACTCTTACTTATCCTATATTACTACTGGTTAGGATCAAGGCAAATGCGAAAAGTAGTCAAGTGTGACTTCTTTAAAAAATTTAAAAAGTAGTCAAGTGTGACTTCTTTTTCTGAACTCCTTTGTAGGACCAAGATTGTAGCCCTTGGCAATCACCTGCCCTGTACTGTGCCATCCTGATAGACTCAGGATCTTCATCTATGTATTCTTTAAGGCTCTAGGTGATTTTCCTAGTGTCACGTTGCCTGGTCACAGTAGGTGCTTAAGCAGTGCAAACTGAATTAATAGTAGCAGTAATGGTAAGGGATGTATCAGTTAGCTATTGCCACAGTAATGCTGCATAACAAACACCTGAAAAAAAAAACAGTGTTGTACAATAAAGAAACATATATTTCTTGCTCACACATCTGCGGGTTTGCTTCGAGTTTGATTGAACTAGGCTGTGCTTGACTCCAGGTCATGGATTCTGTATCTACAACCTAGTGCCCTTCTTGGACCAGGGAGCCACCTGGGGGCACTGTTGTCCCATGGCACAAGCTGGAAGTGCTCAAAGTGGTGAGCAAAGACAACACAACATCTCCAAGGTTTTCAGTTGGAACTGGCACACCTTCATTTCTACCCTGTTCCATAGATAAAATTCACATGACCAAGCCCGACTTCAATGGTGTTGTCCAGGGGTGGTGGTGGTGTAATATTTGCTGAACAACAGTTGATCTACTACAACAGTTACTATATATATACATGCATACACACACACATATAGTTTGGTATGTCTCAGGATTACTTTAAGCACATTACATGTGTTAACTGATTAAATTCCCTCAACAATGCTATGTGAAGGGCCCATCATTATTCCTGTTTTAAAGACCATGATATTGAAGCTCAGAGAGGTTAGGTAACATGCCTGAGGGCATCAACTGGAAACAAAGCTGGGCATTGATCCCCAGGAGGAAGTTCAGAACTTCCTGAAATGTAATTTTGTGCATTGTTCACATCAAAATGTGTTCCATTTTCTCTGTTGAGTTTATCTTGTAATGTTTACTGTGGGTTGAACAAAAATATCCTGAAATATGACACTGTCGTGTAGATGCTGAGAGTAGACTTGGTCCCTAAGAAAATCATGCCATAGGGATGCCTGGGTGGCTCAGTCGGTTAAGCATCTAACTCTTGATTTTTTCTCAGGTCATGGTCTCATGATTTGTGGGTTCGAGCCCCGCATTGGGCTCTGTGCTGACAGCACAGAGCCTGCTTGGATTATCTCTCTCTTCCTCTCTCTCTGCCCCTCCTCCTGCTTAGTCTCTCTCTCAAAATAAGTAAATAAACATTAAAAAAAATAAAAAGAAAATCATGTCATATTTCAAATCTGTTCATGCCTCATCATAAAATGCTAGAAATAGAAAGAACTTCTGTGATTATCTGGACAAGTTTGTTTCATTTTTGTGTCTTAATTTTTCTTAGAGCAGTTTTAGGTTCACAGTAAGATTGAGGGTAAGGTACAGAGATTTCCCATACAACTGCTTTCCCTGACGTGCATAGACTTCACCCATTATCAACATCTGCCACCAGAGTGGTACATGTCTTAAAACTGATGAACCTACGACACATCATTATCTCCTCGAGTCCACAGTTTATATCAGAGTTCACTCTTGGCACTGTAAATTCTGAGTTTGGACAAAAGTATAATGACACATGTCACCATTACAGTATCATATAGAATAATTTCAGTGCCCTAAACACCGTCTGCTCTGTCCGTTTGTCCCAACCCCCTAGACAAGTACTTTTCAAACTCTTGAGTTGTAACCCATTAACAAGTTGTGAAGTTAATCCTGAAAAATGAAATGAAAAAGAATGGACTGGAATGAGAATGTACTGGAGAGCCTTTTATGTAGTCCAGCAAAGTATTGTTTACTGAAACTTATTTTTTGGTCATATATGTGTAGGTATGTCTTGGATCTTAGTGTAATAATTTTTAAAAGTTTTATCAAGTTTAAAATTTTAATTCCACTATAGTTAACATATAGTGTTATTATTAGTTTCAGGTGTATAATATAGTGATTCAGCAATTCTATACATGACTCAGTGCTCATTGTGATAGTTGTACTCTTAATCCCCATCACCTGTTTCACCTGCCCCCTGCCCCCCCGCCCCTGGTAACCATCAGTTTGTTCTGTAAAGTTAAGAGTCTCTTTTTTCGTTTGTCTCTCTCCCTCTCTTATTTTCCTTTACTTGTTTGTTTCTTTCTTAAATTCATTCTGCATGTGAGTAGAACCATACAGTATTTGTCTTTCTCTGCCTGACTTATTTCGCTTAGCTTTATACCCTCTAGATCCATCCATGTTGTTGCAAATAGCAAGATTTCATTCATTTTTATGGCTGAGTAATATTCCATTGTAACAAGTATTTTTAACCATGGCTTGTACTTAAATGAGAACCACTGATCAAAGCTGTTTGTACTTAACAGCATCGATTCCATATTTATGTCGTCTTTTCCACCCAAGCACTCAATCGTTAGTCTGTCAGGATCTCGAGGTCAAGGTTGAGGTCTTACTGACCATCCTACTCAGTAATATCTAGTGTGGTGGGATTAATTGGTGATGTCTCCTGCCCCTTCATTCCAGTGAACGCTGCTTCTGTGGGTGAAAGTAACCCCTGCCCAGTTTATGGAAACCCACCATTGTCTGGATGTGACTGGCACAAGTCACCCCAAGGTAAGGCTTAAGTGAATAGTAACCAAAAAAATCAACCTTAGAGAGGAGTGTGTTCAAGGCAATACAGACATTGCCATTTCCTTTTGGCCACTGGTGTGGCAACTGATGCAGTATTTGCTTAATTTACTATAACAGGGTTTCCTTTTAGATATGCAGACTTTTTTCTCTCCTGGATATCAAGGTACCTTCATCAGGACTCTTCTGGTTTCATGTGACAGAAACCCAACTCACATGGGCCCAAAGTGTATGTACCGGCTTGTGTGGTGGGAAGGACAGGGAAGAAACAAAGAATTGAAGGTAGAATTACCTTCCAGGACCTAGTATAGAGCTTGGCGTATAGTAAATGCTCAGAGCTATTTGTCGAGTTAATTGGTGAATGAGTTACAGGAACAAGGGCCTCTGAGTCTGCATTGATCAAAATTTTTCTGAATAATCATATAATTATATATGATGCTAGAGTGTAGGAGCAGTAGGACTGGGGAAAGACAGAATGCTATGAAATCGGTTAGGAAGCTCTGTAAGGATCACTGTGTGCAGTGATGAAGGTCTGATCAGAGGCAGAGACTGAGAAACTAAAAGGAAACAAAAGAAGAGAGAGGCCAGGGAATGCTAAGAGGCAAATCTATGAACAACAAGGAGTAAACAGACCAATGGGATCCTCTGTACAATAATGTGAATTCAGGGACCTCATGACCTAAAACCATGTCTCACCTTCTGGCACCCTACCCTATATGGCAGCATTTAGTGTCATTCTTTAGGAGCCTTCTCAAGGAGGGGTATATCTTCAAGGATTGAGTATGGCTACTTGGGAGGAAAACCATGGAGGTATAGACAATCACACTCTTCATTTGGTTCCCACTAGAGCAGAAAATGACTTTAACTACTGGGGAAAAGGAATAGCTTCTAACTTCACTGGCCTGCTCTTTCTAGCCAGCCTGAGGTTGGGGCCTCTGGTAAAAGAAGAGTCCCAGAAGGCAGAGAGAATTAAAGAAATAGAGGACCCAAAGATGAATCTGGTTTTCTTCATCATTTTGCTTTGCATTGGTTTGGATTCTCAAACCACATACAATTAGTTGGTGGACAGCCTCCTGATAAAACATCACTTTGATGGGTTATGCTTTGCACCCAGGAAGCACCCAGCATGTGGTAGGTACTCACAAATGCTCATTTATTTATAAACGAATAAATGATACATCAGCATCTTGTTACAGGAAGGGGCCAGGGCGAAGTGATTAAGACGCCCTGCTTTGGGTCTAGATGGACCTGGGTTTGACCTTCAGTTCTACTACTTGCTTGTTTTGTAACCTTAGGCAAATTACATCTTTGGGCTTCAGTTTTCTTAGCTATAAAAGGGGTTTATCGTTGTATATACTGCATAGGGTGATTATGAAAATTAAATTATATACTCTATTTTAAGTACTGGGCCTACAGTAGTGGCAGGTATTCTTACTGTTAATTATCATTGATGGGGAGGAGGAATAGAGTTCTGGTCCAATTCTGTCATTTAATGAAAGTGTGATGAAGACGGCAGTCAGGGTGGGGGTCAACTCATTTCTGTACACCTCAGTTTCCCCAACTATTAAATAAACAACTTGGCCGAGGTGATTTCCAAATCAGGTTTATTGGGTAGAAATCGTGTTCAAGTTCCTTGTTCTGACATAGCACGGCTTAGCAATTTTTTTTTTTTCATGTAACAAGAAGTGTGGAGGGGAGGGGTTCACAGTTTGTGTGGCAGCTCTGTCAGGATGCTCTCAAGGACTGAGCTCTTTCTATACCTTCTTTCTCCACCATCCTTCTCAGGTGAGCATTTGTCCTCTTGTTTTCAAAATGGTGGCCTCTGGTGAGGAAGAAGGAAAAATGATGAAAGGTAAAAGGTGAAACTAGGCAGACTGTCATCTTTTGAAAAGCATTCCTGGAGCTCTATGACTCACTGGCCAGAATGGGGCTACAAGTCCATCTTTAACCACAAAGGAAGCCAGGAGAATTTTAACTGAGCACAGTGCCTACACAGGAAAGCTGGCTTCTGGGGGTATGGGAAAAATGGAGGGCGGATATGAGGAGGCAGACAAATGTCAGGGTTGGCTACCCAAGGCAGTCAGGAGATAATAATTATATTACTATAAATTTTTTTTTTGAGAGAGAGTGCATGCATGAGCAGGGGAGATGGGCAGAGAGAGAGAAAGAGAGAATCCCAAGCAGGCTCCATGCTCAGCACAGAGCCCCACACAGGGCTGAATTCCACAACCTGAGCAGAAATCAAGAGTCAGACACTCAAATGACTGAGCCACCCAGGTACCCCATTAATTGTATTACTGTAAACCTGTCTGGATTTATATAGGCAGGTAAAATTATATACATATAAAATATAAGTTTTAGGCCGGGGCACCAAATTAAAAAAGGAAAATCTTGCCCTTTGGTTATGATCACTTAGAAGAATCTTTGCCTTCTGTTTCTAGAACCCTATTGTCTTTAATGAAGGATTCTGTTTCCAATTTCTTACCTAGTTACCAAGACAGAAGTCCTACAGGAAAACACACCTCTTTATGAGGAGACCCCTCTGTGCAGATGTAGGGAGTTATGTTATGATTTGTGTAGGACTGGCTTTGGCAATCTCATCCTTGTCTTTTAAAAAGTGTGAATGGGGCATCCCTCTGTGATCATCATTTTTCCTGGTGGCTCCTGACGATGTCAGTGTGACTGCTCTATGAGGTCTCTGGAAGGCCACTCCAGGGGAGAACAAGCCTTGGAGGAGGCAAGAGATGTTTTCTGATGACCAACTGAATGAAATCATCGTCGAGGCAGAGAATGTTCCATCTCGGGTTGTTCCAGAAAAGACACCAGTGAACTCGAGCTTCAGCATGGTCTCATCCATTTCTGACATCGATGTGACAGACTCTCAGAGTTTTGGCAACCCAGATGACAAAAAGAGCAAGCAGTTGTTGAGGTTTTCCACATCTTTGAATGAATCATTTCTTCAGACCCTTCATCGTAGCCCAGGAAGTGTGGGCATAGACACTTCACATGAAAACATTCAAGGTGGTGAGACACTGGGGGAAAGGAGTTAGCAAGGGCATGAGGAAGGCCTCCAAGCTGTCCACAAGGTTTTTTACTTTTAAGACATGAAATAGGTTGAAGTTTGGTGGATGATCTAAGCACGCTACGGATGGACCCAGGAAGGGGTCACTTTGGGAGCACCTAACACCTAAAAAGGAGTTTACCATGACCAAGCTCATTTTCTTTCTTCTTATTTTTTTTAAAGTTTACTTATTTTTGAGAGAGCATAAGTGGGGGAGAAGCAGAGAGAGGGGAACAGAGGATCCGAAGCTGGCTCCGTGCAGACAGCAACAAGCCCAATGTGGGACTCGAACTCAAGAACTGCAAGACCATGGCATAAGCTGAAGTCAGACGCTCAACTGACTGAGCCACTCAGGCAGCCCCCTCCCTCCGGCCCCAAGCTCACTTTCTGTGCCTGGCAGTCTGCCAAGCACTTCCTTTTTTTCCATCGAATTTAGTTTTACTTATTCCCCACACTTTGAGGCTGGCACATTTGTTGCTTCCATTTGCTTGATGAGGAATTAAATGACCTGGCAGAACCAGGGCCCAAATACAGGTCTGTATGGCCTGATGCCTTAACTGCTGTCCTGCTTTAGTCCATTTCCTCCCCACCCTGGATTTGGCAACATAGGATGGCCCTTATTGCCAAGTCCGCCATGACACCAGGTCTTAGCTGATACTGTCCCCCTGCCTTTCTGCTCCTGAGGCCAAACAGTGGTTTCTCAGCTGCTTGTGTCTGTTTCATCTCATAATGCTCCAGTCATGAAGTCCAGGCATTGTCAGTGATTTCTAAGAGGGGAAAAAATCCATTCTCACTAAAGCATTTTGTGGGTTTAGCCCCTTTATTGAAGACTGGGGTGTCTCCTCTCATGCTGCTGTCTCCCCACATCACTATCTTCTTTCCTCCTCCTCCTCCTAGTCCTTTCTTCCTCTCTGTCTAGCCCCCCATCCCTCTCAGGAGAGACACAAATTCCTTGTCTTCAGCAGAGTGAGTTGGTGGTCTTCTTTTGGGGATTTCCTTTTCACCCCAACTAGGTCAATTGTGGAGTTCCAGCTCCATAACTCAACCAGGGAGCCAGACCATTCTGTTGTTACCCCAGTGGTAGTTCCCCAACTGGCTTCCTCATTGTTACAAGATGGCGACAGCAGTTCCAGGCTTCACATGTGGCCACAACAACATCCAGAGGAAGAAGAATCGGTCTTTTTCTTGTTTTTTCTTTTTTGAGAAGGAAGAAGCCTTTTCCAAGAAACTCCTCAGCAGACCATGCATCGCAGAACATTGGCCAACATCTTGTTACATGCTCATGCCTAAATCAGTCACCTGCAACAATCAGTTTGGACTCATGGGACTCATGCCCTGTGCCTGAAGATGGGTCCCACCCTGCAGAAGCTCAGGGCCTTGGGAAAGAGGGGGTAGATGCCCAAACAAAATCAGTATTCTTTTAAAAAGGAGAGATAACTTGGGTAGATGGCCAGCAGTATCTGATGATACTGAGAAGATGGGGGACTCATTCCAGGAGGCAGAAGAGCATATATGACAATAGTCAAGAAATGTAAAGAAGATAATGCTCAGTCCATTAAGCGTCTGACTCCGGCTCAGGTCATGATCTCTAGGTCCATGAGCCTGGGCCCCGCATCGGGCTCTGTGCTGACAGCTCGGAGCCTGGAGCCTGCTTCACATTCTGTGTCTCCCTCCCCCCGCCTCTCTCTCTGCCCCTCTCCCTGCTCTTGTGCTCTCTCTCTCTCAAAAATGAATAAACATTAAAAAAAATTTTTTTTAATGTAAATAAGATGCCTGGGCCTAGAGTACAGGGGTCAAGAGAAAATGGTGCAGGCAATCAAGTGAGGGAGGACAGTGAGCCTGACCAGATGTGCAGGGGCTTGTTGGCTTCATTGGATATTTCTTGTCATTGAAAAAAAAAGGAAAATATCAAATGTTGCATGCAAACATTATCATTTGCTTTGACTTTGAGAAATACGCCATGTTGCCATTTTGTTTTCATTTTCGGCTTTTGAGATCATTGAGTCCATATATTCTTTCCTTATGCCCTTATAAAAACATGCTCTAAGTTCAGTGCTATCTTTTGAAATGCTGATATTCTGTGAAAGAAACAGACTGAAACTCCATTTATTTTCCTCCACAGGACAAAAGTTAATCGCATCTTTGATACCAATGACCTCTAGAGACAGAATTAAAGCCATCAGGAGTCAGCCAAGAACCATGGAAGAGAAAAGGAACCTTAAGTATGGACCCAAAGCTTTTCTTCTTTCCCAGATTTCATGTGAACCTCAGTCTTCTACTTTTGCCCCATCTCAGAAAGATAAGAAATAAATTCAAGAGAAAGGACAGTCTTGCTACAGAAGAATTCCAAATAATCTGTATAGATACTCCTCTGTCCTCTCGGCAGGAGAGCAGGCTATGCTTAGTGATGTGCTTTGAAAGGGTGGAGTATGAAGAGCAAGGGAGAGAAGCGTTCCAGTGATGAGGTCTAGTTTACACTCCCCTTCAGCCAGGCGATCAAGGTTAGCATTGCCAGAGATATGTGGTCAGAAGAGCACATTCCCTCTGTGGTATTCTCTCCTAAAGACTGTAACCCCAGTGTCACCAGAGGAAAAAATCAGGCAACCCCTAATAGAGGAACATTCTGCAAAATACCTGACCAGTATGCCTCAAAATTGTCAAGGTCATTAAAAATAAGGGAAGTCTGGGGCACCCCGGTGGCTCAGTCAATTAAGCATTTGACTCTACATTTTGACTCAGGTCATGATCTCATGGTTCATGAGTCTGAGCCCCTGCATCGGGCTCTACACTGTGTGGAGTCTGCTTGGAATTCTCTCTCTCTCTGCCCTTCCCCATCTCTCTTTGTCTCTCAAAGTAAATAAGTAAACTTAAAAAAAAAAAGTCTGAAAAATTGTCAGAGACTAGAGGATTCTTTTTTTTTTTTTTTTTAAAGAAATTTTTTTAACGTTTATTTATTTTTGGGACAGAGAGAGACAGAGCTTGAACGGGGGAGGGGCAGAGAGAGAGGGAGACACAGAATCGGAAACAGGCTCCAGGCTCTGAGCCATCAGCTCAGAGCCCGACGCGGGGCTCGAACTCCCGGACCGCGAGATCGTGACCTGGCTGAAGTCGGACGCTTAACCGACTGCGCCACCCAGGCGCCCCGAGGATTCTTTTTTTTAATTTCAAAAATTTTTAATTTTTTTTATTTTGGAGAGAGTGAGCATGAGTGGGGGAGGGGCAGAAGGAGAGAGAATCTTCAGCAGGCTCCACGCTCAACATGGAGCCTGACTTGGGGTTTGATCCCACGATCCTGGGATCATGACCTGAGCCAAATCAAGCAGACTAGAGGATCCTAAAGAGACATGACAACTAAATGCAATGTGGCATGGGATCCTGGAATAGAACACAGCATTCATGGAAGAATGAGTGAAATCAGAATCGTGTGAAGTTTAGGTAATTGTAGTATGCTAACATTGGTTTCTAATTTTGACAAACTGTGACGGAAATGTAAGATGTTAATAGGAGAAAATGGTGAGTAGCGTATAGGAATTTTCTGTAGTTTTTTCAACTTTTCTACAAATCTTGAATTACTCTAAAATTCAAAGTTTACAAAAAGAAGGAGGAGGAGGAGGAGACCTCAAAAGCTTCCTAAGGCTAAGAATTAAAAAAAAAACAAGAATGAAAGAGTGAGGGCTGTTTTAGGCTTCAGACTACTTCACATTTACTGTTCTTCAGCCTTTTTCTTTTTTTTATGTTTATTTTTAAGAGAGAGAAAGAGTATGTGAGCTGGCGAGGGGCAGAGAGAGAGAGAGAGGGAGACAGAGGATCGGAAGCAGGCTCTGCGCTGTCAGCACAGAGCCCATTGTGGGGCTCAAACTCAGGTTTGTGACCTGAGCTGATGTCGCCTGCTTAACCGACTGAGCCACCCAGGTGCCCCATAGACTTTTTCTTTTGTAACTTGTCATCTTGGCAGAAACTAGGAGAGTGGATACAACAATTGCTAATAAATAAGTCAATAATGCATTTGTTCTGGGGTTGCAAAGATAACTTGCAAAGTCTGACAGTGGAGATGAATTTGTCAACAAGAAATGTACACATGAGAAAGAGGAAATCAGGCCAAGTCAAGGTAGAGGAGAATGCAGTGACAGGACTAGCTGGAGTGATACAGGCTGCCTGGGCAAAGCAGGAGGCCATGTGGACCAGGCTGTGGAGATGATGGTGTGGGGATGGGCATTTGGGTGTATAAAGAAAACCAGGAAAGGACCAGAGCAAAGTAGCTGCGATGAATTCATGGAAAGGTAAAGATGCCAACTGTGGCTGGATCTTTTAAAAACCCTCTTCCATTTCTAATGTTTTTATTTTATTTTTGAGAGAGAGAGTGTGCATGTGTGCACACACAAGCAGGGGAGGGGCAGAGAGAGAGGGAGACCGAGGATCCAAAGGAGGCTCTGCACTGACAGCAGAGAGCCTAGCACGGGGCTTGAACTCACCAACCTTGAGGTCATGACCTGAGCCGAAGTCAGATACTTAACTGACTGAGCCACCCAGGCACCTCTACAGTCTTCCATTTCAAACTCTGCATGCCTGCCTCTGTCATGGAATAAGGGCCTTGTGAGGGCCCCAAAGACTTTACAGCAGGATTTTTCAACCCCAGTATGCCTGATATTGGAGGATGGATCATTCTCTGTTGTGGGGGACTGTCCAGTTTATTGTAGGGGGTTTAGCACATCTCTGGTCTCTACCCACTAGAGGTCATAGCAAATCTCTCTCCCCTAGATTTTTGACAATCAAAAATGTTTCCAGACTTTGCCAAATTGTTCCTTGGGGGCAAAATCCCCTAGGTTGAGAACCACTCAAGGGTGATGACTTATAGGACCCTTCCGCCTCCCCCTGCAACAGTTATCACTCGTACCCTCTGCCCTTCCCCCTGCTGTTTCCATTCCAGCCATCCTGGCCTCCTTGGGGGTCTCATGTTGGCTGTTCCCTCTGCCACGGAGCAGTCCCTTATCCATACAACTAAACCCTCCCCTCCTTCAAGATTTTGCTCAAATATCATGCTATTTCAAATTATAACACAGTCCCCATCCCAGTATTTCCCATCGCCTTATCCTGTTCTATCTCCCTTTTTCTTTCCATAGTATAAATCACCGTTTCTTTATTGTCTTTCCCTTCCAACTAGGATATCTTCTCCATGAGGCAGGGAAATCATTCTCTTTGTCTCACTACCTGGGTTGTGCCTAGTACACCATAGACACTCAGTAAATATTTGGGGAATGCAGTGATTACGGCATTGGTATCTCTCCCTTTCTTCTGGCATTCCCCACAGGAAAATGGTTGACAAAGAGAAAAGTAAGCAATCCCACCGTATCCTTGAGTTCAACTGCTGTGCTCAGTGTCTGAACTCCGTTTCACAGGTAAGAGGCCTTTATTGCAGTCAACAAATGGGCATGATAAGGGGTAAAAAGGTACCCCTTGCAGAGTGGGATGAAAGGTACCCAAGGGGAAGAGGAACCAAAATTCAGGGCTGTTTCATTGAAAGCCATAGAAATTGGGTTGGTCTAGGTGCAGAGAAACCAGGTGCGCATGCAAAGGTGTATAAGAGGTTGCTGAGTTATTTGTGCATATTGAGCATAGCTATTGTGAACGTCACCTTCAACAGCAAACCTGGGATATAGGAGAATAATATAGGAGAATAATAGCACTCACCAGGAAGAGTGGCCTGTCAGATTAAATAAGATAACATTTGCAAACATGCTGAGCGCATGCCTGGCACATTATAACGCTCTGGAAATAGTGGCCGTTTTTGCTAGGATGGGACCTGCTCATAGGTGTTTGTTGAGTGACTGTCTACCACATGCTTTGTGCCCCTACCCCAGGCTTACCGTAGATCTAAGAACAGCCTGTCAGAACTGCTCAGTTACATCAGCCTATGGCAGAAGACGTTCAAGGTCATTGGAGGCAAGTTTGGAACGAGCGTCCTCTCCTATTTTAACTTTCTGAGGTGGCTTTTGAAGTTCAACATTTTCTCGTTCATCGTGACCTTCAGCTTCATCATCATTCCTCAGTTTACTGTGCCTGAAAAGAACACCCTCCAATTCACCGGATTGGAATTTTTCACCGGGGCGGTAAGTTCTCCATTTCCCCCCACCTGGAAATCCACCACCTCAGAAACCCCCAGACGTACCTTCCAGACCCCTCGTTTTGCCTGGGAGTCAACTGATAGGGAAAGTGGGACTTTGAAATGTGTTTCTTTTTTCCCCTAAAAGTAACATATACACAACACAGGAGACTTTCTGTCTCTAGAGGTAATCATATTAATAGTTTGTGTTGTTCACCGTCTCCTTTTCTGTGCACACACGGACACGTGTATACATGTACGTATACATCCCTTTCTTCTGTTTTCCACTTTCTTTTGTTTTTTTTTTTTTTTCAACGTTTATTTATTTTTGGGACAGAGAGAGACAGAGCATGAACAGGGGAGGGGCAGAGAGAGAGGGAGACACAGAATCAGAAACAGGCTCCAGGCTCTGAGCCATCAGCCCAGAGCCTGACGCGGGGCTCGAACTCACGAACCGCGAGATCGTGACCTGGCTGAAGTCGGACGCTTAACCGACTGCGCCACCCAGGCGCCCCACTTTCTTTGTTTTTTAACAAAAGATGAATCATTTACATATACCACCTATGACTCACTTTCTTTCATCTGCTCTGTGGTGGATATGTCATATTGGTGTTCATAGAGCTACCTTTTTTTTCTTTTTTCTTTTTCTTTGTACAAAATACAATGCACCTTTTGAAAAGTTCCTACTGTAAATTTTTTGAAAAATGTTTATTTATTTTTGAGAGACAGAGAGAGCAGGGGAGGGGCAGAGACAGAGGGGGGGAAAGTTGCTACTGTAAAAGAGAGAAAATTAGGTGAAGGTCCACATTAGTCTTCTTCCCTTGTCTAACGGCCTAGCTTAGAGCCTATCTTTGTCCACTGTTTCTCTTCCTTCTTCTTTCCTAAAGAAAACAGGATACTACAGGTTTTTGCAACTTTTTTTTGTTTTACTATGTATCTTGAGCATCTATATAGATCCACAGTACTCTTTTTTTTTTAAATTTTTAAATATTTATTTATTTTTGAAAGAGAGAGTGTGAGTGGGAGAGGGGTAAAAGAGAGCGAGACACAGAATCTGGAGGAGGCTCCAGGCTCTGAGCTGTCAGCGCAGAGCTGGACTCAGGGCTCGAACTCACTAGTTGTGAGATCATGACCTGAGCGAAAGTCGGACACTTAACCGACTGAGCCTCCCAGGCGTCCCAGTCCATAGTATTCTTTTTAACAGCAGCTATAATTTGTTTACCCATCTCCCTATTGACACTTATAGCCCCTGCCTTGTGAGTTTACCTTCTAGAAGAGATTTCTGCCACTAGCATTCTATAGACCAGGGACTGACAAACTATAGCTGGGGCCAAATCTGGCCTGCCACCTAGTTTTGTACAGCCAATGAACTAAGATTGGTTTCCACATTTTTAAATGGTTGAAAAAAATCAAAACAGGGATGACATTTTGTGAAACATGAAAATTATACGTGAAATTCAGATTTGTGTCCATAAATAAAGTCCTTCTGGAACTCGGTCACATCCATTTGTTTAGGTGTCTGTGATGCCTTCCTGCTACGGTGGCCAAGTGGAGTTGTTGCTATAGCTACCAAGCCAGATATTTATTATCTAGCTCTTCACAGAAGAAATTTGCCGACTCTTGAAGTAGAATGTTCAAAATCAAGTTCTTCCATTTATCGTTTTAAATTTCTTTTTCTGTTAAAAATTCTCCCTTGTGTTAAGTGCATTAAGTGAGAATTATTATTATGTAAATTTCTTCCTCATTTACTTTCATTCTCCTTGTTGTGATGTATATTTTTAATTTAATTAACTTATTTTTTAGGGCTTTGTTTTTATTTTTATTTTTATTTAAAAAAATTTTTTTTAACATTTACTTATAATTGAGAGACAGAGAGACACAGAGCATGAGCAGGGGAGGGGCAGAGAGAGAGAGCGAGACACAGAATCTGAAGCAGGCTCCAGGCTCTGAGCTGTCAGCACAAAACCTGATGCAGGGCTCGAACTCAAAAACTGTGAGATCATGACCTGAGCCGAAATCAGACGCTTAACCGACTGAGCCATCCAGGTGCCCCTAGGGCTTTATTTTTTAAAGTTTATTTACTTATTTTGAGATAAAGCACAAGCAGGTGAGGGGCAGAGAGAGAGAGAATCCCAAGCAAGGCTCCATGCTGTCAACACAGAGCTGGATGCAGGGCTTGAACCCATGAACCGTGAGATCATGACCTGAGCTGAGATCAAGAGTTGGACGTTTAACTGAGCCCCCCAGGCACCCTGATCTATATTTTTTATATTTGTATATATGTAACATTTTATTATGAAAAATTTCAAACATACAGGAAATAAAGAGTAGTAAATGAACACTCATATGCCTACTATGCAGGTTTCTAAATTGTTAACGTTTAGCCACATTGTTTTATCTCACTATTTTTTGGAAATATTTCACAGTAAATTAAAGACATTAGGACATTTTACTCCAAATTTCTTCAACATGCATCTTTGCAAAATAAGGACACTTTCTGCAGTTATCACACCTAGCAAAATTAAAAATATCATTAAAAATCCAGACTATATTCAAATCTTCCCAGTGGTCCCCAAAATCTCTTTCATAGCTTGTTTGTTCAGACCAGGATCCAATTAAAGCCCCAGTTTGCATTCAGTTGCTTTTTCTCTGAATTTGCAATTAATCTAGAAAGATCTCTCCAGGGGCGCCTGGGTGGCTCAGTCAGTTAAGCAGCCAACTTCAGCTCAGGTCATGATCTTACAGTCCATGAGTTTGAGACCCGCATCAGGCTCTGTGCTGACAGCTCGGAGCCTGGAGCCTGCTTCAGATTCTGTGTCTCCCTCTGTCTCTGCCCCTCCCCTGCTCATGCTCTGTCTCTCTCTGTCTCAAAAATAAATAAAAACATTAAAAAAATTTTTTTAAATAAAAAATAAGAAAAAAAGAATGATCTCTCCAGACACAGCCCTCTCTTTTCTTGACATTGGCTTGTTGCAGAAACCAGGCCAGTTGTCATACAAACTCCAACATTCTACCTTGTGGAATCAATTGTTTCCTTATAGTCTCTCTGACTTGTTCCTCTGGCCCGTATTTCCTATAAATTGCAATTTAGACCTAACAGCTTGATTTGTTTCATATCAAACATGTTTGACTATAATACTTAACATGGTCATGTTAAGATGACAGAGGCCCATCATGGTTGGCTGTCCTGGTTTTAGTCATGCTTTGCTTGGTCACTGGGTTCAGGTGGTGACAGCTGGGTCCCTCCACTGTAAGGAGGGTTTGAGAGTCCTTTCCCAACTCAAAGAGCCTAGTGATAAAACAACTATGTTTTTTTTTTTTAATGTTTATTTATTTTTGAGACAGAGGGAGATAGAGCACGAATGGGGGAGGGGCAGAGAGAGAGGGAGACCCAGAATCCGAAACAGGCTCCAGGCTCTGAGCTGTCAGCACAGAGCCCGATGCCAGGCTCGAACCCATGAGCTGTGAGATCATGACCGGAGCTGAAGTTAGACTCTTAACTGACTGAGCTACCCAGGTGCCCCCAAATGTCTATGTTCTCAGTGACCTTGGGTGCCCTGCCAACAAAATGTCGAAACTGACTGATGCAAGTTTCTTGCAGATGGAAAAGGTGAAGGGTGCTGACCATTGTCATTGTTTTCTCAAGAGACCCACCTGACCTCTGGCTTCTTGCCTCTTTCAGGGTTATTTTCAGGACACGGTGATGTACTATGGCTTTTACACCAACTCTACGATCCAACACGGGAGCAGTGGGGCACCCTACAACATGCAGCTCGCCTACATCTTCACAATCGGAGCGTGTTTGATCGTCTGTTTTTTCAGTTTGCTATTTAGGTATGGAGTATCTGCATTTCTCGATCCTAAGCTCATTTTGGATTTAGGTAAAATTCAAGAGACTGAAAAGTTCCCCAGGGAAACAGTTTCTCTGCAATTTTGACTTTCTATTGCTGTCTGAGCATTCCCGTTTTACAACACAAACTGTAAGTTTGGATAAAGAAGAGAGGTTTTGTGTGCTTTCAAGGAAATTGGTCAGTCTGAAAATAGGGATGCAGTGACCCCACTAGTTATATGGAAGGAAGGGCATGGATAGGCAATTGTCCCTTGACAACTGTCAAAGAGGAGGTACAGATATTCAACCTTTGTATTCGTTTTCCTAGGTCTTCCTAGGACCTTTCCTCGGTCTTCCATAACAATGTACCACAGACGGGGTTGCTTAAACAACAGAAATATATCTTTTCAAGTTCTGGAGGCTAGAAGTGTAAGATCAAGGTCCTGGCAGGGTTGGTTTCTTCCGAGGCCTCCCTGTGGCTTATAGATGCCTGCCTTCTCACCGTGACCTAACAGGGTCTTTCTCAGTGCATGTCTGAGTCCTAATCTTCTCTTCTTATAAAGACACCAGTCATATTGGATGAGGGCCCGCCTTCATGACCTCATTTTAACGTAATTGCCTCTATAAAGATCCTATCTGCAAATACTGTTGCTTTCTGAAGGTTAGGGGGTTAGGGGTTAGGCTCTCAGCATAGGAGTTTTTAGGGTGTATAGTTCAGCCTATAACAACCTCACTGCCAGCACACAATTCAGAGTAAAATTAGATTTCGTTTTGTCCTATCAAACCAGGAAAAGTTCCTAAAGCTACTGTTAGTGGTGGCAAATTTTGGAAAGGTATTGACTCAGCACTTTTTACATGCCAGGCTCAGTGCTGAGTGCTTCCCCGGCTGATTTCACTGAGTCCTGCTGACGTCTCCATGATATTAGCATCTGCCTTTATCAAGTGCTTACTGTTCTAACCACTACATTGATTCTTGTGGTTGGCTGAACAATTCCCCCCGCCTCCCAAAGATGTCCAAGTCCTAATCGCCAGAACCCATGAATATCTTACTTTACCTGGCAAAAGGGACTTTGTAGATGAGACTGAGTTAAGGATCTTAAAGTGGGCCAGTTAATCATAAGGTTCCTTGTAAGTGGGAGGCAGGAAGGTCAAGGTCAGACAGAATGGAAGCGGCAGCTCTCCTGGCTTTGAAGACAGGAGGGACCATCAGCCAAGGAATGCAGGCAGCCTCTAGAAGCTGGAAGAGGCAGGGAAACACATTTCCTGCTGAAGGATAGGAAGGAACGCAGCTCTGCGACACCTTGATTTTAGAAACATTTTCCGTTTTCGATTTCCAGTAAGAGAATAAGTAGACATGTGTTGTTTTAAGCCACTTAAGTTTGGGACAGTTTGGTACAGCAGCTAGAGGAAACTAATACAACTCTCATATAAGTTCTGTGGGTGGGTACTATTATTATCCCCATTATATAGATGTGGAAACTGAGGCTCATTGCAGTTAAAATAACAAAGATCTCCCAGCTGGCAATCCAGGATTATCAGACAGACCTATGAGATCTTGAAGCCAGTGCTCTTAACCATTATGTTTGTGATCGCACTGTTCCAGTAGAACCTGAGGTTGACTGTTCCATGTTGCCTGTCTCTGTTAATGGTAGGACTCCCCTTTGTTTAATTCCTGCACTCCCCAATGCCTGTTTCAATAACACTTGAGTATTTTGGTTTCTGCCTTCCCTAGCATGGCCAGGTATTTCCGGAACAACTTCATTAACCCTCACATCTACTCCAGAGGGATCACTAAACTTATTTTCTGCTGGGACTTCACCGTCACTCATGAAAGAGCTGTCAAGTTGAAACAGAAGAATCTTAGCACGGAGATAAGGGTAAGGCAGGCTTGCTTTATACAACACCTTCCCACAGCTAAGTTCCTTTACTATGTCTGTAACTTTTCTTTTTTTTTTTTTAATTAAAAAATGTAATTTATGAAAGAGAGAGCACACATGCGAGCTGGGGAAGGACAGAGAGAGAGAGAGAGAGAGAGAGAGAGAGAGAGAGAGAGACAGAGGATCTGAAATGGGCTGTGTACAGACAGCAGAGAACCTGATGCGGGACTTGAACCCATGAACCATGTGATCATGACCTGAGCCGAAGTTGGATGCTTAACCAGCTGAGCCACCCAGGCACCCCTACAGTGCTTTTCAACTCACAACAGTTTTTGCCCCTCAGGGGACATATAGTAATATCTGGAGACTTTTTATTTTTTTTTATATTTATTTATTTTTGAGAGAGAGACACACAGACCATGAGCAGGGGAGAGGCAGAGAGAGAGGGAGACACGGAATCTGCAGCAGGCTCCAGGCTCTGAGCTGTTAGCACAGAGCTTGATGTGAGGCTTGAACCCACACACTACAAGATCATGACCTGAGCTGAAGTCAGACGCCTAACTGACGGAGCCACCCAGGCACCCCATATCTAGAGACTTTTTCGATTGTCACAGTTAGGGGGAGGGTGCTACTGGATGTTGCTAAACATCCTGCTGTGCACAGGAGAGTTGTCACAATACAGAATTACTGGCTGAAAATGTTAATAATGCCGAGAGTGAGAAACCCTGGTCTATAGAAAAAAACTTACTAAAAAGAAAGAAAAAGAGAGAGAGAAAATCAGAAACAAATATACCCAACCCCAGACTCTTAAATACAGAGGACAAACTGGATGTTGATAGAGGGGACGTGGGTGGAGGGATACATAATAGGAAAAAAAAAAAAGAGAGGGAGAATAATTTGTAAGCAAAGAGACTTTGACAAGAGGTTTGAAGATGTTAAATTCGTTGGTGTAGATACCCAGCCTTATTCTTCAAAAAAGAGTTTCTTGACACCTCAAAGTGCTTTCCTTAAGAGCACAGTCCCACTCTGTTGGGCCTGTTTATCTAAGATGGAAAAGGTGTTTGGCACAGTGATAGAGGTTCTTGGTCCATTTGAGATTTCCCCATGAGTCTCTCATAGTCCACGTCCATCATGAACTTCCCCCTTTCTCTCTCCTGTGGATCTGGGGTGGGTTGTGTCTCAGAGTGGCCGAGATTCACCTGCTGAGTCTTTGCTAACAGGTGATAGGGTACTGTAGGCCGACCTGACTTCCTTGTGTGTATAGGAAAACCTGTCCGAAATCCGTCAGGAGAATGTCAAGTTAACGCTCAATCAGCAGCTGATCCACGTGTCGGCCCACCTGGCAGCCTGGGTCGTCTCTACTGGAATGGCCATTGCCTGCTGCGTAGCTGTTTATTACCTGGCTGAGAACAACTCAGAGGTAACCAGAAGGGCAGGGACACTGGGGGCCCGAGCACAAAACCAGGTGAAGGGATGAGATACTGGAGGGAGGCAGTATGGAGCTGCTACTGAACTCAGACTCTGTGGCGGGCAGCACTGGCATCAGCCGGAAGCTTGTGAAAAAATGCAGAATCTTGTGTCCCTGCCTGGGCTCACAGCCTCAGAATCTGTATCCTGACAATGCCCCCTGGTGATGTGTATGCACGCTTCAGAGTAAGAAGCTCTGGGTCCGTGGAGAGATGGGAAATTTGGGCAGCAGACGTGGGATTAAGTTTTGGTTTCTTCCTTTATTATTATATTCCTAACACCTCCCACTGTCCCTGGCACTGAGCAGACACTCTAAGTGTTGTGATCTGATGGACTCTGGTGAGCCATTTAACCTTTCTGAGCTCTGGATTCCTCACTTGCAAACCAGGAATGATCGTACCTGGCTTTGTAGGTGTGTGGTCAGGACTAGAAAAAAGTTATGTGAAGAGTCTACTCCATGCCCAGTATTGTGACTAATAAAGGAATATTACCTTTTTTTTTTTTTTGCAAATGATATAAACTCTGAGACTAATTAGCTGGATGGTCTGGGCAAAGTACTGTTTTTCTGTAGGTTTCAGCTTTTCCCCTGGAAATGGAACTAATTATAGCCAGTTTGCCGACCTCTAGAATTGTGGTACAGGTTGGTCGGATTATTTCACTTTCTTTAATGACTTCCTATTTTTACCCTCGATATAAATTTATCCTCCATGGCATGATCGACAGATCTTGTATGATCTGATCCCTGCCCACATCTCTAGCTTCAACACCCACAACTACCCATATCCTACACTAGCAACACTAAATGGTGTGTCCACAGTTCCCTGAGCACACCATGTTTTTCCTTTTCTCTCGGTAGGAAAACATGCACTTCATTCTCTACCCAACCTGCCCTAATTCCCTCATTGGGCAAATTCCTCCTCCTCCTCCTCCTCCTCCTCCTCCTCCTCCTCCTCCTCCAGACCTCAGCATGGTGCCGTTTCCTCAGCAAATTTTCTCTCACCCCCACCACCCTCACTAGACTGTGTTGGGCGCTCCTAACTCTGCAAGCTTTCCCTGTGCTCTTGTCATGTGTAGTATTGAAAATACCTGTTTATGCAGGTATCTTTATGTATCTTCAAAAGATAGTAGCTGGGCTCCAGGCCCAATATTTGACACATAGTAGGTGCACAACCAAATGGATGAACAAGTGAAGGAGAAGCCAGCAAGAAAATGGGTGTGGGATTATATAACACTAAGAGTTTGCCATTAACCATGTTGAGATGTGCCCTCAAATAGGGGAAATTAAGTCTCAGTGCTTAAGGGCCTGGCAATGCCTACCCAGGGTAGAAATTGTGACCAGGCAGCTGTAGGCATAAAGAAGCCTTCTGAGTTTCTTCTTCACCTGGAAGGTTTTCTCCACACCCACCTGAAGTGAAGGAGGGCAGCTAAGGAGGTGAGGAGGCAGAAGTGGAGCCTATTGTTTGAACATCTGCTGTATGCCTGGCAGGAGCAACCCTTTGTACAACTCCAGGGGTCACATTCATGGGCAGCTACAATCTTCTGTGAATGATGTCTCACCTATGTTGTTGAGGGGCCAGACCTGGCCTTATTTGGTTTCATTCAATTCTTTTATTTTTATTTATTTACTTTAATGTTCATTTATTTTTGAGAAAGCGCAAGCGGGGGAGGGGCAGAGAGAGGGGGACAGAGGATCTGAAGCGGGCTCTGCGCTGACAGGCTGACAGGAGCAAGCCCGACGTGGGGCTCGAACTCGCAAACAGGAGATCATGACCTGAGCTGAAGTCTGCCGCTCAACTGACTGAGCCACCCAGGCGCCCCAATTCTTTTATTGTTTTTAATTAGGGCATCAACTGAGAAACAGAGAAAGAGAGAGAGAGAACATGCACTTATGTGTGCATGAATAGGGGAGGGGAAGAAAGAGAGGGAGAGAGAGAATCCCAGGCAGGCTTCACGCTGTCAGGGCAGAGCCCGACTCTGAGCTTGATCTCATTCTCATGAACCATGAGATGATGACCTGAGCCAAAATCGAGTCAGAAGCTTAATCGACCGAGCTACCCAGGCGCCCCTCATTTAATTCTTGCAATGACTCTGTGGGTCACATGATAATCTCCCCATTACACAGACAGGAAAAGAGGCCCAGGGAAGCTATGCATCTGACTTCAGACCTTATAGCTCATAAGCATGGGAGAGGGGACAACATTTGAACCCAGGTTACCCTGGCTACAAAAATACTTCCAAAAGTGCAAGTGGGGCTTTCGAAACCACCCAGAGATAAAGGGAGGCAGGGTCAGGCCTAGGGGTGGGAAGGAGGTAGTGTGAGACAGAAGATAAATCCACTGGAATCCCTGACTCCAAGGATTCCTGGCTGAGGGCAGCCTTCACCCCACTCCAAACCAAGTGCCAGGGTGTTGCATCCACATGAAGGAAGGGGGTGCCTCTTTGGACCTCATACGAAGGTGTGCCATGGGCTAACAGAGGCTCCCTTTCCCCTGATTCAGCACCCAAGAAAAGCCTGGTGAAAATGAACAGGGCCATGCAGGAGACAGGCAGAGAAAGTCTGCAGTGCTCAATACCTTTGTGCTATAGCTTCCGTGGATTCAAGCTTTTGCTCCAACAGCCAGGAAACACGTTCTCATTGCTGCAGACCTCTTGCTAAGGACAGTAAAGTCACAGAATGGCTGTTTTGAGTTCAGGCCCCTGAGTCAGATGGACCCAGTTCAAATCTGCCTCGGTGACCCCAGGCAAGCATTTTTACCTCTCTGAGCCTCCATTTGCCAGTCAGTCTATTAATACCCACCTGCTGGGCTGTAGTGAGAATCAAACGTGATCACGTGATCACGTGGGTAATGCTGGGCGCTGGGTAAGTGCTCAATAACCGGTAGCGTAAGAGCTAACCCCGGAGGAGCTACCACTGGGGTTTCCCCATTGTGTGGGGTCTTCTGCGTGAGGCAGAGAGGAGTTCCGTGCACGTTTGGCATCTCGATTCTCTCCCTGCATCCCCTGCAGTTCCTGAAGAACCACCAGAACCCTGGAGCAGTGCTGTTACTGCCTTTCCTCGTGTCCTGCATCAACCTGGCAACGCCACGCCTCTACTCCCTGTTCAGGCTGGTGGAGAGGTATGAGACGCCGAGGCGCGAAGTCTACATCCTCCTCATCCGGTAGGTGTGTCTGCCATGCCCACCACCAGCCTGTATTTCCAGGGAGGGAAGTGAGGTGGGAGCTACAGAGGGTTATGCTCGAGTACCAGAGTTCTGTTTTCCAGAAAGGATTTCAAGAATAAAGTGTGTTTGTATGGGGTGGGTTAATAGCCATAAAATCCAAAACGCTCTCAGGTATACAATTAAGTACATCAGTCTTTTGCTCAGAGTAATAGCTTACCTTTCCAAATTGCTACCGGCCTGAGGATTTTCATAGTTTTTCTCAGTTATGAGATGTACAGATGTTCATGTTGTATACTGCAGAAGGGTGCCTGGCTGATGAGTTGTGTAGGGACTGAAATTCATCTAGCGTTTGCATTAGTCAAGCTGTGAGCCTTGGTAGCCACTGCCTCAGCTGGGAGAAAGAGGTGCATGAAAAAAACATTTTTTTAATGTTTACTTATTTTTGAGGTAGAGAGAGAGAGAGCACAAGTAGGGAGGGGCAGAGGGAGAGGGAGACACTGAATCTGAAGTAGCCTCCAGGCTCTGAGCTGTCAGCACAGAGCCCAACATGGGGCTTGAACTCGTGAACCACGAGATCATGACCTGAGTCGAAGTTGGACGCTTAACCGACTGAGCCACCCAGGAGCCCCAAGAGGTGCATTTTTGTAATTCAGACACCCAAATGGAGGCAGAGGGGGTGCTTCTGGCAATTAGTTGGCTGGGAGGGGGTGCCTTTTTGTGCTAGAGGTGACCCCAAGGTTTCGATAAACAAAGCATAAAACAACCCAAATTTTGTCCTTGCTCCTTCCTGGCTAGTTCCCTGACCAGTTCCTGTTTATGGTGTTTATGACAACAGGTCAGTACAATGTAGACTGAGTTTTTTTTACTGATCAGTTCCAGAGCCCTTGCCTTCTATGGCCTGGGAGATCTGGCTCCTGGCCAGCTCTCCAACCTCATCTGGAGAATTTGGATGAAGAGGTGGTTAGACATGTATGCTCAGTGGGCCATTTTGAACCAATAAGTTTGCTCTTTGTGTTTTTCTGATCATTTAAGAGTTTAGTTGTCTTTTAATATACATCAGCCCTTTGTACAGCTTCAACAAAATATTCAAAATCTTTGCATGAAGAGAAAATGGGAACTCTCAGAAATACACGGTTCTTTTTGATCCGAGATGAGATTTTTCTCAGCGTAGAAGAGTGTGTTTTCAAGTTTAACTTGAAGCTACACTGCAATAAAGGTCTTCTGATGCCTTAATCCAGTAGACAGTGAGGGTGTATCACAAGCTAGGCACTAGGCAAGAGATTGGGGATCTGGCACTGAGAAAGATCTAGTGCCCTTCCTTCTTGGAACTTCAGAGTCTAACACAAAGGTTCTCAACCTTCAGCATACATCAGAATTACCTGAAGGGATTTCTTGGTCCTGTCTCCAGGGTTTCTGATTCAGTAGGTCTAGGGTGGGGCCTGAAAATTTGCCTTTCTAGCAGGTTTGCAGACGAGGCTGATGCTGTTGGTTCAGAGGACACACTTTGAGAACCCCTGGTCTAGTGGTACACAGTTCTTGGCACACCAGGGCTGAAGCCCTATTAAAACCAGCAGCTATTGACTTTGGCAAAGTGACTAGGTTTAAGAGATGGTCCTCAGTTTCAGTCTTTGTCATGGCCCTCACAAGCTGTGTGCCCTTGGACACGTTGTGTCATCTCTGAACTTCAGTGTCCTCATCAGTAAGATAGACATAAAAATTCAATCTACCTGATGACAGAGTTGTAGAAAGTAAGAATGGCAGCAAAATTGTAAACATTAAGCTGTGAAGATTAAAGTGATTCAGTGAGGTTCTTAGCACAATGTACTGCCCATGCTCAGCATCCAATTAAAAGTAAGTACATTTATTATTATTACAATGAGAAGCGAAATCAGATAGTTTGGAATGCACTGAAAGAGGGTATATCAGTTGAAATAAGTTAGGTTATGCTGCAGTAACAAACATCCCCTATCTCCCTAATCTCAGTGGCTTCGAACACAAAGATTTAGTTCTTGCTCATATTATGTGTCCATTGTGGATGGCAGGTGGTTTTGGTCATGTCATTCGTGCAGGGATCCAGGCTGACAGCAGCAACTGTCTCAAATATTGCTGATGGCCATTCCAGACGGAAGACAGTGAGTTCTGGAGAGCCTCGCTGGCATTTCAGTGCTCCAGCCTAGAAGGGCGCAAAGTGACACACATCACTTCTGCTCACAAATTACTTGCCAGAACTAGCCATATTGGCC
This sequence comes from Prionailurus bengalensis, assembly GCF_016509475.1. Lineage (NCBI taxonomy): Eukaryota > Metazoa > Chordata > Mammalia > Carnivora > Felidae > Prionailurus > Prionailurus bengalensis. The sequence continues at coordinate 26,612,601 of NC_057357.1, read as the reverse complement.
CCAGTCAAACCACACGGGAGCGGGAATTTCAGTCCTACCATGTGACCAAAAGGAATTATTAGCAAACAGTACTAATGACTGTCATGGAAGGTAACAATAGTTGTTTTCTCTTCTGTTATTTAGAAACATCTTTCTGAAAATATCAATCATTGGAATTCTTTGTTACTATTGGCTCAACATTGTGGCCCAGGCTGGTGAAGAGGTGAGATTTCTGTGCTATTCTGCCTTGAGTTTTTTTCTTAACCTTTGAATACAGGGAGGAAGTGAATTTCTCTGGTTTCTCAGAATTTCTACTCATGATCTTAGAGTTGATATAATATTCTTCCTTCCTTCCATCCATCCATCCATCCATCCATCCATCCATCCATCCTTGGGCTGTGCACTCAAAACATCCCTCTCCTCGTTCAACCAAATCTAAAAGCTCCCGGTCCATCAGTTCATAGCACTGACTTCCTGCAGAGGTAATTGATCACCAGTTTCATGAACTAAGTCAGCCTTCGAATTTGTGCCAGCCTGCTAAACCTCTAAGCCACTTTCTTAGTCAAATAAGTATTAACGGATTTTCATAAGGTTAATAAACAAAGAGTAAAGGCATTGTTGCCATTGATGCCTTCTGCTAGCCCTAGCTGAGAAATGGGATCCAGAGGGCATAGGACAGGGATGAAAAGTTTTAAGAGGAGAGATAGTGAGAAGGGAAAGTTTGGGGTGCATGTGGAGGGCAAGCTTTAATGGGGGAAAAGCAACACAGAAAGGGAATAAACACCCTTGAAAACAAACTCAACAAATTAATGGTGCGTCCCTGCCCAGAGTGGGTCTGCTTTTCTGGATGTACAAGGACCCAGTCACATTGGCCAGCAACCATGTCCTAATGAGTGTAGGGTGCCAGAAGGGCACTGGGCAGAACCAACAGCCCCTTCCCACATCCTGACTCTTGTTTACCTTACAGTGTTGGGAAACTCTCATTGGCCAGGAAATCTACCGGCTCCTTCTGATGGATTTTGTGTTCTCTTTAGCTGATTCCTTACTGGGGGAATTCCTGAGGAGGTAAATATTTATCAGCCTTGAGTCATTAGTACCTGATGTTGGAACCAGAGCCAGAGTCTTGGCTGAGCCGGAAGTATGGGTATCCCTTACGCTTACTGTAGTTAGCACATAGGCGTCCCTTATTTATTTCAAGTATGCACTGTGACAAGTCTGCCTGTTGTTCTTTGGGACGTTGCTTGCTTCTGAAATTAACCAAAATTTCACTTTGACCTGACAGTCCTGTTGTCCAAGTTCATTCAGCTAACCCTTTACAAACTTCTCTTGAGATAAAGACATTACTGGATGCAAAACATAGAAAGTGAAAGTCTTTGAGAACTTTCCACCACAGATGATTTTAAGAATTTTTTTTTTCAACGTTTATTTATTTTTGGGACAGAGAGAGACAAAGCATGAACGGGGGAGGGGCAGAGAGAGAGGGAGACACAGAATCGGAAACAGGCTCCAGGCTCTGAGCCATCAGCCCAGAGCCTGACGTGGGGCTCGAACTCACAGACCGCGAGATCGTGACCTGGCTGATGTCGGACGCTTAACCGACTGCGCCACCCAGGCGCCCCTCCACCACAGATGATTTTAATTGTAGTGTATATTCTTCCAGATTGTTCTGTGCACATATTGCTTTGTGTGTGTGACTGTATTATATAGTTTCAAAGATAAAAATTGGGTCATGCTGAAAATCATTGTGGACTCTGCCCTTATTCTTTTTAACATTATGCTGTGGCATCTTTCTATGACAACACCTATAGATTTATCTCATGATCCATTTAATTGACTTTGATTCATGTGCTAATTGTGATTTTAGACACCAGGTGTACAGAACTGAGGCAGTGTTGTCATTGGCCCATGTATAGTCCTCTTCTATTGATATGTTCATTTATGTGTTAATAATATGATGAGCATCTCATTCCTTATAGACATGTACATATTTCTGTAAGCTGCCCCAGTGATAAGATGGCATAACACAATAATGATTCTTTCCTCAGGGGGTAGGTTGCACGCCCTATTTCTACACTCAGTCTGCCCAAACTCACTTTTATTACAGCCTCTGTCCAAGGTCTAGATGTAAAGGTTAGGAGGTTTTTTGTTTTGTTTTTGTATCTTTGACGGCATTTTTTTCTTTTTATTATTAGCATCCTCTCTGTCTCAAGTTTCCTCAGGATAAATGGAGAGCTTGGTTTCCTCTTGTGGATTTAGAAAATGGGGAAACCCTATTAATCTGATAGCAGTAACCACACATGGAAAACTTTTCCATTTAGGGAGGTTAGGAAATGCTGAGTTACCTGGTCCTGAAAAAACAGGTTTAACAAGCAAAGAGTGATAATAGGTAGGATAACTTTAATAATGATCTCATTTATATAATATCTATTGTTAAGTTATAGTTAACTATCTATTTAAATAATATATGGGATAACTTAATGGTCTCTAGAATTTTTTTAAAAATCTTTATTTATTTTGGGAAAGAGAGAGAGAGAGCCCACACGCAAGCAGGGAAGGGGCAGGGAGAGAGAGAGACAGAGAGAGAGACAGAGAGAGAGACAGAGAGAGAGACAGAGAGAGAATGAGAATCCCAAGCAGGCTCTGCACTGTCAACATAGACCCCGACACCAGGCTCTTACTCACAAACTGTGAGATCATGATGTGAACCGAAATCAAGAGTCAAACGTTCAACCAACTGAGCCACCCAGGCAGCCCTAGAATTTTGTAAACCACTTCAGCAGTACCTCTGCTCGAATGCATTGTGATAGTTCCATTTTCCCTCAATTCCTTCAATTATTTCTTCAAAAATACACTTACACTTGGAACTTTCCAAAAATTTGCAAAAGAACTTATGACTTTATTCCAAACTGGTGATGCTCTACTTTGTTGATTGTGGGGAATCTTCTGAAGGAGAGGGTTGATGGTTGGGGCGCTAAACTCAGCAATGTTTTCACAGACTCATTGGAATGCAGTTTCCCACGAGCCTTGGTTTACAGGAGTTTGACATCGCGAGGAACGTCCTGGAACTGATCTATGCACAAACTCTGGTGTGGTAAGTTTTGAGAATCTTCAGACTGACTCAGAAATATTTTCTAAGTGGGGATATTGTGGCTGTTTGTCACCCTTATGAGCACCTTTTAAAAATTGTGGTAGGAATATACATAATATAATATTTATCATCTTAACTATTTTTAAATGTATGGTTCAGTAGTGTTGAATACATTCACATAGCTGTGCCACAGATCTCCAGAACTCTTTTCATCTTGCAAAACTGAAACTCCATACCCATTAAACAAGAACTCCCCATTTCCTCCTTCCCCTACCCCGCTAGCAACCAGCATTCCATTTTCTGTCTTTTGGAGTTTGACTACTCTAGATACTTTATGTGAGTGGAATCACACACAATTTATCTTTTTGTGATTGGCTTATTTCATTTAGCATAATGTTCTTCAGGTTCATACATATTGTAGCATGTGTCAGCACTTCCTTCCTTTGTAAGGCTGAATAATATTCTGCTGTATGGATATACCTCATGTTTATCCATTCACCCATGGGTGGACATTTGGGTTGCTTCTACCTCTTGGTTATTGTGAATAATGCAGCTATGATTATGGGTGTGCAAATATCTCTCTGAGACCCTGCTTTCAATTCTTTTTTTTATGCTTATTTTTTAGAGACAGAGACAGAGTGCCAGTGGGGAAGGGGCAGAGAGTGAGGGAGACACAGAATCCAAAGCAGGCTCCAGGCTGTGAGCTGTCAGCACAGATCCCAACGTGGGGCTCAAACTCATAAACCACAAGATCATGACCTAAGCCAAAGTCAGATGCTTAACTGACTGAGCCACCCAGGCGCCCCTCAGTTCTTTTGGATATATACCCAGAAGTAGAATTGCTGGATTATACTGTACTTATGAGCACTCTTAAGTTTTTTGTTTTTTAATAAATGATGTGCATAAATCAGCTGATGTGGTAATAACAATATGGCTCTATTTATTGAGTGCTTACTTTGGCCAGGTTTTTGAGCCCTAGAAACCAAGCCCTCATACTATTGACCATTAATGAAGGTTCCAAAGGGAAATGTTAGCAGCAAGGGGGAAAAAGTTGCAATCAGAGATGGCCATTATTACTTCTGGGTCTTTATGGTTTGTGTTAATAAATTGCAAATAAGCACAATTGAAAACACATGTGTCTTTTCTTTTCTCCATGGAAATTATAGATTTAACTTCTGTGGGTTTTAGGAGAATGTTGCCTTTGATGATGAGCTTTAAAAGAAGGTAACAGGGGCGCCTGGGTGGCTCAGTTGGTTGGGCGGCCGACTTCTGCTCAGGTCATGATCTCTCGGTCTGTGAGTTTGAGCCCCGCGTCGGCTCTGTGCTGACAGCTCAGAGCTTGGAGCCTGTTTCGGATTCTGTGTCTCCCTCTCTCTGACCCTCCCCTGTTCATGCTCTGTCTCTCCCTGTCTCAAAAATAAATAAAACGTTAAAAAAAAATTAAAAAATAAAAGAAGATAACAGGGTGACAGAAAGGCAATGTATGTTAGGGACAATGGTAGAGATGAGGTGAGGTAAGTGTGTCCCAAACTTCAGCCTTTTGCACACCAGCCTGCGTACTTTTTGGCTTATCTACATATCACCGGTACTGGTTTTTACTTAGTATTATCTTTTATATAGTTTGCCTTTTTAAAAATGTTTTATTTTTTATTATTTTTTTTAATGGTTATTTATTTATTTTTGAGGGAGAGAGGTAGAGAGCACACAGGGGAGGAGTGGAGAGAGAGGAAGAATCCCAAGCAGGCTCCATGCTGTCGGCACAGAGCCTGGTGTGGGGCTCGAACCTATAAACCGTGCGATCATAACCTGAGCTGAAATTAAGAGTTAGATGCTTAACTGACCGAGCCACCCAGGTGCCCCTAAATACATTTTTAAAAGAGTCTTTATTTTACCACCAGAATGGAAAATCACAGTCATTTGAGAGAAACTGCAAGTAACTTAAAAAATAAAACAAAACCCAGGGCACCTGGGTGGCTCAGTTGGTAGAGCATCTGACTCTTGATCTCTCTTGATCTTGGGGTCGTGAGTTTGAGGCCCATCTTGGGTGTAGAGATTACTTAAAGAAAAATGTCGGGGCGCCTAGGTGGCTCAGTTGGTTACGCGTCCGACTTCGGCTCAGGTCATGGTCTTGCCGTTCTTGAGTTCGAGCCCTGCATCAGGCTCTGTGCTGACAGCTCAGAGCCTGGAGCCACTTTGGATTCTGTATCTCCCTCTCTCTCTGCCCTTCCCCTGTTCATGCTCTCTCTCTGTCTCAAAAATAAATAAAAAACATTAAAAAAAATTGTTAAAAAAAAAAGAAAAATGTCAGTCACTTTAGAAAAATAAAATAAGGGGCGCCTGGGTGGCTCAGTTGGTTGAGTCTCTGACTCTTGGTTTCAGCTCAGGTCATGATCTCATGGTTCCAAGGGTTCAGTCCTGCATGGGGCTTTGCTCTGGCAGCATCATGGAGCCTGCTGGGGATTCTCTCTCTCTCTCTGTCCCTTCCCCACTCAAGCTGTCTCTGTCTCTCTCAAAATAAATAAATAAACTTAAAAAAATAAGAAAAATAAAATAAAATAAAACCAAGCCAATCACCAACAGTCATTAAATTCTAGCTGGATGCTCCCGTCTGCCAAGGCTCTCAGTTTAAAGCTTTACCTCCCCCCTCCCACCTTTCTTTTGGGAACAAAGGGAGGTTGGCAAGTGTTAGGACCACCAAAGTGAGATTTTCTTCTCTCGGCACTCAGGAGCATTGGGGAGAATTGAGAGAGAATGCCCTTCCCATCTGTAACTCAGTGCAGTTTAATGCCTCTCCCTGCGGGACCTCAGACCTTCTTGAATGCCATGGAGGAAGCAGGAGGACATGTCCCGCATTCGGGACACCTAGGTTAGGGCTTGCTGAAGACCATTTGGTGGTGTGTGGGTGGTGCTTTCTGCAAACTCTCTTTTCCAAAGCTGGGAAGGGAGCAGCCGGGTATACTGGGTGTGGTGGGAACGCTCCTGGTCTACAGCCATAGAGCACGCTCCCTCTGTATTAGTCTGCTAGAGCGTCCATAACAAATACCAGAGACTGGGTGGCTGAAACGACAGAAATTTATTTTCTCACAGTTCTGGCGGCTAGAGGTCCAAGATCAAGGTGTTCGTAGTTGGTTCCTTCTGAGACCTCTGTCCTCGGCCTGTGGGATGGCACCTGCTTCCACAGTCTTCACATGGTCCCTCTGTGTGTATCTGGGTCCTAATCTCTTCTTTTAAGGACACCAGTTATATTGCATTAGGGCCCACCCCAGGGACCTCCTTTTACTTTAATTACCTCTTTAAAGGCCCCTTCTCCAAATAGTCACATTCTGCGGTACGAGGGGTACCAGGACTCCAACATACGCGTTTTGGAGAAGCACAGTTCAGCCTGTAACACCCTCTTTCCCTTCCCTCCACATCCCCTGTACCTGCCCTCCCCCCACCACATTCCCTGTCTTCATGTTTCCCCTGACTTTTGACACTCACCCTTTTTCCCTCATAGGATTGGAACCTTCTTCTGCCCTCTGCTGCCCTTTATCCAAATGATTACTCTTTTCATCATGTTTTATGTCAAAAACGTGAGTCAGCCTGAAGGTGGAACGAATTAGCTTCTCCCAGTCCCATGTGGCCCCATGGTTGGAACTGAGTCGGGGGGCAGTGGGGAGGGGCGCTGGGAAGGGTTATTGGGAAGGCATTGCCTGGCTGGGGTCCCTCTGGCCTGTCCCTCTGGCCACAGATAGGAGGTGTCTGCTTCTCTCTCTTCAGATCAGCCTGATGATGAATTTCCAGCCGCCGAGCAAAGCCTGGCGAGCCTCACAGATGATGACTTTCTTCATCTTCTTGCTCTTTTTCCCATCCTTCACCGGGGTCCTGTGCACCCTGGCCATCACCATCTGGAGGTAGGAAACCGTGGCTTGTGGAGAGGTCTTAGAGATGGGGTGAGTGAGTGTTTTAAAATGTAGGTTTTGGGACACCTGGGTGGCTCAGTCGGTAGAACATCAGACTCTTGATCTCAGGGTCATGAGTTCAAGTTCACTCATGTGGTCATGAGTACCACATTGGGTGTGTAGCCTACTTTAAAATAAATAAGTAAAATGTAGGTTTTATTATTATTAAGGTTTGGTGAGGCCAGCAGATCAGGAGATGAATGTCATTGGAAAGATGATTTATTTTGCTCAGATCCCAGTAGAAGTGGTAGTGGGGGTGGGGATGCCACACCACAGGGGGCCACATGAGGGAATCCCAGGGTTGGTCAGGACACAGCGGGAGTGAGGAGAAAGTGTGGGCAAGAACCTTTATTGTGGTTGGGGCACCTGGATGGCTCCTTCGGTTAAGCGTCTGACTTCAGCTCAGGTCATGATCTCTCAGTTTGTGAGTTTGAGCCCCGCGTGGGGCTCTGTGCTGACAGCTCAGAGCCGGGAACCTTCTTTGGATTCTGTGACTCCTCCTCTCTCTGCCCTTCCCATGTTCATGCTCTGTCTCTCAATAATAAATAAACACTAAAAAATAATTAAAAAAAAAAAAAAGAACCTTTATTGTGGTTTCCCTGGGAAGGAAAGGGCGAGGGAGGATAGGCAGGTTTAGGATTGGCTCGTTTGAACAATTTCAGTGGCTTTGGGGGCTGTCTGGATTTATCTGGTTACCTGGCCCTGTGGGGATCAGGGCAGGGGGAGAGTGACCCTGAGTGTGAGAGCCTGATGGAGGAGGTGGAGGGTGGGGTGTGGGCTCTGGGTTGGTTGTTTTGCATGGAAAAGACATACCATGTAGGGGAGCTCCCGGGAGGGGCTATCTCTCCAGGGTCTGTAAGACCCCAGATGTCAAAACATCAGAGTAAGAAGATGTGCTTAATACAGTATTGAACCCAAGTCCCCTTGGCAACCAGCAGACACAACAGCCAAAGGAGCAAATGTGTCTTAGTTTGGTCATCACCCACCAGGTGATGGCAGGACTTCCTCACTTCCTAGAGGCCTGCAGTTTGCCAGAATGGGGACTAAACTTCCACTAAATGAGCCTAAATGCCCTGTCTGAGCTGGTTCCCTCCTTGCTCTCCAACCTCACCCCACGTTGGCTCCACCCTTCCTTCATCCTCATGACTCTTGCTCCATTCCTGGGACCCTGTGAGCCTCTCCCAACACAAGGTGGAGTCCTGTGTGTGTTCTCCCCACTCCCTCTGCCTGGCGGCCTTCTGTCCCCCACTCTGGGTCTCAGCTCAGAAGTCATCCTCGAGATCTAACCTTCATGACCATGCTTGCCTACTGTCTTTCCCACCTCTTCTCCCTCTAGGGGCACTTTCTTTTCTTCACTCCACCGTTCACAGTCAGAAATGCCTTCGCTTGAATCTTTGTTTAATCATTAGCTCATTAGTTGTCCATTTTTCTTACTAAAATGTAAACCTGGGAGGACAGAGACCATGTCTGTCTTGTTGCTATGGAATCCCCAAGGGCTTAGTATCTAGCACAGCACTTGGAACAGGTGAAATAAGCTTTTATAGAATGAATGAATGAATGAAGCAAACAAACAAAAGAGTTGATTTTTTTTAAGTTTATTTATTTTGAGAGAGAGCAAGTGGGGGAAAGGTCAGAGAGAGAGAGAGAGAGAGAGAGAGAGAGAGAGAATCCCAGGCAGGCTGTCAGTGCAGAGCTGGATGTGGGGTTTGAACTCACGAACCGCGAGATCATGACATGAGCCAAAGTTGGACACTTAACCGACTGAACCACGCAGGTGCCCCAGGAGTTGATTTTTAGGATACAGATGGAACTGGAACCATCAGGAACTCAAGTGGCTTCAGGGCAGGCTACTCTGTTTTATGATGTCTTTGCTTCTCTCTTTTCTGTCTCTTCCTAACCAGTTCTTAGTTTCCTGCTAGTTTCTGCTAATTCATAACAACTGACTGCATGTGGCCCTCATTGCCACAACCTCACCTTCCATAGATTGCAGGGTCCCTTCTTCATATGTCTTAGTTCAAGTTCCCAAGAAAAAGAATCTGATCACCCAGTTCATTTATTCAAGCCAGGATACCACAAAGTTCACTGCCACTCTTGGGATTGGCTACCATTAGATCAGATGATATAACCCTGTCTGGGAGCTGAGCCTCAGTGGGGTCACACGGACAAAACATACCTGTTGAGGCCGTGAGGAAGAGAGCTTCCTTGGGAGGGAGGGTATGGGTACATCAGGCAGGCATTGCTGGTCCAGAACCCAGAAAGGACAGTTTGGTTTTAGAACAAGCTATACCAGAGTCTCACGCTACAGATGTTTTCCTGTCTCCCGTTTTACCAGATTGAAACCTTCAGCTGATTGTGGCCCATTTCGAGGTCTGCCCTTCTTCATTCACTCCATCTATAGCTGGATCGATACCCTGAGTAAAAGGCCCGGCTACCTGTGGGTTGTTTGGATCTACCAGAACCTCATCGGAAGTGTGCACTTCTTTTTCATCCTCACCCTCATTGTGTTGTAAGTGGAGTGCTTTGGGAAACTGGTGGAGAAAACGTGTCATTAACAAGACATGTGGATAGTCTGGGGAATGTTTCCCAGGAGAGCAAACGGCTACAGTGTAGCTCAGTGTTCTGGATGCTCCTGACTTTGCCCTTGAATTTTTTTTTAAATTTTTTTTAACGTTTTTATTTTTGAGACAGAGAGGGACAGAGCGTGAGTGGGGGAGGGTCAGAGAGAGAGGGAGACACAGATTCCAAAACAGGCTCCAGGCTCTGAGCTGTCAGCACAGAGCCTGACGCGGGGCTTGAACTCACGGACCGCAAGATCATGACCTGAGCCGAAGTCGGACGCTCAACTGACTGAGCCACCCAGGTGCCCCATGCTCTTGAATTTTTAAGAGTTGCTTATTATCATCTTGTCCCAGGTGTTTTCATTTTTTGTTTTTTGTGAGCTTTTTTTTTTTTTTGCCTGTTTTATGAAGAAAGCAATACCTGCTGTGTCCCCTTTTAAGAAATAGCATGAAAACAAAATGAAAATTTGGATTTGAGAATGCTTAGGAAAATTATATGTGTGATGCTTTCTAAGATTGGCATTATGTTCAAATGGGTTGGGCATTGTTCATATGTGTGATAGCGTTCTTTTGTTTTCAAATAAAAACAATTATTTCTGTCCCCACCGCCAGGGGTGGGTGCCAGATGCCTGAGGTGGAGGGGACTCCACGGTACTCTTTGGCTTTCTGTATTTTACTCCTCTGCACCTGAAAAGATGCCGGAGTCATACATGTGACTCTAATTTTGATGAGCTATGTGAATTGCTACATCAAGAATTTAAAGCCATCAGATCTACAGGTTTCAGTATGGGGTGGAGATCTGGTTCTCAGCAAGCTGGAGTTAAAGGTAGATGTGCTGGATATACTGGAACAGGAATTGAAATTACCGTTCACTTTTCTTTTTTCCTTTTTTTTTTTTTAATGTTTATTTTTGGGAGAGAAACAGAGTATGAGTCAGGGAGGGGCAGAGAGGGAGACAGAATCTGAAGCAGGCTCCAGGCTCTGAGCTGTCAGCACAGGGCCCAACGCGGGGCTCAAACTCAGGAGTCGCGAGATCATGACCTGAGTTGAAGTCAGATGCTTAACTGACTGAGCCACCCAGGCACCCCTAAATGATCCTATTTTAAGAAGATACTTTGAGTTTCATATTACCCACTGGGCACATCTTTTTTTCCTTTTATGAAATTTTTGATTCCAAGCCTTTATTATCCAATTTAACTGATATAGTTTTTGGAGGTAAGTATATTCCATATGAGAATTTATGCTATGTTCATTCTGTATTCTTGTGGGAATTTATTTTGTAAACCTAAAATACATGGGAGATTGATTTAGAAGTCTGTGAGATAGTTATATTACAGCCAAGTTTTATTTTACATTTATATTTGGCAATACTTGAATGATTCTTAATCATCATCTGTTCCTGGAATTTAATTTTTGTGTTTTTTTTATTAAAAAAATTTTTTGTTAAAGTTTATTTATTATTGAGAGACAGAGAGACACAGAGCATGAGCAGGGGAAGGGCCAAGAGATGGAGAGACACATAATCCAAGGCAGCCTCCAGGCTCTGAGCTGTCAGCACAAAGCCCGACACAGGGCTCGAACTCACAAACTGCAAGATCATGACCTGAGCCGAAGTCGGACGTTTAACCAACTGGGTCACCCAGGCGCCCCTGGAATTTAATTTTTGAAGACAGGTCTGGATGTGGTTATATTACCAATGGAGTGCTCCATATTAAATAGAAAGAAAATAGGGGTGCGTGGATGGCTCAGTCGGTTGAACGTCTGGCTTTTGATTTCAGCTCAGGTCATGATCCCAGGGTCGTGGGATGGGGCCGGCATTGGGCTCGGCACGGACATGTGGAGCCTGCTTGGGATTCTCTCTCTCTGCCCCTCCTCCAAGTGTTCTCTCTCTCTCAAAATAAAAACATAAACATAAAAAAAAAAATACTATTGTCTGGCCCTATGCCCAGAGATGCTAGTTAATTAATCTGGGGACAGGCCATGGAATGAGTCTTTTTTCCATCTTTCATGTGATTCCACGTGCAGCCAGGTTGCTCGGATGTATTGAACCTGTAATTCATCCAGACACAACTTTTCAGGAAAACTGTTGGGACAAAATCCACTTGCAAGAGAATATCTCAGTTCCTTTGAGACCAGTTGGAATTTGGGGCCTGCAAAATATTGGCACAAGTGTCTGTCATTCTTTCTTTTCTTCTCCAGAATCATCACCTATCTTTACTGGCAGATCACAGAGGGAAGGAAGATTATGATCAGATTGCTCCATGAACAGATTATTAATGTAAGTTCAGTTAGCTCCTCTGGTATCCTCCTCCCACTTTTCTTTTTTTTTTTTTATATATATATTTTTAAGGTTTATTCAGTTTTCAGAGACAGAGAGAGACAAAGCTGTGAGCAGGGAAGGGGCAGAGAGAGAGAGAGGGAGACACAGAATCCGAAGCAGGCTCCAGGCTCTGAGCCATCAGTACAGAGCCTGACGCGGGGCTCGAACTCACAAACCGTGAGATCGTGACCTGAGCCGAAGTTGGACGCTCAACCGACTGAGCCACCCGGGCGCCCCATCCTCCCACTTTTCTGTAAACATTTTATAATCCAAACTTGCAGTTATACTCCAAAAGAGAATAGTACAACGAACTTACATCTGCCCCCCCACCCAGCACCAACTACCGTCAACATTTGTATACTCTTGGGGGCGCCTGGGTGGCTCAGTTGGTTGAGAGTCTGACTTTTGATTTCAGTTCAGTTCATGATTTCACAGTTTGAGAGATTGAGCCCCACGTTGGGCTTTGCACTGACAGCACAGAGCCTGCTTAGGATTCTCTCTGTCTCTCTCTCCCTCTCTCTGTCCCCCTCCTGCTCATGCACACACACTCTCTCTCTCTCAAAAATAAGTAAATAAGTTTAAATTTTTTTTTGTATATTCTTATTTTATCTACACTAACCCTTCACTGCAAATATCTGGATTGTTTTAAAGCAAATCCTAGACTTTATATCATTTTATCTGTAAAAATTTCTATGTGTCTGAGAGAGATTAAAAAAAAAACAACCATAATACCCTCATCATACCTAAAAGAAAACTTGATAATTCCTTATTATCGTCTCACATGCCATCAAAGGTGAAATTGCCCCATTGGTCCCATGAAGTGTCTTTTTACAGTCGAGTTGTTCGAATCAGGGTCTGGGAAAGTGCCACATGTTGCATTTGGTCCATATGTCTGTTATTTCCTTGAATCTATAATTGTTCACCCCTCCCTTCTTCTTTGCCATTTACCGTTGAAGAAAACAGGTCCTTTGTCTTGTAGTAGTTCTCACATTCTGGATATATCTGATTTGCAGCCTTGTGGTGGTATTTAGTATGCTTCTTTTTATTTCCTGTACCCTGGCAATGAGATTTAAAAACCCGACTAAATCCATTTCAGTGTTTTAGCTAGAACACTTCATAGATGATGCTATGCACTTCTTATGGTATCCCCTTGAGACATAAAATGTCTACATGTCTCTTTTTGTGTGATGTGAAAAGTGATCAGTGGGTCCATGCTTTGTTAGCCTGACCCATCCATCAGAAAGCTCCCCACTCTCCTTTCACCTGATGGATTTTGCAGCCTTTGAGGAGTATTGCCTAGAAGACCCACTGATTTCGTTAGAAATGACAGAACAGTAGTACTCTAATCCTACAATTTCTTTTGCATTTATTAGCTAGAATTTTTCTATGAAAAAAAGAATTTTTGCTCATCAACTATTTTATTACCTTGAAATAAAGTTTATAGAGGAAAGAGAAATGCATGATTTTTTCCCCCTTCATTGACCAGTTTTTGAAATGCTGAGTTGATACTCTAGGGTATTCATTTCCTAAGGCCTGCCATAGCAAATAACCCCGAACTTGGTGGCTTAAAATAACAGAACATTGTTACCCCATAGTTCTGGAGGCCAAAGTCCAAAATCAAGGTGTCAGGAAGTTGGTACCTTCTGGAGCTCTGAGAATCTGTTCCATGCCTCTCCTAGCTTATTCTGGTGGCCACTGGCTAACCTGGCTGTTTCTTGGCTTAGGGCTTCATAACTCCCATTCCTACCTCCATCTTCACAAATTCTTTTTCTCTGTGTGCCTGTTTCTCCTTCTCTTCTAAGGACTTGTCATTGAGTTTAGGGTTCATCCTCATTCAGAATGATCTCATCTGACAATCTTTAATTATGTCTGCAAAGACCTTATTTCCAACAAGGCCATATTCGCAGGTACAGGGGTTGGTTTAACTTGGACAAATATTTTTACAAAGGAGACACTATTCAACCAACTACTCCTAGCAACCCCAAAATGTGGCCAGTGAGGATTTTTAAATTATCATTATGAATTCATAGATTTAAGTATACTTTGCTTCTTTCAATTGTAATAATTTTTTTATGCTTAAATACCCTCATTGATTCGTTGCTAATCAAATTCCTTTTGAATTAGTTCCCGGGTTCTTTTGACATGACCCCAGAAAGTCTTCGATAGTTTTCTTGCTCTCTGAAAGGACAAGATGTTCCAGGCTCTTCTTGTTTATTACCTGTCCCAGAACACCAGTCAGACATTTATTCAAGGAGTCCTGGTGAGATGGTATTTAGAGACCACAGTCTGGGAATATGGATGCTCATTGATACTGGACTCGTTCTCTTTTCTTCTAAATAGCAACGTAATTGTGACATGAACACTTACATCTAAGAACTTGGGGAAGAAGCAGGATTCCTCAGGGTTCTTTTGTTTTTTAAATGTTTATTTATTTATTTTGAAGGAGTGAAAGAGACTGCGCCAAGTGCATATGTGAGTGAGCAGGAGAGGGACAGACAGAGAGAGGGAGAGAGAGAATCCCACACAGGCTCCATGCCCAATGCAGACGGAGCCTGATTTGGGGCTCAGTCTCATGACCATGAGGTCATGACCTGAGCCAAAATAAAGAGTCCAACGCTTAACCAACTGAGCCACCCAGGTGCCCAAGATTCCTCACGGTTCTAGCTGCTTGAACCTTTGGGTTTCAGATCATTTGAGTTGGTCTTTTAGATGGTGTAAAGAAAGGGCATGGTTTACTTATGATCTCCCCTGCTCGTCTCCAGAAGCATCACCTGTATTTTTCTGATGTAGCACTTTGAATTGTTTTGGGCAAGTCTTACGGATATCTTACCAGGGGAGAGATTTGTTTCTAAAGCCTTCTATTGTAAGGGCAGTACCAGGTAAACTGGGGAGGAATTTAGATGGCATCATTTCAGGGAGGCACCAGAAGCATCACTGCAGGCCTGCATGCTTGGGAATCTTGTCCAGAGGATGCGCCACAAAGACAGGGACATTGTCTCCAGAGGAACCCAGCCTAAGGGGCTGGGAATAGGCTAATAACAGTTCTTCTCAAAGTGTGATCACCTACATCAGTAACTCTTGGATGCTTATTAAAAATGCAAATTCCAATTACCCTGATCTCCTCTAACCAGTAATGGCAACAGATAACATTTGTTGAGGACTTACATGATACCTGACATGTGCTAAATAATGAACAAAAATTCTGATTTTTTATTACTCGCACTGGGACATATACATCTTTAATTCCTATTTTAAAATTAAGGATTCTAAGGTTTACAGAGCGAAGTGAGCTGCCCAAAGTCATAGGGCTAGTAAATGGTGGGATTTGAATGGTGCTTTTAACTAAAATGCAGGTTTATCTCCCTGAGTCAAGATGAGTTGGATAAATCCTGAGTTTGCATTTTTGCAGGCTCTCCAGGTAATTCTAATTGGCACAAAAGTATGGAAACAGCTGTTACAGACCAGCAATTTACAAACAGGTTGGCTATATCCAAGACTGCTAGCAGACTTGCTTTAAAAAAAAAAGTTTATTTTATTTTTGAGAGAGAGAGAGCACAAGCAGGGAAGGGGCAGAGAGAGAGAGAGAGAGAGAGAGAGAGAGAGAGAGAGAGAGACAGAATCTGAAGCGGGCTCCAGGCTCTGAGCTGTCAGCACAGAGCCTGACACAGAGCTCAAACCCACAAACTGTGAGATCGTGACCTGAGGTGAAGTTAGACGCTTAACCAACGTGAGCCACCCAGGCGCCCCTTGCGGAGTTGTTTAAAATGCCATTTCCCAAGGACAGCTCTCCTTTGCAGAATTCCAGTGAATAAAAGTAGAAAGAATGAGGGAAATAGAAAATTATTATGAAGCAAATACCACAGCAATAATTGTTGGATGCTAAATAATAATAATAGCTAATTGCTAAAATCAGTGATTGAAAGTTGAAGGAGAAACAAGGGCGTGAGAAATGGGATTGATCTAGACCGGACAGCCCATCAATGGTGCTTGCTAGCCCACTTCAACACTGGTGGATTATATCGCCCTCTCATCTGCAACAGATTCACAGGGAAGTGAGTCATGCTCCTGGGGAGGACATAGCCCTTTCCTTTGTTCCTCTTCCCAGTTTGGGAGATGTTTATCTGGTCTACTCCATTAATACTGATAACTTTGCCAGGTGAAATATGTTTGATGTCCCTCGATGCAGAGCTATATAAGCTTTGACATTCTCAATGGGAAGACAGGGCCAGCCCAGGCAGTGCTGGGTGCCCAGACAGCATTCTGAGATGGAGGGCATGCTGAGAAGGGGCTGCTATACACCATTTGTCCTGGGCCTTCAGACAGTCCTGGGCGTGTAAGTTACTTCTAGCTGCGGGATAGAGAAGGCTGCTACTTGAGCCTGCTGGAATTGCTTTAGTGGAGAATGTGCCAATTCAGGAAGGTATGGGTTAATTTGGCTTTGCTGTGAAATGTTCCTACTCTTTCATCAAGAGAAAACATGGTGGCAGTCTCTATCCTGTGTCTGGAACCCTACCTGCCTAAAAAAAAAAAAAATCAACCTTCTTTCCATCGTTTGCTCACACCAACCTCCATGTTTTTGTTCTTGTTTTTGCTTTCCTTCTTGGCAGGAGGGCAAAGATAAAATGTTCCTGATAGAAAAGTTGGCCAAGCTGCAGGATATGGAGAAGAGAGCAAACACCAGCTCGTTCACCATGGAAAGGAGGGATGCAGAGGTGAGAGTGAAGGTCACCTTCGGATCCCTGTGACACAGACTTGCCTCCTTGGGAAAAGTGCATCAGGAAACTAGAATGACATGGGGCACTTCACTTTTTATGTTTAAACATTTCTCTATTTTTTATTTAACAAATAATACTCATTCGTTCAACCTGTCATGGTGAAGGCCCTCCTGGAGTTTGCACGCATCTTTTCTATAATCCAATCATACAGAAGTATATCCCACCGAGAAGGAAAATGCCCTCACCCCACCGTGTGAATGATTCAGTGTACATTCTTCCAGATCTTTTCCCCTGGGCATCCACAAATATACATGCATCTACTAACATTTTTTGTTTATTAGAAAACTGGGGCTTTACTATACACATAGTATCATAATCCCGTCCCTCATCACTTAGTACTGTATTTCAGACATTGTTTCGGTCTGTACATATATGGACATTTGGGTTGTTTTCAGTTTTTTTAAAATACTAAAAACTGTGTAGTGAAATATTTTTGTTTCAATTATTTTTATGTGAGTATTTTTGCCAAAGGGCGTGCACATAATGATGTTAATAGATAATTGCCATATCATGCTCTTAAAAAGATTTTACCAGTTTCATTCCTGTTCTAATTCCAAAGCCCTTGCTGGCATCCTTGGTGTCCTGGAAAATATGAATAAACAGTAAACCCATCTTTTTAAAAATATTTATTTGAGGAGCACCTGGGTGGCTCAGTTGGTTAAGCATCCGACTTCGGCTCAGGTCATGATCTCGTGGTTCGTGAGTTCAAGCCCCGCGTCGGGCTCTGTGCTGACAGCTCAGAGCCTGGAGCCTGCTTCAGATTCTGTGTCTCCCTCTGTCTCTGCTTTCCCCCCACTCACACTCTGTCTCTCTCTCCTTCAAAAATAAAGAAGCATTAAAAAAAATTTTTAAAAATATTTATTTGAGAGGGAGAGAGAGAGAGAGCACATGAGCATGGGAGGGGGCAGAGGGAAAGAGAGAGAGAAAAATCGTAAGCAGGCTCCACACTCAGCATGGAACCTGATGTGGGGCTCGATCCCATGACCCCAGGATTATGATCTGAGCTGAAATCAAGAGCCAGATGCTCAACCGACTGAGCCACCCAGGCACCCCAACCATAAACCCATCTTAATTCAAATGCCACTGATTTAAGAAGTTAGGACTTTGTTGGAAGAGACTGCCAGGCCATTCACTATCTGTGCACATTGATATTGTCAGCACGAGGTAGTTATGGGATCTACAGGCCCTATTGCAAATCTTATGCAGGCAGAGTCTTGATCTGTACCTTGACAGCCCCAGGTCCTAATATATTACCTGGCATATTGTCGATGCTCAGTAAATGTCTGTAAATGAACGGATAAACTAATGGAATTACTGTCCCTAAAAGACCAAACCAAACCTTTTTGCTGTGTCTGTGGCTGAGCCTTGGTCTTCATCTGCCATATCTTAATTTTAAAATGGTGGGGGCTCGCAAATCCCACCAACGAGGCAACAGGAGGTGGGCCTGTATTCTTTCCCAGTGATGAGGCCCCTGCTTTTCTTCTCTTTCAGCAAACAAGCCCTTTGCATGTCAGGGAACACAACGCTGCTCATGGTGAGTAAGGGCGTTGGCACTGAAGACCTCATTTAACCAAATGATGTATCTCAAGGTAGAGGGTCAGAACTGCTCATATATCAGTTACTCGTTCAATGAAAAGAACCCACCCAAGCTGGCTTCAGCAAAAATCCAAGAATAATTCTTGCTTTAGGTGCGGCCAGAAGCTGGGATGCAATATGTTACCAGAACCTGGTTTCTTTCTGTTCCATTCTTTTCCACGTTAACTCCTTTCTCAAATAGGTTCTTCCTAACAATTGCAAGACCCTTTTGTCAGCCTCTTGTACCTTCTCAGGTTCAAGTCTAGTGGGAAGGAATGAGACACCCAGAATTCTCATTGTGTTTCATTGGATCCAACTGGGTGACATGTGCACCATGAACCAGTTGCTGTGGCCATGAAAATGTGATGATTTCATTTGCCAGATCAGAGATCTGTAAATAGAGGTGGTACAACCTAACAGACCACGAGGACTGAGAATGGGGAAGAGGGGCTTCCCAAAGAAAACCTGGAGCTGAGGCCAGGGGGGAATGAATACTGGGGAGGAACCAAACAAACCCATTCATCGTTTTGGGATCACATTTACTGATGGCATCCAAATGATGGACGTTCCAGGGGAGAATTGAAGAAACTTAGCATGAGAAGGCAGGAGGCATGAGAAGCTGTGTGATTTTGAATTTTGTCTAACCTTGGAGATGTGAGGCAGGGCGTATATCTGTGCTAACGACTCTTTTCTGTGTCCAACCCAGACCTGCGATTTAGGCGATCAGTTCAAGAAGAGAATCCAAAGGTGTAATGTTTATTGCGGCAGCCACGCACCCGTCAAATGAAAATACCAAGATGGAACAACTTCTTCCATGACCCCTGGGCCTTTTGGAGCTTCCCAGGAGGGAATTTAAATCATTAGCCAGGAGCAGAAACTGACCACAGTGTAAATGCTGAAGTAAATTTGGCTATTTCCTGCTGGTTTTTTATACCTGGATTGCTGATTTCCCAAGATAAAATATTTGGGATTTTAAAATAAAGACTATTGTAACATTTAAACTGGTTCACAAAAACCTGGGAGAGATAGCCTGGGAATTATGCATTTAGTCTTCAAGAGATGTGCATATGAATTATTGGTTCTTAGAAATCTCTGCTCCCAGACCTGACAAAAGTTTGGAAACTGGTGCTCAAATAGTCCAGCCTGAATAAAAATGGGATCCTCAAACAGAAATGTGAAGTTTCTGAATTGGGGAACCTACATTTGTTCATGGTTTTGAACAAAAACATCCCATGTTACCCAAAGGTAAAATACAACGAGAGGCCTTGTCTACAAACTTTATTGCGTATCAAGTACAAGTCTTTGCGGTTGGACTGGGGTGGGGGTGGGTGTGGACTGGGACTTAGCCCCTGTGAGGATGACACATAAGTCAACATCTAAGTCTTGTTGAATCAAACATGAATCCAGCAGTGATGTGTGGAACATATGTGTGTGTGTGTAACGTACATGTGTGCACATATGTGTGTGTGTGTGTGTGTGTATATATACACACACACATGCAGTATATATAGCATTCTTTTTTAAAAAATGTTTATGTTGAGAAAGGGAGTGCATGAGCAGAGAAAGGGCAGAGAGAGAGAGAGAGAGAGAGAGAGAGAGAGAGAGAATCCCAAGTGGGTTCTGTATTGTATTGTCAGTGCAGAGCCCAGCTCGGGGCTCGATGTTACAAACTGCAAAATTATGACCTGAGCTGAAATCAAGAGTCAGATGCTTAACTTGACTGAGCAACCCAGGCATCCCTAGCAGTCTTTTTTTTTTTTTTTTAAATTATTTTATTTAAGTAATCTCTACACTCCATGTGGGGCTTGAACTCACCACAACTCCAAGATCAAGAATGGCATGTTCTTCTGACTGAGCCAGCAAGATGCCCCAATATATGGCATTTTTTTGCAGATTTGCCAAATGATTCACAAGGCATGTGACGGTACTTAGAACTGAAGCATCCAGCAGAAAGGTGCAATTTACCAAATTACTCAGGGGAGACATCCCCTCTTGAGTAATCACTACTGTGAAATCTAATTGGAACTGAATTTTGCAAACATTTAACATACATTTGAAACATAAGCATCCAATCGGTGCTCAGTCACTGATTCACTTTTTCATTCACTTATTTTTTCGTTAATTCATTTCATCAACAAAATTTCATCAACTGAGTTAAAATTTTTTGGTATCATCCCTGCTAGCAGTTGGTGGCAGTATTCATTCATTCATTCATTCATTCATTCAACAAATATGTGCGAAGTGGTTATAAATAAGATGTTGAGCAAGTCAAGACAGACTCTGCCCTCATGTGCTTCGTTTCTAGCAGATTAATTTAGACAGTAATTTAATTACTATTGAACAGTAATTAAATGTAATTGTGACAGGTGCTGTGAAGGAGAAGCCCAGGACACTATGGGAGACTTATCTGTGGGGTTAGTGAAGGCAGTCCATTGAACTGATGTTTGAAGTAATTTTTTTTCCCTCTCAGTGTCATGTTAAAGCTGTTTTGTGCTTCTTTGGCTTCTGCACTGAAATATGGACTCGCTCCCAGAGCAACATTTTTGCTCACTTACCATATGCTAAGAGCCTCTATCTGGAATGCCTTTCCATGAACCTCCATTGCTTGTGTTAACTCCTGTTTCTACTGGAGGTATAAACAAAGGAGAAAGATCTACTCTGTAGGTTTCACATGCATTCGGATATGAGGATGCTTTTAAAACTTGGGCTTGGGCCTGGGTGGTTCAGTCAGTTAAGCATCTGACTTTAGCTCCGGTCATGATCTCATGTTTTCATGAGTTCAAGCCCCATATGTGCTGACAGCACAGAGCCTGCTTGGGATTCTCTCTCTCTGTTCCTCTCTCTCCCTCTGCCACTCCCCCACTCAACTGTCTCTCAAAATAAATAAATATTTTTTTTTCAACGTTGATTTATTTTTGGGACAGAGAGAGACAGAGCATGAACGGGGGAGGGGCAGAGAGAGAGGGAGACACAGAATCGGAAACTGGCTCCAGGCTCTGAGCCATCAGCCCAGAGCCTGACGCGGGGCTCGAACTCACGGACCGCGAGATCGTGACCTGGCTGAAGTCGGATGCTTAACTGACTGCGCCACCCAGGCGCCCCTCAAAATAAATAAATAAACTAAAACGCCCCCAAAACAAAAAACTTGGGCTTGAGATAGGGGATGTATTGGCCTGCCAAGTGTTGCCATAACCAAATACCACGGACTGGCTAGCTTAAACAACACAAATGTATTTTTCCACAGTTCTGGAGGCTGGAAGTCCAAGGTCATGGTCCTTGTCAGGGTTCACAGTTTTGGTTTCATTCTGATGCCTCCTTGGCTTGCAGATGGTCACCTTCTCACTGTGTCCTCACTTGGTCTTTGCTCTGTATGTACCTTTACGTGTCCAAATTTCCTCTACTTGATAAGGACACCGGGCAGATTTGATTAGGCCCCACCCTAATGGCTGTAATATAACTCACCTAATTAAAGGCCATATATCCAAATATGGTTACATTATGAGGTTTCAGGGGTTCAGATTTCCAGCATATGAATTTTGGGTCAATACAGTTCAGCCCTATAATAGAGGCCAACTCTCCTCCAGTCCTCTCAGGGCCTCCCGTTAGGCTTCCGGGTCAATGCTGGCTATGCTCAGAATCACCGGGGGGAGCTGATCGACAACAGCCAGGCCCAGGCCCCAGTCTAGACCAACTAAATCAGGCTCCTGCACTTTTTCTTTAGAGCTCCCCAAATGGTCTCGGTGGAAAGCCAGGCTGAGATCCGAGCCAGAATCTAGAGAACCTTATCCATGGTTTCACTTTTCGAAGTTTCAGTGACCCACAGTCAACTGCAGTCAGGAAGCAGATGACCCTCCTTGTGACCTTGTCAGGAGGTCAGAAGCAGCCTAGCGCTAGGTCACAGCGCCTACATCACTCGTCCCACTTCATCTTGTCACGTAGGCATTTTATCGTCTCACGTCGTCACAAGAAGGTGAGTATGGGACAATATTTTGAGAGAGATTACATTCCCATAACGTGTATTACAGTATATTATTGTTGTGAATCTCTTACTGTGCTTGACTTCTAAAGTAAGCTTTGTCACAGGTGTGTGTGATAGGAAAAACATGGTCTGTATAAGGTTCAGTACTATTCATGGTTTCAGGTGTCTGCCTGGGGATAAGGGACCACTGCTGTAGTTCTTCCCAAACTTGCCTGACCATAAAAGGCATCAGAGCATGCCAATGGGGAGCATCAGAATATTCAGGGAATATTCCCCATCCTCCTCTTCACCTCTAATTTTAATTAGTCCAAAATGATAAAAGGAACATATGCTTTCCAACAGTTACTTAAAAGCCGGATAACCCCTATAGTTTTAAGTATAAAAAATAGGTAGCCGCTCTGAAATTTCTGCAGGATCGGATCCTTTATGTGGCTGCGGTGAATGGCTCAGTTCATTTTTGAGGCAATGAGATGATTTTGTGTGAAGTTCAATTACAAAAGGAGTGACTAAAATAGCACATGACTGATAATACGTTTTTATAATCTTTGAATTGAGGTCAAGTGGCAAGAAGTCAGCTCATTAATAATATGGATTGTCTCAGTATGGTAGCACTTCACAAATACCTTCCTAAATTCTCAAAGTTGGAACTTTTCAGAACATTTACATATCTGATCCACCATGAGATAGCATGAGATGGAGGAGCTCAGGTG
Organism: Prionailurus bengalensis; assembly: GCF_016509475.1. Lineage (NCBI taxonomy): Eukaryota > Metazoa > Chordata > Mammalia > Carnivora > Felidae > Prionailurus > Prionailurus bengalensis. The sequence goes on along the minus strand of NC_057357.1, from coordinate 26,589,676 downwards.
TGGAGCAAGGGGGCCCCTCTGCTTGGCTCATTACTGCACCTGTCCCATACAAGGAATGCCTTACACCTGTCTAATCGTTCTTCACCTTAACCACCTGGGCTCTTGATACGAAGCAGTTTCTAATTTGTGAGTTCAGGGATCGGGGCTGAGACTCTGCATTTCTGTCTAGAGCTCCTGGGTCTGAGCACCACACCCTGAGTAGTTTGGTGTTCGAGTGCCTCCACATTTTTTTATATGCTACACTGTTCACACATTTTTCAAATCACTTCCATATTTTCCCCTTCATTTGAACCTCATAACACTATTGCTATGAGACAATTGGTGCAAATATGGTCTCCATTTGACAGATGAAAAGTTGGGCACACCTAGGTTAAATGATTTGTCTGTCTCATAGCTAGTTAGTAGTAGGATTGAGGACTTATGGATTTTTCTCTGGCTCAGGTGTTCTCAGACTTGAGCAAGTAACAGAACCACCTGGAGGACTTGCTGAAACAGAGCCAGCCCAGAGTTTCAGCTTCAGTAGTTCTGGGATGGGCTTTGAGATGTGCATTTCTAACAAGGTCCTCCTTAGGCTGATACTAAATACAGGTCTCAAAGGACAGCATCCTTTGAGGACCATTGTGCTTAGCTGATATCTGACCTCGTTGTAATACTTGGTAATACGGTAATACTCTGCTGATCAGATTGTGAGATTTTAGGCATAATTTAGCTTGATAAGAGAACATACAAGGTTATCAGCCCTTAGTAGTTTTGATTAAAGAAACCAAATAACCTTGTACTGTGGTAACCATCACTCCATGCTAAAGGTTTGCCTGCGTGTTTGCAACTTAATTCATACCCTCATTTGTCCTGAGAGCTGTGGTTTATTGTCCCATTGAAGGACTATTCCCACTGTAGGAAATGGTAGGTATAATTTTATTTAGAAATTTGAATCTAATAGAGTATTTGTTTTGGTGAAATTCTTATCAAAACAGGATTGCAGACACTGATCTCCAAATAAGAAAACGAGCATTGGTAAATCAGCAGTGGATTTCTTAGGTCTTTGGAGGTAGTCTTTCCATATTACCTGTCTGGGGCAGCCTGAGGACAGAGGGGCAGTTGAATGAACAGCGGAGGATGTAATTTTCATTTGTATTGACTTTCTTGGAAAGAGTGCCATCTATCTTGACTTTAGATGACCCCCGATCTGCTGAATTCTGAATCATTTATCTACAACTCCCACTGCACACTAGGTCTGCACCTCCAGTTTCCTCAAGAAGTTTCCACTTGGCTATCCCATAATTCATTCCTCCAGCAAACACTTATTGAGCATCCATTATGTGACAGGCACCATTATAGGGTTGGGAATGATTGTTCCTCATTAGGGAGTCCTTGCTACGGGCTGGATGTGAGGATAGGCAGAGGTATGAAGTGTGAGCTCTGGAACTGTATCACCGGGACCAAATCCTTACACTATTACTGTTGTGTGACTTTGGGCAAGTTACTTAACTTCCCTGTGCTTTGGTCTCCTTCGCTATAATGTGGGATTGTGATGGTAGCAACCTTATGGTGGTGTTGCAGAGCAAACACATGGAAAGCATTTCAAACAGTGTCTAGTGTACGTTAGGGAGTCCGTAAATGTTAGTTATTTAACAAACCTTTTACATGCACCCTGTCATTTAATCAGCCACTCCCTAGGGTGGTACCAATACTGCCCCTATCGTACAAATGAATCAATAACTTGCCCAAGGCCATGTATTAGGTTGCTAAACATAAAATTGGATTTAGTTTTCTCTGATCCCAAATACTATGTTTTTAAGCCCTATACTAAGCCATCCAAGTGCTTAAGAGTAGTACTAACACTTTCTTTCTTCATCCAAATTCTCCAATCTTCAAGGACCTTAGCACTGGATCTAAATCCTTAATTGGGCCCGAGTCAAGGGCAAAATGGATTTGGGACAAAGGTCAAGAGGCTCTCAAGAAGTCTTCCCACAACAGAAGGGAGGTTAATGCTGTGCTGCCTCCAAGAGAATTCCTCCCTTGTTGGTTGCTGTGCAGTCTGTTTGCCAAAGTGGGGATTCAGTCTGCAGACGTTTTCTTTGGTCACCTCCTCCTCTTGACATCCTCATGTCACATGTCATGATGTGACATGAAAGGACATGCAGTTATTTGTTCCATTCATTGGATAAATCTTTGTCCTGTTGTTGATCTTTAGATTCGAGAAAATGTCTTTGTAAATATTGATGAAAACGTCCCCAGCCCCATCTATCATGCTCTTGCCAACACCAACCATAGCAAAACTCAGTGTGCTTCTCTCTGCCATCTAGCTGTGCGGACTGGTGGTCTGGCTGCTGTGAGTGTGAGGCTGGTGACCCACTGGGGCTCAGGAGGAAGTCATGACTAAGCTCAGGGCCTGTGGTCAAGACTGCAGATGGGGCTGGAAGGTGGGAATACGCAGCTATGGGAGACAGATGACTTTGCAATTTTTTAAAGACTCCATATCGTCTTAAATACTGTCACTTAAGTTCACAGTTAAGACCACTAGAAGCTTACGTGGAGGAGCACAGAGCTGGGAATGAAGGGCTCTACATTGTAAAGGCAGACAGGGCAAATGGTTAAGAGCAGGGCCTCTGGAGTTAGATTCACTTGGATTTGAATCTCAACTGCACTGAAGACTTGGACAGCTTGGGTAGGTGACTTTAAGTTTGCATTGCCTTGGTTTCCTCATCCATAAAAGGAAAATACCCCTGTACGATTCTTCTGGGTTTTGAGATAGGCATATTAAACCATTAAAAAGTTTGTGGCAAATAGTTAAGAAATTTTAGTTTTAGGAGATCAGGCTCTGCTATGTCACCAGCTGGGTCATTTCTGAGGAAGACCTTTTCCTTCTACAGGTTTGGGTTTTCTCATTTGCCAAATGAGGGTAAGTCTAGATGTTCTTAGATGGTTCTTGCAGTTCTAGTGTCATGTTGTACAACAGCCCGAACGAGTGTAACTCAGCCCCCTAGTGGCTCATAGCTCTTATTTCAAGATACCATAAACAATCCCTCGGACTGGTATCAAGACTTACCTACGGTTTTCTTTGCTTTGCAATTAAGGCTCACCAGGGGCTGTTGCCTCTGGTCACTGGATTGCAGAGAGCGGCTTCCCTGAATTCCTAATGTCTTAGGACATTATGCTTGGTACACAGTTTTCCCTTAGTGCTCCTTTTAATTATTTTATTAGTATGGTCACAAGTTTGCTGTCTATAGTACATTGATAATGTAGCTGAATACAAATATTTTAAATAAGTAAATTACATAAGTGTGTCAAGTTTTAAAATGTCAACTTTTGAGTGATCATGCATTTCCCATGCATTTGCATCTGCAACCCCAAACTGCACAACTCAATCTGTGCTTATCCTCACTGGGTTTCGGTGTACCCATCAGCTAGGGCAGGAACTGTTGTCCCTTTTTTGCAGACCCAGATTTTCAAGAGCAACAGTGTTGAACTCAGGCATTCCATGGAACAAGGTGGCAAAACCAGGTTTTGCTTTGGTTCAGGTAAAAATGCAAATACCGACTATTGCTTGTATGAGCCACCTGATCCCCCAGGGCTTGGGCTAGCACAAAGGGTATTTTGATATCCCTGCTTAAGGCCAGCAGGCAGTTTCTGTACCCGGATTTCCTCCCTGGGGGAAAATTCTAGAACTGAGATGCACAGTCTTCCAACATGCTGTCAGTGATATAACTGGAACCAAGATGCGATTCGTAGTAACTTTTTTCATCAAAGGTATTAACAGTCCAAGCAACAACCTGAATGCCTTTAGCTGACCACTTCTTCAGGTAGTCCCTGGAGAAAGAGGACAAACCAATCCTGTCAGAACAAGGACCAACTGTTCCTGGTATTCACTGAGTACTAACAGTGCCCAAAAAGAGCCTCGTAACTGGTCTCTGTGTGCAATCAGAGGGAGTGTTTCAAAACCCAGCACCAGAACCTCCTCCACGTTGTTCCAGCTTACACTTCAGTGACTTACTAAAGACACCCTACACCAAAATAGAAGTCATACTGGAGGCCATACTGGCTTGCCCCAACCCATCTCCTTGGCCTCATCTTACATCATGCTCCCCCTTTCCTTTTGGTGTCGCAGAATATGGATTTTCTTTCAAGTCCTTGAAAGAACTAGGCTCCTTCCTGCTGTAGCACGTTTTTGCATGTGTTTTCCCCTGTGACTTGGATCTCCACACTCCCATTCCTACTCACCCTTTTTGTTTTTAAAATGTGTATTTATTTATTTGAAGAGAGAGAGGGGGGCAGAGAGAGAGGGAGAGAGAATCCCAAGCAGGCTCCGTGCTGTCGGTGCAGAGCCCGATGTGGGGCTTGATTTCGTAGACTGTGAGGGCGTGACCTGAGCGAAAACCAAGGGTCGGACACTTCATGGACTGAGCCACCCAGGCGCCCCCTACTCACCCTTCTGATCTTAGCTTAGTTGTCACCTCCCTGGGGGATGTTTTCCCATGATTAGGTCAGATTACACAGTAAATGGACACTGTTCTCTCCTACATAGCGTTTATCTTAATTGTAATTTTATATTTATTGTATTTGATTTGATTAGCAACTTCTCTTTTACTTGACTATAAACTCCATGAAGGCACACCATGGCTTTCTTTACCACAGCATCTTCAGCTTCTTAGTAATACCTTGCAAATCTGTAGGCCTACATCAAATATTGACTGACTTGAATGCACACATACCTGAAATAACCCAAAACTAACAACTCTAATCAGCTGAAATACACAGCTGTAAAATTACCACAATAAAGGTCAGAGACTGCTAGTAGGTTAAGGAATGGAAAGTTTTCTGGGAAGCAATGGAGCAGAGCCTATAATGTAGAACAGAGCAGGAAGAAAAGTGGGAGGGGTAAGGTAGGTGCTCACAGGATGTCTTCACTGGGGCTCTGCCCTGCATCTGTGTTGCTTTTCAAAGGGAGCCAATCACAAGGACTTACAATCTATCTCTCATCATAGTTTGGCAGGTTTATTTTTTATTAGGTTTTTCTTTAAAACTAAAAACTGAGAATATTTCATCAACTTATTTTGGCAACAGTGAAGTATGTCTGAACTCTTCCCACCTAAGAAGCCAGTGGCATTCCAACTTAATAAAGCTATGGTGGGCGGGAGCCTGGGTGGCTCAGGGGGTTAAGTGTCCAACTCTTGATTTAGGCTCAGGTCATGATCCCAGGGTCATGGGATCGAGCCCTGAATAAGGCTCTGCACTGTGTGGAACCTGCTTAAGATTCTCTCCTCTCCTCTCTCTCTCTCTCTCTCTCTCTCTCTCTCTCTCCCCTTCTCTCCCTCCCTCCCTCCCTTCCTCTGCCCCTCCACCCTGCTCATCCCCTCTCTCTAAAAAAATAAAATAAAAAAATAAATATAAAGGCATGGCGGGCTTTGCGGGTGAAACCCAATTCAGGCTGTCCACCGTTAATCCTTCCTTTCCAAGAAGAGCATTCCAGGAAATCTGTCAGAAGAAGATTAAAAAAAAAAAAACCTTTCAACTTACGGGGATACAAAATCCTTTTGTATGAGGAAAGCTGAAATTCCACACAGGTACCACAAGATATTATGCATGCTCCAATCGAGCAAAATGTCCATTACCACAAACATGGACTGTTTCCAGTAAGTATCATAGCGTGGTTTCCCATCTCCTGTATGGCTAAGGCTCCAAGGTCTATGAGTTAAAGCTGTCACTACATTCTGATCTGTTTGTCTCATCTGAAAAGGAATTTTGGAAATTAAAATAAGTATCATATCTAAAATCTAATACCTCTCATTTTTCTTTGGATTTAGCCAATCTACTCTTTCTGATGAGGTGGCCATAACGGCCCCCATGTCTACTAAATAGATATAAACCTTTTGAGTAAATAATGTAAGGGATGTAAAGCATTTACTATACAGTATAAATAAGAACACTTCCTTCACAATCTCTACCTTTAAAATGAGTAAATTACAATCTCAGGGTCAAATTTTCATGTCACAAGAATTAACTTTCCGTTGGTTATCAATTTAAATTCTGGCCAGAGATAAGTAATTAGAACTTAGTGAGGATAGAACCATGATCATTTCCAGATGAGTTGGTTAGCTTTTGATTCTTTCTAGAGAAAATGGCTGAGAGAGTTGTGGGGGTGGGGAAGTGGGGTGGGAAGGAAGTGAGAAGGGAGAACAGAGAGAGAAGTAGGGGTGGGGGTTGGGGATGGACAAGGAGAAATGGGGAGATGCGGATGTAATTCTTTCTGTCTGTGTTCTGTGCTCCTCTGGACAATGTAGCTTACATTGTGAAGTCCTCTGTGGTCAAGTAAGATTGGTAAACACTGACCCAAATGTCTGAAAGCCCCATGACGCTATTCATCTCAATGATAGTTTGTATCTGGATAGGTTCCACTCTTCCTGTAAAACTTTAAATGCATGCTCTGTTGGTCACTGTGAACAAGGCTACAGAACCAACTCAATATCTTGGAAACTGGTAAGTGAAGTTAAGGATTAAGCATTTAATTGCCAACTGCATAACTAAATAGTAGACGAGAATTTTTATAGAAGTATTCTAGCTAATATGTGAAGAAGTGATAGACTAAAATAATAAGATTTTGCCAGTAAATTGAGAGCTGGCTGCTGGCATCAATAGCAGCTGTAAACAACAACAAAAGAGTCAATCAGATTATTTTGTGCCTCCTGATGAAAAAACTACCCTCAGCTTTGAGATTATCTTGCCAAGAATAATTGAACCTCCACTGATCAAGTCTTTTGCTCTCACTACCAATTTATAGGAAATATATACGGGGGGGAATGTGTTAAACTGTATCATGGTGTAAGGAGCAAAATCTGGACTTGGGTAAACTCTACAAAACCACCTGGATTCTTCAATAAATACATGCAGGGAAAAGGAGAACTTACAGGTTCTAAGATTTTATATTACAGAATGTAGTCTTTATTTGGGTCCTGATTCAAATTAACAATTATAAACAACAAAAGCCATTTATAATATTTTTTAAGACAAATGAAAAATGATATATTCACTAGATATTTCCTGATCTTAAGGGCTAAATGGTTTTAGATAGGATAATGGTTGTATTGTGGCTGTATTTTTTAAAAAGGGGAATAACTTTTTTTTTTTCTTTTTTTTTTTTCAACGTTTATTTATTTTTGGGACAGAGAGAGACAGAGCATGAATGGGGGAGGGGCAGAGAGAGAGGGAGACACAGAATCGGAAACAGGCTCCAGGCTCTGAGCCATCAGTCCAGAGCCTGACACGGGGCTCGAACTCCCAGACCGCGAGATCGTGACCTGGCTGAAGTCGGACGCTTAACCGACTGTGCCACCCAGGCGCCCCTAAAAAGGGGAATAACTTTTTAAAGATATTTAATGCAATTTTTATGGGTGAAATGATGTGTGGAATTTACTTCGAAATAATGCTGGGGTACATAAACGGGGGTATGGATGAAACAAGCTGGGTCAAGGTTAAAGGGGGGCTTGTTATACTACCATCTACTTTTGTGGATATTTTAAATTCTCCATCATTAAGAGTTTTTTTAAAAGTTTATTCTGCTGTTACTTAGCGAGATGAAGAGGTACATAACTCCTTGTTCTGAGAGCGCTTACTAAAGTAATCTGAATGAGCCTATGAACAACATAAAAGAAGGAACTTAAAGAGGAATCATGGTGTCTTAAAATAGGGTAGGAGTTTGTTCTCCTTTCTGAATTTCTCTTGTTAAAAGAGGAGTTTCTTAACTGAAATTCAGTTCAATTTCACAGGCATCCAGCTTATGCTTACTTGGGGCACTTCTATGATCACCATCAACTAACATAGTATTATGTACAATAAAAATTCTGAATTTACCTTATAGATGACTTCTGGCAAGAAAGAGCAGACGATACTATTATTGTACAGTTGAGGAAACTCCATATATATTTTCTTTAGAGCATCAGTAGCCTGTAAAGCAGAGAAATTCATGTATTTTAAATTTACTTAAATGCAACAGTCTCAGCTAATAACTATTACCTATGAAGTACAACCCTACTGAATAAATTAGAACTTTACTAATATATGGGGATGTTGAAAGGAGTATGGGTAGATTCCATTATCCATTGGGAAACATCTTAAACTCACACCTATAGCAGACAGAGGGGAAACTGAGGTACTGCTGCTTTACTATTTGTTGAGAAGCTCACCCCTTTGGTCATGCTTTTGGAAGGTATGGCAGTGGATGCTGAAAGCAAAATTTTAAACCTTTCCCTTATAACCTGGTTTAGGCACTAGGAAGAGTCCTTTTATACCCGTAACTCTATCATCCTCTGCCTTTCCTAGCCTAAGCATGAGCCAACCAGCCTGGGAACTACTAAGAGTACATTTGCTCAGTCCAGGGGACTGAGAGGAAATGGCATTCATCACCAACATGGAGGCAGAAACAATGGGACAAGGAAGGAACTGGGAAGAGCTGAAAGTCTTCCAATTCTTCCCAAGATGAGCAGAAGTTTCTTTTTGTAGTTGCCAGATGAGTAAATGAAGAAGAAATGATGGAGCTAAAACACTCATACTTTGTAACCTCTAGTGAATTAATAGATTTGGCCACTGGCATCAATAGCAACTAACAACAGAGGTGACTAGGTGGAGTGTAATGTTGCTATATCATAATTCTTGAAATACCACTAAGTTCTGGAAAGTCACACATACCTATAACTAAATATAAGTAATAAAATGCATTCCAGAAAAGAAAAAAGAACATAGAAACTATTCATGTCATGTTTCCCCTTCACTAATGTGACACAGTGTGAGTTATTCCAAGTTTTCTTGTTGTCTGAACTAATGTATGCTTTATGTGTGATGCTTCACCAACATTTATTTAATTCTCATAACAACCCTATGTAGTTGTTTCTTTTATTATTCCCATTTTATCCATGAGGAAACTGAAGCATATCAAGGTTAAGGTTACATTTTAGTAAGTGACAGAGTTGAATCACGGTCTATTGGACTCCAAAGCCCATAATCTTGGCTCCTGGGCTCTACTATCTCTAATTTACTACACCTGTTCCTTTACACTCCCATTTTGTGAATTAGATCACTATGTTCTATCCATTGTTGCCAAACCACCTGGGAGCACCAAATCTCAAATAGCTGAATTTAAAAAATATATATTTTCTTCTCCCCCCCCCACCCCTTATTTTAAGAGAATAAGCATGAAGGTCAGTACACCGTGGGTAAAATGTAGGACCTATCAGGGATCCCAATGTGGGCAATATCATCAACAAAACCTGAGGTGCTCATTAAAAATACATGTTCCTTGACCCACGACCCCAGACATTTTCAGAATTTCTTCTCTAGGTGATATGGCCCAGCAATCAGTATTTTTAATAGGTATTCTTGGTGATTCAGATGTGGGCTGACTGGGACACTTACATGCATACAACTACCAGTAACATAATAATAAATGAGCCAGAGCACCATTTTCCTTTCTTCAAAAATCAGAGTCTACTGTGCTACAGTAAGGATATATACTTGGGCTCTTATTTCTGGTTTCAATGTTTCAACTATAGGCTGAAATTAAAAAAAAAAAAAAAATGACATCATCAGAATGGTGGCCATTACTGATTATAGCTTTCAAGGGAGGAAAATACCTGTAAGTTGTCCAAATGCAGAAAAAAAGCATTTGTATTTGAAAAGCTGGTTGTAAGTGAACAAATGTAATCTAAATCATATTTTCCCATTGATTTTCCATTGCAATAATATATTTTTATGAATAAAAGTATATGTTATATAATATAAGCAAAATTTACTTAGGAATGTCATACATATTTGAAGAAATTATAATAATTTTATCATAAAAGTTCATCTACTCAAATCATACAATAACAAAACTATACATAAGAACAGAAATCATACAAGAAGGATAACTCTAAGATAAATATCCTATTAGCTATCAGAAACTTTATGTACAGGAGTTCTCTTGAAATTCAGTTGATAGTTATCCATCTAAAACCATTAACTTATCAGCCAGATGCAACTGGTCTTGTGTCTAACTCCTGAATTCTTTCTTACGAGGTTAGCCGAATAGTTTGTTCACGAACTGCCTCTTTATGGTTTATCTTTTGTAAATGCTTTATGCAAGGAAGAGAAACCTATTTTGTGTTAGTTGTAGAATATCGGAGTTGTTAAAAGGTTCCATCAAAGGTTAAAAGTTCCATAATTTACTATTTCCCTAAAGATGTGGAGATGCGCATTGCAAACTTCCAATAAGCAAATATAATTTATAAAAATAACGTAAGAAGGATAAGTAACAAAATATATAGTTAATTTTGGAAGTGACTAGCGATTGAATTGTGAAGTCTATGGTATAAACTGTACCATATTTGCATGGCCCTTGACATCAAAGAAGATTGTGAGGTTATAGTTTAGGCACTCTGCAACGGCTTCTCTCAGGGTAGGTATCTTTTCATCAGGGAAATCATTCCTATAAGAGAGGGAAAAGGAATAGTGTATTGCAGGAAAAAGACAAAGATAAAAGTTTAGTGAAACAGACATTTGACAAATGTGTCCCAACCAACAGGACAGTGTGTTTTCCCTGACTTCCTTTCTTTAACCATACCGAAGTCTAAGGATACTTGGCTTTAAGTCCTTAAACCAGATTAGATATTCTTGACCAAAGAACAGCAACAAGAACAAAAATCATTTAATTTTTATGAAATTACTAGTTTATGATAGAATTAGTAACTCTACTCACCGAAGGGCAGAATATAATGCCACCTCTGGAGAACTTGAAACTTAAAGACTGTAATTGCCCTAAAAGAACCTTATGCAGGAGAAATTCCCACAAATATATAAATCTGTTCACTGTATTGTACACTTATGTGCAACTGTTTAAAATAATCTTCTATACATAATTTTCTGATAAAAGAAAGTGCCTGATATGTAAGAAATCTGCTTTTCTCAGATAATGAAATTTCATTCTGCACGATTTAACTTATGTTTATTCGACAGTATCATTTCAACTGTAGTATCTTGGCTAAAAAAAAAAAAAAGATAATTTAAAGAGTATAGGCAATTCTGCCAGCCATTCTACTCAATGCCTATTCCATGGGAGTGAGAGAAGAGACATGAATTTGCTATTCCTTTGGCCAGTCTTAGTTTCCACGCCCCTTCTCACGATGAGCCTCTCACAGCATTGAGGATAGTTCTAGAGAAAATACCTATTTTTCCTACAACATGGTCCCTAAACACAAGCCTATTACTTCATTTGGTGTTCAAACAAAGAAAATGCAACAAGTTCCAACTGTAGGATAGACTGGCTGAGTTAAAGACATTGAGATGGTATACTGACTCCAAGCGCGTACCTTTTTCCCCCTGAAGTTAGAAAGGTGTTTCATTAGTTCTTAGTGTCTGTTTTTCATTACAGATTAAAAAAAAACACCCCAAAAAACAAAAAAAAAACAACTATGTACAGTGATGTAGTGTAATACAGTAATGGGGGATGGTTACCCAGAGGATATTTCTCATTTGATTTTCCTTCTCTGTCTAGAGGTTTTTTGTGAGTTAAAAATTTTTCACATATTCCTTTCTTTAGAACGCACTGGAGTATAAGGAAAAGTGAACGTTTTTTAGGCATGTTAACGAATGAATAGTTTTCTACACATGTTCTGTTGTAGTTCCATTAAATGAAAGCACTAAAACAAATTAATATATTATTTAATGTGTATATTAATACAGTCAAGCCTATTAACATAAAGTCAATTAGCAAATCAAGACTTAGAGCAATGCCTTAAAGGGGATTGTAAAACTTTTCTAAGGTTCCTCCCTGCCTTCCCCTCCCCCTCTGCCAAATCATTCAACTTCTCTAACTTGGAAAGTTTACAGAATTATGGAATATGATCATGAAGAATTTAGCCATTGGTCTTTTTTTTTTTTTTTTTTTACTAAACTTGTCGCCCTACATTTAGCCCCTTGTAATTATAGACATTCTCTAGAATCCAGAATTTGGATTTTATTTAAGGGTAGCAGCTTACATGATAGACTCCAACATTTTCAAACAGTGGTTTCTCTCCTCTATGGATTTCCAGAATCATTACAGGTAATTTTTGATGACTCTGGCTGAAAGTTTATCAATTTTGTTTATCTTTTCAAAGAATCCTCTTTTGGTTTCATTGATCTTTTCTATTTGTTTTTTTGGTCTCTAGTTCATTTGTTTCTGCTCTGATGTTTATTATTTCCTTCTTTCTACTCACCTTGAGCTTTGTTTGTTCTTCTCTGCTAGTTCCTTTAAGTGTAAGGCTTGATTGTTTGATATTTTTCTTTTTCTTGAGATAGACCTGTATCGCTATAAATTTCCCTCTTAGAACTGCTTTTGTTGTGTCCCAAAGATTTTGGACTGTTGTGTTTTCATCTGTCTCCATATATTTTTAAATTTCTTCCTTGATTTCTTTGTTGACTCATGAGTTGTTCAGTAGCATGTCATTTAGCCTCTACATGTCTGTGTACTTCCTAATTTTTTCTTGTGACTGATTTCTAGTTTTATACCATTATGGTCAGAAAAGATGCATGATATGAATTCTTAAATGCATGATATGATCTTCTTAAATTTACCGAGGCTTGTTTTGTGGTCTAACGCGTGATCTATCCTAGAGAAGGCTCTGGGCACTTGAAAGAATGTATATTCTGTTGTTTTGGATGTTATGTTCTGCATGTATCTGTTATATCCATCTGACCTAACGTGTTGTTCAAAGACTGTTTCCTTGTTGATTTTCTGCCTGGATGATCTATCCACAATATCATACCTCCTTAAAGGATTTTAAAGGTGATGATGACCCTAAGCATTTTTTCCTTTAATTGTTGACTTTGAAGCCAACATCTTATTAGCTGCAATGTCACTGCAGTATTAAAACCTGCCTTTCTCTTGCATATAGCAGAACGATGAAATAAAGAGCAATTCCAGAGCTTGCACTTAGAACTTTCAACCATTAACAATATTCTTTCTTGATTAAGGTATAATTTCCTTTGTTTGACTTTTCTTTTTTTTTTTTAATGTTTATTTATTTTTGAGAGAGAGAGAGAGAGAGAGAGACAGAGAGACAGAGTGCAGACAGGGGAGGGGCAGAAAGAGAGGGAGACACAGAATCAGAAACAGGTTTCAGGCTCCTAGCTGTTAGCACAGAGCCTGATGTGAGGTTCGAACTCACAAACTGTGAGATCATAACCTGAGCCGAAGTTGGATGCTCAACCGACTGAGCCACTCTGGTGCCCCTATTTGTAATTTCTTTCAGATCCTAGGAAAATAAAGTCTAAATCTTTTATAGAGGACTATAACATAATCACTGGGTTGAATACTCAAGGAGTATTGATCATTGTCCAGAGAACTGATACAAGATGAGTAACAATGAGCACACATTTTGGGAGGGATTTAAATAACCACATTCCAAAGTTTATTACCCAGTATACTAATTCCAATGTGTTTATAGCTGTTAATGGTGGGAATGGTGTGGGTTCTGTGATCGTTCACTTTTGGGAAACATTAAAGTGAAGGTAAGAATTGTTGATGTGGACTGTTTGTCCCCAAGGGGAACATCTAGAGTATAGTGCTTGATCTGAGTTAATCACAGAACTTTTTTCTTGTGGAATATCTTACAGGACTAGTTCTGATATATACACACACATATATATATATAAGTATATATATTTATAATTTTTTGTATATATATGTATATTTTATATATATAAAATTCATATGACAGTACAGAGTAATTGTCTAATGTTAGTAATGTGAGTGACTAGATATTGTCTTGAGAATAATTCCAAAGCCAAATTTGGCCTCAGTGGGAAAAGATGAAAAACATCCATGCCTTATTTCTGTTTTTTCTGGCACCATGCTCATTACTTGGGAAACCTGTATACAGTTCAAAACAAAACACAACAAAACAATTTTCCTGGAGAAGATGTGATTAGAAGGTGCCAGTGTCTTTCTGTGATCTCCAACAAAGCTGAAAGGTACATTTAAGTGACAACGAACCACTTACCTTAACCTGTGATTTGCTGCAGGATTAAGCTTCCTAATTTGTTCAAACGTCAAGTCACACAATCGACCAGTACCATCGGTCGTCCTATCAACTGTGTTATCATGCATTAAGACAGGAATCCCGTCGGAAGTAAACTCAATGTCCAACTCCACACCTGTTGCTCCATTCTTAGCTGCCTTAACAAAAACATCAACAATATTAATGGCAAGTGGCCAAGGTCACTTTACAATCTAAATGCTCCAGACAACCAACAGGGCTAGCTAAGGAGACAGCTTCTCTTACCGATTCCTTCCCCTTCCTATAACAAATAGCAACCCATCCAGTCCCAGTTTCTACTTTTCCAGATGATATAACCTTCCTTCAACCTGCACACTTAGGGATTCCTCAAACGCTTCAAATTCCCCACCCATGGTAGTAGATGGAGAGGTTTCTGGAACTAAGTTTTCTTTGGTTGCTTTAACTCTTTGGGCCATTAATGGCTCACAATTACAAATATTTAGACAAATTCCATGTTTACCTACACTCTGTTTGGTACAGCATCTCTGATTACCCTGTGTTTGTTGATTAGCTGTATATTGCACTACTTCGGCATAAACAGGATGAACCAGGGTTTTGTTGGTTTAACTCTACCTTCTGTATCAGAAACACCAGGCCTGCTTCTAGGGGACATTACATTTGTTTATGTGAGCAGCTGGCTGTTGGCCAACAAGCTGGTAAGCACGATAAGGTACACTAGAATTTATCTACAAAGAGAACGTGAACATTAGAATATATAAAAAGAGAACCTGAGCACGCTCCTCTGAGACACGCTAGCCCACATTTGCTTCCTTGGCTTGTCACAATGAAGACATGAAATGCTCACCACGATCAAGATTTTAAATTAAAAAAAAAAAATTAATTATACAAACACCCAGAGCAGTATACAGCAAAAAAGACTTCACAGATGTTAGTATTTTGCTGTATTTCCTTCTAACTCTTGCTGCCCTAAAACACAGTTACTATTTAATAAGCCTTTTCTATATAGTCAGGCACTATTCTAAGTGCTTTAAATGTATTAACTCATTTGATTCTTGCCATATTTGGGTAGGTACTACTGATATTCTCATTTTCACATGAGGAAACAGAGATTAAGAAACTTGCTCTGGGTTGTACAAACTAGGACACAGTAGAGGCTGTACTCTTAACCACTAGATGTTTACTACTGACCCTACAGATAGAGTGAAATTTCTCCCCCTTCTTCTCCATCTTCAAGTTGATGTGCATCATTCCTGTGCCATTCCCTTATAGGTCTTTATGTATTTGCTACATACATAATTACAATTAAGTACCTGGAAATGGTGTACAACTCTGTACCAGTGCACAGTAGACATTTAATAAATGTTAGCCGTTGCTATTTATTGTGTTCTTTTTAACACATTTTTAATTGTAACATGGTTGAATTTATCAGTCATGTCCTTTATGGGCATAGATTATTCTACCTTATTTAAATCCTTTCCTACATTTATAAAGATATAACACAACTATATTTTCTTCTAAGCTTCAAGTTTGACGTCCACATTATGACCAAGATTTTCCCCATCTAAAAATCCCAATTCTATCACTCACTGGCTGTGTCATCTAGTTACTTATCATACTCTAAGCTCAGTTTCATCCTTTTTAAGATGATACTTTTCTAATGATCCTAAGAGTTGTGAAGATTTAGAAAGAATGCATGTAAATTACCAAGCTTGGTGCCTGGCTCGAGATTGGCTCTCAACATAAGTTTTGATTCAGAAAACACATCTCAGAGAAAAAGCCATTACAATAATGATTACATCTTATACTGGTTAAAAAGTTTATCGTTTTATAAGATTAAAAGATATCTTTTCTAAATTAAAGACAATAGTACATTGGGAAATCAATATGGATTATATCATTTATGACATAAAACAAGATGACATTTTCAGTATTCACAGTGCAACTGTCTCACTGTGACACAAATGTTCTCCTTAGTCCTTGAGGCGGGCACTATAATTAGGTTCAATTATATCTGTATTCATTAGGGCCATCTTTATTTAGTTGCAATACAAGAAATAACAATGGGGAGACATTGTATCTTAGCAAGATTACTAGAACTAATGAGTTCATTTATTTGTCTTTTCTAAATAGTTTATGAAGGCCCAAACAAAAGCTTTATAAAAGAATCACCATATTAGAGTTTCTCAGACCAGATCTTCTAATGGCTGCATTCAACTTTCTTTACCAGGACTTTTATGTTATTCCAGATACAGAGGCAAAAAGGTAAGCTCCTGATTCTAATTCATGTATCAGTATATAATTCGTACTCATCTTTTCATTTATAACAATTCTTTATAATAGCATCTTTTCTTCTATACATACAAAATTTCACATAAAACATTCACATAAAATTTCACACAAAGACATTAAATTTCACATAAACAAGTTTATAAAAACATTGCAATTTTATTAAAACTTTATTTTATGTTAAATGTATTTATTTTAAAAAATTAAAAATAAAATTTATTTTATCTAAAATGAAATAATTTAGGGGCGCCTGGGTGGCTCAGTCGGTTGAGCGTCCGACTTCGGCTCAGATCATGATCTCAGGGTCCATGAATTTGAGCCCCGCGTCGGGCTCTGTGCTGACAGCTCAGAGCCTGAGTCCGCTTTGGATTCTGTGTCCCCCTCTCTCTCTGCCCTCCCCTGCTCATGCTCTCTCTCGCCCTGTCTCTCTCTCAAAAATGAATAGACATTAAAAAAAAAAAAATCTTAAAAAAAAAAATGAAATAATTTATTTTAAAATTATACTAATAGTTTAAGTAATAGAATAGCACAGTGTAGTATAGTAATAGCAATCAGATCAATAGTTGCCTTGGGGCAGAGGGGTGATGGATATAGATTAAGATAGTGGTTACCCAGGTGTATGTATTTATCAAAACTAATCAAACTGTGCAATGAAAATGTCTCTTTTATTAATGTAAATTATACTTTGATAAAGTTGGATTTAAAACTATTTGCTTTAACAAATTCATTATACTTATATGACTTTTTAACTGTTTCATTGAAAAGTACGTTTTAAATATCCATCACTATACTGTAACTTCACTTAAAGAACTTCATTTGTGTTGACTCATAATGAAAACCACAGATTCCACTACTAAAACACGGAACGGCAGAGTGTTTTTTGGTGTATAATTCATCCATGTACAATTCAGTGGTTTTTATTATATTCACAGAGCTGTGCAACCATCACCACAATTTTAGAACATTTTCATTACCTCAAAAAGAAACCGTGTGTCCATTAGCAATCCACATTCCCGACCCCTCTAAGTCCCTCTATCTCTATGGATTTGCCCATTCTAGACACTTTATTTATTTATTTTTATTATTTTTTAAAGGTTTACTTATTTATTTTGGGATAGAAAGAGAGACAGAGGGTGAGAGAGAGAGAGAGACAGTGAGCACATGAGCAGGGGAGGGGTAGAGAAAGAGGGAGAGAGAATCCCAAGCAGGTTCCATGTTCTGTCAGCACAAAGCCTGATGCAGGACTCGATCTCACAAACCATGGGCCCAAATCAAGGGTCAAATGCTAAACAGGATGAGCCACCCAGGTACCCCTAAACATTTTATTTAATAGAATTATATAATATGCAGTCTTCTGTGACTGGCTTTTTTCACTTAGCATGTTTCTTTTCTTTTTAATGTTTATTTTTGAGAGAGAGACAGAGCACCACCAGCAGGGGAAGGGAAGAGAGAGAGAGAGGGAGACAGAACCTAAAGCAGGTTCCAGGCTCCGAGCTGTCAGCACAGGGCTGGATGTGGGGCTTGAACTGACAAATCGGGAGATCATGACCTGAGCCGAAGTCGGACGAAGTCAGATGCTTAACTGACTGAGCCACCCAAGCACCCCTCACTTAGTATGTTTCTAAGGTTCATTCATGTTGTAATATGTATCAGGACATCATTCTTTTTTCTTGCCAAATACTATTCCATTGTATGGACATATCACATTTTACTTATCCATTCACCAGCTGATGGATATTTCTGTTGTTTGAATAATCTACGAACAAGTTTTTGCATGATGTATGTTTTAAGATGATAACTCTATGTTTAACCTTTTAAGGAACTGCCAGACTGTTTGCCCCACTGGCAGTGTATGAAGGTTCCAATTTCTCCACAACCTTGTCGAAACTTGTTATTGTCTGTCTGTTATAGCCACCCTAATAGGTATTTCATTGTGGCTTTGATTTCTATTTTCCTGATGGCTGATAATGTTGAGTATCTATTCTTATGGATTTATTGGGTATTAATACATCACAATCCTACCAACAAATACTTACTGAGTGCCTATGAGATAGGAGGTACTGTTTTAAGAAGTGAGGAGACAGTGGTGAACAAAAGAAAAGGATTATGGATCTTATATTTCAGTAGGGAGAAACAGATTACAAACATGTTACATGTAAATAATGATGGTGACAAATGTTTTGAAAAAGAAAACAGAGAGTAATGTGAAGGTTAAGGCAGGTGAGGGTCACTAGACAAGGCCGCCAAGGAAGGCCTAAGAATATGACATCTGAGGGGCGCCTGGGTGGCTCAGTCGGTTGAGCGTCTGACTTTGGCTTAGGGTCATGATCTCACGGTCTGTGAGTTCAAGCCCCGCGTCGGGCTCTGTGCTGACAGCTCAGAGCCTGGAGCCTGCTTCGGATTCTGTGTCTCCCTCTCTCTCTGCCCCTCCCCTGTTCATGCTCTGTCTCTCTCTGTCCCAAAAATAAATAAACGTTGAAAAAAAAAAAAAAAGGGAGAAAAACCATACAAAGAGTTTCCAAGTAAAAGAAATAGCAAATATAATAGAAAGACCACAATGTAGGATGGAGTCACAAAGTGTTGACTGTGTACCCAAATCTATTCCCCTTCTTCCCTGCTCGTAGAGACCTATTCTTGCCCCATTTTTCAGCTTTCTCTTGTGTTTGTGGAGTAAGTGAACTAATTCCAAACCCTGTGTGTGTGTGTGTGTGTGTGTGTGTGTGTGTGTGTGTGTATGTAGAATGGAGGCTTCTGGGAAAGAGGGATTGAGAGTGGATGGTGTAATGTGTAAGAATGGGACTGCAATGAGGAAGACTAGTAAATATGCTGCAGATGGCAGAGCAGACAGATCAACACAACCTGAGTCCCATGATTACAAATTGAACAGCTGAGGGGCATCTGGGTGGCTCAGTTGGTTGAGTGTCTGACTTCGGTTCAGGTCATGATCTAGCAGTTTGTGAGTTTGAGCCCCGCTGCTGTGCCGACAGCTGCTTCAGATTCTGTGTCTCCTCTTTCTGCCCCTCCACCACTCTCACTCTGTCTCTCTCAAAATAAACAAACATTAAAAAGTTTTTTTCAAAAAACATAAATTGAACAGCTGAACAAACCATCCTAGAAGTCACCTCTCCCACATATTCTTGTTATGTGAGATACTAAGTCCTCTTATTGTATGAGATGTTTGAAGTTAGAGTCTCTATTACATGAAGCCAAAAGCATCCTAATAAGCACCCAGGGTGTCTGGAACAGAGAACAGGGGCTTTGAAAAAGATATAAGATAGAAGGTGTTCAAATTTTATTTAATTCCAGTAGAGGACCACTGGAGGATTGTAAATAAGAGCTGGACATAATCTGATTTATACTTTTAAAGCTGCACTCTGGCTCTTGTGCAGAGAATGGACTGTGGGTATAATTAAATTCCTCAGTCACTGTTTATAATCATGTATCTGTTTTTGGAATACACTTATTTAACTTCTCTCAAGTTTTTCCTTCTATATCAATTTTGTAATCTACCAGAAATTCTACCATTCTCAGAATGTCTTTCCTGATTTTTTACATAGTAAGATGCTTGAGAATATAAATTATGAGCTGCAAACATACAAAGGGAGGAAGAACAGGACAAAAAACAAACTTTGATGGAAATAAACTACATGTTCCTTTCGAAGCTAAGAGAGGATTCGACTTTATCTTCTGCAGTCTGTATTCAGCAGCTAAATTTTGTTATAGATAAAAAGTTCATCGATATTCAAACAAGTTGAACTAACACAATTCATTTCCTCTTAAGACCAGGAATCAACTTGGCACAATGTTTATTACACATATTAAAGATATGCACAACCCAAACATGAATGGAAATTACTATAATTCCCTTAGAACACAACAGGATATGAAACACTATATGTGTATGTGTATTTCACATACATACTTCCTCGTTTAATATGATTAATATTCAGTCAAATGTGTTCCTGGCCAAACCACTACATCATTGATAAATACTTAGGAATGCCTTCTATGTTCAATTAACACTGAGTTATACTTTAAGGCAACTTACATAAAGGTTAGTTGAAATGGAAGCCAATGGCAATTATGTACTTTTTTCCTTATAATTATCTTTCTTTTCATGACAATTCTCCTGTATAACTATGTTACTTCACCTGACCTATTTGAGTGTAAGACAGAATGTAAAATACATTCTTCAATATCTTTATATTTATTTATTTTTATTTATTTTTAAGGATTTTATTTATTTATTTATTTTAATGTTTATTTATTTTTGAGGGACAGAGAAAGAGCATGAGAAGGGGAGGGGGCAAAGAGAGAGGGAGACACAGAATTTGAAGTAGGCTCCAGGCTCTAGACTCTGAGGTGTCAGCACAGAGCCCGATGCGGGGCTCAAACTCACCAACTGTGAGATCATGACCTTAGCCAAAGTCGGATGCTTAACTAACTGAGCCACCCAGGCATCCCAATTTTATTTTTAAGTAATCTCTACATCCAGCACGGGGCTGGAACTCACAACCTTGAGATCAAGAGTCGCATGCTTCCAAATGAGCCAGTCAAGCGCCCCTTCCCTTGGTTCTTTGTGATGGAAGGGAGACAGAGCACCTTTTCTAGGTTTCTATTTAAAAATAAATAGAAAGATATTAAATCACCTGAATGACTCTGTCGGTAGAGCATGCTACTTGATCTCGGGGTTGTGAGCTTGAGCCCCACGTTGGGTGTAGAGATTACCAAAAAAAACAAAAACAAACAAAAGCCCCACAAAGAACCAAGGGGAAAGAAGCATAAGAGAAGTCTAACTTGGTTTACTAATACAGAGTCAGGTGTCCTCCACTAAATTAAAAGCTGCCTTCCTGACCCCCTTTCTTCTTCAAACTTAAAATTTTTTACATTTACACTGAGCTGATTTTTTTAAATTTTTTTCTTAATATTTATTTATTTTTGAGACAGAGAGAGACAGAGCATGAATGGGGGAGGGTCAGAGAGAGAGGGAGACACAGAATCTGAAGCAGGCTCCAGGCTCTGAGAAGTCGGCACAGAGCCTGAAGCGGGGCTCGAACTCAAAGGACTGCGAGATCATGACCTGAGCCGAAGTCGGACATTTAACTGACTGAGCCACCCAGGCGCCCCACTGAGCTGATTTTGAAAATGAAGGCCATCTTTAGACTATTGGCCGAAAGAGCTTACATTTGTGGAGGTTATCATGGGCCAAGCACTTTCTGTGGACTACCTCACTGAATTATATAGCCTATTAGGTGGATACCAATATCACTCCCATTTTACAGATAGGGAAACTGAAGTCAGGCGGGGAGGGTAGAGTGAAGAAAGGTGCCCTGATCGTGTCTTGTTTCCACACCCTACTGGGGACTCCGATTGGGACACAAAAGCTTAAGTAACTTGCTCGTTATGTAATACTGTCTGTCCCTAGCTAGATAGCGAGTCTAAGTTTTTACATCTCGGAACACGGTCTAATCTCTGACAAAAAGCACTGGGTCTTGGAACCAGAAGGCTGAATTCTAGAAGGAGCTGCATGTGTTTGAGTCAGTTTTCCTACCCATTCAGTGTTAAAATAATCTCTCAAAGAAATGTGAGGAAGAGATGTACTTCCACAGATGCAAAAGCGCCTGTATAAGTGTAAATCTCTCTTACTATGCAAACTATCATTATGAAGTCAGGAGGGAGACTGCCAGGAGCTTGGAGGGAGCAAGAGTCTCAGGAGAGCTTGTGAACAAGAGGCAGAAATTGGATCAGGAGTCCAGCTGCCGGGGCTGTCTGGCATAAACTGTGTGTTTGGAGAAAAAGGTGATAAGGAGAGAGATAATTTGGAGGACAAGCAAACACAGCTCCTGTGAATATGATCCATTTAGAATAAACTCAACTACTGCCAGAGACTGTACTTAATCTGGCCACATGTCCTGCTTCATTTGCCAGTCTTTGTTCTTGTTCCTTGAAGTCAGATCACATAGTGTATAGTCTCTTACCTGAACGTTCCAACATCGTCCCCACCTCCCGGCTTTTGCACTCAATGTTCTCCTTTCCTGGAACACATTTCTCCTAGATCTAAGGCTGGCTCCTTCTCACAATCCCAGCTGCAGCTCAAGACAGGTCTTCTGGGAGGATTTTTCTGATTACTCTATCCAAAATAGCCCAAGTCCTCTTCCTAGTCATTCCTTATCCCGTTACCCTCTTTCTTCATTACACTTTTCACTCTCTTAAAGTATCTCACTTGTGTGTTGTTTAAGGCGGATTTTCCCCATCCCAGCGCAAGCTCTGTGAAAGCCGAGGCCCTTTCTGTCTTGTTTAGGAGTGTGTCCTCAGTGCCTGGCATATAGCAAATATGTAGGTATTTGCTGTGTGATATAAATAAGTTGGGAGATTTCTGACTTCAGAGGGATAGACGGCCACTGGGATATATTCCCTGTGCACGAAAGGTATCATGAGAATACTGGAGAACCTTCGGAAGGTCAAGCAGAAGTACAACCTCCCAGGAGGGACGGGGGTGGGGGGCGCGAAGCGTGGGGGACTCACCAGCCGAATGGCCGCCAGCGTGTTCTCGGGCGCGTCGTGGCTGCCGCCGCGGTGAGCGATGGCGGAAACGCGGTCCCGCGGCTTGAGCACCTGCAGGGCTCTGCGGGAGGGCACAGGCTCAAAGCTGAACAGGCGCAGCAAGAGGTAGAGGCTGCCGGTGAAGAGGCAGGCATTGAAGGGACTACGCGTTACCAGCAGGAGCAGCAGTAGCAGGAAGGAGAAGGGGCCCAGGAGGCCCCCCTGTTCCTCCCACAGCCACATGCCGGCGCCCGCACCGGCACGGACGGGAGTCCCGGACCCGCCGGGCTCCCGGATAAAAGCGAGAAGCGAGGGCGAAAGCCCAAGACACTCGCCGCAGAGGGAACCCTCTTAGGGGACCAGCGCCGCACAATGGCGGCGGCGGCCCCATCCGGAGAGGGAGGCAGCTGTTCAGCCAATCAGGGTGGGGGATCTGCAGAGCTCGGGGGCGGAACCGCTGCCATGGCAACGAAGGTGGACCCAGGCGCTAGGCTCGCGTTCCAAAATAGCTTTGGATTATTCTGGGGTTGAGACCTCAACCAAGGTTTTCAGACTCCAGAAGCGGGTGGGATACAAAAGCGGTCTCATTGTTGTACAGCTGGAAGGGATCTTAGTGACTCTTCATTCTGCCCTTGAGGAAACTGCCCAGGAAGCCTTGCAGGGGGAGGACACTTAGACTACTTATTTATTCAATTCAGGGTGTGCAAACAACAGTCCAGGCGCTCAGGATACAGGAATGAACAGGACCAACAGGGTCTCTGCTCTCCTGGGGCTTACATTCTCGTGGGGGGACGGGCGGGGGTGGATAATAGTGCTCAGGGAGTACAGCTCACATTTGTAGAGCGCTTACCATGTTCCAGGTTCTGTGCCAGCAAACGTTTGTCTTATGCATTATCTCATTTATTCTCACAACAGTTTTCGTCGAGAAGTATTATCTCAAGAGATTGAATTCAATCGACTTTAGAAGGATTTTTCAGATTCTGAGGGAATGAAAGAGCATAGCAAAAGACGCACAATCGAATTATAAAGGTGGAGGGGATTTTAATGATTCTTTCATTTTAGAGATGAGGAAACCGAGGCCAGGAGCGGTGAAGTGAATTGCGCAATTAATGACAGTCAAGACTGACATCAAGCCATCCCAGTTTTAATCCTGTGGCCCTTCCACTCCTCCTCCTCCTGATCTTACTTCTTCTACTAAGGGCTAATAGTGAGACTTTTGTACCAGGCACTGTGTAAGAAATAGATCTCATTTGTTCTTCACAACTACCCTTGTGATAGGCGGTGTGTGTGTGTGTGTGTGTGTGTGTGTGTGTGTGTGATAGGCACTCTTAAAACTCATTTTACATGTGCAAAAATAGGCACGGGAAGAATTTTCAGCAAGAAAGACAGAAGGTAAAACAGAGTTAGGAAATGGAAAGGGGCAACTAACTACCTCATATTTTGGGGAAAGCTGGTAATATGTTTAGATAGAAGATTTTGGTAAAACATTCAGGGCTTTTTGGGCCATCTTGAACCTGTTACTTTTTGTTCTTGGACGTGTTTTCCCACTGATTTGCAAAAGTGTAGGGATGTCTTGAGGCTTAGAGTTGATATCTGGGATTCAGCAATTTTTTATTTACGGGGAAAAAATTTTTGGTAAGTGTTGTATGTTTTCCAACGATCACAAATAAAGAGGTTATCTCTTTACAGATAAGTAAAAAGTAGCAATTACAAGGAACACTTCAGGGGGTTCAGACCTGAGGGGCGTTCTTACAGTAATACATTAAAATTTTACAGGCCCTAGCTTGCAGTGAAGACTACGTTTCCCAGCGTGCACTGCGCCGCCTGCAAGTACTACGCCTTCCATCACTAGGGCAGGGCGCGTACCGCGGAGCGCAATGCACTTTGGGGATTGTAGTTTTTTGCAGGCCCAACCATTCCAACGGCCCCGGAAGCAGCCCCCGGAAGTGCCGGCCCAAAGAGGTGGAGTCCGGGCGGTGGCGGCGGCAGTGGCGGTTGCCAGGATCCCGCGTTGCCGTCTGAGACCAGTAATATGGCGGGGAGGAGAAGGAGAAGGCGGCGGCGGACCGAGCTGCGCTCTGTCAGTACCAATTGAGCCGTTTGCTTCCTGACAAGGCCCGTGGCGAGGGGGAAAAAAAAAGCTGACGAGGCCGTGGGAGATCAGGTGTGTGCTTAAGGAGGGAACTAGATCCTCAGCGGGTCCCGGCTTTTAGGTCACTGGGGGAGGCGGAATTGGCGCCCTGAGAGCTGAGGGTGAACTCTGTGCCGAACCTGCATGCAGGTGGTGGACCCCTGAGCTTCGAGTCTCTAGAAAAGCGCCGAGTGTGAGGAGACAGGTGCCCGGGGACCAGCGACACTCGGCGCGGAGGTGATGCTCGGATGCTGGTGCTGCCTGGGCCCTCGGGATGGAGCCCCATCAAAGGAGCTGGGGGAGGTGGGCGTGGGGCGCTGGGGGCAAGGCAGAGGGTCCCTAGCAAATAAACTCGAGACAGAGCCGTAATCGCCTCACGTTGATAAAACTGGACCGTTTTTCTCTCCCAAGATACTGGCGAGGGAGCGTCCTCAGGGTGTGCACTGGACATTCTGAAAGCCGGTTACCACAACCAAAGGCCCTAGGAGTGCTGTTTACTCTGCCTTTGCGACCCCGGGGAATAAGCTTGAGGCTAATAAAGCAAATTCTCTTGATTGCCCCTGATACTGCTAGGTGATTCCTATTCTGCAGCGTTATAATCCCGGTTCCCTACCCCCAGTTTAGGCAAGTGACAGGCTCCCAGAGATTGATTTGATGGACAGGGGTCTGGAAACAACGAAATGAGGACGGTGTTGTCCCCCTTTCTGTGTTTTAAAGTTACATTTGGATCCTACGAGGAACAAAGCACCGTCGCTACCCTCCCGATATTCATAACCTAGTGACAAAAATCATAATAATCATCCATCCTCTTAATAATAAAAGCAGTCCCCTATACTGGTCCTTTCAGCGTGTCCTGCATTATGCTAATTGCCACACACGTTTTAGTTCATTGAATTATTGAGACAGATACTCTGATTATCCCTGCGTTACAGATGAGGAAATTGAGGCATAGAGATGGTAAGAAAATTGCCAAGAACACACAGCTAATATGTCCCCGAATAAGAAACTTTCCTCTTTATTGCCTATACAAAAAGTTTGTCTTTGGGAGGACTAGGGGGTAAACGAGCAGCTAGCATCCGAAAACACAGCAAGATCTGTTCTGTTACTTGCACTATCCCCTTTAGTGACATTTCTGGTAGAACACTGGTGAGGAGCACCCGTCTATGGGGTTTGCAAAGAGACTCATTTGGAGAAGGGTCATGGTGTAAATGGAGAAGACAAGGCCTGTCTGAACTTGATGCAGCTGAAAATTGTTAATTCAAGTGGACTGGTAATGCCTGCTGGTAAACTGTGGGTCGGTAGATTTGTGGTTGGAGTGGCATTGTAGTCAAGGCTCTGTTCAAAAAAAAAAACTTTGCTGACAGGTAATTGTGTGAGAAATGAAGTGCCTTCTTGCTAATCATATAGGATACAATGCTCATTTTTGAAATGATTGCCTTTGCAGTTGAGAGGTACCAGTTTCTTTGGAGAATAGGATCATCCATGAAACTACCAGTCTTTAAATTCCATTCTTCCTCGCTAGCTTCTTTTTTATCTAGTCCACTCTCTCCTTTTTTTCTTCTCTCCTGGTTTGCATTATTGTTTGAACCAATTACCCTAATTCATTTATTCATTACTTTTATCAAGTGCCTACTGTGTGCTGACACTGTTCTATGTAATGGGGATTCAGTGGTGAGCAAGACTGAAAAGGTACCTGTGCTTATGGAGCTTACATTTTGGTGGAGGAAGACAGACAAAACCCAAGGAGATAAACAAGATAATTTCAGATAGTGGTAAGTGCTATGAAAATTGGGAAATAGCAGGGTAATGTGATAGTGAGTAAACGCAGGATTAATTTAGATGGGATAATCAGGGATGGCCTCTTTGAGGTCAGGGAAATTCACATTGAGGCTGAAGGATAGGAAAATTCTTTCATGCTTTAGGATCATTTGGTAATTTCCATAATCAACCATATTTAGCACTTGTATTTGGGTATTAAAAGCCCTATCATATGCCCTAGTTATGCTGTAATAAAAAATCTAACACGGTACATCTGCAATATGCATGACAAACGTGTGCTGTTTAAGAGATTTGAATTTAACTTTCCAAAGCAATTGGCATATCTGTATGAGGTTGTTGAAAGAAAAATAAAACTTGCCACAAAAACATTTTATTCATTCTTTACATTCCCCAGAACTTTAAAATAGAATTTCATACTTTGCTTGTGTATACATAGAAAATAAATATTTCTTATAATTGTATAGTCATCTGTTTACATGCCCTATAATGCTGAATGCGTGGGTTGTGTTAAAAAATATTTTTAAGTATTTTAGTAGAAATGGAGTTGTTTGAATTTCTCTTACATTTTAACTTCTGCATATTTTGGTTGTTAAGATAACATAATGAGGGTTGAAATCCAGACTAAAAAATGAGGCCTTGGTATGTCATGCAGAAAGGTGTTGTGGTTTTTTTTGTTGTTGTTGTTTGTTTTGTTTTTTTTACTTTTGCTTGTTTTATGAATAAAAGCTTGAAAAATAATCTCATTCACACTCCAGTATAATTTTCTTTGAAATTAAACTCATACTTTTCATAAGTTGAATATAGAAATAATTAGAATTGATGGGATGGTAGGAAGAAGTTTTATTAATAAGAAGACTACCAGTTGGTCAAAATTAGCAATATATCTTATTTTTCATAATCAAATCATAATATGCTTTTTCTTCATTTCTAATTATGCTATAATGTGTCCCTGACATTTTAGTGTACTACATTTTTAAGTACCTTAATGCTTAAGACAGTATCATATTCTATCTTATTTCATTGCTGCGTATCCCATATCGTCAATTAAATTTTCCACCCCCCACCTTTTTTGGTTAATTGTTTTAAAGTGAACACCTAAGGGAACATTATTGTATTTTTCTGTTTTCACAGTTCATACCCTTGCTGGTTATGAGTCTGATGTCTCTCTTTTCATTTTCTCTTATTTAAAGGAAACGATGCCAGACATAAAGCTGTGGAAACAGGCAATCAAATATTTAACATTAGCTAAATGAATGAACATGGTGGCTAATCCTTCCTGTTTACCTTGCATTTTCATAGCCATCATCACACTTTTCCAGAAGTTGTGAAATTACTGGGCTGATTGTTTTAAGTAGTTTGGTGGTGCTTAGAATTTTCAACAATAAGATAGTATTATTAAGAGAGCCAGTAGATACTCTGGTTTCCACCTGTGACTGATTTGTCTGGTGACTGTGGAGACCAGATATATTTTCAAGATGTGAAAGTACTAATAGACTTTGAACTTCATGATAACAGAAGAATTTTAAAAGGTAAATATCCTCTTTTATGTAAATAGCCTTTTTGTCTTTTTTTTTCTTTTGGCATTTTTACCTTTGTATGATTTAGTTTTTCTTGTGTAGATAAGTCCTGCTGAGGAAAATACAATATTCTAGTTTATAATCTGAAGTGAGTAAAGTGGTGTAGAACTTTTGTTCCTTTTAAGAATTTTTCCCTGGTGAGTTCTTAGCACTTTTCTAAACAAATCATATTTAAAGATTGATTTATATACATATGTTTGGGAATATTTAATATAGGAAGCAAGGCTTCACTGGGTAGGATCTTGAGGTGCTTACCTCTACTTAAGAATTCGCTGTTCATCAGTGAAAAAAAAAAATTCTGGGGGCCAGTTCTAGGAATTGTGAATGCTAGAAATATTTAAGTGCTCTATAAAATTTGCCAAATCATGAAGATCTGTTTTTCTCAGCACATTGCAAGTGACATTTTTCTCTCTGACAGTGTAATTGTGGGAAGATGGAGGAGTATGAGAAGTTCTGTGAGAATAGTCTCGCCAGAGTCCAGCAGGCATCACTGTCCACGGAGAGCTTTCTACCTGTCCCATCTGAAAGCATCTCACTTATCCGCTTCCATGGAGTGGCTGTGCTTTCTCCACTGGTAAACATTCTATGATTTTTAAATAATCTTTTTTTCTATACTGAGTCACTAAGGTAAGTTTACAGAAAAGCAAAAAAAGGGTTATAAACATTGAAAAAATGCTTCGTATTCATAATTAAATATAAAAGAGTTAGCGTTTTTTCATCTACTAGATTGGCAAAAATCTGCTAAGACCTACCGTTCCTTAGGTTGTGGGGAAAAAGCACTTATCCTACATTTTTTCTGAGAGAATCAGCTGATTTTATTTTTTGGAGATCATTTTGGTAGTGTTTATCAGAATTTGAAAGTATATGTAACCTTTGATTTAGCAATTCCATTTTTGGGAATATCTTACACTTATACTGCTCTTTGTGCCCGAAGAAATACATACAGGTTATGGTAGCATTGTTTGAAATATCAAAAGATTAACAAACAACGTAAATGTCCAGTAGTGGACTAGTTTAAAGACTGTGGCCCATTTTATAGAAATCTCATACATGCCATTGAAATGAGTACAATAGACCTACATGTGCAGGCATGGAAGGATCTCCACAGTCTATTGTAAATCACTGCACACATCGTGCTCTCTGGAGCAGGGTAGAATAGTGCTTACAAGCCTGGCTCTGGAGCCTGCTGTCCTTGGTTTAAATCACTGCTCTGCCACCTACCTGCTGTGTGAACTTGCAGGTCCATTTTCTTTTCTTGTACTTCTTTTCTTTTTTCTTTCTTTCTCCCTCTCTCTCTTTCTCTCGCTCCCTTGCTCTCTTTCTCTTTGTCTCTCTCCCCCTCTCTCCTTCCCTCTCTCCCTCCCTCTCTGCCCTCCCCTTCCCTGTTTATTTAGTTATTTTGAAAGAGAGAGCATGAGCATGGGAGGCAGAGAGAGCAGAAGAGAGGGATAATCCCAAGCACGCTCTGCAATGTTAGTGCGGAGCCCCATATAGGACTTGAACCATGAGATCATGACCTGAGCCTGAATCAAGAGTCAGATTCTTAAGTGACTGAACCACTCAGGCCACCCGCATTTTCTTTATTTTTGAAATGAGAATAAAAATAGTGTCTACTTTAATAGGACTCTTTGGAGAATTAAATGATCTAATACATGTAAAATGCTTAGAACACTACTTGGATCATAGGAGGTACTCAATATATGTTATATAACAGGAGGTTCAATATATGTTAACTATTTGGGTTTTTATATGAGATTCTTTTTCTTAGGAATGATAAAGGAATACAGGATGAGAAGGAAGACACACTTTTCATTGTAAACTCTTTCATACTGATTGAATGTTTTTAAAATGTGTGTGACTTTATTTCAAACCAGAAAATTAATATAATTGAAAGAAATTGCATGAAAAAAATTTTTTTATATAACAGGAGGTAAAAGATCAATATTTTCTGCCAACTTTTTGTAATGACATTTTCAAACATACAGAAAAATAGAAAGGGTAGTGCAGTGACTCCTCACATGTATACCATCTAGATTTAATAATTTTTAACACTTTTGCCATCTTTGCTTTATGGTGTTTGTGATTTTATATATATGTAGATGTGTATATATACATACATGCTTTTTTTTTTTTTTTTTTTTTTTGCGGA
Organism: Prionailurus bengalensis; assembly: GCF_016509475.1. Lineage (NCBI taxonomy): Eukaryota > Metazoa > Chordata > Mammalia > Carnivora > Felidae > Prionailurus > Prionailurus bengalensis. Next base: position 26,559,184 of record NC_057357.1, on the reverse strand, counting down.
GCCATTTGAAAATTGAAGCCGTATAACAATTTTCTCTTAAATGTTTTGGTATAAATATTCTAAAAATAAGATATTCTCCTACATAAAATCCCCAATGCCATCATCACATCCTAAGAAGATTAGTAATAATTTTAATAGCATCTAATATTTTGTTCATATTTAGATTTCTCCATTTGTGTTCAAAATGTCTGTTATACTATTTTTTTTCCTAATCTGGGTCCAGTCAGAGTTCAAAAATACCATTTGCTTATTGTGGTTTTTTTTTTTTTTTTTTAAGTTGATTTATTTATTTTGAGAGAGTGAGAGAGAGGAGAGAGAGAGAGAGAATCCCAAGCAGGCTCTGCACTGTCATCACAGAGCCCAACCTGGGGCTCGATCTCATGAATTGTGAGATCGTGACCTGAGCCAAAATCAAGAGTCAGACCCTTAACTGAGTTACCCAGGAGCCCCCAAAAGGGCTTATTTTATTTCTCATTTTAGAGCATTGGGTAAGTGAACAGGTTTTTTTCTTTCTTTTTAACTTTTTTATTCAGTCGAGAATAATTTACATGCAGTAGAATGCACAGATCTCAAGTTCATTAGAACTTGAGTTCCATGAGTTTTCATGAGTTCCATGAGTTTTCATATATGGCGTACATCTGTATAACTCACACCTACACAGAACATTCTTGTACCCACAGAAAGATCTCCCATGCCCCATCCTCCTCATTACCCCTCACTACTGCTCAGATATCTTTCCCTGTGGTTTTATCTGTTCCATGTTTTAATCATTCTGATTCAAAGCCTTCTGATTTTATGATATTTTCATATTTATGAGAAATAATTATATATTTATGATGTTTTGCAGCTTACCATTGAGAGAAGGAAGGAAATGCAACAAGAAAAGCAGAAAGCACTTGATGTAGAAACAAGAAAGCATGTAAATAAGAAGAAAGATTTACTGGCTCGTGTCCAGGAGATTCTTGAAAATGTTCAGGTGTGTAATGTAGGCTTTTAAAAATTATAATTAAGAAATCATGAGGTAAGCATTGATGATAATTTTTCAGAAATATGTTTGCACTTACTAGTTAGTTACCAATATATTTTACTATAATGTTTGAGAAGCTTTGTAGTTTGTAATATTCCATTTCAGCTACTCCAAAGAACACTCACTTGCTTGTTAGTGATGCCTAGTACTTGAATCAGAGGGTACTTAGACAATGGAGCCCTACCCTGAATATAATTGCTTATTGTCTGTGTCTTATGACTCTAAAAACATGGAATTCTCAGTGACAAAATGATAGAATCGACCATTGTGGTTTACCTCTGAACTAATCAGACTATTGACTCAATGACCTTATTCTCATTCTCTGCTAAAGTAAATAACTGCCCCCAATTTTTTTTGGTGAAAATTACCCTCTTAAATACACAAATGCAATTTAGATTAGATAAGTAGAATTGTCTACATTCATCTTAGATCCAAATAGAAACCATTTAAACAATACATTCATGCTGTTTGCAATTATTTTTATTTAGCTGAATTTAAATTTGTATAAACAATTTAAGGTCTGGATCATACTAAAAAAAACCCAAATGAATTATGTTGAACAAATTATGTCTACCATACATAGCACTGTTCTGCAGGCTACATTTAAAATTTTCTTCATAATCTTAAGGGTTTGCAGTCTGTATAATTCATACTAGATGACACATGTATAATGAACCTGAGACTATTTCCCACCAACTGCTACCTTCATTTCTCCGTGGGTAGTAATTTAATTTGCAGATTATAATTACTGTCCATATTAAGTTTAAGGCTCATTTTAGTAGTGTACAAAATCATAGTTGCTGTATACACAAATGTGAAACGTGAGGTATTTTAAGAAAACATTTTATTTTACTTAAACCTATGAGTATGTTCCTGGGTTTGGTGAGTATGTATCACTTTTGTTTTATTTTGATCCTGAGGTTGTGACTAAGTATACTTTGTTGTACTGTTTATTGCATTAGTACCTGGAAACCATTATATGTCTTGGGATTTGTAAGGTAAAACAGGAGTGCCATATGGTCTAGGGAAAAAACACATACACAACGACCTAAAAATCTTTAAAAAAAATTTTTTTTTTAATGTTTATTTATTTTTGAGACAGAGAGAGACAGAGCATAAACGGGGGAGAGTCAGAGAGAGAGAGGGAAACACAGAATCCGAAGCAGCCTCCAGGCTCTGAGGTGTCAGCACAGAGCCTGATGCAGGGCTCGAACTCACAGACCATGAGATCATGACCTGAGCCGAAGTCGGACGCTTAACCGACTGAGCTACCCAGGCACCCCTAAAAATCTTTTAATATTCAGGATTCTGGAGTCTGTATTGATAATATGATAATTTCTGTCAGCTTAACATATACTTGTATAATCTTTAAAAACCATCCTAGTTCACTTTTTATTCTTTTTTTAAACGTTTATTTATTTATTTTGGGGGGTTGGTGAGCTGTGTGCATGGGGAAGGGATAGAGAGAGAGGGACAGAGATAGAGAATCCCAAGCAGGCTTTGCACTTTCAGTGCAGAACCTGATGCAGGGTTCAAACTCACAAATTGTGAGATCATGACCTGAACTGAAATCCAGAGTCGGGCACCCCCTAGTTCACTTTTTATTCTTTTGCAAAGTCAAATGATTTAGATAGAAAGTGTAATTTTAATTTTTTCTGTTGGATCTCTTGTGTATCAATTGTTCTCTTAATTTGGATTTTTTTTTTTTTAATGTTTATTTATTTTGGAGACAGAGCACAAGTGGGGGAGGGGCAGCGAGAGCCAGAGACAGAATCTGAAACAGGCTGCAGGCTCTGTCAGCACAGAGCCCAACCTGGGGCTCAAACCCACAAACCATGAGATCATGACCTGAGCTGAAGTCAGACACTTAACCAACTGAGCCACCCAGGTGCCCCTGGAAAAAAATTTTAAATGTTTATTTATTTTTGAGAGAGAGAGAGAGTACATGTGAGCAGGGGAGGGGCGGGGGAAGGTAGAGGATCCAAAGCAAGGCTACCATCTGACACCAGAGAGCCCGATGTGGGGCTTGAACTCACAAACTGCAAGATCATGACCTGAGCTCAAGTTGGACACTTGACTGACTGAGCCACCCAGGTGCCCCTTAATTCAGAATTTTTTTTACTTTTGCTTGTTGCAAAACTCATTAACAGGTTGCTGTTTAAAAATGGCCATCGGTTAATCAAATTGAAGTTTGCTTTAATGATTTGGATTTTAAATTGAAAATTTTATTTCTAAGTAACTTAAGCCACATGGCTGAGCTTTCATTTACTACAAATTTGCCTCATCATATAGAAGGATTTTAGTTACAATGTTTAGTTTTAGTTACTACAAAATATGTTAGTCTTTGTTAAAGAAGGAGTCATCTATGTAAGAAATTTATTTGCTATTTTAACTCATACCTTGGTATGCTTCGATGACAGCTTTCATAGGAGGAACAGCTGGTGACATTAATAACATGTAAGCCAAAAGAAAGTTAATGAGACTCCTTCTATTCCAAGATTAAATTGCACATGGATATATGAATATACGTGTATACCCATACACATACATACATACATATTGTATCAGATTAGATAATCTCCTTTTTTTTCTTTTAATCTTTAAATAAACAGGCCAGAATGACCAATGGATATTTTTTATAGTAATTTGTGCTCCCTGTGATATAGGACACAATAGAAAAAGGTTATCTCAGTTTTTGTTTGTTTGTGTTTTCAAATATTAGAACTCTTAATTTTCTATTTCAATTTTATTTTAGAAAACAAAGGCTTTTTTTGTGTAGTAAGGGAATATTAATTTTTAAATTTCCTTTTTCAGGTTAGAAAAGCACCTAATGCTAGTGATTTTGATCCATGGGAGACTGAAACGGTTTACTCTAATTCAGAAGAGAGAAACCTGAATGTCCCTGCTATGTTTCCAAATATCTTGCCAAGCCCTACTGAACACTCTACTTTAGGAAAGTCTGAAAAGATAACTGGAATTTTGCCACTGAATAATGAGGACCGATTTAAATTCAATGGGATAGACTTAGCTAGGGACTCAGAAGAATTTAATTCTCTGAAGCAGTGTGATATTTCAGATATTAGCCCTGCGGAAAACGAAGCTTCTGTAAAAACCCCCTCAGCAACTCCACAGGAGACTCTTACATCTGATGGTCTCT